>NC_053022.1:240140491-240761856 GCF_003073215.2 Triticum urartu | reverse complement strand
GTCTAAACGACGCCCTAAGGGCTGTATATATGGAGGAAGAGAGGGGAATTTCGTGGCCCTTGAGGGTGGGGTCCGAAACCAACCCTAACTCTTGTTTCCCCACACATACGGACTCTAAAAATAGCCTATACTTAAGTATTTCGAAATTACATGGGCCTGGCCCATTAATAAGGTGACGCAGCACCTAGAATAGCCTATGGACGAATATTATGAAGTGGCATCTTGTATATTTCGTCCATGGCTTCATGCACTCCTTATGGCGGCTTCAAAGTCCTGAAATCATCACTTGTAACTCCGTTCTTGATCCCCTTGCGCATGCCATCAACTTCATGCGTGTTCTTGCTCCAATGTTCATCCTTCTCCAAGCTAGGCCCTTCATTTGAAAGCAAAACAAATGTATCCAATTTAGGCAGCATCATAATCTCATGAACATTAGAATCATTACCAAGAAACGAAAGTACCTGGTAATTTAATTGGCGTGCGCGAGCTCTAGTAATTGGTCCAGTATATGTAACAGTAGGGGCTGTGGGTGTAACAATGGTATTGATGTCCTCATCACAAGGAAATAGCACAATTGGTACCAATTCTTGTTGGTTTCTCACACCTACACAAGTAAAAGCTTATGGTGGAGCTTGGTTAGGATGGTGGCACAAAATTTGATGCAATTGTAAGTGAGCTTCAATAATGTTGGAAAAGATTCGTAAGATGCAATGTAACAAGTAGACCAAGCATATAAGGTACACGAAACACACACGCAAAAAGATAAGTGGGGTTGGGCAACCAAGGATGAGCCAAAATGTGGAATCCACAAAAATGCTCTTGTTGCACAACACTAGAGAGACGCTAGCACGATTGCACAATAGGCGGATACAAGAACTTGTGCACAACCTACATAGCAAAAAATGCAACGACTTCTATCCCAAGTATGCTTTATGCAAGGTGTTTCTATGATATGATCCAAGATGATCGAGTATGACAATCTTAATGTTGTATGATGCTATGGTTCTTGCTTAAAAGCTCTTTGCTTATCTTTCTTCTTTTCTTAAAAGCTTGTTTGGCTCTTTGATGTTGGAGCTCTTTTCTTATGCGATGCTTGATGAACCAAGATAGCAATTGTGTATGCGATGACAACTTTGTGACATAAGAGATGATACCAATATATGCAACAATGATGTATGTATGCTATGGGAAGTATGATCATAAATGTGCACAAGTCTCGTTGCCGGCAATACTCAATGGCTAGTCTCGATGGGTAAGCAACGCAAAGGAGTAAAGCTATGATGGCTATCAATGTAATGGCAAGAGTGATATGTCCAAAACCAAGACGAGGTTACCGGTCTTGCTTCCGGTATGGTGTCAAAATGGTGGACGAATACCAAGATGTTGTCGAGGTGGTCGTTGTTGATGATGATGTAGGACGCGTCCATGGCGAAGATGAGCGGCGGTGATGTTGATGTTGAACCATACCTAGATAGCCGAAACACAAAAGGATACGATACCTGAAAGTGCAACTATCCTAGGTGGTTTTGGTAATTCCTAACAACATATAGCTCATTGAGCTAATGCTACTTCAAGATTAATGTCTCATGAAAGCTCAATGATTGGCATGGCATGGATGAGAAAAGTGGACCCCTCAAAATGCTAAGGACAAAGGATTGGCTCAAGCTCAAAGCTCAAGACTCTACATTTTCTATTTTAGTGATCCAAGATCACATTGAGTCTATAGGAAAAGCCAATACTATCAAGGAGGGATGAGGTGTTCCTTAATGAGGATCTTGCTCAAAATGCTTAGTGATATGCTCCAAAACCCTCAACTACTTTCCCACATCCACATATGACCTAAACCAAAAGTCAAACTCGGCCCCACCAATTATTTCTATCCGGTGCCACCGAGTTTCAAATGTCATAGCCACTGCCACAAACCCTAGGCAAATCGGTCTCACCGATAGGGATCTCGGTCTCACCGAGATGGGATTGTAATCTCTCTGTTTCCCTTCGTAACATTTCGGTCTCACCGAGATGAGCGATCGGTCCCACCAAGATTGCAATGTAAACTCTCTGTTTTCCCTTCATAACGTTTCGGTCTCACCGAATGAGTGATCGGTCCCACCGAGTTTACCTAACCAACTCTCTGGTTAGCTTATTACCAAAATCAGTCTCACCGAGTTTGTGTAATCGGTCTCATAGAGATTACGTTATGCCCTAATCATATCGGTCCTACCGAGTTGCATGTCGGTCCCACCGAAAACCCTAATGGTCACTAGCTTTGCTGAATTGGTCCGACCGAGTTTAACCATTCGGTCCCACCGAGTTTGGAAAGTTATGTGTAACGGTTAGATTTTGTGTGGAGGCTATATATACCCCTCCACCTCCTCTTCATTCGTGGAGAGATCCATCAGGACAAACCTACACTTCCAACCTATATTTTGTGAGAGAGAACCACCTACACTTGTGTTGAGACCAAGATATTCCATTCCTACCATATGAATCTTGATCTCTAGCCTTCCCCAAGTTGCTTTCCACTCAAATCTTCTTTCCACCAAATCCATATCATGTGAGAGAGAGTTGAGTGTTGGGGAGACTATCATTTGAAGCACAAGAGCAAGGAGCTCATCATCAACACACCATTTGTTACTTCTTGGAGAGTGGTGTCTCCTAGATTGGCTAGGTGTCACTTGGGAGCCTCCGACAAGATTGTGGAGTTGAACCAAGGAGTTTGTAAGGGCAAGGAGATCACCTACTTCGTGAAGATCTACCGCTAGTGAGGCAAGTCCTTCGTGGGCGATGGCCATGGTGGGATAGACAAGGTTGCTTCTTCGTGGACCCTTCATGGGTGGAGCCCTCCGTGGACTCGCGCAACCGTTACCCTTCGTGGGTTGAAGTCGTCATCAACATGGATGTACGATAGCACCACCTATCAGAACCACGACAAAACATCCGTGTCTCC
Source organism: Triticum urartu (assembly GCF_003073215.2). Classification (NCBI taxonomy): domain Eukaryota; kingdom Viridiplantae; phylum Streptophyta; class Magnoliopsida; order Poales; family Poaceae; genus Triticum; species Triticum urartu. Next base: position 240,758,909 of record NC_053022.1, on the reverse strand, counting down.
AATTGCGTTTGAATCCTCCAAACCCTTCCCTTTACATTCTTGCAAGTTGCATGCTTTACTTTCCGCTGCTCATATACTCTTTGCATGCTTGCTTGAATTGTGTTAAGATTGCTTGAGCTGTCTAAAGTTGCTAAAATCTGCCAAGAACTAAAATTGGGAAAAGGCTAGATTTTTATTTGGTCAAGTAGTCTAATCACCCCCCCCCTCTAGACATACTTTCGATCCTACAGTACCGCAACTCAAATTCTCAAACCTCGAAGTAGCAAACATGTCAGAGTGTGAAGCGGGTAAGCAAATGGTGGTGGAATGCGGAAGTGGGGATGGTTTATAGTGGTAGGAGTGCGTATGCGGAAATGTGGGGCGGTGGTGGTGACTAAAACTGAAGAAAAAAATCAGTTTCATCACGGTCGGTCGGACGTCCGGGATGGGCTGGTCGTCCGGTCGTCGTGGGACGTCCGGGCTGGGTCGGACGTCCGGTGCCTCGGCGAATTTCGGGCATGGGATGAACAGCACGAGGGCGAGGTGGTGGAGGGGAAATTCGTCGATTCCGGGCGGATTTGTGGATGGGAAGGGTGGGGGAAAAGGGGAAAAGCTAGATCCACTCAACACAGTGGTACTCGAGAAATGAAAAAGTATTGTCCCATAGTCTTTGGGCAAACTCCCTTCACACGGTGGAGGTGTACCTCCACATACCAAAGTTCAACTCCCTTCTCCATGAAAGGATAACCCTTGTAGACTGCATCTCCTTCAAGATGAATATGCTTCATCATGTCCTTCAGGATTTTTGGGTAATCCTGATCACTAGTCAGGGTCATGATCGTTTCCGGGCCCTTGAGAAAAGACTCGTAAAGGGTTGTCATCTGCAGGCATAAGATAGAAGGGGTACTCAGGTATAATGTATGTATTTCCTTGGGTGAAATGTGGTTGTTTTTCTGGGAAAAGTTTGGGGTCAGCTTGTCCATGGGTTCAAGGTTTTAGTCTGGGTGAGATAATGAGAGAGGCCTCACAATCAACTAACAAGTCATAACATTTCATACGGATTGAATTTTGCTTCTAGAAATCTTTTAGATTCGGCCGCGGGAGGCACTTTTATGGAAATCACTTTAGGAGAAGCTACCAAACTCCTAGATAATATTATGGTTAATTATTCTAGATGGCACACTGAAAGATCTACAAGTAAAAAGGTGCGTGCAATAGAAGAAATTAATGTTTTGAGTGGAAAGATGGATGAACTTATGAAATTGTTTGCTAATAAGAGTGTTTCTTATGATCCTAATGATATGCCTTTGTCTACCTTGATTGAGAATAATAATGAATCTATGGATGTGAATTTTGTTGGTAGGGACAATTTTGGTAACAATGCGTATAGAGGAAACTTTAATCCTAGGCCGTATCCTAGTAATTCCTCTAATAATTATGGTAATTCCTACAACAATTCTTATGGAAATAATAATAAGATGCCCTCTGATTTTGAATCTAGTATTAAAGAATTTATTAGTTTGCAAAAGAGTTTCAATGCTCTGATTGAAGAAAAATTGTCTAAGATTGATGAGTTGGCTAGGAACGTGGATAGAATTTCTCTTGATGTTGATTCTTTGAAACTTAGATCTATTCTACCTAAGCATGATATCAATGAGTCTCTCAAAGCTATGCGAATTTCCATTGATGAGTGCAAAGAAAGAACCGTTAGGATGCGTGCTAAAAAACATTGCTTTGTGAAAGCGTGTTCTTCTAGTTTTCATGATAATAAGGATGAAGATCTAAAAGTGATTGATGTGTCCCCTATTAAATATTTGTTTTGCAATATGAATCTTGATAATGATGGCACTGGAAATGAGTCAACTTTAGTTAAAGGCGTCCCAATGATTCGGAGTTTTTAGATCTTAATGCTAAAATTGGTAAAAGTGGGATTAGAGAGGTCAAAACTTTACATAGCAATGAACCCACTATTTTGGATTTCAAGGAATTTAATTATGATAATTGTTCTTTAATAGATTGTATTTCCTTGTTGCAATCCGTGCTAAATTCTCTCCATGCTTATAATCAAAATAAAGCTTTTACTAAACATATCGTTGATGCTTTAATGCAATCTTATGAAGAAAAGCTTGAATTGGAAGTTTCTATCCCTAGAAAACTTTATGATGAGTGGGAACCCACTATTAAAATTAAAATTAAAGATCATGAATGCTATGCTTTATGTGATTTTGGTGCTAGCGTTTCCACGATTCCAAAAACTTTGTGTGATGTGTTAGGTTTCCGTGAATTTGATGATTGTTCTTTAAATTTGCACCTCGCAGATTCCACTATTAAGAAACCTATGGGAAGAATTAATAATGTTCTTATTGTTGCAAATAGGAATTATGTGCCCTTAGATTTCATTGTTCTTGATATAGATTGCAATCCTACATGTCTCATTATTCTTGGTAGGCCTTTCCTTACAACGATTGGTGCAATTATTGATATGAAAGAATGGAATATTAGATTACAATTTCCATTAAGGAAAGGCATGGAACACTTTCCTAGAAATAAAATTAAATTACCTTATGAATCTATTATAAGAGCCACTTATGTATTGCATACCAAACATGATAACACCTAGATCTATTCTTCCTTTTATGCATAGCTAGGGGCGTTAAACGATAGCGCTTGTTGGGAGGCAACCCAATTTTATTTTTGTTCCTTGCTTTTTGGTTCTGTTTAGTAATAAATAATTCATCTATACTCTGTTTAGATGTGGTTTTATGCTTTTAATTAGTGTTTGTGCCTAGTAGAACCTTTGGGAAGGCTTGGGGAAAGTCTTTGCGATCTTGCTGTAAAAAACAAAAACTTTAGCGCTCACAAGATTTGCTTTGATTTTTTACTGGAGAGCGCGATTAGGTTGATTATTTTTGCAGATGATTAATAGATAAATTCCTCACGTCCATAAATTTATTTTAGAATTTTTGGGGTTACCGAAGTATTCGAAACCTAGAGATCACTACAGATTGTTCTGTTTTTGACAGATTCTGTTTTTCGTGTGTTGTTTGCTTATTTTGATGAATCTATGGCTAGTATCGGAGGTTATGAACCATATAGAAGTTGGAATACAGTAGGTTTAACACCAAAATAAATAAATAATGAGTTAATTACAGTACCTTAAGTGGTGATTTGTTTTCTTATACTAACGGAGCTCATTTGATTTTCTGTTTAAGTTTTGTGTTGTGAAGTTTTCAAGTTTTGGGTAAAGATTTAATGGATTATGGAATAAGGAGTGGCAAGAGCCTAAGCTTGGGGATGCCCAAGGCACCCCAAGGTAAAATTCAAGGACAACCAAAAGCCTAAGCTTGGGGATGCCCTGGAAGGCATCCCCTCTTTCGTCTTCTTCCATTGGCAACTTTACTTGAGGCTATATTTTTATTCACCACATGATACATGTTTTGCTTGGAGCGTCTTGTATGATTTGAGTCTTTGCTTTTTATTTTACCACAATCATCCTTGCTGTACACACCTTTTGGGAGAGACACACATTAGTTGGAATTTATTAGAATACTCTATGTGCTTCACTTATATCTTTTGAGCTAGACAATTTTGCTCTAGTGCTTCACTTATATCTTTTTGAGCACGGTGGTATTATTATTTTATACAAATTATTGATCTCTCATGCTTCACTTATATTATTTTCAGATTCCTTTAGAACAGCATGGTAATTTGCTTTGGTTATGAAGTTAGTCCTAATATGATAGGCACCCAAAATGGGTATAATAAAAACTATCATAGAAAGTGCATTGAATACTATGAGAAGTTTGATACTTGATAATTGTTTTGAGATATAAAGATGGTGATATTAGAGTGTGCTAGTTGAGTAGTTGTGAATTTGAGAAATACTTGTATTGAAGATTGCAAGTCCCATAGCATGCGCGTATGGTAACCATTGTGTAACAAATTTGAAACATGAGGTGTTATTTGATTGTCCTCCTTATGACTGGCGGCCGAGGTCGAGGGATGGTCTTTTCCTACCAATCTATCCCCCTAGGAGCATGCGCATAGTGCTTGGTTTTTGATGACTTGTAGATTTTTGCAATAAGTATGTGAGTTCTTTATGACTAATGTTGAGTCCATGGATTATACGCACTCTCACCTTCCATCATTGCTAGCCTCTTCGGTACCGTGCATTGCCCTTTCTCACCTTGAGAGTTGGTGCAAACTTCGCCGGTGCATCCAAACCCCGTGATATGATATGCTCTGTCACACATAAGACTCCTTATATCTTCCTCAAAACAGCCACCATACCTACCTATTATGGCATTTCCATAGCCATTCCGAGATATATTGCCATGCAACTTTCCACTGTTTCATTTATGACACGCTTCATCATTGTCATATTGCTTTGCATGATCATGTAGTTGACATCGTATTTGTGGCAAAGCCACCGTGCATAATTTATCATACATGTCACTCTTGATTCATTGCCCTTCCCGGTACACCGCCGGTGGCATTCATATAGAGTCATATTTTGTTCTAGTATCGAGTTGTAATAATTGAGTTGTAAATAAATAGAAGTGTGACGATCATCATTAATAGAGCATTGTCCCAAAAAAAAGGCCAAATAAAAAAGGGAAAAAAGAAATAAATAAATAAAAAAGGGACAATGCTACTATCCTCTTTTTCCACACTTGTGCTTCAAAGTAGCACCATGATCTTTATGATAGATAGTCTCTTGTTTTGTCACTTCCATATACTAGTGGAAATTTTTCATTATAGAACTTGTCTTGTATATTCCAATAATGGGCTTCCTCAAATGCCCTAGGTCTTCGTGAGCAAGCAAGTTAGATGCACACCCACTTAGTTTCTTTTGTTGAGCTTTCATACATTTATAGCTCTAGTGCATCTGTTGCATGGCAACCCCTACTCCTTGCATTGACATCAATTGATGGGCATCTCCCTAGCCCGTTGATTAGCTTCGTCGATGTGAGACTTTCTCCTTTTTTGTCTTATCCACATAACCTCCATCATCATATTCTATTCCACCCATAGTGCTATATCCATGGCTCACGCTCATGTATTGCGTGGAAGTTGAAAAAAGTTTGAGATTACTAAAGTATGAAACAATTGCTTGGCTTGTCATCAGGGTTGTGCATGATGAGAGCATTCTTGTGTGACGAAAATGGAGCATGACCAAACTATATGATTTTGTAGGGATGAACTTTCTTTTGCCATGTTATTTAGAGAAGACATGATTGCTTAGTTAGTATGCTTGAAGTATTATTATTTTTATGTCAATATTAAACTTTTGTCTTGAATCTTTCGGATCTGAACATTCATGCCACAACAAAGAAAATTAAATTGAGAATTATGCTAGGTAGCATTCCACATCAAAAATTCTGTTTTTATCATTTACCTACTCGAGGACGAGCAGGAATTAAGCTTGGGGGTGCTTGATACGTCTCCAACGTATCTATAATTGTTGATTGTTAAATTCCATTATATTATCTATTTTGGATGTTAATGGGCTTATTTATACACTTTTATATTATTTTTGGGACTAACCTACTAACCCAAGGCCTAGTGCAAATTGTTGTTTTTTTGCCCATTTCAGTGTTTCGCAGAAAAGGAATATCAAACGGAATCCAAATTGAATGAAACCTTCAGGAGAGTTATTTTTGGAACAAACGTGATCCAGGGGACTTGGAGTGGACGTCAAGAAAGAAACGAGGGAGCCACGAGGTAGGGAGGCGCGCCTGCCCCCCTGGGCGCGCTCCCCACCCTCGTGGGCCCCTCGCAGCTCCACCGACCTACTTCTTCCTCCTATATATATCCATATACCCCGAAAACATCCAGGAGCACCACGAAACCCTATTTCCACCGCCGCAACCTTTTGTACCCAAGATATCCCATCTTGGGTCCTTTTTCAGAGCTCCGTCGGAGGGGGAATCGATCACGGAGGGCTTCTACATCAACACCGTAGCCTCTCCAATGATGTGTGAGTAGTTTACCTCAGACCTTCGGGTCCATAGTTATTAGCAAGATGGATTCTTCTATCTCTTTGGATCTCAGTACAAAGTTCTCCTCGGTCTTCTTGGAGATCTATTCGACGTAACTCTTTTTGCGGTGTGTTTGTCGAGATCCGATGAATTGTGGGTTTATGATCAAGATTATATATGAACAATATTTGGTTCTTCTTTGAATTCTTATATGTATGATTTAATTATATTTGCAAGTCTCTTCGAATTATCAGTTTGGCTTGGCCTACTAGATTGATCTTTCTTGCAATGGGAGGAGTGCTTAGCTTTGGGTTCAATCTTGCGGTGTCCTTTCCTAGTGACAGCAGGGGCAGCAAGGCACGTATTGTATTGTTGCCATCGAGGATAAAAAGATGGGGTTTATATCATTTGCTTGAGTTTATCCTTCTACATCATGTCATCTTGCTTAATGTGTTACTCTGTTCTTATGAACTTAATACTCTAGATGCATGCTGGATAGCGGTCGATGTGTGGAGTAATAGTAGTAGATGCAGAATCGTTTCGGTCTACTTGTCTCGGACGTGATGCCTATATACATGATCATGCCTAGATATTCTCATAATTATGCACTTTTCTATCAATTGCTCGACAGTAATTTATTCACCCACCGTAATACTTATGCTATCTCGAGAGAAGCCACTAGTGAAACCTATGGCCCTCGGGTCTATCTTTTATCATATAAGTTTCCAATCTATTTTATTTCGCAATCTTTACTTTCAATCTATATCATAAAAATACCAAAAATATTTATCTTATTATTATTATCTCTATCAGATCTCACTCTCGTAAGTGACCGTGAAGGGATTGACAACCCCTTTATCGCGTTGGTTGCGAGGTTCTTATTTGTTTGTGTAGGTATGAGGGACTTGCGTGTAGTCTCCTACTGGATTGATACCTTGGTTCTCAAAAACTGAGGGAAATACTTATGCTACTTTACTTCATCACCCTTTCCTCTTCAAGGGAAAACCAACGCAGTGCTCAAGAGGTAGCAAGAAGGTTTTCTGGCGCCGTTGCCGGGGATATCTACATCAAGTCAAGACATACCAAGTACCCATCATAAACTCTATTCCCCCGCATTACTTATTTGCCATTTGCCTATCATTTTCCTCTCCCCCACTTCACCCTTGCCATTTTATTCGCCCTCTTTTTCCGTTCCCCTTCTCTTTTCTGGTTCGTCTCTTTTCGCTTGCTTCTTGTGTGCTTATGTGTTGGATTGTGTGTCACGATGGCTCAAGATAATACTAAATTGTGTGACTTTTCTAATACCAACAATAATTATTTAATTAGCACTCCGATTGCTCCTCTTACCGATGCTAAATCTTGTGAGATTAATACTGCTTTGCTGAATCTTGTCATGAAAGATCCATTTTCCGGCCTTCCTAGTGAAGATGTCGCTACCCATCTAAATAGCTTTGTTGATTTGTGTGATATGCAAAAGAAGAAATATGTGGATAATGATATTGTTAAATTGAAGCTATTCCTGTTTTCGCTTAGAGATTGTGCTAAAACTTGGTTTTCGTCTTTGCCTAAAAATAGTATCGATTCATGGAATAAGTGCAAAGATGCTTTTATCTCTAAGTATTTTCCTCCCGCTAAGATCATCTCTCTTAGAAACGATATTATGAATTTTAAGCAACTTGATCATGAACATGTTGCACAAGCTTGGGAGAGGATGAAATTAATGATACGTAATTGCCCTACACATGGTTTGAATCTTTGGATGATTATACAAAAAAATTATGCCGGATTGAATTTTGCTTCTAGAAATCTTTTAGATTCGGCCGCGGGAGGCACTTTTATGGAAATCACTTTAGGAGAAGCTACCAAACTCCTAGATAATATTATGGTTAATTATTCTCAATGGCACACTAAAAGAGTGTTTCTTTTGATCCTAAAGATATGCCTTTGTTTACCTTGATTGAGAATAATAATGAATCTATGGATGTGAATTTTGTTGGTAGGAACAATTTTGGTAACAACATGTATAGAGGAAACTTTAATCCTAGGCCGTATCCTAGTAATTCCTCTAATAATTATGGTAATTCATACAACAATTATTATGGAAATAATAATAAGATGCCCTCTGATTTTGAATCTAGTATTAAAGAATTTATTAGTTTGCAAAAGAGTTTCAATGCTTTGATTGAAGAAAAATTGTCTAAGATTGATGAGTTGGCTAGGAACGTGGATAGAATTTCTCTTGATGTTGATTCTTTGAAACTTAGATCTATTCCACCTAAGCATGATATCAATGAGTCTCTCAAAGCTATGATAATTTCCATTGATGAGTGCAAAGAAATAACTGCTAGGATGCGTGCTAAAAAAGATTGCTTTGTGAAAGCATGTTCTTCTAATTTTCATGATAATAAGGATGAAGATCTAAAAGTGATTGATGTGTCCCCTATTAAATCTTTGTTTTGCAATATAAATCTTGATAATGATGGCACTGTAAATGAGTCAACTTTAGTTAAAGGCATCCCAATGATTCGGAGTTTTTAGATCTTAATGCTAAAATTGGTAAAAGTGGGGTTGGAGAGGTCAAAACTTTACATAGCAATGAACCCACTATTTTGGATTTCAAGGAATTTAATTATGATAATTGTTCTTTAATAGATTGTATTTCCTTGTTGCAATCCGTGCTAAATTCTCCGCATGATTATAATCAAAATAAAGCTTTTACTAAACATATAGTTGATGCTTTAATGCAATCTTATGAAGAAAAGCTTGAATTGGAAGTTTCTATCCATAGAAAACTTTATGATGAGTGGGAACCCACTATTAAAATTAAAATTAAAGATCATTAATGCTATGCTTTATGTGATTTGGGTGCTAGCGTTTCCACGATTCCAAAAACTTTGTGTGATGTGTTAGGTTTCCGTGAATTTGATGATTGTTCTTTAAATTTGCACCTCGCGGATTCCACTATTAAGAAACCTATGGGAAGAATTAATGATGTTCTTATTGTTGCAAATAGAAATTATGTGCCCGTAGATTTCATTGTTCTTGATATAGATTGCAATCCTACATGTCCCATTATTCTTGGTAGGCCTTTCCTTACAACGATTGGTGCAATTATTGATATGAAAGAAGGGAATATTAGATTCCAATTTCCATTAAGGAAAGGCATGGAACACTTTCCTAGAAATAAAATTAAATTACCTTATCAATCTATTATAAGAGCCACTCATGTATTGCATACCAAACATGATAACACCTAGATCTATTCTTGCTTTTATGCCTAGCTAGGGGCGTTAAACGATAGCGCTTGTTGGGAGCCAACCCAATTTTATTTTTGTTCCTTGCTTTTTGGTTCTGTTTAGTAATAACTAATTCATCTATCCTCTGTTTAGATGTGGTTTTATGCTTTTAATTAGTGTTTGTGCCTAGTAGAACCTTTGGGAAGACTTGGGAAAGTCTTTGCGATCTTGCTGTTAAAAACAGAAACTTTAGCGCTCACGAGATTTGCTTCCATTTTTCACTGGAGAGTGAGATTAGGTTGATTCTTTTTTCAGATGATTAATAGATAAATTCCTCACGTTCAGAAATTTATTTTATAATTTTTGGGGTTACCTAAGTATTCGAAACCTACAGATTACTACAGATTGTTCTGTTTTTAACAGATTCTGTTTTTCGTGTGTTGTTTGCTTATTTTGATGAATCTATGGCTAGTATCGGAGGTTATGAACCATAGAGAAGTTGGAATACAGTAGGTTTAACACCAAAATAAATAAATAATGAGTTCATTACAATACCTTAAGTGGTGGTTTGTTTTCTTATACTAATGGAGCTCATGAGATTTTCTGTTTAAGTTTTGTGTTGTGAAGTTTTCAAGTTTTGGTAAAGATTTAATGGATTATGGAACAAGGAGTGGCAAGAGCCTAAGCTTGGGGATGCCCAAGGCACCCCAAGGTAAAATTCAAGGACAACCAAAAGCCTAAGCTTGGGGATGGCCTGGAAGGCATGCCCTTGAGGAGGTCCTGAATCCACGGGGGGATCTTCTCCGTAGAGGGGCCGTGGTCTCTCTCGTGGAGTAGATCCGATATGGATGAGCAATGCTCTATCTCTCAAATGAGCTAAACCAATGCTAACCCTAGCTAGGATGAATGGGTGGTCTATTTATAGTCTAAGTGCAAAGGGGACGAAGTGAAGGGGTACATGGGCCTCGGGCCCGAACACTGTGCGCAGACAGGTACCGGACGTCCGCTGGGGACCGGTCGTCCGGTGTCTCAGGAGCTGCCGGACGTCCGGTGTCCTCCGGTCGTCCGCTGGTTCCGTTCTGTGATGGGGGTGCCGATGTCCGGAGGCTCCGGACTTCCGCTGATGTTGGCTCGGGTGCGGTCGCGCCGGTCGTGTCCGGTCAGGGCCGGACGTCCGCTCATTGGCCTCGGGTGCAGGGGCACTGACGCTTCGCTGGGGCTCGGCTGACGCTTCAGGCGCCGGACATCCGGTCCCGGCCGGTCATCCGGTGGCTGGGACTTTTCCTGCAGCCCTTCTTCTTCTTCGTCTTCTCGTCCATCTTCCTCTTCTTCTTGTCCTTGCTCCTTAGCTTCTTCATTGTACCTGAGTATGCACAAAGTATCCATATGAGGTAGTAGCCATGCTTCATGTGCATCGAAGTGGAATTGTGAGAGGAGAGATGTCACCTCGGTTTCAAGGGCTCTTGCACGTGATCGAGTCATGGGTCCGGTAGGCACTTGATGAGACGATGGTAGGTCCATGGGGATGACCTTGGGATGCTCCTCATCATCTCCCCTCCCTTGGGGAAGATCCGTCCTCGGATCAAAATCTTCATCACCATGGAAGGGAGAGAGATCTTTGACGTTGAAGATGTCGCTCACGTTGTACTTGTCGCGCGGGAAGTCGATCTTGTAAGCGTTGTCGTTGTAGCATGCAAGCACCTTGAAGGGTCCATCCGCTCGTGGTCGAAGCTTGGATTTGCGTTCTTGTGTTGTGGGAAGCGGTCCTTGCGAAGGTGTAGCCACACTCGATCACCAATGTTGAAGACCATAGGTTGCTTGTTGAAGTTGAGCTTGGTCGCAAGGCGTTGAACTTGGCGCTCGATGGTGTTTCTTGTATCTTCATGCATCCTCTTAAGATGTGTCACACGCGCACTTGCGTCCAAATTGATGCGCTCTTGGAGTGGTAGAGGAAGAATGTCCAATGGTGACAATGGGTTGAATCCGTAAACGACCTTGAAAGGCGACTTGCCGGTTGTTGAGTGTCTTGCTCGGTTGTAGGCGAACTTGGCGATAGGTAGGCACTCCTCCCACTCCTTGATGTTCTTCTTGATGAGTACTCGAAGTAGAGCGGAGAGTGTGCGGTTTGTCACCTCCGTTTATCCGTCGGTTTGAGGATGGTACGCCGTGGAGAAGAGTAGCTTGATTCCGAGCTTGGCGCATAGGGTCTTCCAAAAGTAGCTAAGGAACTTGACGTCGCGGTCCGAGACAATTGTCTTTGGCACACCATGGAGATGCAATATTTCCCTACAAAAGAGATTAGCAACATGTGAAGCATCGTCTATCTTGTGACAAGGAATAAAATGTGCCATTTTGGAGAAACGGTCCACAACGACAAATATGGAATCTTTCCCATTGCGAGTTCTAGGCAAACCAAGTACAAAGTCCATGCTAATGTCTTCCCATGGTTGGTATGGAATCGGTAGAGGCATATAGAGGCCATGAGATTGAGCTTTGGACTTAGCTTTGCGGCATGTCGAACATCGGTTGGTGAAGCGATTGACGTCCCAAAACATCTTTGGCCAAAAGTAGCTCTTCGAGAGCGTGGCGAACGTCTTGTCGCGTCCGAAATGTCCCATTAAGCCTCCTCCATGTGATTCCTGTAAAAGCAACAAACGAAGGGACGACTTGGGGATGCAAAGTTTGTTAGCTCTCATAAGATAGCCGTATTTGATGTAATAGCGTTCCCACGATGTATTCGACAAACACTTGGCATAAGGAGTGGCAAAAGTTTCATCATGCGCATACAATTCTTTGATATGCTCGAAGCCAATGACATCTAACTCAAGTTGCGTGACTAGCATGCATATGCGGGAAAGAGCATCCGCTACGATGTTTTCTTTACCCTTGATGTACTTGATGACATAGGGAAAAGACTCAATGAATTCACTCCATTTAGCATGACGCTTGTTCAACTTAGTTTGACCCTTAAGATACTTAAGAGTCTCATGATCGGTATGAATGATAAACTCATGGGGACGAAGGTAATGTTCCCATTCATGTAAAACGCGGACTAAAGCATATAGCTCTTTGTCATAGATGGGATAGTTGAGTTGCGCTCCGGAAAGTTTCTCACTAAAGTAAGCTATGGGGCGCTTCTCTTGCGTTAACACACCTCCTATGCCATTACCACTAGCATCGCAATGAATCTCAAAAGGCTTGTCGAAGTTGGGTAAAGCAAGCACGGGAGCATGAGTAAGCAAATTCTTAAGCTCATTGAATGCGGTATCTTGGGATGGTCCCCAAACAAAAGGCGCATTCTTCTTGCTCAAAGCATGCAAAGGCGAAGCAATGGTGCTAAAATCCTTCACAAAGCGACGATAGAAACCCGCAAGACCAAGGAAACTACGTACTTGATGCAAGTTGGTTGGTTGCGGCCAAGTCTTAATAGCATTGATCTTGGACTCATCTACATGAACACCCTTAGAAGAGACAACAAAACCCAAGAAAACGAGCTTATCAACACCAAAAAGGCATTTCTCCATATTAGCATAGAGACGCTCTTTTCTAAGAGTTTGCAAAACGGTGCGGACATGGGTGACATGCTCTTGATAGATTTGCTAAACACAAGAATGTCATCGAAGTAAACCACAACAAATATACCAATGTAAGGGCGAAAGACATGATTCATAAGGCGCATAAAAGTGCCCGGTGCTTCCGAGAGACCCATAGGCATGACTAACCACTCATACAAACCAAACTTGGTTTTGAATGGTTTTCCATTCATCACCCTCTTGTATGCGGATTTGATAGTAACCACTCTTAAGATCAATTTTGGAAAATATAGTGGCACCACTAAGCTCATCTAGCATATCATCTAGGCGTGGAATGGGAGTACCTATAGCGAACGGTGATAGCATTGATAGGTCTACAATCGGAGCACATGCGAAAGCTACCGTCACGTTTTGGCACAAGAATGACCGGTACGGCACAAGGGCTCAAACTTTCACGCACATGACCATGGTCTATGAGATGCTTTACTTGCCTTTGAATTTCTTTGGTTTCTTCGGGGTTGACGCGGTAGGGAGCTTTGTTCGGAAGCGGTGCTCCGGGGATGAGGTCGATGCGGTGCTCAATGCCTCGTAGTGGAGGTAGTCCCGGAGGTAGCTCATCGGGGAAAACATCTTGAAATTCCTGCAAAAGAGAAGACAACACTAGAGGAAGAGTGTGAGAAGTGTTAGTTTGTGGTGCATTGTCCTTGCACACGAGGACGTAGTGTAGGACACTAGATGGGTTCTCACACACTTCTCTCATCTCACGTTTGGTGGCAAATAGAACTAGGTTCTTGTTTTTGCTCATCGTGGAGGCACTCAATTTGGGCTTGTTTGCACACGAGGATGTAGTGTAGGACACTAGATGGGTTCTCACACACTTCTCTCATCTCACGCTTGGTGGCAAATAGAACGAAATTCTTGTTTTCGCTCATCGTGGAGGCACTCAATTTGGGCTTGTGGCGCTCACTCTCTTTTTGGTGGCTCACTCTCTCACCATTCTCTCCACGATGGGTGGCTTGCTTATCGGCGATCACTTGGCTTGGAGACATGGGTCGTAACACAAACTCCTTTCCTTGCATCTTGAAGCTATAGAGGTTTGTACGCCCATTGTGGACGACTCCTCTATCGAATTGCCATGGCCGTCCAAGGAGAAGATGGCAAATGGTCATTGGGATGACGTCGCACTCAAGGGTGTCTTCGTAGGCGCCGATTTTGAAGATACTTGTACTCGGTGCTCGACTTGGATAGTGCCGGAGTCACTAAGCCATTGCACTTTGTATGGATGTGGATGCTTCGTCTTGGGCAATTGGAGCTTGGAGCAAAGTTCTTCACTTGCGAGATTGTGACAACTCCCTCCATCGATGATGACCTTGACGGATCGTCCATTGATGCCGGCCTTGGTGTGGAATATGGTGCATCTTTGGTCTTCTTCATGGTGATGTTGGAGAGTCAAGACTTTGGAGACAACAAGTGCGGGACTTGAGTCTTCATCACAAAAGACTTGTTCTTCTTCATTGTTCACATGGCGGTGCATGGCGACTTGCTCCAGGGCTTCCATTTCTCCTTCGCTCATGGAATCATAAGTGCCATCATCGTTGAAGATCATGGTGCGCCTGTTGGTGCACTCATAGGACTTGTGGCCTCGGCCTCCGCAAGTGAAACACTTGAGGGAACTCGTCTTGACGGTCTCATCGGTTGGGGTAGATGATGATGAAGCTCTCGGCTTGAAGTTGCTCGTAGGAGGATGACTTGTAGTGGACGAAGCTTTCTTGGAAGTCGGCTTGTTGATATTGGAAGGAGACGGTCTTGTAGTCGGTGTTGGAGTCATCGAAGCTTGGTTATTGGAGAAGCCGTAGGACTTGGATGAGAATTTGGCATACTTGAAATCATCTTGCACTTGGCGTTCCGCTTTGGTAGCTTGATGCACTAGCTCGATGAGGTTCGAGTATGGTTGGTAGTCGGCGATCTTCTTGATAGGATGGTTGAGTCCATTCAAGAAACGTGACATAGTTTGCTCATCGTCTTCTGTGACATTGGCTCGTATCATTGCAATCTCCATCTCCTTGTAGTACTCTTCAACGCTCTTGGTCCCTTGCTTGAGTAGTTGGAGTTTCTTGAAGAGGTCGCGGTTGTAGTATTTAGGCACAAAGCGTGCTCTCATGACATCCTTCATTTGCGCCCAAGTAGTGATGGGTGGTTCACCTCTTGCCTCTCGGCGCTCTGTGACTTGTTCCCACCAAATGAGAACATAGTCTTGGAACTCAAGGGATGTCATCGCGATCTTCTTATCTTCTTCATAATTGTGCAAACGGAAGATCTTGTCAACTTTCAATGCCCATGAAAGGTACTCTTCGGGATCGTTGCTTCCGTTGAACTTGGGCATGGTGAACTTGAGCTTTCCATAGCGTTGCTCTTCATTGTGTTGGGGTCGGGGATGATGACGCCCATGTTGTATATGTTTGTCAAACTCGTGTCGCTCTTGGTGAGGAGGGTTTTCAACTTCATGTTGATCTTGTCATGGAGGATTTCCATTGTCTTCATGCTCTTGATGAACTTGATGTTCTTGCCGAGCTTGTGGATAAGCTTGTCAAGCTCGAGGAGGAGCTTGAGGAACTTGACGATGTACGCGAGCTTGAAATCTCCGTTCTTGAATTTCGTTGTGAAATGCTTCTTCTTGTTCTCGAGCTTGTCGGCCTCGGTTGGCTACGGCTCTACTTGAATCTTGGAGGTCTTGTTGCGCCGCAACTGCTTGAGCTTCACGGAGTTGTTCTTCTTGGCTTGTGCCTCGGCATCTTGTGCAACTTGTTGTAGACGCGCTCGCTCTTCCTCTTCATGTTGGCGTTGTTGTTGCCGTTCTCGTGCTAGCGCAAAGGCCTCTTGAGTTTGACGTTGTAGGCGCTCTTGAGAGGCGGTGTCGCATAGAGGATTGAGGCTTTCTTGATGATCGTTGCGCGCGGCACGGCATAGAGTGTTTGATGTCGGTGTACTTGAGTCGGAGAGGGTGAAGTCAGAGTGGCGGCTTGAACGGCTCCTTCTTGAAGTGGAAGAAGAGCGGTTAAGCAACAAAGCACGAATCTCGTCCATTCTTGCGTCATTCTCTTGCTTGTGATCGTCGAGCTTGTGGTCTAAGTAATCCCTTGTACATTGCTCGGAGAGTCGCAAGTCGGTGGCGAGGTTGTCGATGCGTTCACTCATAGCTTGTTGCTCTTGATGCAAAGCACGTTGTGCACCAAAGAGGTGACTCTTGGTGACGAAGGAGTTCATGTTGTCGTCTTGCTCCATGAAGAGTGGGTTGGTAGAAGTACTTGGCCTATCCATCATTCCAAGACAAATGTGAGTGGTAGAAAGAGAAGAACGAATACCAAATGTACCTTGACCGAAGTTGAAAGTGGATCAATGATCACTCCAATGTAGGGCAAGGTAATAGAGGCAAAGGTGTCCCGATGTTTCGATGAGATGGTGGCTATCGTTTTCTGTGGGAGTCGACCTTGACGATCCGACTACGAACATGCGAGACGTCGCGCCTTAGCAATCGCTAAACCAACTTCCAAGGGGTTATTGACCACGCCGGAGCACGATCAACCTGACCACGAGGGCCTGTTTCCTGCGAGCAAACGAAGAACAAGCAAGAAACTGAGATTGCAATCTGGATATTGCGAATATAAGATGAAAGCTTTATTGATCAAGGTGGGGTTCTGTGACGTCTTGGTCTGGTCGTTGGACACAAACGAAGTACGCGAAGTTGCAGCTATGGCGAACTTTTAATCTAAACAAAACCCAAAGTCTAAACGACGCCCTAAGGGCTGTATATATGGAGGAAGAGAGGGGAATTTCGTGGCCCTTGAGGGTGGGGTCCGAAACCAACCCTAACTCTTGTTTCCCCACACATACGGACTCTAAAAATAGCCT
The DNA here is from genome assembly GCF_003073215.2 of Triticum urartu. Classification (NCBI taxonomy): domain Eukaryota; kingdom Viridiplantae; phylum Streptophyta; class Magnoliopsida; order Poales; family Poaceae; genus Triticum; species Triticum urartu. The sequence goes on along the minus strand of NC_053022.1, from coordinate 240,742,271 downwards.
ATACTTAAGTATTTCGAAATTACATGGGCCTGGCCCATTAATAAGGTGACGCAGCACCTAGAATAGCCTATGGACGAATATTATGAAGTGGCATCTTGTATATTTCGTCCATGGCTTCATGCACTCCTTATGGCGGCTTCAAAGTCCTGAAATCATCACTTGTAACTCCGTTCTTGATCCCCTTGCGCATGCCATCAACTTCATGCGTGTTCTTGCTCCAATGTTCATCCTTCTCCAAGCTAGGCCCTTCATTTGAAAGCAAAACAAATGTATCCAATTTAGGCAGCATCATAATCTCATGAACATTAGAATCATTACCAAGAAACGAAAGTACCTGGTAATTTAATTGGCGTGCGCGAGCTCTAGTAATTGGTCCAGTATATGTAACAGTAGGGGCTGTGGGTGTAACAATGGTATTGATGTCCTCATCACAAGGAAATAGCACAATTGGTACCAATTCTTGTTGGTTTCTCACACCTACACAAGTAAAAGCTTATGGTGGAGCTTGGTTAGGATGGTGGCACAAAATTTGATGCAATTGTAAGTGAGCTTCAATAATGTTGGAAAAGATTCGTAAGATGCAATGTAACAAGTAGACCAAGCATATAAGGTACACGAAACACACACGCAAAAAGATAAGTGGGGTTGGGCAACCAAGGATGAGCCAAAATGTGGAATCCACAAAAATGCTCTTGTTGCACAACACTAGAGAGACGCTAGCACGATTGCACAATAGGCGGATACAAGAACTTGTGCACAACCTACATAGCAAAAAATGCAACGACTTCTATCCCAAGTATGCTTTATGCAAGGTGTTTCTATGATATGATCCAAGATGATCGAGTATGACAATCTTAATGTTGTATGATGCTATGGTTCTTGCTTAAAAGCTCTTTGCTTATCTTTCTTCTTTTCTTAAAAGCTTGTTTGGCTCTTTGATGTTGGAGCTCTTTTCTTATGCGATGCTTGATGAACCAAGATAGCAATTGTGTATGCGATGACAACTTTGTGACATAAGAGATGATACCAATATATGCAACAATGATGTATGTATGCTATGGGAAGTATGATCATAAATGTGCACAAGTCTCGTTGCCGGCAATACTCAATGGCTAGTCTCGATGGGTAAGCAACGCAAAGGAGTAAAGCTATGATGGCTATCAATGTAATGGCAAGAGTGATATGTCCAAAACCAAGACGAGGTTACCGGTCTTGCTTCCGGTATGGTGTCAAAATGGTGGACGAATACCAAGATGTTGTCGAGGTGGTCGTTGTTGATGATGATGTAGGACGCGTCCATGGCGAAGATGAGCGGCGGTGATGTTGATGTTGAACCATACCTAGATAGCCGAAACACAAAAGGATACGATACCTGAAAGTGCAACTATCCTAGGTGGTTTTGGTAATTCCTAACAACATATAGCTCATTGAGCTAATGCTACTTCAAGATTAATGTCTCATGAAAGCTCAATGATTGGCATGGCATGGATGAGAAAAGTGGACCCCTCAAAATGCTAAGGACAAAGGATTGGCTCAAGCTCAAAGCTCAAGACTCTACATTTTCTATTTTAGTGATCCAAGATCACATTGAGTCTATAGGAAAAGCCAATACTATCAAGGAGGGATGAGGTGTTCCTTAATGAGGATCTTGCTCAAAATGCTTAGTGATATGCTCCAAAACCCTCAACTACTTTCCCACATCCACATATGACCTAAACCAAAAGTCAAACTCGGCCCCACCAATTATTTCTATCCGGTGCCACCGAGTTTCAAATGTCATAGCCACTGCCACAAACCCTAGGCAAATCGGTCTCACCGATAGGGATCTCGGTCTCACCGAGATGGGATTGTAATCTCTCTGTTTCCCTTCGTAACATTTCGGTCTCACCGAGATGAGCGATCGGTCCCACCAAGATTGCAATGTAAACTCTCTGTTTTCCCTTCATAACGTTTCGGTCTCACCGAATGAGTGATCGGTCCCACCGAGTTTACCTAACCAACTCTCTGGTTAGCTTATTACCAAAATCAGTCTCACCGAGTTTGTGTAATCGGTCTCATAGAGATTACGTTATGCCCTAATCATATCGGTCCTACCGAGTTGCATGTCGGTCCCACCGAAAACCCTAATGGTCACTAGCTTTGCTGAATTGGTCCGACCGAGTTTAACCATTCGGTCCCACCGAGTTTGGAAAGTTATGTGTAACGGTTAGATTTTGTGTGGAGGCTATATATACCCCTCCACCTCCTCTTCATTCGTGGAGAGATCCATCAGGACAAACCTACACTTCCAACCTATATTTTGTGAGAGAGAACCACCTACACTTGTGTTGAGACCAAGATATTCCATTCCTACCATATGAATCTTGATCTCTAGCCTTCCCCAAGTTGCTTTCCACTCAAATCTTCTTTCCACCAAATCCATATCCTGTGAGAGAGAGTTGAGTGTTGGGGAGACTATCATTTGAAGCACAAGAGCAAGGAGCTCATCATCAACACACCATTTGTTACTTCTTGGAGAGTGGTGTCTCCTAGATTGGCTAGGTGTCACTTGGGAGCCTCCGACAAGATTGTGGAGTTGAACCAAGGAGTTTGTAAGGGCAAGGAGATCACCTACTTCGTGAAGATCTACCGCTAGTGAGGCAAGTCCTTCGTGGGCGATGGCCATGGTGGGATAGACAAGGTTGCTTCTTCGTGGACCCTTCATGGGTGGAGCCCTCCGTGGACTCGCGCAACCGTTACCCTTCGTGGGTTGAAGTCGTCATCAACATGGATGTACGATAGCACCACCTATCAGAACCACGACAAAACATCCGTGTCTCCAATTGCGTTTGAATCCTCCAAACCCTTCCCTTTACATTCTTGCAAGTTGCATGCTTTACTTTCCGCTGCTCATATACTCTTTGCATGCTTGCTTGAATTGTGTTAAGATTGCTTGAGCTGTCTAAAGTTGCTAAAATCTGCCAAGAACTAAAATTGGGAAAAGGCTAGATTTTTATTTGGTCAAGTAGTCTAATCACCCCCCCCCTCTAGACATACTTTCGATCCTACAGTACCGCAACTCAAATTCTCAAACCTCGAAGTAGCAAACATGTCAGAGTGTGAAGCGGGTAAGCAAATGGTGGTGGAATGCGGAAGTGGGGATGGTTTATAGTGGTAGGAGTGCGTATGCGGAAATGTGGGGCGGTGGTGGTGACTAAAACTGAAGAAAAAAATCAGTTTCATCACGGTCGGTCGGACGTCCGGGATGGGCTGGTCGTCCGGTCGTCGTGGGACGTCCGGGCTGGGTCGGACGTCCGGTGCCTCGGCGAATTTCGGGCATGGGATGAACAGCACGAGGGCGAGGTGGTGGAGGGGAAATTCGTCGATTCCGGGCGGATTTGTGGATGGGAAGGGTGGGGGAAAAGGGGAAAAGCTAGATCCACTCAACACAAAGCAAATCCACGGATCCAAACCAACAAAATCTCAACACACTAATGAATCACAAAAAAAATTGGGGCTATTTTTGTGGGGAATTTTCGAATTAGGACGAAAAACGACAAAACAAGGCTAGAAACACAACGGGGAGGCTCCGAAATCGTGATCAACGTGGCTCATGATACCAAGATGATGTAGGGTAGGAACCCTATCGCCCGATCTTTCACGAAAGGAGCGGCATCCTGCGAAGAGCATGAAGAACATAAAGGGGGAAATGAGAGAAAACACTCAAACCAACTTGAATAGGTCACACATGTGCTAGATCCTCGGATACATGGAACGATACACGATACACGATCAACTAGGGACGATACACGGTAACCGGTCTTCTCTGTGAGGAGGTCTTGAATCCACGGGGGGATCTTCCCTTAGAAAGGGGCTTGAATCCAAAGGGATCTTCTTCGAAGAGGCCGCGGTCTCTCACAAGGATGAGATCTGATATGGATGAGCGTAGCTCCATCTCTCAAATGAGCTCTCACAACGCTAACCCTAGATAGAAGGAATAGGTGGAGTATTTTATAGTCTTAGTGCAAAAGAGGGGGGCGAAGGGGTACATGGGCTGCGGCCCAACACGAATCAGCACATAGGCGTCGGACGTCCGAGGGTCACCGGTCGTCCGGAGGCTCGCGAGGTCCGAACGTCCGGTGCCTGTCGGACGTCCGTAGTTTCGGCTCGGGTGGTCTTCGGTCGGACATCCGGTCGGGGTCGGTCGTCCGATGGTCGTCGGTCGTCCGGGTGGCGTCGGTCGTCCATGGGTTTGGCCTCGGGTGTGAAGACGCCGGTCGTCTGGAGGGGGCCGGACGTCTGATGCCTAGAGGTCGTCGGACGTCCGGTCTAGGTCGATCGTCCGGAGCCTGTAGCTTCCTCTTCATCACTTCTTCTTCTACGTCTTCACGTCCATATTCCTCTTCTTGTCCTTGTTCCTTAGCTTCACCATGGTACCTGAGCATGCACAAAGTATCCATATGAGGTAGTAGCCATGTCTCATGTGTATCAAAGTGGAAATGTGAGAGGAGAGATGTCACCTTGGTTTCAAGATCTCTTGCATGTGCTCGTGTCATGGGTCCAAGAGGTGTCGAACGAGATGTAGTTGGGTCCATGGGGATGGCCTTGGGATTCTCCGCATCATCCCCAATTAAATCTTTGTTTTGAAATATGAATCTTGATAATGATGGGACTAGAGATGAGTCAACTTTAGTTAAAAGGCGTCCCAATGATTCGCAGGTTTTAGATCTTAATGCTAAAATTGGTAAAAGTGGGATTGGAGAGGTCAAAACTTTACATAGCAATGAACCCACTATTTTGGATTTCAAGGAATTTAATTAAGATAATTGTTCTTTAATAGATTGTATTTCCTTGTTGCAATCCGTGCTAAATTCCCCTCATGCTTATAATCAAAATAAAGCTTTTAGTAAACATATCGTTGATGCTTTAATGCAATCTTATGAAGAAAAGCTTGAATTGGAAGTTTCAATCCCTAGAAAATTTTATGATGAGTGGGAACCCACTATTAAAAATAAAATTAAAGATCATGAATGCTATGCTTTATGTGATTTGGGTGCTAGCGTTTCCACGATTCCAAAAACTTTGTGTGATGTGTTAGGTTTTCGTGAATTTGATGAGTGTTCTTTAAATTTGCACCTCGCGGATTCCACTATTAAGAAAACTATGGGAAGAATTAATGATGTTCTTATTTTTGAAAATAGGAATTATGTGCCCGTAGATTTCATTGTTCTTGATATAGATTGCAATCCTACATGTCCCATTATTCTTGGTAGGCCTTTCCTTACAACGATTGGTGCAATTATTGATATGGAAGAATGGAATATTAGATTCCAATTTCCATTAAGGAAAGGCATGGAACACTTTCCTAGAAATAAAATTAAATTACCTTATGAATCTATTATAAGAGCCACTTATGTATTGCATACCAAAGATGATAACACCTAGATCAATTCTTGCTTTTATGCCTAGCTAGGGGCTTTAAACGATAGCGCTTGTTGGGAGCCAACCCAATTTTATTTTTGTTCCTTGCTTTTTGGTTCTGTTTAGTAATAAATAATTCATATAGCCTGTGTTTAGATGTGGTTTTATGCTTTTAATTAGTGTTTGTGCCTAGTAGAACCTTTGGGAAGACTTGGGGAAAGTCTTTGCGATCTTGCTGTAAAAAACAGAAACTTTAGCGCTCACAAGATTTGCTTCCATTTTTTACTGGAGAGTACGATTAGGTTGATTATTTTTGCAGATGATTAATATATAAATTCCTCACTTCCATCAATCTATTTTATAATTTTTGGGGTTACATAAGTATTTGAAACCTACAGTTTACTACAGATTGTTCTGTTTTTGACAGATTCTGTTTTTCGTGTGTTGTTTTCTTATTTTGATGAATCTATGGCTAGTATCGGAGGTTATGAACCATAGAGAAGTTGGAATACAGTAGGTTTAACACCAAAATAAATAAAGAATGAGTTCGTTATAGTACCTTAAGTGGTGGTTTGTTTTCTTATAGTAACGGAGCTCATGAGATTTTCTGTTTAAGTTTTGTGTTGTGAAATTTTCAAATTTTGGGTAAAGATTTTATGGATTACGGAACAAGGAGTGGAAAGATCCTAAGCTTTGGGATGACCAAGGCAACCCAAGGTAAAATTCAGGAACAACCAAAAGCCTAAACTTGGGGATGCCCTAGAAGGCATCCCCTCTTTCGTCTTCTTCCATCGGCAACTTTACTTGAGGCTATATTCTTATTCACCACATGATATGTGTTTTGCTTGGAGCGTCTTGTATGATTTGAGTCTTTGCTTTTTAGTTTACCAAAATCATCCTTGCTGTACACACATTTTGGGAGAGACACACCTTAATTGGAATTTATTAGAATACTCTATGTGCTTCACTTATATCTTTTGAGCTAGATAATTTTGCTCTAGTGCTTCACTTATATCGTTTAGAGCACGGTGGTATTATTATTTTATATAAATTATTGATCTCTCATGATTCACTTATATTATTTTGAGAGTCCTTTAGAACAGCGTGGTAATTTGCTTTGGTTATGAAATTAGTCCTAATATGGTAGGCATCCAAGATGGGTATAATAAAAACTATCATAGAAAATGCATTGAATACTATGAGAAGTTTGATACTTGATAATTGTTTTGAGATATAAAGATGGTGATATTAGAGTGTGCTAGTTTAGTAGTTGTGAATTTGAGAAATACTTGTATTGAAGATTGCAAGTCCCGTAGCATGCACGTATGGTAACCGTTGTGTAACAAATTTGAAACATGAGGTGTTATTTGATTGTCCTCCTTATGAGTGGCGGTCGGGGACGAGCGATGGTCTTTTCCTACCAATCTATCCCCCTAGGAGCATGCGCGTAGTTCTTGGTGTTTGATGACTTGTAGATTTTTGAATTAAGTATGTGAGTTCTTTATGACTAATGTTGAGTCCATGGATTATACGCACTCTCACCTTCCATCATTGCTAGCCTCTTCGGTACCGTGCATTGCCCTTTCTCACCTTGAGAGTTGGTGCAAACTTCGTTGGTGCATCCAAACCCCGTGATATGATACGCTCTGTCACACATAAGCCTCCTTATATCTTCCTCAAAACAGTCACTATACCTACCTATTATGGCATTTTCATAGCCATTCCGAGATATATTGCCATGCAACTTTCCACTGTTTCATTTATGACACGCTTCATCATTGTCATATTGCTTTGCATGTTCATGTAGTTGACATTGTATTTGTGGAAAAGCCACCATGCATAATTTATCATACATGTCACTCTTGATTCATTGCCCTTCCCGGTACACCATCGGAGGCATTCATATAGAGTCATATTTTGTTCTAGTATCGAGTTGTAATCATTAAGTTGTAAATAAATAGAAGTGTGATGATCATTAGTAGAGCATTGTCCCAAAAAAGGCCAAATAAAAAAGGGAAAAAAGGGAAAAAATAAATAAAAAGGGACAATGCTACTATCCTCTTTTACCACACTTGTGCTTCAAAATAGCACCATGATCTTTATGATAGATAGTCTCTTGTTTTGTCACTTTCATATACTAGTGGGAATTTTTCATTATAGAACTTGGCTTGTATATTCCAACAATGGGCTTCCTCAAATGCCCTAGGTCTTCATGATCAAGCAAGTTGGATGCACACCCACTTAGTTTCTTTTGTTGAGCTTTCATACATTTATAGCTCTAGTGCTTCCGTTGCATGGCAATCCCTACTCGTTGCATTGACATCAATTGATGGGCATCTCCCTAGCCCGTTGATTAGCCTCATTGATGTGAGACTTTCTCCTTTTTTGTCTTCTCCACATAATCTCCATCATCATATTCTATTCCACCCATAGTGCTATATACATGGCTCACGCTCATGTATTGCATGAAAATTGAAAAAAGTTTGAGATTACTAAAGTATGAAACAATTGTTTGGCTTGTCATCGGGGTTGTGCATGATGAGAGCATTCTTGTGTGACAAAAATGGAGCATGACCAAACTATATGATTTTGTAGGGATGAACTTTCTTTTGCCATGTTATTTTGAGAAGACATGATTGCTTAGTTAGTATGATTGAAGTATTATTATTTTTATGTCAATATTAAACTTTTGTCTTGAATCTTTCGGATCTGAACATTCATGCCACAATAAAGAAAATTACATTGATAATTATGCTAGGTAGCATTCCACATCAAAAATTCTGTTTTTATCATTTACCTACTCGAGGACGAGCAGGAATTAAGCTTGGGGATGCTTGATACGTCTCCAACGTATCTATAATTTTTGATTGTTCCATGCTATTATATTATCTGTTTTGGATGTTAATGGGCTAATTTATACACTTTTATATTATTTTTGGGACTAACCTACTAACCCAAGGCCCACTGCAAATTGTTGTTTTTTTGCCTATTTCAGTATTTCGCAGAAAAGGAATATCAAACGGAATCCAAACGGAATGAAACCTTCGGGAGAGTTATTTTTGGAACAAACGAGATCCAGGGGACTTGGAGTGGACGTCAAGAAAGAAACAAGGGAGCCACGAGGCAGGGAAGCAACAGCGGCAGATGCATCTGCCGCCGCCTGAGAAGTAACAGCGGCCGTTTGGGCTGCCTTGACTGCCCGGACGCAGACTGCGGTCGCCCTCACGAAGCTTGTTAGCACGCGCCTAGCGGCTGCGGCCGCGCTCTCACCGGAGTGGGCCGCCGAAGATGCCCTCACGACGTGGGTCCACGTCCCCATCTTTCACTGGTGATGAATGAATAGTGAAATGGTATTTGGGGAGTGAGCTAGTGTGCTTGACACGCCGGCTGTGGACTTTAGCCGACGCACCTTCTCTCGTAAGCCATAGGCGGACTATACACCGACAGTGCTCCAAGATATTTTGTGCTGCATATCACATGGTTGGTGATAATAAACTGTGTGCGATCTACTTGATTTATCATCTTGATTTGAATTACGTAATGGGGTCACAGCTACAAAGGATGGTGTTTGAATTGTTAGAACATTTGTCTGCAATGAACATGCAACTATAGGTGTGTCATCAAAAAATGGAATTATTCAGGGTTCGTTTGGACGCTTTTATATATTAACTTGGTTTTGTAGGCATTTCAGGTGCATAATTCTAATTTCAACTACATGCACATGCTCCAGTGCATATAAACAGGTTGAAAAATCAAATGTGTGTCCTTGGTTGCATGCTTAGGTCTCATGCAAGAAATGGGAATGAATGTCACACACCCTGCCACCGTCACTCGGCCGCAAACATTGAGATACCTAGTTTTAAAATTCTAGTGAATCCAAAACTCGTTTGAAATTCATAAAACTTGGCATGCTATCATGGAGCGGCATCAATATGTCGTGGTAAAATATTTGTCCCATTTGGGGCAGGTTTGGGTATAAGCTTCTGACAAACCAGAGCTTCTCACCACAAGCGTGATGGTTTCGGTAGGGAATGTGCCACCTTTCGGGACGAAACTATATCTGTTGCCTCTTATTGCTTTCAAAAAATTTAGAGTGTCAACATAGAACAACAGGAGTGCTGTGTTCAATTTTGGAATTTTTGGGGTTCGTTTGGACATTTTTATACATTAACTGGGTTTTCCAGGCATTTTATGTGCATAATTCAAATTTGAACTACATGCACATGCTCCAGTGCATATAAAATGGTTGAAAAATCAAATATGTGTCCTTGGTTGCATGCTTAGGTCCCATGCAAGAAATGGGAATGAATGTCACACACCCTACCACCGTCACTCGGCCGCAAACATTGAGATACATGGTTTTTAAATTCTAGTAAATCCAAAACTCGTTTGAAATTCATGAAACTTGGCATGCTATCATGGAGCAGCATCAACATGCCGCGGTAAAATATTTGTCCCATTTGGGGCAGGTTTGGGTATAAGCTTCTCACAACAAGCGTGATGGTTTCGGTAGGGAACGTGCCACCTTTGGGGACGAAACGATGTCCGTTGCCTCTTATTGCTTTCAAAAAATTTAGAGTGTCAACATAGAACAACGGGAGTGCTGTGTTCAATTTTGGAATTTTTGGGGTTCGTTTGTACATTTTTTTATACATTAACTAGGTTTTTGAGGCATTTTATGCGCATAATTCAAATTTGAACTACATGCACATGCTCCAGTGCATATAAACTGGTTGAAAAATCAAATATGTGTCCTTGGTTGCATGCTGATACGTCTCCATCGTATCTACTTTTCCAAACACTTTTGCCCTTGTTTTGGACTCTAACTTGCATGATTTGAATGGAACTAACCCGTACTAATGTTGTTTTCAGCAGAATTGCCATGGTGTTATTTTTGTGCAGAAATAAAAGTTCTCAGAATGACCTGAAAATCAACGGAGATTATTTTTGGAATATATAAAAAATACTGGAAGAAGAATCCACGTCAGGGGGCCCACACCTTGTCCACGAGGGTGGGGCGCACCTACCCCCCTGGGCGCGCCCCCTGCCTCGTGGGCCCCCTGACGCTCCACCAACCTCAACTCCAACTCCATATATTCGTGTTCGGGGAGAAAAATCATAGAGAGGATTCATCGCGTTTTACGATACGGTGCCGCCGCCAAGCCCTAAACTCTCTCGGGAGGGCTGATCTGGAGTCCGTTCGGGACTCCGGAGAGGGGAATCCATCGCCATCGTCATCATCAATCTTTGTCCATCACCAATTTCATGATGCTCACCGCTGTGCGTGAGTAATTCCATCGTAGGCTTACTGAACGGTGATGGGTTGGATGCGATTTATCACGTAATCGAGTTAGTTTTGTTAGGGTTTGATCCCTAGTATCCACTATGTTTTGAGATTGATGTTGCTATGACTTTGCTATGCTTAATGCTTGTCACTAGGGCCTGAGTGCCATGATTTCAGATATGAACCTATTATGTTTTCATAAATATATGAGAGTTCTTGATCCTATCTTGCAAGTCTATAGTCACCTATTATGTGTTATGATCCATTAACCCCGAAGTGACAATAGTCGGGATACTTACCGGCGATGACCGTAGTTTGAGGAGTTCATGTATTCACTATGTGTTAATGCTTTGGTCCGGTACTCTATTAAAAGGAGGCATTAATATCCCTTAGTTTCCAATAGGACCCCGCTGCCACGGGAGGGTAGGACAAAAGATGCCATGCAGGTTCTTTTCCATAAGCATGTATGACTATATTCGGAATACATGCCTACATTACATTGATGTAGTGGAGCTAGTTCTGTGTCACCCTATGTTATGACGGTTGCATGATTGATCGCATCTGACATAATTATCCATCACTGATCCAATGCCTACAAGCTTTTCATACATAGTTCTTTGCTCATTTACTTTTTTGTTGCTACTGTTACAATTACTATAAAACCAAAAATGTTACTTTTGCTACTGTTACCACTACTATCATATTACTTTGCTACTAAATACCTTGCTGCAGATATTAAGTATCCAGGTGTGGTTGAATTGACAACTCAGCTGCTAATACTTGAGAATATTCTTTGGCTCCCCTTGTGTCGAATCAATAAATTTGGGTTGAAGACTCTACCCTCAAAAACTGTTGCGATCCCCTATACTTGTGGGTTATCACATGCTTAGGTCCCATGCAAGAAATGGGAATGAATTTCAAACACCCTGCCACCATCACTCGGCCGCAAATATTGAGATACCTGGTCTTTAAATTATGGTAAATCCAAAACTCGTCTGAAATTCATGAAACTTGGCATGCTATCATGGAGCGGCATCAACATGCCGTGGTAAAAAATTTGTCCCATTTGGGGCAGGTTTGGGTATAAGCTTCTCACAAACCAGAGCTTCTCACAACAAGCGTGATGGTTTCAGTAGGGAACGTGCCACCTTTGGGGATGAAACGATATCCGTTGCCTCCTATTGCTTTCAGAAATTTCCGAGTGTCAACATAGAACAACAAGAGTGTTGTGTTCCATTTTGGATTTTTTTTCGGGGTTCGTTCAGACATTTTTATGCATTAACTAATTTTTCGATGCATTTATGTGCATAATTAAAATTTGAACTACATGCACATGCTCTAGTGCATATAAATTGGTTAAAAATCAAATATGTGTCCTTGGGTGCATGCTTAGGTCCCATGCAAGAAATGGGAATGAATTTCAAACACCATGGCACCGTTGATTGCCGGCAAAACATTGAGATGCCTGGTTTTTAAATTCTAGTAAATCCAAAACTCGTCTGAAATTCATGAAACTTGGCATGCTGTCATGGAGCGACATCAACATGCCGTGGTAAAAAATTGTCCCATTTGGGGCAGGTTTGGGTATATGCTTCTCACAACAAGCATGATGGTTTTCGGTAGGGAATGTCCCACCTTTGGGGACAAAACGATATCCATTGCCTCTTATTGCTTTCAAAAAAATTCTCATGTCAACATAGAACAACAGGAGTGTTGTGTGAATTTTTGTGATTTTTCAGGGTTCGTTTGGACATTTTTATGCATTAACTGAGTTTTCAACGCATTTATGTGCATAATTCAAATTTGAACTACATGCACATGCTCTAGTGCATATAAATTGGTTGAAAAATCAAATATGTGTCCTTGGGTGCATGCTTAGGTCCCATGCAAGAAATGGGAATGAATTTCAAACACTAGGGCGTCGTTGATTGCCGGCAAACATTGAGATGCCTGGTTTTTAAATTCTAGTAAATCCAAAACTCATCTGAAATTCATGAAACTTGGCATGCTATCATGGAGCGACATCAACATGCCGTGGTAAAAAAATTGTCCCATTTGGGGCAGGTTTGGGTATATGCTTCTCAGAAACCGGAGCTTCTCACAACAAGCATGATGGTTTTCGGTAGGGAAGGTCCCACCTTTGGGGACGAAACGATATCCATTGCCTCTTATTGCTTTCAAAAAATTTCTCGTGTCAACATAGAACAACAGGAGTGTTGTGTGAATTTTTGTGATTTTTCGGGGTTCGTTTGGACATTTTTATGCATTAACTGAGTTTTCAATGCATTTATGTGCATAATTCAAATTTGAACTACATGCACATGCTCTAGTGCATATAAATTGGTTGAAAATCAAATTTGTGTCCTTGGGTGCATGCTTAGGTCCCATGCAAGAAATGGGAATGAATTTCAAACACTAGGGCACCATTGATTGCCGGCAAAACATTGAGATGCCTGGTTTTTGAATTCTAGTAAATCCAAAAGTCGTCTAAAATTCATGAAACTTGGCATGCTATCATGGAATGGGACCCGACATGCTGTGGTATTTTTTGTGTCCATTTTGAGAGAAGGCGCACTCGAATAATGACATCCAGCAAAGGCATTTTGAAAAAATAGCTGCCACTTTAATATCTCAAACGTTTGTATAATTCAAACCGTGTGCGTTCTATTAACCATTCACGTGACGCCACATGTCTTGGTTTAATTGGCTGTAGGAGGTGCCGTGCGGACAGCTGCTTGACCTTGACTGAACGGGAGGCGTGCGAGAGCCGTCCGGTGCACCGTACAAACAATATTGGGTATGTTGCCATTTGTCAAACTGGAAAGATTTACATTTGTTGATCTAGTAATGTTGCCATTTGTCAATCCTTGTAACACTGCGATTTGTCAAAATATGCAGCTAGAAATCATTAGCACTATCTAATTTTTGCAACTAAAATTCAGTAATTAAGCATAGATTTCATTCATAGATTAAGCAGTCGTTCTTAATTTATACAAACAGTTCAACTCGACAGCTGAACCGACCAAACTTCTCCCCAATTGTTGTCAACCATGTACTGAAATAGCTAGTTCAACTGTATATACTAGTTAATTTTAAGTACATTGTACAGTACGACCACACATCTATAGTCAAATGAACTGAAAAAAATAGCCCCTAAATACTACTACTACCACGGAGGGGCTTTGTGCTACTTCCGCTAGCCTCTCCTCCGCCGAGCGCGCTCACCCGCTCAGTAATAGGCAGAGGAGGCGGAGGAGCCTACCGATGAGCTGGACAAATGCTATATGGTGCATGCCGCTATTGCACGTTCAACGACGCTCGCTAGCTCAAACGCCCACTGCCACTCCAGACGATCCCTCTCGAAGTCGCCGGACAGCTCGTAGATCTCCTGATTCCTCACCTCTGCATCGGCGTATGTTGCGACCACGGCTGCGGTAAGGCTCTTTGCTTGCTCGGCGAGGCACTCCTCCTCCTCTCGCAGGAACTCGATGTAGCACGCAAGGTTGCTGACGCACGTGCGGGCCTCCACCTTCGCCTCCCACCTTCGGGCCACGGCGGCGGAGCGGGTGATAATCTCGGCGGTCGACGATGGGCTGGCGGCCACGGGAGCCGAAGATGGGGGTGGCAGGCACGACCACCACCTCCCGCCTTCGGGCCGCGGTGGCAGAGCGGGTGATGGCCACAGTGGCCGGCAGTGGGGTGGTAGCCACGACGGCCACCTCCCGCCTTCGGGTCGCGGCGACGGAGCGGGAGATGGCCCTGGCTTTCGATGGTGGTGTGGCGGCAATGGCGGCCAGCAACAGCTGCCGACGGGCAGCGGCGGAGGAGCATGTGGTGGGTGTTCCGCGCACACCCAATAGGGACGCGACGCGCACTACACTACGCCGGGGACTACGCCGCCGCCGCGGTGTAGCCTCCCAGATGGAGCTGTCCTCTGATGATGGTGGAGTGGTTGAGCGACGACGACGGACCGGTGCCATTGGCGATTGTGGGAGAAGCAGACAAGATAAGCTACAGGGAGGGAGGGGAAAATGCGACGCGGGACTCACCGGTCGTGAGGGTTTTTATAGCAGGCCGGTAAGCATTGGGATTTTGGGGGATTTCACCGAGTCCAGCGCGAAGCTTGCGCGGGAACCTGCGGGGTTGCACCGGAACGGGCTCACCAACGATTCATTGGCGCCACCATTTGGCCAAAAGAATGCCCCCCGCGCTGGGCAAGCTTGCGTTGTAAGCCGTCTGCGGCAGCGGGGTGACAAGACGTGCAAGAGGAGGACGAGAGGACATGTACACATACAGTTAATAAAAAAACGTTTGCGATTTAATTACCTACTATACCCCTGCCCTGGTTTATAAGTAGGATTTAACTAATAAAATACGAATGCATGTCGCCAAAGATTATATCGTTGGAGTCGTATTTGAACATAGTTTCCAGCTATACAATTTTTGTAACATGCATTAACGCTTTTTTGGTTAAATTTAAGGTTATATACCAGCAAGCGTTTGCCCGCAACACACACGGCTTATTACATCACAAACAGCTCGGATGGATAAACTGTATGCCAGGTATCGCACATGCAACTCTAATCTGATTCGTGCTTGATGTCTCCGACATCGCTCGCACAGTTCATCTTATTTGCCATGTATCACTGTGTCATCCTCTGCCCGTGTCCCTCGGCAAGCTCTGCTCGCCGTTAGGCGCCGTAGCGCATTGTGCTCGCCATTAGGCGCCGCGGCGCGCACTGTCGCATCTGTTGGCCCGCTCTGCTCGCATCCGTCGGTGCGCTCGGCTTGTGGGCAACTTTTCCTTGCGCGTTCAACTACTATATGCATATATATATGGTTTCTTGCCATTGAGGCGACCGCGGAGCGCTCTGCTCGCGTCACTCCGCGCATGCTCTACCAGCGGTTGGGCGTGCGCACGATCACGTAGGGGGGCCCATATGCATGCGGTTGCACCGCGCGCGTTGCCATGGGATGCAGTTACGTGTGGCACGATGGATTTACGCGCTGCAAATTAGAACTGCCATCAGGGCCTGCCGATATTCCTGGCCGTCCGGCTTCCCCTTTAATTCCCGCGGCCATTATAACCTTAGTCTCTTCAACCTTTTGATCGAGCCCCACAACACAACAAGCACACCCACGACGACACATAGAGAGGGGATGTCCAGCAGTGCTCCAATGGAGTTCGGCGAGCATAGTGTGGAGACCCATGCGAGGGAAACGGATCTCTCGGTGGTGTACACCATCGATCCGGCCGTGGTGGACGACCACATCAACAGCGTTTAGAAGTTGCTCGCTGGAGACAAGTATAAGGTGGTCGGCATCGAGCTCCAGTACACCGCCGGTCGTCCCGGCATAGATCAGAAAGTTGTCGTCGCCCAGTTGTGCATGCGCCATCATGTACTCATCTACCACTACTGCATGGCCACAGATCCTTGCGACCGTTTCAACAGGTTTGTCAACAGCACCGACTACAAGTTCGCCATGGTGGAAACCAAAGACGATGTAAACGCGCTCAGTGTTACAGGCTTGGCCTGCAAGAACCTTGTTGAAATCCGTGACCACTACAGGGTCTGGGGCAGCACGAAGGACTCCCTGGTCGAACTCACCTCGGCCATCATCGACCCCTACTACAAAAAGATGAAGCAGGATGCCCAGAGAACAAGCCCCCTATCCTGGCACGGGGCCTAGATGCGGCAACTGTATGAACCTCACCTCAGGTTTGTGGCCAAGAGCGTGTACACATGCTACGAGATGCACATGCGGATCGTTGACATGAGGAAGTGCCTCGTTACCCAAATCGACGAGCCCGGATCGAGCCACAAGCAGAGCAAGCGTCACAAGAAGTAGATGATGATCATATGGTCGTTTATGCTAGTTAATCATGCATGTAATATATAGTTTACTTTATTGGTGTGTGGAAATGTCATGTGTGTAGTAGCCACCTATGTAATTATGCATGTAATAGTTTACTTTGGTGTGTGCAAATGTGTAACACCCCGTTGTAATGATGCTACAGTAATCCCAGAGATCAAGCTAATCATTTTGCTATAACAGTGCTTAGCCACTTTAATCAATATTCCATTTCAAATTCCAGTTGAATTCAATCTCAAATTGTGTGTGAATTTCAAAAATGCTCAAACATGAAAACTAAAATGTTCATCATGTGTAAAATATTCACCTGGTAATATTGGTGGTGAACCAACATTTTTGCAAAATGCCTATGTGTCCTAAAATAGCTAAAACAGAAAAAGCTTAAAAACAAAAGAAAAAGAAAAAGAAAAAGAAAAGCAGAGGGAAGAGAGAGAAAGCCCCTGGCCTCCCCTTGGGCTTCGGCCCATCCCAACAGGCCGGCCCACCTACCTCCCCGGTCGCTCTCCCCTCCCCATGTTCAACCGACCGAGAGCGCGCGCCCGCGCGTCACCGCCGAACCACCTCGCCATCGACGAGGGGGATGAGGATCCCCTCGACACCTCGGGCTCCCCTTCCACTTGCTCTGCCACCCCATTCGCCCGCCCACTTCCCTTGTCCGCTCCTCCTCTCCTCTCTCCCTTCAGATCCATCACCACCGAGCTCCGTCACCGCCGAGCACCGCGCTCCGCCGCAGCCACCGGCGGCCCCGAGGCCACCGGCCCTGTCCGTCCGCTCCGCCTCCCTCGACTATGCCTCCTCGACGAGCCGCAGGACGCCGGGCGCCCCCGAACGCTACCCCGGCATCGTCTTCCACCTCGGATCACAAAGCTCACCGGCGTCGATCCACAGCACAGCAGCTCCTAAACCTCCCACGGGCCTTTCTTGCGTCGCGCGGTGAGCCCCTCATCCTCTCCCCTCACTCCCCTGGCCTCTTGAGCTCTCGTAGCCGCCGCTCTGCTTGCGCCTGAACACGTTGCCGCCTCCGCTCGCCGCCAGCGTGCTTCCGGTGACCTTTTGGTCATAGGCTCAAGCCCGTTGCACTCCCCACGCCGTGTAGATACTCCCCCGCGTCTCCGTTTGCTCGATAGCGCGCCGTAGCTCCATTTTCATCGAGCGCCCGTAAACGCCGCCGCCTCCGCCGCTCGCCGGCGCCGTTTCTAGCAGCTCCAGCTCCGGCCGGCCTCACCAGCGACGCGGCGGGCTCTCGCCGTTCGAACGCGCCCGCCCGCGCCCGTGTTGGCCCCCTGTGGGCGAATCCTGGCCGTCTCCGGCGTTCGGCCGCCGCGGATGGCCTCACCGGCGTTGCTCACCTGGCACTGGTAGGGCCCGCCTCTGGGTCACTGCCCGTGGGCCCCCTGGCCCTAGTTGACCAGTTGACCAGGTCAACTGTGCTGACTGGGCAGGCCCCAGCCACTGACGTGCGGGCCCCACCTCTTAATCCTCTAATTAGAATGTTTTACTAATTAAAATTAATTAATTGAGCTAAATAGTCACTGACACGTGGGGCCCAGCTACTAATTAACCATGTTTAATTAAAATAACCCAATGTTAGCCCTGTGTCTATGACATGTAGGACCCACTGGTCAGTTTGACCAGTCAGTGGGTCTGTTGACCTGCTGATGTCATGATGACACTCTGCTAACGTCATATTTTCTTTTCTGTTAATTTAATTAATTCTAGAAAATGTTTAAAACTTTGAAAATTCATAGAAATTAAATCGTAATTCCGATGAAAATGTCTTCTATATGAAAGTTGCTCAGAAAAATCTCACGAATCCGAATGCGTGTTCCATTCACCTGTCACATGCCCCTAGCATACTGAACATGGAACCGTCCCCTCTCTTTCATCTGTCTGGAATTCGTCTAACGCCGGGGATTCATCCTCGTATGTTTATCCCCTCCGTCTTCAACGTGTAGTACTACGTTAGGACAACCCTAGCTCTGTCTATTGACTTGTTGTCCTATTATGCACTTGCTTGCTATGTATTTACTATTTCTTCCCCCTCTTCCCTCCGGTAGACCCCGAGACCAATGCCGCCCCTGTGATCGACTACATTGACGACACTTCTTCCTTACAGTAGAGCTTCAGGCAAGCAAACCCCCCTTGAGCATTCCGATATCACCCATTTCTTTCCCTCTCATGCTTGCATTAGTACTGCTAATGCTTTATGTATGATCCTACTCTGATGCATAGCCTGTTTTTGTTACTTGCTTTCATACATTACCTGCTTATCCTAAACTGCTTAGTATAGGTTGGTTAGTGATCCATCAGTGACCCCCACCTTGTCCCAGTTGCCCCGCTTTATGTTCGATGACTCGATCAACGTGATCGACGTCCAGGCCCCGACACCGCACATCACCCCCCTAGTTGTACGGATCTGCAGAGTTACCATCGAGTGCCGAGGGTGGAACCTCTTACATCACTCCTGATGAGATCTCTGTAGTGTAGCTATACGGTCGAGGTCATCGAGGGTGATTTCCTCCTTAACCACTTCCGTTACGGCTCCGTCGTGAAACCCCTCAATTGTGAACCTCGAGGGTGGATCCTCTTACGTTCACCTTGATGATAACATTGAGTGGAATTCACCTGGGGTGATTCCTCGGGTTTTCCCCTTGGTGTTAGACACACAATTACTATGGTTACTATGACTTTATACTAAACCATGTTACTAAGGACAGGTCGGCCCTGAGGGGTACCCGCGCGAGCTTAATAGCGAGTGATGTGGAGTCGGGTTGACCTGGAAGGTGCCCGCGAGATACTGACGAGGCGTGGTAGGGCATTCTTACCCCTTGCCGCAAGTCCTCGAGACGGGGCGACGGGGTCACATCTTTCGTGAGTCTCTGCTTGTTACCGCGCGTTCCTAACCCACTACGATTTGGATATTTGATCCGAGGGGCCTCTGGCCTGATAGCACTAACCATCATGTGGGCATAGTCTGGGCGTTCTGTGTCGTATACATCAGCCGAAGCTTAATAGACGTCAGCGACTGAGCGGCGCGCGCCGGGTTGGACTGCGTAAGCACCTGCCTTTTGAAGGAGGTAGCTAGGTCTGCTCACCGGTCGCCCACGCAACGTGCAGGAGTTTCTGGGGCGATGGCCCATGACCCCTGGGGCATAGGTTTAGTCCGGCGTGCTGACCTCTCTATTAAGCCTAGGTCGGGTTATGGTGTATTGTTTGGCCGAGGCCGGGCATGACCCAGGAAAGTGTGTCCGGCCAGAGTTAATCGAGCATGATGGGTAAGTTGGTGCACCCATGCAGGGAAGAAAACATTTATCAATAGCCTGTCCTACGGTAACAGACACTTGGAGTTGTATCCCGATCAATACAACTAGAACTGGATACTTGTGATGAGAAATGAATTGTGTATAAGAAATGGATAGTATGGCTCTGGGATTGCTTTCTCGCAGGGAGTCGAGAAAGGATCTCTGGCCGAGGTTGATAACACTATTACTACTTTACATTATGTCGATCTGTACTCTTCTATATGCTGCAAGATGCTTGAAGATGCTTGAAGATGCTAGTCTTTGATAGGCTAGGCTTTCCCCTTCTTTTCTGGCATTCTGCAGTTTAGTCCACAGATACAACTCATTCCTTTGATACAGATGCATACTTAGTTTAGATCTGATGTAAGTCTTGCGAGTACTTTGGATGAGTACTCACGGTTGCTTTGCTACCTCTTTTTCCCCCATACCCGATTGTTGCGACCAGTTGACGGATTCCAGGAGCTAGACAACACCACTGATGACTACTGCTACCCCAAGGGTGCCTACTACTACGTGACGGCCGCTGACGATCTGGAGTAGTTAGGAGGCTCCCAGGCAAGAAGTCTTGCCTTTTCAACCGATGTTGCTTTTGTGCTAGCCTTCTTAAGGCAAACTTGTTTAACTTATGTCTGTACTCATATATTGTTGCTTCTGCTGACTCTTGTGTTTTTTGAGCTTATGTATTCGAGCCCTCGAGGCCCCTGGCTTGTAATATAAAGCTTGTATTATTTTAAATTTGTGTCTAGAGTTGTGTTGTGATATCTTCTCGTGAGTCTTTGATCTTGATCATACACATTTGCGTGTATGATTAGTGTACGATTGGATCGGGGGCGTCACAAGTTGGTATCAGAGCCGACTTCCTGTAGGTAGCCCCCTTTCCAACTCCTTGGCCGAAGTTGAGTCTAGTCACTACAAAAACTTTTACTAACATGGTTGTGTGTCTTACGGGCCCACGTTGTCATATGGGTGGTATTAGGATCTTTTATCCTCATCTATACTCTGGGACTCTGATCTCTCTTCTATTCGGGTTTAAATGGTTTTACTAACTCTAACATTAGGATCCCGTGACCACATTCACCCCAAAGCTGGATAAGCCATAGTTTTTCCTTAGAATAGTATTCTGAATAGTACACACACGGTCATGTTGACTACGCAGTGGTATCCATCGTACCTCTTTCATTATGCATGTTACCTCATGAATGATCCTTGTCTTTGCAAATGCTCAATGATGAACTACCCCCTGTTACATGTTAGCAGGATGGTTAGACCCGCTGGTCGTTGTCGTGGTGCCAACGATCCACCACCGCCCGAATTCTTTGCTGGAATGATGCAACAATTTGAGCTAAACCGCCAGTTCATGGAAGGAATGATGGCTCAGTTTCCTCGTTCGAAAATTAATCAACAACCAACCCTAGTAACTCTGCAGGACTTCTTGCGCCTCAACCCAACTATCTACCGCAGCTCAACTCAACCCCTTGATGCTGAGGACTGGCTCCACGACATCACATATGAAATGGAGTCTGCAAGTGTGGCCCCTGCTAACTATGTCACCTTTGCATATTTCTTTCTGAAGGGTCCCGCTGCTCAATGGTGGGACAACCACAGGCGTACCCTACCTACTGGAACGGTCATCACTTGGCCGGATTTCCAAGCTATTTTCCGTGCCCGCTTCATTCCTCAAGGAGTCATGGACAGGAAGAAGCGAGATTTCCGCAACCTCACCCAAGGCAACAATACTATAGATGCTTATCAACGGGAATTTCTGGACTTGTCTCGTTATGCTGAAGAAGACATTGCAACTGATGCTCGTAGGCAAGAAAAGTTCCGTGAAGGACTTCACCCTGATATTACGCTAGCACTGCTCGCTCATGACTTTGCCGACTTCGCCACCTTGGTGAACAAGGCTAATCAGGTTGAGACTGGTCTTCAGGAACACTAGGGATCCCTTAGGCGCCACCATGACGCTGGCCTATCTTCGGACCCGTCAGCGCAGAAGCGTCGG
The DNA here is from genome assembly GCF_003073215.2 of Triticum urartu. Lineage (NCBI taxonomy): Eukaryota > Viridiplantae > Streptophyta > Magnoliopsida > Poales > Poaceae > Triticum > Triticum urartu. The sequence continues at coordinate 240,720,409 of NC_053022.1, read as the reverse complement.
ATATGGATTCCCCACAGCATTTATCATCCAGCTGCACCTGCACCAAGACAGTCTTATGCTGCACCTCGTCTTCCCCCTCCACCGCAGAGGCAGCCCCTTCAGCCTGTACCACCCCAAGATTCTGCTCCCAATCCCAATGATGGTATGTGCTTCAAGTGTGGCCTTCCGGGTCACCGCTCCAGTAACTGTCCTGAGAATCAGAATCAACTGGCTCTTCCTGCTGCTGGTCGTGGTAACGATCAACCCCGCAACAACAATGCCCGACCTTATGGTCGTGGGCAGGCTAACAACATTGATCTGAATGAAGCTCAAGACCAGCCTACTACTGTGATGGGTACTCTCCTTGTTAATTCAGTACCAGCATCTGCTTTATTTGATTCAGGAGCATCGCATTCATTCATGTCAGAAAAATTTTGCATATGCACACGACATGCGATGCGAGCCCATGAACACTCCGATAGTGGTACACACCCCTGCGGGTCAGTGTCGAACTACCATGATTGGTCGCGACGTCCCCGTTGAAATTGAAGGGTTGGAATTTCATGTTTCTCCCATTATTCTGGAGTCTTCTAACATTGACCTCTTTCTGGGAATGGAATGGTTGAAAGCACATACTGCCTCTATCGTTTGTGCCACCAAAGTCGTTCATCTCCTACATCCTTCCGATGAGATAGTAAGCTACCATGCTCAGATTTTTCAAAACGCTGAAGCATGACTTTATGCTTTGAATGTGTAGAACGCGGCACCTCTTGAGGGAATTGAAAATATTCCAGTTGTTCGCGACTTCCTAGATGTCTTTCCAGAAGAACTTCCAGGAATACCCCCTGCCCGGGCTGTCGAGTTCATCATCGATTTGAAACCAGGCACCGTTCTTATCGCCAAACGACCCTACAAGATGCCACCTCATGAACTCCTTGAACTTAAGGAGGAAATCGACAAATCTCTTCGCAGTGGTTTCATTCGTCCAAGTTCCTCTGCTTGGGGAGCACCTTCTCTCTTTGTGAAGAAGAAGGATGGAACGAACCGTTTGGTCCAAGACTATCGTCCTATCAACCAAGCTACAATTCAGAACAAATATCCCCTTCCTCGGATCAATGATCTGTATGATCAACTTGCTGGTTCATCAATATTCTCTAAACTCGACTTTAGGTTGGGTTACCACCAGATCCGTGTTCGTGCAGAGGATATTCCAAAGACCGCATTCATCACTCGTTATGGTTCTTACGAGTACACCGTCATGTCTTTTGGCTTGACCAATGCTCCAGCCACTTTCTCTCGTCTGGTGAACTACATATTCATGGATTACCTCGACAAGTTCGTCGTAGTCTATCTGGATGATATCCTAGTATATTCGAAGAACAAAGGAGAACATGCTGAACATCTTCGACTTGTTCCAGAGAAGCTTCGAGAACATCAACTTTATGCCAAGTATTCCAAGTGCGAATTCTGGCTTCCTGAAGTAACCTACCTTGGGCATGTCATCTCCAAGGATGGTATTGTCGTCAACCCAGAGCGAGTGCAGGCTATTCTTGACTAGACCTCTCCGAAGACTGTCAAGCAAGTCAGAAGCTTTCTCGGTCTAGCCAGCTATTGCCGCCGCTTTGTCGAGAACTTCTCCAAGATCGCCAAGCCACTGGCCAATTTGCTTCACAAGGGTGTTAAGTTCGATTGGATAGACAAATGTCAGGAAAGTTTCCAGGCACTCAAAGACAAGCTGACATCTACCCCAGTGCTTGCTCCCCCTGATTCTCACAAGGACTTCGTCATCTATTGCGACGCTTCACGTCAAGGATTAGGTCATGTCCTAATGCAAGAGCGCAGAGTGATTGCTTATGCCTCTCGTCAAGTGCGTCCTCATGAAGAGAACTACCCAGTTCATGACCTTGAGCTTGCTGCGGTTATCTATGAATTGAAGCTATGGCGACAGTACCTTCTCGGTAATCGTTGTGAGATTTTCACCGATCATCAGAGTCTGAAGTACCTGTTTACTCAGCCAGATCTGAACCTCCATCAGCAGCGATGGATGGAAGCTATTGCTGACTACAACTATGGCATATCCTATACCCTTGGTAAGGCTAATGTAATGGTCGATGCCCTAAGCCGTAAGTCTTATTGCAATAACCACATGGTCTACAAAGCTCAACCCCGCCTTTATGAAGAGCTATGCAAGCTGAACCTTCTACTAGTTCCACAGGGTTCTCTAAATAACCTTGTCTTGGAACCAACTCTTCTAAAAGCAATTAAGTCTGCTCAAGCCAAAGATGCTCATGTTGATCTGATGAAAAAGGATCTTGCCTTAGAGAAATCAAGAGATTTTTCACTTGGTGAAGATGGAAACTTATACTTCAGAGATCGCATTGTGGTACCCCGATTCGAGCTTATGACAGAGAAGGTGATGAAAGAAGCGCATGACACCCCTCTCTCTATTCATCCGGGAAGTACCAAGATGTACTTAGACATTTGTCAGAAATACTGGTGGTCCAAGATGAAGCAAGATATTGCTCGATATATCAAAGAATGTGACGTTTGTCGTCGCGTCAAAGCAGAATATCAGAAACCGGTTGGACTTCTGCAACCTCTCCCTATTCCTGAATGGAAATGGGATAAGATTCAGATGGACTTCGTCACTGGCCTTCCCAAGTCTCAGAAAGGTAACGATGCTATCTTTGTCGTCATTGGCCAATTCTCGAAGGTTGCTCACTTTCTGCCAGTCAAGGAGACTATCACTGCTAGTCAATTAGCAAACTTGTATATATCCTGAATTGTGTCACTCCACGGCATTCTGAAGGAGATCAGTTCAGACTGTGGCAGTATATTCACTTCGAAGTTCTGGGATAGTTTCCAAGAGGCAATGGGAACTCATATTACCTGGAGCACTGCTTATCATCCCCAATCCCAAGGCCAAGTCGAGCGAGTCAATCAAATTCTTGAAGACATGCTTCGAGCTTGTGTTATTTCTTTCGGTAAGAAGTGGGAAGAATCTCTCCCTTATGCGGAGTTCTCTTATAACAACAGCTATCAAGCCAGCTTGAAGATGGCACCCTTTGAAGTGCTTTATGGACGTAAGTGCCGAACCCCTCTGAATTGGTCAGAAACTGGGGAACGGACGCTCATTGGTCCAGACATTATTCAACAAGATGAAGACCAGGTTCGCATTTTCCGGGATAATCTCAAGGTGGACCAGTCCTGCCAGAAGAGCAACTATGACCGGAAACACTGGGGTTCAACTTATCAACCTGGTGAACAAGCTTATCTATGTGTCACTCCTTTGAGAGGCACTCATCGGTTCGGAGTCAAGGGCAAGCTAGCTCCGTGCTACATTGGTCCTTTCTGTATTCTCTGCCGTCGTGGGCTGGTGGCTTATCAATTGGAGTTGCCACCTCAGTTCTCTCACGTCCATGATGTCTTCCACGTGTCGCAACTTCGTCGATGCTTCAAGGATCCGGAACGTGAAGTGGATCCGGAACTGATTGAAGTACAAGATGATCTCACATACAAGGAGCATCCGATCTGCATTCTTGAAGAAGCTGAACGCCGAACACGCCAGAAGGTTACCAAGTTCCTCAAAGTGCAATGGTCAAATCATTCTAAAGATGAAGCCACTTGGGAACGCGAGGATAACCTCCGTGTTGAATACCCCGATCTGTTCCCTTCTACCTCTTAATTCTCGGGATGAGAATTTCTTTTAGAGGAAGAGAGTTGTAACACCCCGGTGTAATGATGCTACAGTAATCCCAGAGATCAAGCTAATCATTTTGCTATAACAGTGCTTAGCCACTTTAATCAATATTCCATTTCAAATTCCAGTTGAATTCAATCTCAAATTGTGTGTGAATTTCAAAAATGCTCAAACATAAAAACTAGAATGTTCATCACGTGTAAAATATTCTCCTGGTAATATTGGTGGTGAACCAACATTTTTGCAAAATGCCTATGTGTCCTAAAATAGCTAAAACAGAAAAAGCTTAAAAAACAAAAGAAAAAGAAAAAGGAAAGCAGAGGGAAGAGAGAGAAAGCCCCTGGCCTCCCCTTGGGCTTCGGCTCATCCCAACAGGCCGGCCCACCAACCTCCCCGGTCGCTCTCCCATCCCCCTGTTCAACCGACCGAGAGCGCGCGCCCGCGCGTCACCGCCGAACCACCTCGCCGTCGACGAGGGGGATGAGGATCCCCTCGATGCCTTGGGCTCCCCTTCCACTTTCTCTGCCACCCCACTCGCCCGCTCACTTCCCTCGTCCGCTCCTCCTCTCCTCTCTCCCTTCAGATCCATCACCACCGAGCTCCGTCGCCGCCGAGCACCACGCTCCACCGCGGCCACCGGCGGCCCCGAGGCCCCCGGCCCTGTCCGTCCGCTCCGCCTCCCTCGACTACGCCTCCCCGACGAGCCGCAGGACGCCGGGCGCCCCCGAATGCTGCCCCGGCCTCGTCTTCCATTTTGGATCACAGGAGCTTGCTGGCGTCGATCCACGGAACGGCAACTCCTAAACCTCCCACGGGCCTTTCTTGCGCCGCGCGGTGAGCCCCTCATCCTCTCCCCTCACTCCCCTGGCCTCTTGAGCTCTTGTAGCCACCGCTCTACTTGCGCCTGAACACATCGCCGCCTCCGCTCGTCGCCGGCGTGCTTCCGGTGACCTTTTGGTCACGGGCTCAAGCCCGTTGCACTCTCCACGCCGCGTAGATACTCCCCCGCCTCTTTGTTTGCTCGATAGCGCGTCATAGCTCCATTTTCATCGAGCGCCCATGGACGTCGCCGCCTCCGCCGCTTGCCAGCGCCGTTTCCGGGAGCTCCAGCTCCGGCCGGCCTCACCACGCGACGCGGCGGGCTCTCGCTGTTCGAACGCGCCCGCCCGCGCCCGTGTTGGCCCCCTGTGGGCGAATCCCGGCCGTCTCCGACATTTAGCCACCGCAGATGGCCTCACCGACATTGCTCCGGCGCGAGCGCTGACCTGGCACCGGCAGGGCCCGCCTCTGGGTCACTGCCCGTGGGCCCCCTGGCCCCAGTTGACCAGTTGACCTGGTCAACTGTGCTGACTGGGCAGGCCCCAGCCACTGACGTGCGGGACCCACCACTTAATCCTCTAATTAGAATGTTTTAATAATTAAAACTAATTAATTTAGCTAAATAGTCACTGACACGTGGGGCCCAGCTGCTAATTAACCACATTTAATTAAAATAACCCACTGTTAGCCCTCTGTCTATGACATGTAGGACCCACTGGTCAGTTTGACCAGTCAGTGGGTCTGTTGACCTGCTGATGTCATGATGACACTCTGCTAACGTCATATTTTCTTTTCTGTTAATTTAATTAATTCCAGAAAATGTTTAAAACTTTGAAAATTCGTAGAAATTAAACCGTAATTCCGATGAAAATGTTTTCTATATGAAAGTTGCTCAGAAAAATCCCACGAATCCGAATGCATGGTCCATTCACCTGTCACATGCCCCTAGCATGCTGAACATGGAACCGTTCCCTCTCTTTCATCTGTCTAGAATTCGTCTAACGCCGGGGATTCATCCTCGGATGTTTATCCCCTCCGTCTACAACGTGTAGTACTATGTTAGGACAACCCTAGCTCTGCCTATCGACTTGTTGTCCTGTTATGCACTTGCTTGCTATGTATTTACTATTTCTTCCCCCTCTTCCCTCTGGTAGACCCCGAGACCGATGCCGCCCCTGTGATCGACTACGTCGACGACACTTCTTCCTTACAGCAGAGCTTCCAGGCAAGCAAACCCCCCTTGAGCATTCCGATATTGCCCATTTCTTTCCCTCTCATGCTTGCATTAGAACTGCTACTGCTTTATGTATGATCCTACTCTGATGCATAGCCTGTTTTTGTTACCTGCTTTCATACCTTACCTGCTTATCCTAAACTACTTAGTATAGGTTGGTTAGTGATCCATCAGTGAACCCCACCTTGTCCCAGTTGCCCTGCTTTATGTTCGATGACTCGATCAACGTGATTGACGTCTAGGCCCCGACACCGCACATCACCCCCCTAGTTGTACGGCTCTGCAGAGTTACCATCGAGTGCCGAGGGTGGAACCTCTAACATCACTCCTGATGAGATCTCTGTAGTGTAGCTATACAGTCGAGGTCATCAAGGGTGATTTCCTCCTTAACCACTTCTGTTACGGCTCCGTCATGCAACCCCTCAAGTGTGAACCTCGAGGGTGGATCCTTTTACGTTTACCTTGATGATAACATTGAGTGGAATTCACCGGGGGTGATTCCTCGGGTTTTCCCCTTGGTGTTAGACAGACAGTTACTATGGTTACTATGACTTTATACTAAACCATGTTACTAAAGACGGGTCGTCCCTGAGGGGTACCCGCGCGAGCTTCATAGCGAGTGATGTGGAGTCGGGTTGACCTGGAAGGTGCCCGCGAGATACTTACGAGGCGTGGCCGGGCATTCTTAGCCCTTGCCGCAAGTCCTCGAGACGGGGTGATGGGGTCACATCTTTCGTGAGTCTCTGCTTGTTACCGCGCGTTCATAACCCACTACGATTTGGATATTTGATCCGAGGGGCCTCTGGCCTGATGGCACTAACCATCACGTGGGCATAGTATGGGTGTTCTGCGTCGTATACATCAGCCGAAGCTTAATAGACGTCAGTGACTGAGCGGCGTGCACCGGGTTGGACTGTGTAAGCACCTGCCTTTTTGAAGGAGGTAATTAGGTCTTCTCACCGGTCGCCCATGCAACGTGCAGGAGTTCCCGGGGCGATGGACCATGACCCCTGGGGCATAGGTTTAGTCCGGCGTGCTGATCTCTCTATTAAGCCTAGGTCAGGTTGCAGCGTATTGTTTGGCCGAGGCTGGGCATGACCCAGGAAAGTGTGTCCGGCCAGAGTTAATCGAGCATGATGGGTAAGTTGGTGCACCCCTGCAGGGAAGAAAACATCTATCGATAGCCTGTCCTACGGTAACGGACACTTGGAGTTGTATCCCGATCGATACAACTAGAACTGGATACTTGTGATGAGAAATGAATTGTGTATAAGAAATGGATAGTATGGCTCTGGGATTGCTTCCTCGCAGGGAGTCGAGAAAGGATCTCTGGGCGAGGTTGATAACACTATTACTACTTTACATTATGTTGATCTGTACTCTTCTATATGCTGCAAGATGCTTGAAGATGCTAGTCTTCGATAGGCTAGGCTTTCCCCTTCTTTTCTGGCATTCTGCAGTTTAGTCCACAGATACAACCCATTCCTTTGATACAGATGCATACTTAGTTTAGATCTGATGTAAGTCTTGCGAGTACTTTGGATGAGTACTCACGGTTGCCTTGCTACCTCTTTTTCCCCCATACCCGATTGTTGCGACCAGTTGACGGATCCCAGGAGCCATACGACACCACTGATGGCTACTGCTACCCCGAGGGTGCCTACTACTACGTGACGGCCGCTGATGATCTGGAGTAGTTAGGAGGCTCCCAGGCAGGAGGCCTTGCCTTTTCGATCGGTGTTGCTTTTGTGCTAGCCTTCTCAAGGCAAACTTGTTTAACTTATGTTCGTACTCAGATATTGTTGCTTCCGCTGACTCTTGTGTTTCTCGAGCTTATGTATTCGAGCCCTCGAGGCCTCTGGCTTGTAATATAAAGCTTGTATTGTTTTAAATTTGTGTCTAGAGTTGTGTTGTGATATCTTCCCGTGAGTCCTTGATCTTGATCGTACACATTTGCGTGTATGATTAGTGTACGGTTGAATCGGGGGCGTCACAAAATGCCATGGTTGTAGTAGTGATAGAGGCAAAGGTGTCCCATCTTTTGATGAGATGGTGGCTATCATTTTGGAGGAAGTCGACTTTGACGATCCGACTACGAACGTGCGAGGATGTCGCGCCTTAGCAATCGCTAAACTAACTCCAAGAGGTTATTGACCACGCCGAAGCACGATCAACCAGACCATGAAGGACTGTTTCCTGCAGGCAAACGAAGAACAAGCAAGAAACTAAGATTGCAATCTGGATATTGTGAATATAAGAGGAAAGCTTTATTGATCAATGTGGGGTTCTGTGACGCCTTTGTCTGGTCGTTGAACACAAACGAAGTACGTGAAGTTGCAGCTATGGCAAACTTTAATCTAAACAAAACCCCAAAGTCTAAACGACGCCCTAAGGGCTGTATATATGGAGGAAGAGGGGGGAATTTCATGGCCCTTGGAGGAGGGGTCCGAAACCAACCCTAACTCTTGTTTTCCCACACATACAGACTCTAAAAACAGCCTATACTTAAGTATTTCGAAATTACATGGGCCTGGCCCAATAATAAGGTGACGCAGCATCTAGAATAGCCTCTGGACGAAATTTATGAAGTGGTATCTTGTATATTTCGTCCAAGGCTTCATGCCCTCCTTATGGTGGCTTCAAAGTCCTAAAATCATCACTTGCAACTCTGTTCTTGTTCCCCTTGCGCATGCCATCATCTCGATGCTTGGTCTTGCTCCAGTGTTCATCCCTCTTATCCATGCCAGACCCTTCATTTTTAAGCAAAACAAATGTATCTAATTTAGGCAGCCTCGTATTCTCATGAACATTAGAATCATTACCAAGAAACGGAAGTACCTGATAATTTAATTGGTGTGCGCGAGCTCTAGTAATTGGTCTAGTATATGTAACAGTAGGGGTTGTGGGTGTAACAATGATATTGATGTCCTCATCAAGTAGCCACCTATGTAAGTAGATGTTTAATTTGGTTATGCAAGCATGTCCTTATAAGTGTGTGTGTGTGTGTGTTGTTTTGTATGCAATCCTATCGCACAACACACACGTCTTATTAACAGCAACCGTTTGTGTTATTATCGGTATTCACACACATTTCTAATTACAGACCTGTTTGCCGCGTATCACACACATCTTGTTCATTTGAACCGTTTCTGTTCTCATGTCTCAACGCAAATAGTTCATCTGAGTGAACTGCATGTCGTATATCGCACACACCTTTGATCTGGCTAACCATTTCCATTGTGTTGCCTAATCACAAATAGTTCATCCGAGTGAACCATATGTTGTTCATCGCACACACCTTCATCTGGCTGTCCGTTTCTTTTGTTCCTCCTCATCGCAAACAGTTAATTGATCTGAACCGTATGCCCTGCATCACACACGCAACTAAAATCTGAACCGTGTTTGATGCATCCTCCATCGCAAACGTTTTGCACCTTTTTTGACGGGTTTTTTACACCATCGTTTGCGATTATGGCATCGCACACAGTTTCGTCGAAGGGTCTCTGGTCGTAGTTTTCGCATTATATATAACAGTGGGTGAAATGAACCTGGTGAAGTGAAGCCAACATGTGATGCACATCAAAAGTACTACTAATCAAACTAGATCAAGTTTGGATTAGAGTAGTGCTTTCGACATGCACCACATGTTGCCTCCACTTGAATCTACTCCACGTTCATTTCACTCACTGTTATATATAATAAGTAATCATGGTCATAAAATCATATGACGAAAGTACTGTATATAAAACCACACAATGAAAATAAGCTGTATTTTTAAAAATATAGGAAAATTTAGCAGCAGCGCCTTTTAGAACAAGCGCTACTGCTACTTACAAGTAGCAGTAGCGCTCCCTTTCCAGCGCTACTGCTACTAGTTAGCTGTAGCGCCTTAGTGGTAGCGCTGGATCCAGCGCTACTGCTATGCATATTTCAAGCGCTACTACTAGGGTTTTCCCTAGTAGTGATGAGCTACCGCAAGTGCACGTACCCCGTCGTTTTCGCATTTGAAGAACACCCATCCGGGGTGCTTCGGCATGCCCGAAGTTAGCCGCAGCATGTCCGTGTGCAGTCGTCGCACTGTATGAGCGGCATCGGCGAGCCACAGAGCCGCTGCGCGAGCGCCGAGCCCGGTGGGCGGCCGGACGAATCCATGCCCGCAAACCGTCAGCGACGGCGGGAGGACGAACCCGTACCTGCATGCGGCGATGCGCCCTTGCCCGGGCTGCGGGAGATGCTCCCCGACCATTCCATCGCTTGGCGCAGTGCCCGGCGGCCGGAAAAGCCAAATCCGACAGCCTGCGATGAAGGGCCACAGATCCGCAAATTCGACGGCCCGCCGACACAGGGAGGGAGAGGGGAGGCCTCGTGCGTGTGGCAGCCTTCCGGCGTGCTCCCGCCGACTACTGTCGCCGGAATCTTGGGCGGCGGCTAGGCGAGGGGAAGAGGGGAGGTGGTTGGTGGGGAAAGCGCGGGCTGAAATGTCACTCCACCAACCGCTTCCGCTTATATGCAGGGCACCGCAGCAGCGAGGGGAAAATCCGCGTATTCGCAGGTTGGGCCCGAGATTTCGCCGCGCCCCTCAAAAAAATTTGCAGACCGGGACGGGATGCAGGGTCTGATCGGGTAGGTTTTCCTGCCCCGACCCGCATTTTGGCGGTTATTTTGCGGGTTGGGGCGAGATGCGAGGTTTGCTAAAGATGCTCTAACTTGATCCTGGTAGTTGTAAAGTGCTTCAATATGGTCCCGGTACAATAAAATACGTGCTTAATATGGTCATCGCTATGCGAGCTAGCCACCAGGCCAAGTCCGTGAGTTTGTTTAATATGGGATGCATTGTCTACTAGATGCATATCGTTGTCTTTAAAAAAATCGTAAATTTATAAAATGTTCATCAATTTTTTCAAAAAAGCATTCATCGATTCAAAGAATGTTCATGATTGAAAAAATAAAAGTTCATGTCTACAAAAAATGTCCATGAATTTTTTAAAAAATATTCAAAACAATGTTTGGGAATTAAAAAAAGATTTCCGATTTTTTTAAATGTTCACTGATTCAACAAGATATTCATGAATTTAAAAAATGTTTGTCACAAACAATAAATGTTCTTGAATTTCAAAAGTTATTTCCGAAGAAATATTCACCTATGCAAAAGAAACTTGTTGACGAGTTCCAAAAAACATGTATGCAACTTGAAAAAATGTTCTTGAATTCAAAAAGATTCACGAATTTGTAAAAAAGCTCATGAATTTAGAAAATGTTCGCAACTTGAAAATTATGGTGAACTTTTTTTCAATTAGGTGAACAAATTTTAAATTCGAAACATATTTACCAATTTGACTATGTATACTTAAATAGACTATGTATACCTAAATTGATTTCTTTTCTAAAAACCTAAATAGATTTCTTATAGAAAATACTACATATATAAGAAGTGCATCTCCACACATATAGCACACACATGCTTGGACGAATACACTGTGCATAGTTTGCATAGTTTGATAAAATTCCCAACAACATTCAGAAAATGTTTATTCCCATTCTAAAAATAAGTGTAACATTAAAAGGAAATACTCACATATTTCGAAATAATGTATGTGAAATTTTCCAAAATGTTTGTACAATGTAAAGAAAAAAGTTTGCGTAGTTTACAAATAATGTGTGTGAAAATTTCAAATGTTTATACAATGTAAAAGAAAAGTTTGTGTAGTTTGATAAAATTCCCAATAACAATGGGCCAATAAAGTTTTTTGGAACTCGTCAACAAGTTTGTTTAGATAGGCGAACATTTCTTGAAATTGGGGAACAACTTTTGAAATTCAGAAACATTTTTTGTTTGTAACAAGATAGCAGATTTGGCGTGGTGGCTAGCTCGCCCAGCCATGGGGCATAGCTTGTCGGTCTCAAATCCCCCCGGCGTTTTTTCAACCTCAGTGACCATATTGAGCACATACTTCTTATGTGTGCTTCATGAATTTGACGTTGTGCTGGTGAAGCACTTGTAAATTGCTTGCGTAGAAGCTGTTTTGATGTCCTGTACATGGAATTCTCCAAAGCGCCTGTGATGTATTCACATTACAGTGCTGGGGCCAGAGTAAGTAAACTGATAACGTTTCAAGCAGGATGCAAACGAAACAATGAATGTGCCGTTACACTTCTGGTTCCAGTGTCACCTATTTCCCTTTGCGTTTGTCAACCAAACACCTCCAAATAGTTTCCCTACACATTACATCTCAAGCATCACATCGCAAGGAAGGTCCACCAAAACACGGCATTATAAAAAAGGAAAACACACTCCGTCTTCCCCGCACGCCAAAGCAAATAACATTTTTTTTTATGAAAAATTCCAACACCAGCTACGTGTGCGTCCAACTCTTCTAATAGAGATTAAAATTGGCAAGACACTACAAAATTATCGAGGTTATGCAATTTATTTGGTTCAAAGAAAAACAAGCAACCACAATCACATGTCTCGGGCATCTATAATTCATCAATGTACGAGCCTACAAGCACAGAATAAAGAAGAAATTCCTATATTACACAAAATACATGAATGAATTCCATCAGTTGTTCCAATGCAGTCGCGCCACTCACGGGTCTGCTGATATTCTAGAAGACGAGTTCTATACTCCGGCAAAAGGCATAACTTCATACATTAAACAACCGGCTTGAAGAAATATACAAAACGGATGTATGGTAATGATGCATCATGAGCACGCACATAGGGAAACATGCAGAGCTGAACTGACCATACCTAGCACTATGCTTGTTGGTACCAGTCCATCTGAATTAGGTGGCCCTGATTCAGAGTGCTCCGTCTTACGGCCATCACTACCTGAACTACGGTCCCCATCATCTCTGGGATGGTCATCAAAACTGTTTCCATCTTCGTGGTCATTTGAGCTCCCGGAGCTACCATCCCGTGTGAAACCCTGGACTAGATCTGGTCTTGGTTCTACTCCAACTCGCCTTAAGTGTAGCTGCCAGTGTTTTGCAATTTGTTCTTCAAAGTTCCACATTAACAAACAAATGGAGAAGGAAGATAATCAATAATACCTGAAGGTACAAATTGACCTCATCTGGACGTGACAGGAAGGGAAAATCCCCACCAGTCCTCAGTACTGCACGCTTTGCACTTGGGTACCTTTCATTCACTTGGTCCTTCAACTGCTGAGGAACAGCAGAGTAGTCGTTCGTCTGTGCATAGATGTTCACTGAACATAGTTACCGTACAAGGGATGCTGGAGTGTCAAAACTAACAGATAGGAGAAAGAATCAATCTTGGAAGTCCTTGTGAATTGAGGGTTTCAAATGCATAGATTATTATATGGTACAAAAGATTAACATGCATTTTGCGTGACCGCTGGTTACGCTGTGCCGCACCAGGCCTCGCGCTGCTGCACCCCCCGCGATTGGACGTTGGGTGACTTCCTACAGGCTGCCACCAAGCACCTGAACGCAGCCCTGCCTCCCCCTGGTAGGCGTCCACGGAGGCAACCCCTCAACTTCTCCCCTCGCCATGGGCGCTCCACCACTGCGGCGCACATTGGGCATCATTGGCACGGGCCAGAAATCACCCCCGCCGAGATGAAAGCATATGATGGTGTCTTCGCGACACCCCTCCCCCTCGCCGTCATTTCGGCCATCGCTGCTCTAGTTGATCGAGAGATCCCGCATGACCTTGGTGCCATGCCTACCCCTCGCGCCCCTCGTCGACACTACAGCAACTTAGGCATCAAGTTCCCCCCTTCCCCCATCGATCTAGTTATATGGATCATGGCCTCAAGATCGTTGTATGGAACGTGCGCGGCCTCAACTCCCGTGCCTTCCATTTGAGTATGCGATCTCTCCTTGACACTACCGGGGCCGCTATTGTGTGCCTCCAGGAAATGAAAATGGAGTTGATTTGCTCGTCGGTGGTTTTAGAGACTCGGTTCGGAGTTTGAAGAGTATGTGTATCTGCCTGCGATCGGCACGCGTGGCGGCATTCTACTCGCTTGGCGGGGCAGGGCCGTATCTATCACAGACCCCCAGTTCCCAGTTCACCACGAACGCGATTACCGCCAAGGTGCAGGCACTCCATGGTGGATGTCCGTGGTTTATGGACCGCGGGAGGACGTCAACAAAATTGCTTTCCTCTAAGAGCTCCGTGACATTCGCCTCGATTGTGCTTGGCCTTGGATGATTTGCGATGACTTCAACCTCATATATCGCGATGAGGACAAGAATAACGGCAATCTCAATCACCGCGTGATGGGCAGGTTCCAGCGCCCAATCAACGACCTAGCACTCAAAGAGGTTTACCTCAATGGCCGGCGCTATACATGGTCAAACGAGCAATCGCCGCCCACCCTTGTCCACCTCGACAAGGTGATGTGCACTTCGGATTGGGAGGAATTGCACAAGGAATGCCACCTACGATGCCTTGCGTCGGTAGTGTCGGACCATTGCCCCTTACTCCTGGATTGCGCCTTGAAGCCCATCGCTCGCCAGCGTTTCCGGTTTGACGACTTCTGGTTACGCCTTGACGGCTTCCAGGAGATGGTGCATGCTGCTTGGACCTCTGTCCACGACGATGACCCCATCAAGTGCCTCGTCCTCCACTTGCAAGCCACTGCCCGTGGCCTGACCAGCTGGAGCTCGCGCTCGGTCGGCACCGTCAAGCAGAAACTTGCAATCACTCAGGAGCTCATATCACGATTTGACCGCGCCCAGGAGGATCGCGTCCTCACGCCGCAGGAGGACTGGTTGCGCAAGCAGCTTAAGATTGTGCACCTCTGCCTCGCCTTGCTGGAGTGCTCCATTGCCAGGCAGCGCACTCGCGTCTCGACGTACAAGCTTCTTCCACCGGCAATGTTCCTACCGCCGTCAAAAGAACACAGTCCACAGCCTTGTCACTGGCAACCGCGTGCTCCTCGACCACACCAACATGGCCGAGGCTGCTTTCCAGCACTACGACGACCTCCTCGGGACTGTTGTTGATCGCGACCACACCATCAACTTCGAGCTCATTGAGCCCAGCAACCTGATCGATTTGGACGCGCCGTTTAGCGAGGATGAGATCTGGAGCGCTATGAAGCACCTGCCCGCGCGCAAGATGCCCTGCCCGACAGATTTACCGCAGAGTTCCTCCACGCGTGCTGGAGTATCGTCAAGAGCAACTTCGTTGCAGTGTTCCAGCAGCTCTACGACATGCACAGTCGTGGCTTTCACCGCCTGAACCAGGCCCTGCTAATGTTGCTGCCTAAGCGCGCCGACACCAGTACATTGGGCGGCTATCGTCCAATTAGTCTCACTTGGTCGTGAAGATCTTCGCAAAGGTTCTCTCCCTTCGCCTCACGCCCAAGCTTGACAATTTGGTGAGTCGAAACAAGAGCGCGTTCATCCCCGGCCGCTGTCTTCACGACAACTTCGTGCTCGTGAAGCAAACAGCACGCCTCCTGCATCAGTTGGGCTGCTAAAGCTCGATCTGACCCGCGCATTTGACTCGCTCTCATGGCCCTTCGCCAGTATGGCTTTGGCGAGAGATTCCTCGAGTGGCTTGCGATCCTGCTCTCCTCGGGCAATACCAGGGTCCTGCTGAACGGCGAGCCAGGGCCCTCGATCTGGCAGCGCTGTGGATTGCGCCAGGGTGACCCCCTCTCGCCGCAACTTTTCTCCTTGGTTGTGGACATCCTCGGGTGGCTGATCAAGCGCGCCATCGACGACGGCATACTACAGCGACTCCACCCTCAACGGCCAATACAGGCAATCTCGCTATACGCCGCCGACGTGGTCCTCTTTTGCCAACCATCGCCAGCCAACCCAGCTGATGTCAAGGGTATTCTGGAAATCTTCAGGAGAGCCTCTGGCATGCGAATCAACTACGCCAAGAGCTCAGCGACTCTGCTGCACTGTGATCCCGAGGAAGCTGCACCTGTGGTCGAGACACTTGGGTGCCCCATAGTCGAGATGCCCTTCTCCTATCTTGGGATCCCACTTACGTTGTGATGCCCTACTGCCGCGCAACTCCAGCCATTAGTGGATCACACTGCTGGCTGCCTCCCCTCCTGGAAAGCCCACCTGATGAACCGCATGACCGTCTCGCCCTTGTCAAATCCGTCATGGGCGCGATACCGATACACCAGCTCCTGGTGTTCACCCCGCCTAAGAAGACTCTCAGACAGCTCAAAAAGATACAGCGAGGTTTTCTCTGGGTTGGACGCGCCGCCGTTTCGGCCACTACCACGTTAATTGGCGCCGCGTATGTCGCCCCCTGTCCCGGGCGACCTGGGGGTCCAGGACCTGGAGCGCACTAGACTCTCCCTTAGGCTGCGTTGGCTTTGGTTCTCTCGCACTAACAACACCCGCGACTGGTCTGCTCTTGACATGCAGTTCTCCGCGGAGGAATAGGTCATATTCTTTGCGTCAACCTACATGATGATTGGTGATGGGCTCACTGCCAAATTCTGGGAAGACCGCTGGATTGATGGGCGTTCGATCAGCGAAATTGCCCCACTCCTATACGCGTGCATCCCCAAGCGGCGCAGAAAGCACAGGACCGTGGCTGAGGGCCTCCATGACCATGGCTGGGCCCGTGACATTTAGGGTATCCTTAGCGTGCACGAGATCGGGCAGTACCTCTTGCTTTGGCAAAAGCTCAAGGGCCTCACGCTCATTGAGGAACCCAATCGCCTAATCTGGAAGTGGACCTCGAGCGGCGTCTACACTGCGCAATCCTGCTATCACGCCTCCTTTGGCTGTGTCCTGCGATGCATGGAGGCTGATCTGGAAATCTTGGGCACCCCCCAAAGTGAAGTTCTTCCGCTGGTTGGCGAGCCAGGATCGCTGCTGGACGGCCAACTGCCTCACGCGGCGTGGCCTACGGCATCCTCCCCGGTGCCCCCTCTGCGATAAAACTATGGAGACAATCCGTCAGCTATTGCTCGAATGCCTCTTCTCTCGACAGGACTGGCATGAGATATTGGCTTGGTTACGAATGACGACCAGTGCCCAACGAATGAAGCCTCGCTGAAGGATTGGTGGCAGCAAGCAAGGCAAGACACCCCCAAGCCCCTTCTCAAAGGCTTGGCCTCCATCGCCCTCATGCCATGGGTGATCTGGAAGCCCAGGAACAAGTGCATTTCGACGACAATCTGCCGTCTACCCACTCCCTCATTACGAATGACGACCAGTGCCCATTAGTTACTTCCGTGTACTCCGTAACCTACCTCCTAGGAGGATGGTAAACACAAACTCTCTCTTTTCAATGCAATGAAACACAAGTCTTGTGCGTTTTCTCGAAAAAAAGATTAACATGGTTTTCTAAGCATAAGAGTCAGAGAGGTTAGGAACTGATTTATCAATCTTAAATTAACCAAAGACCACAGCAAAAACTCTCATAGGCAATCGTTGGATTGAAGTAAAAATAATTTAGGAAAACTTACATACACTAATCTGTCATGTTATAACTGAGTTAGGTGCTTACATCCATTATTGTGATGAATGAATCAGGTAGCGATAATGACCCAACTGATGCAACATTGACATTTAATATCAACCTTGACGAAAGGTCTTCTCTTGATAATGTCTCTACCTGGCATGCAGAAGTTCGATCTTACCAAATCATAAACTAGGAAAATTAGAAGAGCATCAAGATCCATTACGTTACTTATATTTATAACATGCCTAAGTGTTTGAACGTGATACAACCTGACCCACTACAAAATCCACAGAATCTGCAATGAATGGTTCATGTGGACCATCTCGAATTCCTGTTAAGAGATACCTCTTCAGCAAAAAAGAAGGGGTCCAACTGACACTGCAATATCACAAAGTAGTTGAGACAGAATAAATGATTATTATCTGCAGTAATGATTTATAGGCAAAATACAAACATAAAATATTAGCTAATGTTGCATTGAAGAAATGCTTTGAGATTTTATTTTCTTTTCAAAACATGCAGGAGAGCTGCATGTAATTTCATTTAAGATAGAACGGCAAGATAGGCACGACCCATACATCGCCATAGAGGCATGCCCCAACAATAGAACCAAACGACCCAAGGATTGCCAACCTAAGAATCGGCGATCCGCACTAGAAGACCGACAAGCCCAGCCTAAACTGTGTCTGAAACAGCCAGCAATCACGACCCATACAAGATTAGAGCATCTCCAATGCCCCCCCCCCCCCACCCCACCCCTCCAGCAGGCCCTCCATTTATCGCCGGCTCGAAAAAACGGCCCAGTCGCGCCCCCAGGAGCCCAAATTTCACCGGTTAGGGCAAAACTGGCGCCGGCGGACCCATGCCCAACCCAGCGTGCTGGGGGCCGACTAGGGGAAAGGAAAATGGCGCCAAAACTTCCCGCGCCAGATTCCCACCCCATGGGCCTGCCAAGTCAGCGACTAGCATCTTCGTCCTCATCCCATCGCCTCGGCTCCCGCGCGAATCAATGCCAAGGCTGCCACTGGTCAGCCTTCAATTGATCACGGGCGATGCAATGAAGGCGAGGTGCCGCGTGATGCGGAGCATCCCAAGATCATCCTCATGGATCTACCTACGTCTCCCACGACACCACTTGGACCAATGACAAGGGCACGAGCAAAGGCTATCGAAGATAAGGTGAACTCGCTCCTCTCCGAACTATCATTTCCTATACATGAGACATGGCTACTACCTCAAGCGGAAACACTGTGTGATCAAGGACTTGGAGGAGAGCCACGGAGCGACTACACCCAATGGACAAGACGACGAGAACACCAACCGTGAAGGACAAGAAGAGCTGCGGAAGAAGCCCCAGCCACCGGACGACCGGTCGGGACCGGACATTCGGCGCTGAAGCCCCAGCCGAGCTAAGCGAGCGGACGTCCGGCCCGGACCGGACGACCGGCAACCCCGCACCCGAGCCAAACGAGCGGAAGTCCGACGTCACCGGACATCCGGCGACCGGACGACCGGCCACTTCCGGAAATCCGCTACTTCAGCATCCGAGTCAGAACGAGCGGACGACCGGCGACTACCGGACGTCCGGCCGCCCATGAGCCACCGGACGACCGGTCCCCAGCAGGCGTCTGATACCTGTCTGCGCACAGGAATCGGGCCTGAGGCCCATGTATCCCCTCACTTCGTCCCCATTTGCACTAAGACTATAAATAGACCTCCTCCTCCTCCTAACTAGGGTTAGCATTGTGATAGCTCATATTAGAGATAGAGCCTCGCTCATCCACATCGGATCTACTCTTTGAGAGAGACCACGGCCCCTCTACGGAGAAGATCCCCTTGGATTCAAGACCCCCTTTTGGGTGGCCCCATCAAGACCTCCTTTGGAGAAGAACCGGTTACCGTATATTGTCCCTTGTTGATCGTGGATCATGTATCTCCCTTTGTGTTCATGGATCTAGCGCATGTGTGATCATACTTGTTGGTTTGAGTGTTCTCTTGTGTTCCCCTTGTGATTTTCCCCTCGTGTTTCCCCTCGTGTTCTTCGTGTTCATCACGGGATCCGCTCCTTTCGTGAAAGATCAGCCATCTAGGGTTCCACCCTACATCATCTTGGTATCATGAGCCACGTTGATCACGATTTCGGAGCCTCCCTGTTGTGTTTCTACCTTTGTTTTTGTTGATTTTGCCCCTAATTCGAAAATTCCCCACAAAAATAGCCCCAAATTTTTTTTTGTGATTTGTTGGTGTGATGAAATTTTGTTGGATTCGATCCGTGGATTTGCTTTGCCTTAAGTGGATCTAGCTCTCCCCTTCATCTCCACCTTTTCCATCCACTAAATCGCCCGGATTCGGCGAATTTTGACCTCTCCTTGAAGAACCCTAGTTGTTCATCCCGTGGCCGATTTTCGCCCACGCACGGGACGTCCGCAAAAACCTGACGAAACTGAACCCCCCCCCCCCCGAAAATTGCAGCCACCGCTGTCGGTGTCAAAACCGGCGGATCTCGGGTAGGGGATCCCGAACTGTGCGTCTAAGGTCGATGGTAACAGGAGACAAGGGACACGATGTTTACCCAGGTTCGGGCCCTCTCTATGGAGGTAATACCCTACGTCCTGCTTGATTGATATTGATGAATATGAGTATTACAAGAGTTGATCTACCTCGAGATCGTAATGGCTAAACCCTAGAGGTCTAGCTGGTATGGCTATGATAATGAATTCTCCCTCCGGACTAAGTCCTCCGGTTTATATAGACACCGGGAGGATCTAGGGTTACACAAGGTCGGTTACAATATCCGGTCGCCAAGCTTGCCTTTCACGCCAAGGAGAATCCCATCCGGGCACGGGTACAGTCTTTGGTCTTCGCATCTTCACAGCCCATCAGTCCGTCCCATGGCTAACAGGCCGGACGCCGGAGGACCCCTTAGTCCAGGACTCCCTCAACCGCCCCACTTTCGCATACACATCCCCATACCACCACCATTTTCCACAACCACCATTGCTTACTCGTTTCGCACTCCGATACGTTTTTGCCACATTGTGCTTTGAGAATTTGAGTTGCAGTTCCGTGTCCTATTGTGTTTCGGCTATTTAGGTACGGTTCGACATCAACATCACCGCCACTCATCTTCGCCACGGACGCGTCATCGACAATAACCACTCCACCATTTTGACACCATACCGTAAGCAAGAAGCGGTAAACTCATCTTGGTATAGTGATACATCATTCTTGCCATTCCATTGATAGCCATCATAGCCTTACCTTTTGCGTCGCTTACCCATCGAGACTAGCCTTTGAGTATTGCCGGCAACGTGACTTGTGCACATTAACTCTTGTGTCACCAAGTGTCATCGCATACTCACTTGCTATCTTGGTTCGTGAAGCATTGCATGAGAAAAGAGCTCAAACACAAAGAGCCAAACAAGCTTTTAAGCAAAAGGGAAAGATAAGCAAAGAGCTTTTAAGCAAGAACCATAACATCATACAACATTAAGATTGTCATACTAGATCATCTTGGATCATATCATCGGAATACCATACATAGAGCATACTTGGGATAGAAGTCGTTGCATTTTTGCTTAATAGGTTATGCACAAGTCTTCGTATCCGCCTATTGTGCAATCGTGCTAGCGTCTCTCTAGTGTTGTGCAACAAGAGCATTTTCGTGGATTCCACATTTTGGCTCATCCTTGGTTGCACGACCCCATTTCATCTCTTTGCATGTGTGTTTCCGTGTACCATATTTTGCTTGGTCTACTTGTTGCATTGCAAACTTGCGAATCTTTTCCAACATTATTGAAGCTCACTAACAATTGCATCAAATTTTGTGCCACCATCCTAACCAAGCTCCACCATAAGCTTTTACTTGTGTAGGTGTGAGAAACCGACAAGAATTGGTACCAATTGTGCTATTTCCTTGTTCCACATTGGAGTGATCTTTGATCCACCTTCAACATCGGTCAAGGTACATTTGGTATAAGTTCTTCTCTTTCTACCACTCACATATTTCCCTTGGAATGATGGATAGGCCAAGTACTTCTACCAACCCACTCTTCATCGGACAAGACGACGACATGAACTCCTACGTCACAAAGAGCCAACTCTTTGGTGCACGACGTGCTTTGCATCAAGAGCAACAAGCAATGAGTGAACGCATCGACAACCTCACCACCGACTTGCGACTCTCCGAGCAACGCACAAGAGATTACTTCGACCACAAGCTCGACGACCACAAGCAAGAGAACGATGCAAGAATGACCGAGATTCATGCTTTGTTGCTCAACCGCTCTTCTTCCACTTCGTCCTCATCAAGACGGAGCCGCTCAAGTCGACACTCCGACTACACCATCTCCGGCTCAAGTACACCGACATCGAACACTCTTCGTCGTGTCGCGCGCCAAGAACGTCAAGCCAACCGCAACCCTCTACACGACAACAACTCTCAAGAACAACGACATCATCAAAACCAAGTTACCTTTGCGCAAGCACGAGAACGGCAACGGCAACGCCAACACAAAGAGGAAGAGCGATGTCTACACCAAGAAGCACAAGATGTCGAGGCACAACGTCAAGAGCAACAATTGCGAGAAGCTCAAGCACTTGAGGCGCAACAAGCCCTCCGAGAATCAAGTTGAGTCGTAGCCAACTGAGGCCGACAAGCTCGTGAACATGAAGAAGCGCTTCGCGAAGAAGTTCACGAACGAATATATCAAGCTCGTGTGCATCGTCAAGCTCGACAAGTTCCTCCACAAGCTCGCCAAGAACATCAAGTTCAACAAGAGCAAGAAGACAATGGAAATCCTCCACGGCAAGAGCAAGTTGGGAGAGACGATCCTCCTCGTCAAGGACGTCATCATCCCCGACCCGAACACAATGAAGAGCAACGCTATGGCAAGCTTAAGTTCACCATGCCCAAGTTCAATGGAAGCAATGATCCCGAAGAGTACCTTTCATGGGCATTGAAGGTCGACAAAATATTCCGCTTGCACAACTATGAAGAAGAGAAGATCGCGATGGCATCCCTTGAGTTCCAAGACTATGTCCTCATTTGGTGGGAACAAGTCAATGAGCGCCGAGAGGCAAAAGATGAACCACCCATCACTACTTGCGCGCAAATGAAGGATGTTATGAGAGCACGCTTCATGCCTACCTACTACAACAGCGACCTCTTCAAGAAACTCCAACTACTCAAGCAAGGAACCAAGAGCGTTGAAGAGTACTACAAGGACATGGAGATTGCAATGATACGAGCCAATGTCACGGAAGATGATGAGCAAACTATGGCACGTTTCTTGAATGGACTCAATCATCCCATCAAGAAGATCGCCGACTTTCAACCATACTCAAACCTCATCGAGCTAGTGCATCAAGCTACCAAAGCGGAACGTCAAGTGCAAGATGACTTCAAGTATGCCAAGTTCTCATCCAAGTCCTATGGTTTCTCCAACACCCAAGCTTTAACGACTCCAACACCTTCTACATCAACCAAGCCTTCGACAAGCAACGTCGACAAGTCGAGTTACAAGAAAGCTTCGACAACCTCAAGTCATCCTCCTACAACGAGCAACTTCAAGCCAAGAGCTTCATCATCATCTACCCCAACCGATGAGACCGTCAAGACAAGTTCCTTCAAATGCTTCACATGCGGAGGCCGAGGCCACAAGTCCTTTGAATGTACTATCAAGCGGACCATGATCCTCAACGACGATGGTACATACGACTCCATGAATGAAGGAGAAATGGAAGCACTTGAGCAAGTCGCCATGCACCGGCAAGTGAACGATGAAGAGGAACAAGTCTTTTGTGATGAAGATTCAAGTCCCGCTCTCGTTGTCTCCAAGGTCTTGACCCTTCCACATCACCAAGAAGAAGACCAAAGATGCCACATATTTCATACCAAGGCCGGCATCAATGGAAGGTCCGTCAAGGTCATCATCGATTGAGGGAGTTGCCATAACTTAGCAAGTGAAGAACTTTGCTCCAAGCTCCAATTGCCCAAGACGAAGCACCCTCATCCCTACAAAGTTCAATGGCTAAGCGACTCCGGCACTATTCAAGTCGAGCATAGAGTGCAAGTCTCCTTCAAAATCGGAGCTTACGAAGACACTTTGGAGTGTGATGTCGTTCCAATGACCGTTTGCCACCTTCTTCTTGGTCGACCATGGCAATTTGATAGAGGTGTCATCCACAACGACCGAACGAACCACTATATCTTCAAGATGAAAGGAAAGGAGTACGTACTTCGTCCTATGTCTCCAAGCCAAGTGATCGCCGACAAGCAAGCCACCCATCATGGAGAGAATAGTGAGAGCGCGAACCACCAAAAAGAGAGTGAGCGCCACAAGCCCAAATTGAGCGCCTCCACGATGAGCGAAAAAAAGAACTTAGTTCTATTTGCCACCAAAAGTGAGATAAGAGGAGTGTGTGAGAACCCATCTAGTGTCCTACACTATGTCCTCTTGTGCAAGGACAACACACCAAAAGCTAACACCTCTCACACTCTACCTTTAGTGTTGTCTTCTCTTTTGCAGGAATTCCAAGATGTTTTCCCCGACGAGCTACCTGCGGGACTACCTCCACTACGAGGCATCGAGCACCGCATCGACCTCATCCCTGGAGCACCACTTCCGAACAAAGCTCCCTACCGTGTCAACCCCGAAGAAACCAAAGAAATACAAAGGCAAGTAAAACATCTCATAGACCATTGGACATGTGCGCGAAAGTTTGAGTCCTTGTGTCGTTCCGGTCATTCTTGTGCCAAAACGAGACGGTAGCTTTCGCATGTGTTCCGATTGTAGACCTATCAATGCTATCACCGTTCGATATAGGTACCCCATTCCACGCCTTGATGATATGCTTGATGAACTTAGTAGTGCCACTATCTTTTCCAAAATTGATCTTAAAAGTGGTTACTATCAAATCCGCATACAAGAGGGTGATGAATGGAAGACCGCTTTCAAAACAAAGTTTGGTTTGTATGAGTGGTTAGTTATGCCTATGGGTTTATCGGGAGCACCGGGTACTTTCATGTGTCTTATGAATCATATGTTTCACCCTTACATTGGTGAGTTTGTTGTGGTCTACTTCGACGATATCCTTGTTTTTAGCAAATCTCTCAAAGATCATGTCACCCATGTTCGAACCATTTTGCAAACTTTTCGAAAAGAGCGTCTCTATGCTAACATGGAAAAATGCCTTTTTGGCGTTGATAAGCTCGTTTTCTTGGGTTTTGTTGTGTCCTCTAAGGGTGTTCATGTTGATGACTCTAAGATCAATGCTATCAAAACTTGGCCACAACCAACCAACTTGCATCAAGTGCGTAGCTTCCTTGGTTGAAGTGAAGGACTTTAGCACCATTGCTTCACCTTTGCATGCTTTGAGCAAGAAAAATGCGCCTTTTGTTTGGGGACCATCCCAAGATACCGCTTTCAATGAGCTTAAGAATTTGCTTACTCATGCTCCCGTGCTTGCTTTACCCAATTTTGACAAACCCTTTGAGATTCATTGTGATGCTAGTGGTAATGGCATAGGAGGTGTGTTAACGCAAGAGAAGCGCCCCATAGCTTACTTTAATGAGAAACTTTCCGGAGCGCAACTCAATTACCCCATCTATGACAAAGAGTTATATGCTTTAGTGCGAGTTTTGCATTAATGGAAACATTATTTTCACCCTCATGAGTTTATCATTCATACCGATCATGAAACGCTTAAATACCTTAAGGGTCAAACCAAGTTGAACAAGCGTCATGCTAAATGGAGTGAATTCATTGAGTCTTTTTCTTATGTCATCAAGTACATCAAAGGTAAGGAAAATGTTGTGGCGGACGCTATTTCCCGCATATGCATGCTTGTTACTCACTTGAATTGGATGTCATTGGCTTTGAGCACATAAAAGACTTGTATGCACATGATCCGACTTTTGCTATTCCTTATGCCAAGTGTTTGACGCATACCTCTTGGAAACGTTATTACATCAAAGATGGATATCTTATGAGAGCTAACAAACTTTGCATCCCCGAGTCTTCTCTTTGTTTGTTATTTTTATAGGAATGTCATGGAGGACTAATGGGACATTTTGGACGCGACTAAGACTTCCGCTAAACTCTCCAAGAACTACTATTGGCCCAAGATGTTTCGCGACATCAACCGCTTCACCAACCGATGCTCTACATGTCGCAAAACTAAGTCTAAAGCTCAATCCCATGGCTTTTATATGCCTCTCCCAATTCCATATCAACCATGGAAAGATATTAGCATGGATTTTGTACTTGAATTGCTTAGAACTAGAAATGGAAAGGATTCGGTATTTGTTGTTGTGGACCGATTCTCTAAGATGGCACATTTCATTCTTTGCAACAAGATAGACAATGCTTCACATGTTGTCCATCTCTTTTGTAGGGAAATATTGCGTTTACATGGAGTGCCAAAGACGATTGTCTCGGACCGCTACGTCAAGTTCCTAAGCTACTTTTGGAAGACCCTATGCGCCAAGCTCGGAATCAAGCTACTCTTCTCCATGACGTACCATCCACAAACCGATCGCCAAACGAAGGTGACCAACCGCATACTCTTCACTCTACTTCGCGTGCTAATCAAGAAGAACATCAAGGAGTGGGAAGAGTGTCTACCTATCGCCGAGTTCGCCTACAACCGCGCAAGTCCCCTTTCGAGGTCGTCTACGGATTCAACCCATTGTCATCATTGGACATTCTTCCTCTATCACTACAAGAGCGCATCAATATGGACGCAAGTGCACGTGTGAACCATCTCAAGAAGGTGCACGAAGATACAAGACACACCATTGAGCGCCAAGTACAACGACTTGCGACCAAGCTCAACATCAACAAGCAACCCATGGTATTCAACATTGGTGATCTTGTGTGGCTACACCTTCGTAAGGACCGCTTCCCTACTGAACGCGAGTCCAAACTCCTACCATGAGCGGATGGACCCTTCAAGGTGCTTGCACGCTACAACAACAACGCTTACAAGATCGACCTCCCGCGCAACAAGTACAACGTGAGCAACATCTTCAATGTCAAGGATCTTTCGCCCTACCATGGTGATGAAGAATTCGATCTGAGGTCGGATCTTTCCCAAGGAAGGGGAGATGATGCGGAGCATCCCAAGATCATCCCCATGGACCTACCTACGTCTCCCACGACGCCACTTGGACCAATGACAAGGGCAGAGCAAAGGCTATCGAAGATAAGGTGAACTCGCTCCTCTTCGAACTATCATTTCCTATACATGAGACATGGCTACTACCTCAAGCGAAAACACTATGTGCGATCAGGGACTTGGAGAAGAGCCACGGAGCGACTACACCCAATGGACAAGACGGCGAGAACACCAACCGTGAAGGACAAGAAAAGCTGCGGAAGAAGCCCCAGCCACCGGACGACCGGTCGGGACCGGACGTCCGGCGCCTGAAGCCCCAGCCGAGCTACAGCGAGCGAACGTCCGGCCCGGACCGGACGACTGGCAACCCCGCACCCGAGCCAAACGAGCGGAAGTCCGACGCCACCCGACGACCGGCCACTTCCGGAAATCCGCTACTTCAGCATCCGAGCCAGAACGAGCGGACGATCGGCGACTACCGGACGTCCGGCCGCCCGTGAGCCACCGGACGACCGGTCCCCAGCGGACGTCCGGTACCTGTCTGCGAGCAGGATTCAGGCCCGAGGCCCATGTATCCCCTCACTTCGTCCCCATTTGCACTAAGACTATAAATAGACCTCCTCCTAGCTAGGGTTAGCGTTGTGATAGCTCATATTAGAGATAGAACCTCGCTCATCCACATCGGATCTACTTCTCGAGAGAGACCGCGGCCCCTCTATGAAGATCCCCTTGGATTCAAGACCTCCTTTGGAGAAGAACCGGTTACCGTGTATCGTCCCTTGTTGATCGTGGATCATGTATCTCCCTTTGTGTTCATGGATCTAGCGCATGTGTGATCATACTTGTTGGTTTGAGTGTTCTCTTGTGTTCCCCTTGTGATTTTCCCCTCGTGTTCTTCGTGTTCATCGCGGGATCCGCTCCTTTCGTGAAAGATCAGCCATCTAGGGTTCCAGCCTACATCACCGCGCGTCCCGCCCCTTCCCGCCACGCGTCCGCACTGCTGCCGCCCCCTCGCCGCTATAAAAACCGCCTTCATCGCCGTTGGCCGCACACTCGCCTCGCCACAGCCATCTCTCTCTCGCCGCCGACCACCTTCTTTCCTTCTCCGCCCTTCTCCCGCCCTTTCTCCTTCATAGTCAAGCCAGACCGATGGCGGAGAGGTTCCCCGGCGATGGAGCAACGGCCAACAGCTTCCGCCGCCGCCATCTGCATGAGTGGGAGGCGCGCCTTCTCCATGAGGCCAACTACCCGACACCGACATGCGCGTGTCGGGCTCTTGGAGGCTCAGCGCCAGAGGCGTCCCCGTGCCCCCGCCGTCCTCCGACGCGGAACGCCGCGGCGAGATCGCGCGAATCCGGGCATCCATGCCGGAGGAAGCGCGACAGCAGCCGAAGTACGCCCCCGACAACCACTCTCTGTGGACGGCATACTTCCAGCACCGCCACGCCGACTAGCTCGCGTCCACCAACGGCGCTCCGGCACCAAGGGGGCGCCACAACTCCGACGGCCGTCGTCAGTGGTAGGGCATCCTCGGGCGCACGCTCCACGCCAACCTCGAGCACATCGAGGGCGGCAACGAGCCGCCGTTGGAGTACCCGGTGTCATCGTTCTCGTGCCGGAGCGGCAACTCCTGGTTGCCGAGGTGCATGGCGGGGGCGTCCTCTTCCTCCGGCTCCCGCTCCTCCGGCACGACGCGGCTCGCCGCCATCAAGCCCGAGCCCCAGGAGATGCCGGCGCAGCCGCAGCGGCAGCCCCATCATAAACGAGGGCCGCCGCCAACCTTCACCTCCCCGCGGCCATCTTCGCCTGGTCAGGCCGAAGGAGCCGGCGACGCCGCCCGTGCTCATCAAGCAAGAGCACGTGGAGATGGCCGCCGACCTCGAAACCAGCCTAAAATGGGCGCGCGACAACTACGTGCGGGAGATGGAGCACCAGCGCCGTGCTCTGGAGGAGATCGCCGCGCAGCGCAGCGCCGCGACCGCGAGGAGGGCAGCGTCATCGTCCTCGACGTCGGCCAACCCCGTCCGCAGCAAAGATCCAGGGCAGGGCTGTAGCAAGGATGGCGGCGTGCAGGACGACGGCGACGACACCGCCTTCTACAAGCTCCTCGGCATGAAGTAGGCTTGGGGCGCCGGCGGCGGCGTAGTTTTTTTAAAGTTTTTTTATGTGTGTCTTTAAATTTGTACAAATATGAATGAAACCGCCTAAATTTCATCCAAAGTCAAGTTATTTTGTTCACATTTGGGCCCAATTTGAATTTGAAAAACGGCGTCTGGGGGCCAACTTGGGGCGGCGGTTGGGGACCCGAGCCCCCACAGCGAAAATAGCGTCGGTTAGCCCCCAAGCGGCGCTATTTCAATCCCTTGGGGGGGAGGGGGCGAACGGCTGGACATGCCCTTACAAAGACGATGACAAACGCGACTAAAGCACAAGCGTCACAGGGACAGGTCCGCCAACAACCATGAGCCAACACCATTCTCCCAAGTGTAAGCGTGACGTCCCAACGCCAATAGATTGGCCGCCACCCAGGTCACAGGAGGACCAATGGGTGGACCAGCAAGAACTGGGGAGGAGCACACATCGCACCACAGCGAGGACGACACATGACCAGGGGCGGAGGAGCAAAGGAGAGGCAGGCAGGTGCCCCAAAGCCAGTCGGATGGAAAATAAAAGGCCAAATCATGGAAGACGAATGCACCGCCACGACCCAATATCACTCAACCTTGGTGCGGAGCACCCTACGGACATCAAAATGAACCCACAAGCTCCAAGTGGACCACAGACAAGGGCTTGAATACGCTTTTTTGACATTGAAGTACGTTTTTTGGAACTGCCATTCAAAAAGGAAATTACCTTGGCATGAGCTGATTAACAACCTCACCTCCGACTTGCATGCCGAGTTGCGTGAAGCGGAAACTCGCAACAAGGACTACCTCAACCCCCAAGTTGGATGCATAAATAGACAAAATCAAGAAAATGTTCCACAATCGCAAGTCCTCTACATCTTCTTCATCTTCAAGACGACATTCAAGTACAAATGCTTCCGAGCTACCGTAATACTCAAGTTCACACTGATCTCGACGCCACCGCCACAATGAAGAACAAGAGCAACATCGGGATCCCCAACCTCACCGTGCCAATGGTCCCAAGACCGCATCCTTGACCATGAGCAATGTGAAATATAAGCTCGAAAAAAAGGTGCCAGTGAAGAGAGCCACCACCGAGAAGAATAACGCAATGCTCATCGCCAAGAAGAAGCTCGCCATCAAGAACAAGCAGACCAAGTGCATGAAGCTCTCCGTGCCAACCAACACCAATATGAAGAACACACACGACGAACACGGTTTGCAAGACAAGAGAGGCTCACGTGGAGCAACGTCATGAAATGCGGCATATAGCCAAGGTCTGCCACCAACAACAATCAGACAAGTGGGAATGTGGGAGCACCAGATCTGGCGCTTCGCTGGATCCGACAAAAATACAACCAAAAGGAGGCATGGGGTGGAGATGGCGATAGGGGGACGGTACCACGCCAACAAGGGGCAGGGGCAGAGGATCTGGCAACTCCACCACTGGACCAACCCACGACGACCAGAGAAGAAGCAAGGGACGACGTATGGAAGCACACCATTGATGACCAAGGGTAGCATCTTTGCCAATCAGCGACAACACTAGAAGTTCTCATCACAACGACCACAAAGATGAACGGGGGTGGCAGCGATGAGGTGCGAAGCTCCGAAGATCGTGAGGTGCAGCGCCTTCGTGAATACGGGATGGTCCCACATATGACGCGTTACAAACAGCCATTATGTATTTCTCAACTGGAATAATCCATACAATGGAGTTGAATTTGCTCTGAACTAGAAAAATGTGTTTTAGTTTTAACTATATACAAAAAAAACTTGTTTACATAATTCAATATACTTGATTCACCCAATAACTTATTTAGTCATCTTAGGCAGAAACTGGTATAATATTGTCAATCTTAGGTGAAAGCTATGCAAGGTTTATAATTGCTTCACGAAAAGTTAGATGAATGTATATTATTCCTCCTCGACGATTAGTTTTACTAAATATTGTTCAGGCCAAGGAGTTACTGCATGTGGCCACAAAAAAAGGATATCAAGAAATAGATCTCATAAAGCAACAATAAGAATTTGTTAGATTAAAATATGATAGTCAAGACAAGGCCTGAAATTCTCTCTTTACCAGTGTTAGTGTTTACATCTTAAAGTTGTTACCAAATTGTCAACTGAAACATTTTTTGATTTTTGAAAAACTGCAGCTTGCCTTTTTCTTGACATTGTACAGAAAGTGGAAGGCAAATAATATGCATCACAAGCTCTTTCATGGATGCAGGTACAGGCTGATGTTAACTTCCTGCAGGTCTAGCTATGCTTGTAAATTGTACTTTGACTTGCCCTCAAGTCATAGAAGTATCCCCAAGTAAATCTGCTCACTTATATTTTCCTCAATATGCATAACATCAAGACCGCCATGGAGTAAACTTAAGTCCTAAGAAATAGGCCACCAAGTCACTGCACACTCCCAAGTTTCAGACTTCAAGATTTTAGTCATTTTTATGTACTGTAAAAACAAAGTATCAGTACAATAAGTTGTTCTTCAGATACACTGTAAAATTGTCATCATACCGAAACTCACGATCTGGACGAAACAGTACTTCCAAGTGCTGACTGTTTGTCTAGTGTTTTAAACATGTTCGTTCACAACAGGACACCAAACATACTCACTACTAATACCAAATCCTGCAATTATCCCAGCCTAAGGTAGTCAGAGTAGATAATACAACACCAAGTTCAATCTCGTCACTCTTCTTTCTATGGCTATGCCCGCTGACGTCTGGTCAAGGGCGCCCACTGCTAGGTTGTCTTGCTAGAGAGACAGCTCTCCTTGCTCCTTATGCTGGAGAGACCACAGGGCCTAAGGGCATTTCTAACCGATCCCCTAAAAGTTAAGGGAGGATCCGGCGGAGTAAAGTTAGTGGACATTGGCCACACCTAGCCGATCCCCTATAGTTAGTGAGAGTAAAAAGAAAATTGTGTAGATTTTGTGTCCTAGCCGCATCAACTTCAAACACTATACAATAATATATCATGAGGATATTAAAATTAAAACATGCATAACATAACCGTCATAACATATAGTTTCATCGTCACGAATTTCAAATAAAAACATTCAAAGTTCACCCAAAAGGCATCACGTCAAACACAATGCTTGATCCAAAATCACCACAAACATAGCACGTATATGTTGTGGATCGAGCCAACCAATGGCATGCACCACCACCCCCTCTTGCTCCATTTCTTGGGCCGCCTCCGAATGATACCAAACGGAGTCATAGTTGACCTCATCAAGTCCAATGGTGGCCGAGGACTCCAAAGATGCTAAGAACTCGACTGTATTCATCTCCACACTACGACAACGAAAAAAGAAACTAGATCACCATCGGCTACCAACAATCACCGATCAGCCGAAATGCGAAAGAGCATTTTCTTTTTACCTTGTCGGCATTTCATCAAGCACTTGGCGGCCGCGACCCTTAGTGCTAGCTGCGGCCGCCGCTCGCACCGGAGCAGTAGCCGTAGGGGCAGCCGGAGTAGCTGCACAAGGCGCTAGCCTTGGACGGGCCACCGTTGTGGCCTTCTTCGCAGCCGCCTCGACGAGAGCCGACGTCGCCGTCGTTGGTTTTCTTGCTCTTTTTGCTCCGGCGGTAGAGGTGGGAGGGCAGCGGTCCGTTGCGGGAGAAGCGGCCGCCACCCCGGCCACCATTGCTGCGGTTGGAGGCGGAGCTTGAACCCAGTGGGTTTTTTTATCCCTAAGCTTTTCTTCGGGGCAGACGGCGGCGCATGGGTGGCTTCCATCGGCGACAAGCCAGCGGCGGTGGCCAGGGGGCAAGGGAAGGGTCCGAGCTATCCATTCCGGCCGGAGGGTCATCGGGGGCGGCGGCGGGGCATGGTGGCTGCGGCGGCGGGAACAAGGGTGGGAGAAAGAGAGGCCGCCAGTTTTACTCGGCCCCGGCGGGAGTGAGCATATTCAGGGAAATTGGGGGATTTTGGGCAGTGGGGGATAATTTTTACTCCACTATACCGGTTAGGGGAAGGCTAGGTGCGCTGTAAGGGAGGATAACTGAATTTATCCTCCCTTACGGCCTTATTTGGGATCGGTTAGAAATGCCCTAAGTGGAGATGGACCCTGGCCCATACCGGTTCAACAATCCCCCTCAAGATGGATGGTAGATATCTATCAAACCACATCTTGTACAAGCCAATTTATAGTTCTTTGTTCCCAGTCCCTTTGTCAAGCAATCTGCAATCCGCTGCCTAAAGCTGATATGAACAAGGCTGATGATCCCAACATCAAGTTTCTCCTTAATGAAGTTTGTCCTATCATGTTGAACTAGGTTATTACCAATGCTTATAGATAACTGATTGTCACACCAAGCCCTAGAGTCCCTTCCTCTGAAGTTTCAACTCGCTTAGTAGGTGCTTCACCCAGAGAATCTCTCTCAGCCCTTGAGATAGGCTCTATACTTGGCTTTTGGTGTTAATCTAGACACAACTGTCTGTTTATTGCTTCTCCATGACACCAAATTTCCTCCCACAAAACACAATAGCCAGAAGTTGATATTCTATCATCTTGACAACTGCCAAATCAAGAGTCACTCTAGCCATCCACCTCAAGATGTCCACTCTCCGCAAACCACAACCCTTTACCCGGAGTGCCTTTCAAGTATCTCAGGATTCTGTGCACAGTATCGAGATGCCCACTCCATTGTTCATGAATGTATCTGCTCACCACACCCACGGCATACGTAATGTCAAGAGATCCAAGGTGTATTTCCGCTGGCACAAAGATATTCCCTTCGCTGTTCGGGCCACTTCAATGCCAACCAAGAAAGTATTTTAAGTTGCCCATATCCTTTACCTCAAACTCCTTGCTCAGACACCCCTTCAATCTCTATTTCCTTCTTATCATCTCCAGTGATGATAATGTAATCCACATAAACTGCAAGAATGGTGATATTTTGATCAGAGTGACTGCAAAACACCACGTGGTCACATTACATTGACCATACCCAAGCCACAGACAACAAGTTTGAACCTATTAAACTATGCCCTTGACGGTTGCTTCAGTCTATACAAAGACTTATTCATCCTGCGTACCTTCCCCCATGTATACCTCTTCCTGCAAGTCACCATGTAAAAGGCATTCTGACATCTAATTTGTGCAATTTCCACCCAAAGTTTGCAGCACACGAAACCAGCATCCTTACTATGTTCATCTTTGCAACAGGAGCAATCTGGCAACCAATCTGGCCTTATACCGTTACACCTTTCTCTCAGGATTTTGCTTCATGGTATAGATCCACTTACAACTCAGTATGTTCTTTTCTGCCGGCAATGTGGTTAGTGCCAACGTTTTGTTTTTCTTCAGTGTTTCCAACTCCTCTATCATCATTTCATGCCACTTCGGATCTTGCTTTGCAGCCTTCCAATCCTTTGGGATTGTCACTGTTTGTAGAAAGAGACAAAACGCTCTGTAGGAAGGAGATAAAGCCTCACAAGGCACAAAATTGCCAATTTCATGATCATAAAGAGCATCCAGTGGTAAAGCCTTCTTTACTGCTTTGCGCGCCCCCTTTCGCAGCGCAATAGGCAGTTCCATTGTGTCTGATGAGCTTGTTGTTAAGCTTCATGCACTAGCCAACACAACCAAAAGTCCGAACTGATGGAAAGGGCTAGGCAATCCACATATACACTTCAACACCCCCTCTCACGTGTGACGCGGAAAGTCAACACGTGGATAAGACTCAAAGGTATGGCTCAAGAGGCCTAGATGTGGACAAAGGGGGGCAGCAACAATTTTTGGATAAACTGCGACAGCCAGAACTTGAACTCAAGACCTTGGGCTCTGATACCATGTTAAGCTTCATGCACTAGCCAACGCAACCAAACGTCCGAACTGATGGAAAGGGCTAGGCAACCCACATATACACTTCAACACTTGCATCATCATCATCAGTGTTAGTCCCTCAGAATCACCATGAGTATGAGACGACCTTCTCCCCCTCTTGACCATCTTCCAAATCTATGTTTCTCAGAGGGACACCACATTTATACCCCTACTGACCAAAAGCATAGCCCAGAAAAATACATTTCACTGTCAGCGGATCTAACCCCGCTTTAGATGGCCGCCAGGATGCTGATGGCGCACTCCCGCCCGCGGCCTGCCAAGCCCTCCATGGCATGCGCCCACGGGGCCGAACGCCACCATCGACGTCACGTCCACGCAACGCCACGTCGGCTGCTCCACTCCACGCGCGCAGCCACGCCAAGCTCCACCCATCGTCGGGTTCCTGCGCGCTCCCGTGGACGCCTCTCTCCAAAACAACTCACTCTCCCAAGTTGTTGAATCTCACCTCTCTTCTTTCTATGGCTATGGCGGCTGATGTCTGGTCGGGGGCGCCCGCTGCTAGGTTGTCTTGCTGGAGTGAGAGCTCTCCATGCTCCTTATGCATTTTGCAGATGATGTGTTACTAGTCGAGGATAGTCGAACGAGGGTTAACAGAAAGTTAGAGCTATGGAGACAGGCTTTGGAATCAAACAGTTTTAGCTCTTAGTAGAACTAAAACTAAGTAAATGAACTGTGGTTTCAGTACTACTAGGTACGAGGAGGAGGTCAGACTTGACAAACATGTGGTACCTCAGAAGGACACCTTTTGATATTTGGGGTCAATGTTGCAGAGGGATGGTGATATCGATGAAGATGCGAGTCATCGAATCAAAGCTGAATGGATGAAATGGTGCCAAGCTTCTAACGCTCTGTGAGAAGAGAGTGCCACAAAAGCTAAAAGGAAGATTCTATAGGATGGCGATTCGACATGCAATGTTGTATGGCGCTGAATGTTGGTCAACTAAAAGGCGACATGTCCAACAGTTAGGTCTAGTAGAGATGCGCATGTTGAGATGGATATGTGGCCACACAAGAAAGGATCAGGCTCAAAATGATGATATGCGAGATAGACTTGGGGTAGTACCGACTGAAGAGAAGCTTGTCCAATATCGTCTGAGGTGGTTTGGGAATATAGAACGCAGACTTCCAGAAGCGTTAGTGCATAGCAGACAGTTAAAGTGTGCTGATAATGTAAAGAGAGGTCAGGGTAGACCAAACTTGACATGAGAGGGCTCCGTGAGAGAGCTCTGAAGGACTGGAGTATCACCAAAGAACTAGCCATAGGCCAGGGTACGTGAAAGTTAGTTATCCAGCTGCCAAAACCATGACTTGGATTTGAGATCTGATGTATTTCAACTCTACCCTACCCCAACTACTTTGGGACAGAAAGGCTTTGTTGTTGTTTTGAAATCTGCAAGTACATTTTTGAAAACTTCAAAAATATAGGGATCAATGTAACTTGGAAATCTGCATGTGACTAAGACTTTATAAAGTGTGTAGGCATGTAAACACAATAAAACACTTTCACATGGGCATATCACTAGGTTATAATAAAGCAATCATGTGATCTTACAAAAAAGTTCTTAAAACAGACTACATACAGTGGAGACCATGGCATAGCAGCAGCAAACTTGTGTGTCTCAAGAAAGGTATTTGATAGCACCAAGGACTTTACTCTCCTTGGGCGGTATTGAGTAAATATTTGTGCAAGAAATCCACCAAGAGATGTACCACAGATATGAACCTGCTTCATAAAATGGTTGAATATAAATCAGTACCACTCCATCCATTACTAACTATTACCTCCGTCCCAAAAAGCTTGTCTTAGATTTATCTAGATACAGATGTATCTAACACTAGAACGTCTCTAGATACATCCGCATCCAGACAAATCAAAGACAAGCTTTTTGGGATGGAGGGAGTATTTGAGTTAGCTTTCACCTAACTCAAACTTCTCTATATTTACCAAGTCCATAAAAAATGTGCTAATATCTACATACAGTATGGAAATATATTTTATCATTAATCCAATGTAACTAATTTGGTGTTGTGTTGGATGTTCATATCTTTTATATGGACGCGACTATGTAGCAGACGCTGCATCTTAGTCTTTCCATGGGGCCATCCAACCTCTCTCTTTCTCTCATACAAGCATGGTATCGTATGCATCCAAAACATGACATCAGCAAATATTCTCTGCTTTGACTTTTAATAAATTTTAAAGTGCAATACAGAGATGCAGAGAGCGACGTCAACCAGGACATCTTGGCAGAAGTGGGGAGTACTTCACCACTGGAATCGCTAATCGGTGTGAGACAAGCCATTTTAAAAAATCCAATTTAGCAATTAATGTAGATGAAGTCAACATGTGGTGGCAGATTCATGCCCTATTGGAAGGCGCAACAAATGTGCATGTGTGTGCCCATTAGATTGTCCAATTATACAGACTTGGTTAAAACTTAAAAACGTTTGACATGGTACAAAGCTAGAATTTCAAATAATTTGGAACGGAGGAAGTACTTCGCAAGAGTCCCTCAGGGATTAAGCGAATAAAATACGACATGTGCTGTTAATTTGCACAGAACGGGCAATTAAGTTAGAAAACCATGCTACAGCCGTCTCTTAAGGGAATCATAGAAAACTAGTAAGTACAAACTGTACCAACTTCTAATAATCAGAACCACGTGTATTTCAAGAACAAGTAGGAGCAGAACTAATTTAAGTTCACATGTCGATACCCCATGATACCGTGCTTATATTTATTTTTATGTACCAATAAAAACTTAAACAACACTACAAAAATACTCCCTCCGTTCCTAAATATAGGTCTTTCTAGAGATTTCAACAAGTGACTACATACGGAGCAAAATGAGTGAATCTACACTCTAAAATATGTCTATATACATCCGTATGTGGTAGTCCATTTGAAATCTCTAAAAAGACTTATATTTAGGAATGGAGGGGGTAATTCAGGATTATAGGTGCAGCAGGAACACACACATGAAGTGAAGATGCATTAGATCCTAGGAAATATGGGTTCGCAATTTTAAGCAAGGCTGGAAATGAAAGAGAACAACACATTACTAGGCTAACAGCCTCGTAAAAAAGGAAAGTATTATAATATTTCCTTACATGATGGATATTCATGGAGTCCAAAAACTTTTCAAAGGAATGAATCCATTCATGGTGATTCCAAACTTGGGGAACATCAATAGATATTACTCGATAACCCTGAAAAAAATGAAGACAAAAATCTTAGGTTGGTCCGATATATGTATCTAACAATTATACATGTGCCAAGCAGAACTAAAGGAGGATTCTGCAATTGTTGACCTCTAATAAAATTCCAAGAAGAGAGAGATGGCTATTCAAATTGGATACACTTAACAGTGCCACCACAATTTGGACATCATGCAAAGCATGAAAATCTCATAAAATACTAATGTAGCAGAAAGAAATCAAGGCCTCTTGCCCACATTTTGTTGAATTCAAATCGGTGCATTTTTATGTCAATTTCATTTCATGTTGTATATATAGAAGATGAGGAGATCCTTTTCACCAGTGCATTGAGTTTAAATTATTGATTTACTAAACAGTTGAGCTTTATTTTGCTTATTCTCGCCTTGGATATTTTTGGGAATGTATGAGGTATTTTTGGTGTAGTTATAAGTGTCAAAGTTTATCCATGTTGCCAGAAAAAAAAAATGGCCCAGGGTTTGCTTCAATCCTTGCTCCGCCACTGTATGTCAGCATAAGGGTTGCATATCACATTGTGTATACATTTGCAGGTACATATGAACACTCAAGACAGCTAGCAAAATCAGAAAAGATGTGTGCTGAACTGGCAATGGAATGGGACTCATTCATTCTCATTGTAAGCACCTTCATAGAGAGGGACATTATCTGCTTATAGTATACATCAGCCGTCCCAGCAATTCCTGGGATGCAGATAAGGGGTGGCACAGCCTTGGGGCCAAAATCATAATATCTCCACAATTTTGATCCAATCTACAAAATCCAATAGAAAGAAATAATTTAGAATCTCGCCAACCATAAGAAATGTAGAAACAAGTTTTAAAAAAAAATTGAGCAATACTTTCCCTTCTTTCTTCCAAAAGGCATGAATCACGCAGTGTATTTACTAATCAGATTTAAAACTGAATTGATAAGATTGTAAAACATACATTTGACTTTGTACTGGATAGGGGACTTGTTAACCAGAACAAAGATTTATGTTGAACGTGTGTACCGAACGAAGCTTCCAATACTTCCCTAGCTTGTGTCGAGGCCATATATGTGTCTATTTGTATGATCACGTGCGCGCCAGTTAAATGGATAGGTAGCCACAGCCAATGAATTAATTTTGTTAGCAAATATGCAACTTGTATTTCCTTGGGAGGGCAAGTATATATATGCAGGAAACCCCTCATACAATGGGAAAAATACCCAAGCTATACATGCAACATAATATAACTCTATCACACCCCCCCCACACCCCACCCCTTCAAACACAGGGTGGATCCATGACAATGAGTTTGGAAAGATAAAATCCATGTTGCGCTCTAGTATGGGCCTTCGTAAAGAAATCCACCAATTGTAACTCGGAAGGCACATAATGAGAGCAAATACTTAGTCCTCCACACCAGCGCGCACAAAAGAAGCATCAACACCAATATGCTTGGTAAGCTCATGCTTCACAGGGTCACGCGCAATACTGATAGCACGCACATGTACACACCAAACTCTTGAAGTAAACACAGTAACCTTTGCCGTCAAAAAGGTCATAGCTCGGGACTCAGCCTCTTTGTAAGGGTGTTCCAAAAATAGGAGCATTGAGAGCTGATTCGAGTGCATAGTCCACCGTACGCACTAGTGATGTAGAGTGCTTCAAGTGTGTAGGCCGGGGACATATAAAGCGTGAATGTCCTAATGAGAAGAGAGTATTACTCACAAAAGATGGATACATCAGCTAGTGATGAAGAGAAAGTTGATGACAGATCTAGTGAGAAGTCTGAAGATCTTGAAAAAGAGGCCATGAGTTTTGAAGCTGCTGAATCATATACGTCCCTGATGGTGCAGCGAGTGCAAGAAGACCGTATCGAGGACAAGGGGCAACGCTGGAATATTTTTCAGTCTGAGTGCAAAATCAGCGACACCAATTGTAAGTTGATCATCGATGGTGGAAGCTACACCAATGAGGTCAGCAAGGGGTTGGTGGGTTATTTAGGATTACGTGTGTGGAAACACCCACAACCCCACTTAGTCGAGTGGCTGTATAATACTGAAAAGTTAAATGTTGCTCACAAGGTGTGCATCAAATTTTTGGTTGGCAACTATATTGATAGGGTGATATGTGATGTTTTGCCAATTGGATGCATGCCACTTACTGTTGGCAAGGACGTGGCAACATGATCGTGGTGCCACACATCATGGGAGGTCCAACACTTGCTCATTTAACGGGAAACGACATGTGCTATAACTGATGTTTGCCAATGATATCAAGGTGGATGCTATTATTTCAGTTCCAAAGAATGTCCCCAGAGCAACCAAGAAACCAAGGACAGCTTTGTTTAAAGAGGGAGGCGATGATGTGGCAACTAGAGCTTCTTCAGCCACGACACGGACTCAAGAATGTCTCCATGACATAGTGTTGTTTGCTCAAGAGAAGAAAGATGGCAAAGGAATCCTGGGAATTGCACCGTATGCTAAATCTGCTAACACAAATTTGAATGGTGAAATTCCTGTCAGGTTAGTAGTGCTGGGGGAGGTCTTTTTTTGAGAGTTAGGAAAGTACAGGAAAGCTACAATGTTAATCTTTTGATGATGCGTCGCAAGAGCACAGCAAGAGTCGCTACGAGATTGATTTTTGATCTATCTTGTGCTGATTTTGTTACTTTGGTTTCTTGCATCTCGCTCGATCCATAGTATTTGTTCGGCTACATCTTCATCTACTTTGCTGCGTCTTCGTTTCGTCAAGTACCGTGAAAGATTGAGACCTTTACATGCGCAAATTTGCGTCTCACTTGTTTGTGTTTCATCACGCAGCTAGCAAGCACCAAAGTCATGTAATCCCCTGCTCAGTCAGGGGCTCAACTGAAGAGGTCAACGTAGATGCACCGGGAAATGTTGAACCGGAGGCAATAAGCAGTTTGCGAAGGCGCGCAGTCTCCTGCTCAGTGAAGGACGCAGCTCAAGTAGTCGATGTAGCAGCACCAGGAGAGGAGCAGGCACTGCCACCCGTGGAAGTCGCTAGTCGCTAGAGGAGGCGGTGTAGCACACCCAACGTCGATCCGCAGAAGCCAGTAGAGGAGACAAGGTCGCAGGCACGCAAGCACCAAGGGAGGACGTGCGTGCGAGACAGAGTCGGTGTAGCAATGTGCACCAATACTGCCGATGAAAGTCGCGGGGGAATTAGTGTAGAGCGACAATCAGCATCCACGGAGGTTGCGAGAGGACTCGTTGTAGAGCAGCCACCACAGTCTGCGTAAGGCGCCAAAAGGGATGACGTCACAAACAAACGAGCACCAAAGACCGAGGAAAGGCACATTGCGAGATGGACTAAGTGTTGGGAACACCAGAAACACCATTGGAAATCACTAGAGGGCGAGCGAGAGACACCATGTCTGATGATATTGTTTTCCCCTCTTTACTTTTCTTACTTCTTTTTTTACAAACTAATCAGCTCGTAGATGGCTTCAAGAAAAGCACTCCAGCCCCATCGCACAGGTCAGCCCAAGTGCACGCAGCCAGCCAACCTGGAGGCCACGCTCCCGAGCACACAAGCCCAAGAGAAAGAACAACGTTGCAACAGCAGGCTGCGGAAGGCTGAGCAGAGACGAGACAACAAGAGAGAGGCACCAAATGGGGTAGCAGAGTCGGCAGTAGATGGACGGCGGGCGGTCTGAAAGGCAGTGGCCAGGGAGCGCGACGGCGGCCGATTTGGGAGCAACGGCGGCTGGTCCTAGAGGAGGGCCCCAGACGAAGCTAGCAGTCGGATGGGGAGCACGATGACAAGGGAGCCCATCAACAGAGGCAGTGGGCTGCAACGAGGGAGAGCCTGGAGAGCAGCGCCATGGCCTGACCTGAGACAAGAGGTGGTGTGTGGTGATCTGGAGACCTGCAATGCAGAAGCGAGCACGATAGAGGGAGAGAAATTGGGATAAAGGGAGAGGAGGCAGCGACGGCCAGCCGAGAGGATGACAACAGCCCAAGAGGAGGCAGTGACTGCCAACCAAGAGGGGGGCGGCAGTGCAAGTGTGAGATTGGACTGGAGCACGAGTTGCGCGTGGAAGAAAAAATAACCTAGGGCTTTAATACCATGTCAGGAAATATGCAACTTGTATTTCCTTGGGAGGGCAAGTATATATATGCAGGAAACCCCTCATACAATGGGAAAAATACCCAAGCTATACATGCAACATAATATAACTCTTAACTAATCTCACATTTTGTAAAAACTACGCTCCAGTTAAGTCGGGTAGCCGAGTGCGGAGAGGATAACTGCTAAAAGCATATCTACTATACCACTATAAAAGGAAGAGAGGGGCAGATCCAAATAAGGACGACCGTCTATCTATCAGATCCAAGGGACTAAAATGTCCAGATGTTTAACGCAACAAGCCACTAATCAACCCATCGACAACTAATTCCCGCACCCCCACATCCTCATACAACACGATCGCCCGCACTACCTCTTCTCCGCATCACCTCTGCGTCCACAATTCGCCCCAACTGCCACGCCGTCTGTACTCCCCAAGATCGCTGCAGTATGCATCGCCGCCGCCGCCGCACTCACTGCCTCATCTCGCTGGGGCCGCCGACCGCTCCACCGCCGGCCTGACCCTAGGCGAGGGCGCTCTTCGGCCGGCGACGCGGCAAGGCGC
Source organism: Triticum urartu (assembly GCF_003073215.2). NCBI lineage: Eukaryota > Viridiplantae > Streptophyta > Magnoliopsida > Poales > Poaceae > Triticum > Triticum urartu. The sequence continues at coordinate 240,678,281 of NC_053022.1, read as the reverse complement.
GCGGGACCTGCCGCCACCGCCGCCGCTGGTGGCCCTCAACGCGCAAGCCGCCGGCACTGCACTACCACGCGCCTCCGCTGCCCTACGCACGGCACCTGCCCCAACCCAACTCTCGACGCGAAGCCTCGGCTGCCAAGGGTGCTACTGTCGGGCATGTGCCGCCGGAAACGAATGCCCACGTAGGAGGTCAGGAGGTGCCGTCGCTAGGGACGTGGACCCATGCAGGAGCGGCCGTTGATTCACGTCCTTTGGTCGATCCTTGTGCATCGGAGGTTGCACTCATCTCTGAGAAAATCTGCCTTTGTGCTTGTTTCTTGGGCATTCGTTCTCTGTATGGCCCTTCGCAAATTAATCTCCAGTTGACGTGTACAACTCCATAACGCACTACAGGTACAGGTATTCCTTGTAAGATGCTTTCACCTATTCCCTAATGTACGTGCAATCTGACATTCATTGCCAATTTGGCTTACGTAAATTCGGTGGCAGAATAAGCAATCTTAAATTGGTATTGGTATTGTTCTTAAGCATGGCCCAAAATGATGTGTATCAATTGCATATTTTTCTGAAGCTACTGGATTTGACCTGTACTAAATTTCCACTGTTTTTTTCTTCTAAAAATACGGTTCTCCTTCAAACTCAATTTTGTTCCTTCTACTGAATGTGCTTCTGAAAGAGGATATCAACAGAGCAACCGGGAGGAGGAGGAGAGAGCAGCCAGAGATAAGTTCAGAACAACACACATGCTTCAGATTAACTCCTATTCCTGAACCAATATGTTTTTTTACTATTCACCGATATGCATGATTGAATTAGATAAAACAAGTAGGAGTGTATATTTATTTTCATTTAGGACTTTTACATACCTCCTAGCCAAGCATCCGTACCAGCACTGGGTTCGAGAAGTAATTGTGCAAGACCCTAAAATTGATTTTGATGCAAGTATATATATGGTCATTTTTTTTGTTATTTGCTAGACGAATGGGTAACATAAATATTTTCTATCCCAACTTCAACGTCATTAATAAAATTTCAATTTAAACAACAGGGATTTTCTCATCTGTATAGTTCATGTATTCTTCTAGAGGCATTTTATAAAATAAGTTTCCATGCGAAACTTTTATCCTTCTGAGGGCATTTTAGAAAACAAGTTCCCATGCCATCCATTAGAAGGCGTTTGCTTACATAAGAAGAGGAAACTTTTATCCTTCTGAATGCATTTTAGAAAACAAGTTTCCATGCCATCCATTAGAAGGCGTTTGCTTACATAAGAAGAACGATAGCAGCATTAGCATATCTGTACTACTTTTTATAAAAAATAAGACAGTCTGAACAAATGTCTAAATATATGCCATCTAATTGTATGATTTTGGCATGTAAATACATTTTCCATATGTCTGACTATATTGTGTTTCCCGTGCAAATATGCAGAAGGTTGACCTCACTTTTGGGGACTGAGTTTTGTAATGATATGTTATCTTCACCCCATATCTTACTATGTATACAATGCTGCAATATGTATAGACTTGTCACCACTTTTACTGGACTGATATATCATATTGTATGTAGAATCTTACAATACATATGTACTTGCAGACTTGCAGCAACTACTAACTAGGGTTTTTTCTTCACCTACAAGAATGTATGGAATCTTCCTCTATATTTTCATGTTGGTACCTGATTTACAGGTCTATACTGTTGGGCTGTTCAACCTACCACTGGAAGGCCTTACGGTGCATCAGGGGCATCTAATAAAGTTTTTAAGTTTGTCCCTGCTATTATTATATCCAGACAAGATATTTGCTTGCAGGACCACCAAAGCTGAACCTTCTGGGTAATTTGCATTGAGCAGTCCAACGAGTAGCAGGATAATCAGCGGCTCGGTGCCCACAAGTATCCCAGATTTGCATTGAAGTGAGATAAGGTTTATTCATGTTTTTATATTTTGTTTCTCTTGACTGGTATGCTTGATTGATTTTCTCCTTCATGCTGTTAGTTTGATGAAAAGAATCCAGAGAAGGGAAGGAAACAGAGAGAGGAAGCATAATATTGGGAGTAAGGGAGATGCTGACAGGTACTTTTCCATTTTCCATTCATTTCTCTTGACTGGTAGTTGCGATGATAATCATGTATTTGTCGTTAATGAGAAGATGTGAAGAGTAGTACAAAGTATGTCTTGTTATATAGAAGATGTGAAGAGTTAGAGCATCAAACAATAGAATAGAGTCACGCATGGAATTGCAAGCCAATCATATAGGCATAGACCTGTTTCAAGTTTTTTGATATATATTGAAAATTATGTAAGTCATTTGAAATATTAATATAAAGAGTTTCTTATTGATGTTTGTTGTTTTGTGAATGTATTCCCGTAAAGAAAAATCTGTTTTAATATATTTGAATGGTGTCATCTTCGAATAAGATCTCTATAAGTCTATAGTAGCAGAAGTTCTTATTTTCCTAAAATCTGGAAATTATACAATTAGCTGTATAAATTATAAAATTATGTGCAAGAGAGTACTTCTGTGATTTCGCTTAGCTCAGATAAAATTGTGTACAAAGATTATAAGTTTCTTGCATTTGAAATACTCCCTCCGTTCCTAAATATTTGTCTTTCTAGAGATTTCAACAAGTGACTACATACGGAGCAAAATGAGTGATCTACACTCTAAAATATGTATATATACATTCGTATGTGGTAGCCATTTGAAATCACTAAAAAGACAAATATTTTGGAACGGAGAGAGTATGTTTTTGCAGTATTTGCGTTGGTCAATATGTGGCTTGCATGTAGATGATAATTGGAATTTTGTTTGCTTTTTTCTTTCTGGGGTGAAGCAGCAATTTCAAATAAAAGATATATATGTTAGTTATGTTCTTAAAATTATTTGTTCAGATTTGTACCTGCATGCAAATTGAATAATGATCAATTTTACTTAGATACGTGCATTTGCACGTACACGATTACTAGTAAGTAGTAAACCCACCCAAAGATGAGTGCTCTCTCCTCTGACTTCCCTAGAGCCTCCGGTATCACAGCCGAGACAGCGACGGGTTCTCTACCCATACGGGATGGAGCGACAGCAGTATGGAAATAGGATAAGGTAGCGGCGAGACGAGTCGTTTAAATAGGTGTCAAGTGGAAGTGCAGTGATGCATTCAGCTGAGGCATCCTAACGAACAAACCTTGTTTCTACATGGCTACCAGTGATTCACCACACAAGTAGTATATAATGGCTATGAGAGGGATAAGCAAAAAAAAACTAAATTACTTGCCTTTACATTTTCACAACTAGAACCCTAGCATAGCTATCTATCCCGATCGATTTCCATCTCTTCTTTCGATCTTGACAAGGGTATTAGAGCCTCTCACCCATTATTGGCTCAAATTCGCGAGCAAGGTATGAACACCGCTACCTGCTAGAACCCTACCGCCGCGGATTTGACAGACCGAGGACGATTCAGCAAAGCAACGAAGAAGGGTTGGTGGAACAATGCAAAATCCCACGATTCAAAGTGAGTTACGACGACAGTGATGAAAGGAGCTCTTCGAGGTGATGGAAGAGGAAGCGACTACTCTGGCGGTGGCTAGAAGCAGGAAAGAGCCGCATGCGTTGAGGAAGCAGTGCGTGATCATTGGCCCCACGAGATGGTGTGCCTCCATGGGCAAAAGGATCAACAAGACTCATTGCTCTCTTTGCACGGTGAGATCTCTAAGCTAATAGAGGTGGTGATGAGCATTAATTTTAGCAAGTAGCCATCGACTGACTGCAATCCACTCGTGAGTTGAATTCAATGCATGAACTTTTGAGGTTCACGGTCGGTTCGGTCATCACATGTCTTAAGGGCCTAGCGAATATCTGATGGCCATTCATGAAACCAATTACAGTTCTACAACAACAACAACAACAACAACAGCAGCAACAATAACAACACCTTTAGTCTCAAACAAGTTGGGGTAGGCTAGAGGTGAAACCCATAAGATCTCGCGATCAACTCATGGCTCTGGCACATGGATAGCAAGCTTCCACGCACCCCACAGAATAGCCTAAATGCCACAACCATAATTTTCTTTACTTCACTCCTACAAAACAGCAGAACTTCTGATACGGGGCATCCCAAGGTCATCTCCATGGACCTACCATCGTCTCATCAAGTGCCTGGTAGACCCATGACTCGATCACGTGCAAGAGCTCTCGAGACCAAGGTGACATCTCTCCTCTCACAATTCCACTTTGATGACCATGAGACATGGCTACTACCTCAAATGGAGACATTGTGCATACTCAGGTATCTAGGAGTTAGCCATGGAGACGCCAAGGAGCGAGGAGAATCCGAAGAGGAAGATGGACGTGAAGGCGGAGAAGAAAAAGGGCTAAGTCAGCAGAAGCCCGGACGATCCAGACCGCCGTCCGGACGATCCGGCCTCAGCCCGGATGATCCGGACCCCGGCCCGGACGATCCGGATAATGTGCCCAGCGACACCCGAGACGTCATCTTGGAGATGGGTCATCCAGACCGAGGCCCGGATCATCCGGACACGCCCGGACGTCCGGACCAGGTCCCGGACATCCGGCCCTCCCGCGGCTGCTCCAACACAGCCGGATCATCCGGACGCCGACCCGGATCATCCGGACCCCCGAAGCCCGGATCATCCGGACCAACTCCCGGATCATCCGGCCACCGCCTGTGTGCGTGACTTGGGCCGAGGCCCGTGCACCCGTTTCGCCCCCCTCCCCCCCACTTACCCTTTCGCCCCTTGGGCCATAAATAGACCTTCTACTCCTCATTTTTAGGGTTAGTAAATGTTTAGCTCATGTTTGTGAGAGAGCTTTGCTCATCCACTTGGTAGTCTTCTCTACGGAGATTCGAGCCTCCACCGGAGAAGATCCCCCAAGTAGATTCAAGACCCCTTTTAGGGAAGAACCCAAGACCTCCTAGCCCATGTGTGACTTATTCGTGTCGGTTTAGTGATTCCTCTCGTGTTTCTTATTGTGTTTTCTCTCCGTTCTTTCCCGTGTTTTTCGTGATTTTTGCGGGATCCGCTCCTTTCGTAAAAGATCGAGCGATTAGGGTCTCTACCCTACATCATCTTGGTATCATGAGCAAGGTTGATCATGATTTCGGAGCCTCCCCTCTTCGTTTTCTAGCTTGATTTTGTTGTTTTCGTCCTAATCCGAAAATACCCACAAAAATAGCCTAAAATTTTTTCTTGTGATTTGTGAGTTTTGATGATGTTTTGTTGGTTTTGATCCGTGAGTTTGTTGTGTTGCAAGTGGATCTAGCCTTCCCCACCATCTCCACCTCGAAATCCCTCCAAAATCCGCGAAATCCCCGAATTTGTGGCCGTTTTTGAGTTCATCCTGAGCCATTCCCGAGCGAGTTGACCCGCCCGGATCATCCGGCTGGTCGCCCGGATCATCCGGATCCGCCCGAATCATCTGGCTCCTGGCCCGGATCATCCGGCCTTCTCTGACCAAACTGCATTTCCTGCAGTTTTTAACCACCGCCGCCTATGCCTCCGCATACCCACTTCGACCACCACCTCCTAACTTCCGCAAACCCCTACGCACACCCTTCCAATACCCCAACCCACACCACCACTTGACCGATACCTACTCCGACGCTTTTGGTCGCGCTTGGTTTTGAGAATTTGAGTTGTGGCTCACCGTTTCCTTTCGTGTTTCGGTTACCTAGGGACGGTTCGACATCAACATCACCACCGCTCATTTTCACCAAGGACTACTACGAACGACTACACCCTTGTGGTATCAATTTCCCATTGGTATCATCTTGGTATTGTGATATCATCATACTCTTCTCAATTTGGATTGATAACCCCATAGCCTTACTTTTGCATAGCTTACCCATCGAGACTAGCATTTGAGTATTGCCGGCAACGTGACTTGTGCACATTAGTGATCATACATCCCATAGCATACATACTATTATCGTGTTGCATATCTTGGAATCATCTCTTGTGTCACAAAGTTGTCATCGCATACACAATTGCTATCTTGGTTCGTGAAGCATCGCATGAGAAAAGAGCTCAAACATCAAAGAGCCAAACAAGCTTTTAAGCAAAAAGAAAAGATAAGCAAAGAGCTTATAAGCAAGAACCATAGCATCACACAACATTAAGATTGTCATACTCGATCATCTTGGATCATATCTCCGGAACATCATACTTGGGAGAAGTGTTGCATTTTTTCTTAGTAGGTTGTGCACAAGTTCGTATCCGCCTATTGTGCAATCGTGCTAGCGTCTCTCTAGTATTGTGCAACAAGAGCATTTTCGTGGATTCCACATTTTGACTCACCCTTAGTTGCACGACCCCATTTATCTTTCCGTGTATTGTGTTTCCGTGTACCACATCTTGCTATTGGTCTACTTGTTGCATTTACAAGTCGTGAATCTTCTCCAACATTATTGAATCTTGTTTACATTCACATCAAAAATTGTGCCACCATCCTAACCAAGCTCCACCATAAGCTTTTACTTGTGTAGGTGTGAGAAACCGACAAGAATTCATACCAATTGGGCTATTCCCTTGTCCTACATTGGAGTGATCATCGATCCACTTTCAACTTCGGTCAAGGTACATTTGGTATTCGTTATTCTCTTTCTACCACTCACATTTGTCTTGGAATGATGGATAGGCCAAGTACATCTACCAACTCACTCTTCACGGAGCAAGACGATGACATGAACTCCTTCGTCACCAAAAGCCACCTCTTTGGTGCACAACGTGCTTTGCATCAAGAACAACAAGCCATGAGTGACCGCATCGACAACCTCGCCACCGACTTGCGACTCTCCGAGCAACGTACAAGGGACTACTTCAACCACAAGCTCGACGATCACAAGCAAGAGAATGACGCAAGGATGGACGAGATTCGCGCTTTGTTGCTCAACCGCTCTTCTTCCACTTCAAGGAGCCGTTCAAGTCGCCACTCCGACTTTACCCTCTCCGGCTCAAGTACACCGTCATCGAACACTCTTCGACGTGCCGCGCGCAACGAGCATCAAGCAAGCCTCAATCCTCTACGCGACACCGACTCGCAAGAGCACCGACGACGTCAAACCCAAGAAGCCTTTGCGCTAGCACGAGAACGGCAACGACAACGCCAACATGAAGAGGAAGAACATGCACGTCTACACCAAAATGCACAAGATGCCGAGGCACAACGTTAAGAACAACAACTCCGTGACGCTCAAGCACTTGAGGCACAACGAGCTCTACGCGATTCAAGTCGAGCCATAGCCGACCGAGGCCGACAAGCTTGTGACCATGCCGAAGCACTTCGCGAAGAAGTCCGCGAGAGGATTTATCAAGCTCGCGTGCACCGTCAAGTTCCTCCTCGAGCTCGAGAAGCTCATCCACAAGCTTGCCAAGACCATCAAGTTCATCGAGAGCATGAAGACAATGGGAATCCTCCACGACAAGAGCAACACGAGGTTGACAACCCTCCGCGCCAAGAGCACCACGAGTTGAACAATCATCTACAACATGGGCGTCATCATCCCCGACCCCAACACAATGAAGAGCAACGCTACGGCAAGCTTAAGTTCACCATGCCCAAGTTCAACGGAAGCAACGATCCCGAAGAGTACCTTTCATGGGCATTGAAAGTTGACAAGATTTTCCGTTTGCACAATTATGAAGAAGAGAAGAAGATCGCAATGGCATCCCTTGAGTTCCAAGACTATGTACTCATTTGATGGGAACAAGTCATTGAGCGCCGCGCGGCAAGGGGTGAACCACCCATCACTACTTAGACGCAAATGAAGGATGTCATGAGAGCACGCTTCGTACCTACCTACTACAACCGCGACCTTTTTAAGAAACACCAACAACTGAAGTAAGGAACCAAGAGCGTTTAAGAATACTACAAGGAGATGGAGATTGTAATGATAAGAGTCAATGTCACGGAAGATGATGAGCAAACAATGGCACGCTTCTTGAATGGACTCAATCATCCCATCAAGAAGATCGCCGACTTCCAACCATACACAAATCTCATCGAGCTAGTGCACCAAGCTACCAAAGCGGAACGCCAAGTGCAAGATGATTTCAAGTATGCCAAGTTCTCATCCAAGTCCTATAGCTTCACCAACAACCAAGCTTCAACGACTCCAACACCGACTACAAAGCCTTCTTCTACCAACATCGACAAATCAACTTCCAAGAAAGCTTCGTCAAATACAAGCCATCCTACTACGAGCAACTTCAAGCCGAGAGCTTCATCATCATCAACCCCAACCGATGAGCCCGTCAAGACGAGTTCCTTCAAGTGTTTCACTTGCGGAGGCCGAGGCCACAAGTCCTATGAGTGCACCAACAAGCGAACCATGATTTTCAACGACGATGGCACTTAAGACTCCATGAGTGAAGGCGAAATGGAAGCCCTTGAGCAAGTCGCCATGCACCGCCAAGTGAACAATGAAGAAGGACAAGTCTTTTGCGATGAAGACTCAAGTCCCGCACTTGTTGTCTCCAAAGTCTTGACCCTCCAACATCACCAAGAAGAAGACCAAAGATGCAACATATTCCACACAAAGGCCGGCATTAATGGACGATCCATCAAGCTCATCATCGATGGAGGAAGTTGTCATAATCTCGCAAGTGAAGAACTTTGCTCCAAGCTCCAATTGCCCAAGACGAAGCATCCACATCCATACAAAGTGCAATGGCTTAGTGACTCCGGCACTATCCAAGTCAAGCACCGAGTACAAGTCTCCTTCAAAATCGGCGCCTACGAAGACACCTTGAAGTGCGACGTCGTTCCAATGTCCGTTTGTCATTTTCTCCTTGGACAGCCATGGCAATTCAATAGAGGAGTCGTCCACAATGGGCGTACAAACCACTATAGCTTCAAGATGAAAGGAAAGGAGTTTGTGCTACATCCTATGTCTCCAAGCCAAGTGCTCGCCGACAAGCAAAACACCCATCGTGAAGAGAATAGCGAGAGAGCGAACAACCCAAAAGAGAGAGGAGAGCGCCACAAGCCCAAATTGAACGCCTCCACGATGAGCGACAAGAAAAACTTAGTTCTCTTTGCCACCAAACGTGAGATGAGGGAAGCGTGTAAGAACCCATCGAGTGTCCTACACTATGTCCTATTGTGCAAGGACAAGGCACCACAAACTAACACCTCTCACAATCTACCCTTGGTGTTATTTTCTTTATTGCAGGAATTCCAAGATGTTTTCCCCGATGAGCTACCTCCGGGACTACCTCCACTCTGAGGCATTGAGCACTGCATTGACCTCATCCCCGGAGCACCGCTTCCGAACAAAGCTCCGTACCGCGTCAACCCCGAAGAAACCAAAGAAATACAAAGGCAAGTAAAGCATCTCATAGACCATGGACATGTGCGTGAAAGTTTGAGCCCTTGTGCCGTACCGGTCATTCTTCTGCCAAAACGTGACGGTAGCTTTCGCATGTGCTCCGATTGTAGACCTATCAATGCTATCACCGTTCGCTATAGATATCCTATTCCACGCCTAGATGATATGCTAGATGAACTTAGTGGTGCCACTATATTTTTCAAAATTGATCTTAAGAGTGGTTACTATCAAATCCACATACAAGAAAGTGATGAATGGAAAACCGCATTCAAAACCAAGTTTGGTTTGTATGAGTGGTTAGTCATGCCTATGGGTCTCTTGGGAAGCACCGGGCACTTTTATGCGCCTTATGAATCATGTCTTTTGCCCTTACATTGGTATATTTGTCGTGGTTTACTTTGATGACATTCTTGTGTTTAGCACATCTATCAAAGAGCATGTCATCCATGTCCGCACCATTTTGCAAACTCTTAGAAAAGAGCGCCTCTATGCTAATATGGAGAAATGCCTTTTTGGTGTTGATAAGCTCGTTTTCTTGGGTTTTGTTGTTTCTTCTAAGGGTGTTCATGTTGATGAGTCCAAGATCAATGCTATTAAGACTTGGCCGCAACCAACAAACTTGCATCAAGTGCGTAGTTTCCTTGGCCTTGCGGGTTTTTATCGTCGCTTTGTGAAGGATTTTAGCACCATTGCTTCGCCTTTGCATGCTTTGAGCAAGAAGAATGCGCCTTTTGTTTGGGAACCATCCCAAGATACCGCTTTCAATGAGCTGAAGAACTTGCTTACTCATGCTCCCGTGCTTGCCTTACCCAACTTTGATAAACCTTTTGAGATTCATTGCGATGCTAGTGGTAATGGCATAGGGGGTGTGTTAACGCAAGAGAAGCGCCCCATAGCTTACTTTAGTGAGAAACTTTCCGGAGCGCAACTCAATTACCCCATCTATGACAAAGAGCTATATGCTTTAGTCCGTGTTTTGCGTGAATGGGAACATTACCTTCGTCCCCATGAGTTTATCATTCATACCGATCATGAGACGCTCAAGTATCTTAAGGGTCAAACCAAGTTGAACAAGCGTCATGCTAAATGGAGTGAATTTATTGAGTCTTTTCCTTATGTCATTAAGTACATCAAGGGTAAAGAGTGAATTTATTGAGTCTTTTCCTTATATCATTAAGTACATCAAGGGTAAAGAAAACATCGTAGCGGATGCTCTTTCCTGCATATGCATGCTTATTACACAACTTGAGTTAGATGTCATTGGCTTCGAGCATATCAAAGACTTGTATGAGCATGATGCAACTTTTGCTACTCCTTATGCCAAGTGTTTGTCGAATACATCTTGGGAACGCTATTACATCAAAGATGGCTATCTTATGAGAGCTAACAAACTTTGCATCCCCAAGTTCTTTCTTCGTTTGTTGCTTTTGCAGGAATCTCATGAAAGAGGCTTGATGGGACATTTCGGACACGACAAGACGTTCGCCACGCTTTCGAAGAACTACTTTTGACCCAAGATGTTTCGGGACATCAATCGTTTCACCAGTTAAGTCCAAAGCTCAATCTCATGGCCTCTATATGCCTCTACCAATTCCATACCAACCATGGAAAGACATTAGCATGGACTTTGTACTTGGTTTGCCTAGGACTCGTAATAGGAAAGATTCCATATTTGTCGATGTGGACCGTTTCTCAAAAATGGCACATTTTATTCCTTGTAACAAGATAGACGATGCTTCACAGGTTGCTAATCTCTTTTGTAGGGAAATATTGCGTCTACATGGTGTGCCAAAGACTATCGTCTCGGACCGCGACGTCAAGTTCTTGAGTTACTTTTGAAAGACCTTATGCGCCAAGCTCGGCATCAAGCTACTATTCTCCACGGCATATCATCCACAAACCAACAGCCAAACGAGGTGACAAACCGTACGCTCTCCACCCTTCTTCGCGTGCTAATCAAGAAGAATATCAAGGAGTGGGAAGAGTGCTTACCCATCGCCGAGTACGCCTACAACCGCGCAAGACATTCGACTACCGGCAAGTCCCCCTTCGAGGTTGTCTACGGCTTCAACCCGTTGTCCTCATTGGACATTCTACCTCTACCACTACACGAGCGCACAAACATGGACACGAGTGCCCGAGTCAACCACCTCAAGAAGATGCATGAAGATACAAGGCACACCACTGAGCTCCAAGTACAACGACTCGCGACCAAGCTCAATGTCAACAAGCATCACATGATATTTAACATTGAAGATCTTGTGTGGCTACACCTTCGCAAGGAACGCTTCCCCAACGAACGCAAGTCCAAGCTTCTACCACGAGCGGATGGACCATTCAAGGTGCTTACACGCTACAACAACAACGCATACAAGATCGACATCCCACGTGACAAATACTCCGTGAGCGACATCTTCAACGTCAAAGATCTCTCCCCGTACCATGGTGATGAGGATTTCGATCCGAGGTCGGATCTTTCCCAAAGGAGGGGAGATGATACTGAGCATCCCAAGGTCATCCCCATGGACATACCATCATCTCATCAAGTGCCTAGTGGACCCATGACTCGATCACGTGCAAGAGCTCTCAAGACCGAGGTGACATCTCTCCTCTCACAATTCCACTTCGATGACCATAAGACATGGCTACTACCTCAAACGGAGACATTGTGCATACTCAGGTATCAAGGAGTTAGCCATGTAGACGCCAAGGAGCGAGGAGAATCCGAAGAGGAAGATGGACGTGAAGGCGGAGAAGAAAAAGGGCTAAGTCAGCAGAAGCCCGGACGATCCGGACCGCCATTCGGACAATCCGGATAATGTGCCCAGCGACACCCGAGACGTCATCTTGGAGATGGGTCATCCGGACCCAGGCCCGGATCATCCGGACACGCCCGGACGTCCAGACCAGGTCCCGGACATCCGGCCCTCCCCCAGCTGCTCCAACACAGCCGGATCATCCGGACGCCGACCCGAATCATCCGGACCCCCAAAGCCCGGATCATCCGGACCAACTCCCGGATCATCCGGCCACCACCTGTGTGCGTGACTTGGGCCGAGGCCCGTGTACCCGTTTCGCCCCCCCCCCCCACTTACCCTTTCGCCCCTTGGGCCATAAATAGATCTTCTACTCCTCATTTTTAGGGTTAGCAAATGTTTAGCTCATGTTTGTGAGAGAGCTTTGCTCATCCACTTGGTAGTCTTCTCTACGGAGATTCGAGCCTCCACCGGAGAAGATCCCCCAAGCGGATTCAAGACCCCTTTTAGGGAAGAACCCAAGACCTCACGGAGAAGACCGGCTACCCTTGTATCGTCCCTAGTTGTCCGTGGATCGTGTATCTTTCCTTATGTACTCGAGGATCTAGCCCATGTGTGACTTATTCGTGTCGGTTTAGTGATTCCTCTCGTGTTTCTTATTGTGTTTTCTCTCCGTTCTTCCCCGTGTTCTTCGTGATTTCCGCGGGATCCGCTCCTTTCGTGAAAGATCGGGCGATTAGGGTCTCTACCCTACATCAACTTCTTTGTCCATTCTCCAACTCAAAACCCACAATTTCAGACTACTCCGCAACAAAACCAACACTCCCATCGCATGCCTACCACCACATCTACAGCCAAACAACAGCAATCTCAATTACCAGCAACCTTACGTACCTCAAAACTACTATCCAGTAGCACATATTCCTCAAAACACACCGGTATATCACCCACAAGACCCACCCCATCTCTATTGTTACTATCCACAAATTCCTCAGCTACAACATCAATAGCAGCATACCACCAGCCAATCCTCCACCCCCACCCCCTCAACACCATAACCTCCAATTGAGCCCCTTATTTGATCACCCTCTAGAAATTCCCATTTACAATGGAGATGACATAATCACTAGGATCCAGCAATGTGAAAAAAAAATTGGGCTATCAGGCATCCAACAAGATCAGTGAGTAAAATGGTCAGTGCACACATTAGAGAAAGAGCTCAAATATGGTCGGCAGAGGACAATATACAGCTGCACTACTTCAGCTGGCATCAATTCTGCAGCTTGCTATGTGACAGATTTCCTGAAGCAAACTGGTATGATTCAATGGACCACTTCCAACATCTAAAGCAAATCAACAGTACGGATAATTACATTGATCAGTTTGAGAGTTGGATGCAACTAATGACGAGGGACAATCCCTATTTACCTGAATATTTCTTTGTGCTGAGATTTATCAGTGGCCACAAGGATAATGTGAAACGTATGGTCAAATGTCATAAACCTAACGCTGCTCGGTGCATACGAGTCCTCCAGGCAGCTAGAACAAACTCATTTGGCAGCAGTAAAAAGACATGTTCTTGCTGCCACTCAAAAGGGGGCCAGACCAAATCAATTTCAGCAAGGATCAAGGCAAGCACCTGCAAGAGATAACTGACCCAGGGCTCCAAATGACAAAGGTAGAGAACCAAAGAAATGTTGATGTTGTCCTAAGAACTGGTTCTATGAGCACAAATGCAAGGGGCTGCAAAGAACATGAATGCACTCAAAATGCAAGGTCCTTCTGGTGATGAGCAAGAGGAACTGGAACAAGAACAACTTCCAGCACAAGAGCAAGAGCAACAACAAATATCCTGTGCCAGTGATAGAAGAGTTATTAGATGAACTACAAGGGGCAGGCCATTATATTAACCAAATTGGACCTCAGATCCTGGTACCATCCAATAAGAATGCATCCAGATGATGTCCACAAAACTGCATTCAGAACATATCTAGGGCATTATGAGTATCTTGTAATGCCTTTTGGGCTTACAAATGCACCAGCAACATTCCAAGCCATTATGAACAACATTTTCTCAAAGATACTCAAGGAACATGTACTGGTGTTCTTTGATGACATACGGGTCTACAGCAAAAGCATAAAACAGCGTGCAACTCATCCACACTAAGTTTTGGAAATATTTTGAGAAAGAACAAACTGGTTGTGAAGAAAATAAAGCGTGTTTTTGCACAACCTGTTGTTGAATATTTGGGACACGTCATTTCCTCTAAGGCGGTAGCTATTGATCCTTCAAAGATAGCTGCAATCATTGCTTGGAAACAACCAACAACCCTCAGTAAACTCAAGTTTCTTGGGGATGACTAGCTACTGCAAAAGGTTCATCAGAAATTACAGTTACATCCGCAAGCCTCTCCATGACATGCCAAAAAAAGAGGCTTTTCAGTAGGAGCAGAGCAAACTGCTGCATTTGGATTAGTGAAGACAACAACGACTACTGCACCTGTCTTGGCATTACCTGATTTTTCTCTGCCTTTCACACTACAAGTTGATGCAAGTGGTACTTCTATAGGAGTTGTTCTCATGCAAAAGGGACATCCTGCCTATGTCGGTAAGAGTTTAGGTCTAAATGCAACTGCACAGTCAACATATGAAAATAGGCCATTGCAATTTTGGAAGGGTTGAAAAAGTGGAGACATTACTTCACTGGCAACAAACTGATCATCAAATCAGACCATAGAAGTCTCAAGTTCATGTTCAGTCAGAGATAACTAAAGGCAATACAACACAAACTCATGCTCAAGCTCTTAGGGTATGATTATGCTATTAAGTACAAAAAACGAGTAGAAAACAAGGTAGCTATCCAAGAAAGACCAAGAAAATGAAGTGATTGTTGTAATGAAATCTCAATGGTAATCTCGGCTTGAGTGAAAGAAGTGGAACAATCATACAAAACTGACGACAAGTGCTTGAAATTACTACAGGAACTGGTTGTAGCTCCCTCAAGCAAACCAAAATATTCATCTGAAGTTGGTATCCTCAGATAAATAATTTATGTGGGCAACTCCAACAACCTCGGGAAACAAATCCTCACTTCTTCCCATTCTTCCATCATTGGAGGGTATTCTATTCTCGCAGAAGAGTGACATGCCACAGAATTAAGAAGCTCTTGTATTGGCATGGGTTAGAAGGAGAAATTGAGCAGTTCCTTGCTTAGTGTCCAAATTGTCAGGTTACTAGAGGAGAAACAATTAATTACCCTGGTTCGCTCAACCCACTCAGAATTCCTAGAGGCATGATCCCAAATATCCATGGATTTTATAGAGGGATTGCCTAATCCAAGGGCAAAGATTTCATTCTAGTGGTGGTTGGTCAACTGACAATGTATGCACACTTCCTGCCTTTGGTTCATGCATTCACTGTGCAAACTGTGGCAAAAACTTTTAATGGATAATATCCATAAGCTACATGGTCTGCCTCAGGTGATCGTATCTGATCAAGATAGGATGGATTTCTTCACATCTCTAAATGTAGAACTGAAATTGACCACCACTCATCGCCTAGAAACTGACGGACAGCCTGAACCTGAACGTGTAAATCAATGTCTCGAAAGCTACCTCGGTAGCATGACATTTCACGAACCCAAGTGTTGGTGTAATCTGCTGCCAGCAGCAGAATGGTGGCACAACACATCATACCACATATCTTTGAAAACTTCTCCCTTGAAGGCTCTGTATGGGTATCAGACACCTCAGATTGCTGAAATGGCAATTCCTTGCACTGTCAGTGACAAAGCCAGAGCTGCACTAATTGACACAGGAGCTACAATGGCAAAACTGCAGGAAAATCGGGATCATGCTTAGGCCAGAATCAACAAATTCGCATACCTGAAGCAGACAGAACGTTCAACATGGGAGAGATGGTATACCTTAAACTTCAAGCATACAGAATTACTGCATTTGGTCTCCGTTCCACCTTGACGGTGCAGTCCAAATACTACGGCCCCTTTCACATCCTTCAGAAAGTGGGTGAGATGTCTTATAAATTGCAACATCTGGAGAGCACTCAAATCCACCAACTGTTTCATGTCAGTCATCTCAAGTAGCACTTGGGCCCCAATGCACTCCCAAACCCTCAACTGCCTATGATTAGCTCTTCCGGCTATCCTTCACAAAAATGCTGCAATGATGTAATGGCTTGTGCATACCTGGGAGGATGCGCATTCATTCAAAAGGTAATTCCTACATTTTAGCCTTGAAATCTAATCTCAGGAGGTGCAGTGTCAGGACCCAAATATCCTAGTCTGAACATTTCAACAGTCAGTCTATTCTCCAGAAGAGTAACAAAGGAACGGGCAAACATTATGTTCCTCGGACGGTCCAGATCCCTCAAATGCAACAGCAGAGAACAATTCCGACAAATTACCTTTCCTGTTCAGTTTCATCTCGGCTTTGTAATAATTACACTCCAGTTTAAACTCTAAGTGAGCTACTATTGATTCACCGCACGAGTAGTATATACACTCGGAGCTGGATATGAGAGGGATAAACAGAAAAACCCTAAATTACTTGCCTTCACATTTCCGCAACTAGAACTCTAGCGCAGCTATCTCTCTTGATCGATTTTCCTCTCTTCTTCCGTCAGGATTTTCCCAAAATTCCCCTACCTATCCACTTCGATCCTGAGAACTATCCACGACCTCAGAACAAAACGGAACCCACTACACGGCCCGTGCTCGAGACCACGGCACCACGCTAAAGTCAGTGCCCGCGTTGGTTGACGGCGAGGCCGGGGAGGGGTTCGGAAAGGCCGGAGCTTACAGAGATCTTGTGGAGCGGGACGACGGACTTGAAGTAGACGTAGTCCCCGGGGGCCGCCGCGCCGCCGCCTAGTCCCGTCATCTCCCTCTCTCACAGCCTCCGACCAGAGCGGCAGCGATACCGGGGACGGCAAATCGGAGAGGCAGAGGGGAAGAGCAAATCGCATCCAGTGGGCTGGCTTTACGAGTATTCCAGTGGGCACGGGCCTACGCACGTGCGGAGACCACATCAGACTGTCCCCTCTCTTTGAGGAGCCATGAATTTTTATTTCCTAAAATCTAAAAAGTGTGTACATACTACTCCCTCCCTCCGTTCCTAAATATTTGTCTTTCTAGACATTTCAAATGACTACTACATACGGATGTATGTAAACATATTTAGAGTGTAGATTCACTTATTTTGCTTCGTATGTAGTCACTTATTGAAATGCCTAGAAAGACAAGTATTTAGGAACATAGGGAGTATTTGAGAAGAATGAGCGGCTCGCTCCTGACTGTTGGATGTCACCCGTATCATCACACGTGTGTGGCGCTCGCCTCTATGCGACAAGACCCACTGCGGCCTGAACGACCAACCCACTCCCGATTATCCCCCAACCTAGCTAGCCGCCACTCCCTTACCCTTCTTGTGTGTGTGCGACCATGGCAGTCGCCGGCGCACCCTCTGCCTAGCCGTTCCTGCCGCCGGTACTCCGCATCTTCCGCTGCTGTAGATCACCCCATAGGTCACCCCGGTCAAGGTCGGTCACACTGCCGCCCCTGGTCGAATGACCCGCCGCCCCAAGTCGATCAGAACATCGCGGCGCACAATAGGCTGTTGTGCTGGTGCATCAGTGTGACGCCCTCGATTCAATCGTACACTAAACATACACGTAAACGTGTACGATCAAGATCAGGGACTCACGGGAAGATATCACAACACAACTCTAGACATAAATTAGAGTCATACAAACTCATATTACAAGCCAAAGGGCTCAAATATATAAGCTCGAAACAAACGAGTCAGCGAAAGCAACAATATATGAGTACAGACATAAGTTAAACAAATTTGCCTTAAAAAGGCTAGCACAAAAGTAGCATCGACCGAAAAGGCAAGGCCTCCTGCCTGGGAGCCCCCTAACTACTCATGGTCGTCAACGGTCTCCGCGTAGTAGTAGGCACTCTCAGGGTAGTAGTAGTCGGCGGCGGCGGTAGCATCTGGCTCCTGGGGTCCGTCATCTGATCGCAACAATCGGGTATAGGGGAAAAGAGGTAGCAAAGCAACCGTAAGTACTTATCCAAAGTACTCACAAAACTTACATCAGATCTAAACTAAGTATGCATTTGTATCAAATGAATGGATTGTATCTGTGGACTCAACTGTAGAATGCCAGAAGAGAAAGGGAAAAGCCTAGCCTATCGAAGACTAACATCTTCAAGCATCTTGCAACATCAGAAGAGATAGTTGTAAGTGTGTTCTAACATCGCCCAGAGATCACTTCTTTGACTCCCTGCGAGAAAGCAATACCGGAGCCATCAATTCTATTTCATGCCTCAGGATCCAGTTCTAGTTGTATTGATCAGGATACAACTCTGAGCGTCTGTTACCGTGGACATGGCTATTCGAACAGATAATACTTCCCTGTAGGAGTGCACAAACTTACCCAACACACTCGATCAACTCCGGCCGGACACACCATCAGGTCATGACTGGCCTCGGCCGATCAACACACCGCAGCCCTACCTAGGCTCAACAGAGAGACCAGCACGCCAGTCTACATCCTAAGCGCAGGGGGCTTGGGCCCATCGCCCTTTGCACTCCTACACATTGGGTGGATGGGCGGGATCAGTCCTGGCAATGTCCTTATACAAGGCAGGTGCTTACGCGGGCCACCCGGGCGCGTATCGTTCAGTCGCTGACGTCCGAAGAGCTTTCGGCTGGTACATACGATGCGGAGTGCCCATACTTATTCATGTGTGGTGGTCAGTGCGAAAAGGCCAGAGGCCTACTCGGATCACATATACAAATCGTTAATGTCTTGGGAGCGCACGGTAATGATCAATGATCCATGATATGTGGTCCCGTCGCCCCGTCTCACGGACTTACAACAAGGGCTGAGAATGCCCGGCCATGCCGCGTAGAAAACTTGTGGATACCCTCTAGGTCAACCCGACTTCACACCACTCGTCACATTTCTCTCGCAGGTACCCCGCGAGGCTGACCTGACTCCATCATGGTTCTGTGGTAAAGTCATAGTAACCGTGTGTCCAAAACAGCAAGGGGGGACCCGAGGAATCACCCTCGATGAATTCCCGCTCGATGTAACCGTCGAGATGGACTTGGAGGAATCACCCTCGATGGTTCACACTTGAGGGGCTACACGACAGAGTCATATCGGGAGTGGTGAAGGAGGAATCATCCTCGAAGACCACGACTGATTAGCTACACTACAAAGATCTCATCAGTAGTGCTATACGAGGCAGAACCCTCAGCACTCGATAGTAGCTCTGCCGAGTTGTACAACTAAGGGGGTATGATGTGATGTGTCGGGCTCTGGACGTGGATCATGTTGATTGAGTCATCGGTCATCGAGCAGGGGCAACTGGGACAGGGTGAGGGGTCACTGGTGGATCACTAACCAACCTATACTAAGCAGTTTAGGATAAATAGGTAAGGTAACAATTGCAAGTTACAAAATCAAGCTATGCATCAGAATAGGGTCATACAAAAGCAGTAGTAGTTCTAATGCAAGCATGAGAGGGAAAGAAATGGGCTATATCAGAATGATAAAGAGGGTTTGCTTTCCTGATTGCTCAGCAGATGGAAGGAATCTTCGGAAGCTTAGTTGTCGGTGTCAAAACCGGCGGATCTCGGGTAGGGGGTCCCGAACTGTGCGTTTAGGCGGATGGTAACATGAGACGAGGGACACAATGTTTTACCCAGGTTCGGGCCCTCTTGATGGAGGTAAAACCCTACGTCCTGCTTGATTAATATTGATGATATGGGTAGTACAAGAGTAGATCTACCACAAGATCAGAGAGGCTAAACCCTAGAAGCTAGCCTATGGTATGATTGTTCTTCGTCCTACGAACTAAAACCCTCCGGTTTATATAGACACCGGAGAGGGCTAGGGTTACACAGAGTCGGTTACAATGGTAGGAGATCTACATATCCGTATCGCCAAGCTTGCCTTCCACGCCAAGGAAAGTCCCTTTCGGACACGGGATGAAGTCTTCAATCTTGTATCTTCATGGTCCAGGAGTCCAGCCGAAGGTATAGTCCGGCTATTCGGACACCCCCTAATCCAGCACTCCCTCAGTAGCCCCTGAACCAGGCTTCAATGACGACGAGTCCGGCGCGCAGATTGTCTTCGGCATTGCAAGGCGGGTTCCTCCTCCAAGTACTTCATAGAAGATTTTGAACACAAAGGTAGTGTCCGGCTCTGCAAAATAAGTTTCCACATATTGCCATAGAAAGAATAATATTTACACAAATCTAATCTGCTGACGTATTCCGTAGCGTGACATCACACCACGGCCAAGTCTTTATTCGAATCGTTTTACTGTCCCACCTCAGCGCGTTTAGCGAGGCAGTTTCCTTGGCATGTCTTGTCAAAGCAGAGATCGTGTTCCCTTATTCCGGGATTCTCATCAACACGGGCGTGGGTAACCCAACCGCGCCATTGATTACGGCGCTTGGGAGATAAGCGAGTTTTACCAGGCTGGTGGGGACGCATAGTCGCGTCCACCCATATAAGGGGATAAGGATCCACCTTTTCATCCACGCCTTCTTCCTCCTTTGCCTATCCATTTCCGTGCACTCGAGCTCCAGCGCCCAAGTCCGCACACCCCACCTCAACCTTCTCCAGCCATGTCCGGAGTGGGAGGCAAGTGGATGGTCTCCTCCGTTACGGAGGGACACATCAAAAAAACTGAGGAAGGCCGGATACTTGTCTAACGACATTGCGCACCGGCTTCCCGAAGAGGGGCAAATCGTCCCCACCCCTAGGCCCCATGTATAACGCCCTCGATGCGGCTATATCTCCCACGTGTCGAAGCACGACTTAGAGGCATAACCGCATTGAAAGCAATGTCGCAAGTGAGGTAATCTTCACACAACCCATGTAATACCATAAGGGGAAAGAGATACATAGTTGGCTTACAATCGCCACTTCACACAATTACACGAATAAAGCATTACATCATCCAGATACAATCAAGGTCCGACTACGGAACCCAAAATAAAAGAAGAACCCCAAATGCGACACGGTCCCCGATCGACCCCAACTGGGCTCCACTACTGATCAACTAGAACGAAACAACACAAAGGATAAGATCTTCAACGAGCTCCTCCTGAGCTTGGTTGCGTCATCTGCACGGACTCATCGGCACCTGCAAGCTGGTTATGGAAGTATCTGTGAGTCACGGGGACTCAGCAATCTCGCACCCTCGCGATCAAGATATTTAAGCTTATGGGTAAGGTGAAGGTATGAGGTGGAGCTGCAGCAAGTGACTAGCATATATGGTGGCTAACATACGCAAATGAGAGCGAGAAGAGAAGGCAAAGCACGTTCGAGGAAGTATGATCAAGAAGTGATCCTAAACAACCTACGTCGAACATAACTCCAACACCGTGTTCACTTCCCGGACTCCGCCAGAAAGAGACCATCACGGTAACACACGCTGTTGATTCATTTTAATTAAGGTCAACTTCAGGTTTTCTACAAGCGGACGTTAACAAATTCCCATCTGCCCATAACCGCGGGCACGGCTTTCAAAAGTTCAAATCCCTGCAGGGGTGTCCCAACTTAGCCCATCACAAGCTCTCACGGTCAACGAAGGAATAGACCTCCTCCCGAGACATTCCGATCAGACTCGGTATCCCGGTTCTACAAGACACTTCGACAGGGTAAAACTAAACCAGCAACACCGCCCGAATGTGCCGACAAATCCCGATAGGGGCTGCACATATCTCTTTCTCAGGGCACACCGGATTGTCTAAACTTCTGGTAGGCCAGCCCAGAGTTGCCCCTGGTGGCCACCGGCGGCTGACAAGTTGGACCAACACTTAGAGGAGCACTGACCCGGGGGTTTAAAATAATGATGACCCTTGGGGGCGCGACCCCCAAGGGAAAAGAAAAAGGCTGGGTGGCGAATGGTAAAACCAATGTTGGGCATTGCTGGAAGAGTTTTACTCAAGGCGAACTGTCAAGGGGTTCCCATTATAGCCCAACCGCGTAAGGGACGCAAAATCCGGGAACATAACACCGATATGACGGAAACTAGGGCGGCAAGAGTGGAACAAAACACCAGGCATAAGGCCGAGCCTTCCATCCTTTACCGAGTATATAGATGCATTAATTAAATAAGATATATTGTGATATCCTAACAAGTGAATAATGTTCCAACAAGGAACGATCTCCAATCTTCACCTGCAACTAGCAACGCTATAAGAGGGGCTGAGCAAAGCGGTAACATAGCCAATCAACGGTTTGCTAGGACAAGGTGGGTTGGAGGCTTGGTTTAACAATATGGGAGGCATGATAAGCAAGTGGTAGGTATCGCAACATAGGCATAGCAAAAGAGCGAGCAACTAGCAAGCAAAGATAGAAGTGATTTAGAGGGTATGGTCATCTTGCCTGAGATCCCGCAAGGAAGAAGAACGAGTCCATGAAGAAGACAAACGGATGTAGTTGAACGGGTCCTCACAAAAGCGACGTTATCGGAACCAACCCGAAGAAGTAAACACCGGAAAGAAGCACACAACATAGTAAAAAAACCACACATGAACATGATATGATATGCGGGATGCGGTATGCGATGCATATGCATGATTTGCCAAGGAACGAAAGAACCTGGCCTCAACTTGGAAAACCAAGTGTGCCACTGGAAAGGTGAGAAGAAATCGCTTGAAAACGATATAAAGATCACCGGAATCAGAGTTACGGTTTGGAAATGGCAAGCGATTCAAATATGGCACCGGTCTGCGATTTACAACAAGTAGCCAACTAAATGCAACAAGATGAACATGCTACAACACTCAAACATGGCAACAAAATACATGGCAGAAATCCATACATGATGCTTAACAAAAGACTAGCACCGAGCTACGGCCAATTCATCCATTAACAGGTTCAAACAAGCATGGCAAAAATGCATATGGTAAACAGATTTCAGACTTAGTGAAATTAACACTTGTCTGGAATTTCAGATCAGGTAGCACACTTTGGAGCAACAAAACTACATGCTACAGGATCTGAACATGGCAAAGTAAAGCATGGAATGGAGCTACTCAAAGAGCTTAACAAAAGTCCCTTAGTGACCTTGAGCCAAAAGGGATCAGAAAAAACAATTGCAAGCATGTGAACATGGCAAAAACATAATCAGTTCACAGACTTAGTGAAAACTGGAGCATGCTGAAAACAGATATCAAGTAGGCATGTTTACGAGCTCGATGCACTCACTACAGAGCAAGGCATGACAATCTAAGCATACACCCATCAAGAGTACACATTATACAAGCTAGACATGGCAAGAACAATACCATAGCATGCATGGATCAAATACAACATCCTCGGCAAAATCGCTAACAAGTAGACAATCTGCCCAGATTCACGAAATAGCAAAAGTAGAGCTCGATTGACTCAAGCTAGGGTGCTCCATAATTGCAAACAAAGACATGGATGGATAGAGCACTACAAGATTAACAAAACATCCTTACTGATCATTCTCAAAAGAGGCACGGATCACTAGAAAACAACATGAACATATGACATAATGAGATAAACAGCTCAAGGACCTAGTGGAAATGCTAAGTCCCTGAAATCAGCATTAACGAATGCTCCACTTTGCAAGCTTGTGCTAGTCACCACACACATCACAAAAATACATGGGTTGCACCTCTGGAAAGATGGCAAAGCATATAACAAAACACATGTAGAGCTCAAGGGCATATCATGCACACAATAATCATGGCAAAAATGACAAATAACTAAATGGAGCAGCAGATCTGACAATTATCTCAAGTGGCACTCTTCTAACAGCATTTCGGGCATCAAGATGAGCTCAAATGAAAATGATGCAATGAGATGAAATGATGTTCTCTCTAAGACGAACATTTTGATATGCTATATGTGCAAAACGGATCTACGGATGCGGAGTTACGATATGATGAACATGAGCATATGAATCTGGGAATTTCGGGGAGTTAGTGAAATTATACCTCCGCGAAAGTCAACGCGGGACGGAGGGATCCGGGACAGAGTGGTGCAGATCTGAGACGGGATGTGTTTGGATGAGATCCCGGTGGATCTCGTCTCGATCCACCGGATCTCGCCGGAGGGGATGACCGGAGACGACGTGGCGGCGGAGGCGGCCGGAGTTGGGAGGTGAGGTCGGGCCGCTCGCTGGAGTCCCCGGGCGAGGTGTGATGCGGGCAGCCGGGTGCGGCGGCGAGGCAAGGCGCGCGGCGGCGTCCAGGGGCGAGCGGGGCGCTGCGATGGAGTCGCGTGGTGGAGGCGGCGGTCGGCGGCGAGCGCAGCGGCGAGGAGGCGGCGGCCGGCGAGCGCAGCGGCGAGCAGCGGCATCGGGCTCGCTCAGGCGCGGGATCCGGCTGGGAGCGGGCCTCCAGGCGGCAGGGCGGCGTGGTCGGCTCGGTCGGCTCCGGCGAGCTGCTGGCCGGCGGCGGCCGGAGACGAAGCCGGCGCGGAACTCCGGCAACGCGGGGGCGGCGGCGGAGGCACGGGCCTCCTCGGGCCCGGCGCGGCCCGGGGCGAGTCCGATTCGGGCCTCACGGGCCGGCGGCAAAGTGGGGCGGCGCGGGCGCTGACGTGGCGCAATCTGGTTGGACGAGGGGCAGAGGCGGACATGTCCGGCGGCGGAGTGGACATGTCCGGCGCGCGGAGGAGGAAGATCTAGGGTTCATCCGCGAATTTCGAGAGGGGAGCACATATTTATAGGTAGAGGGAGCTAGGAGAGTCCAAATGAGGTGCGGTTTTCGGCCACGCGATCGTGATCGAACGACCGAGATGATGGAAGAGGTTTAGGTGGGTTTTGGGCCATTTTGGAGGGGTGTTGGGCTGCAACACACACGAGGCCTTTTCGGTCCCTCGGTTAACCGTTGGAGCATCAAACGAAGTCCAAATGGTACGAAACTTGACAGGCGGTCTACCGGTAGTAAACCAAGGCCGCTTGGAAAGTTTCGGTCCAATCTGAAAATGTTTAATCCCCACATGCGAGAGAAAGGTAGAAATGACCACCGGAGGAGAACGGAGCGCCGGAATGCAAAACGGACAATGGGGAAAATGCCCGGATGCATGAGACGAACATGTATGCAAATGAAATGCACATGATGACATGATATGAAATGCATGACACGCAAGCAATGACACGGCAACAACAACGAATAACTGGAGGACACCTGGCACATCGGTCTCGGGGCGTTACACCATGAGAGGGTGGTGTTCCTCCCCCATTTCCTCCGCGGACTGGGCTTCCCTCTCCACCCATTTGTCCGGGGGCTCATGTTCTACTATGGCCTGGATTTCCACGATCTGGCCCTGAACTTTGTCCTCAACATCTCGGCGTTTATCGTCGTGTGCGAGGCTTTCTTCTGCATCCGCCCCCATTTCGGCCTATGGCTGAAGACTTTCAATGTCATGCCGAAGGTGGTGCGCGGCACCCAGGCGGAGTGCGGAGGCGCCATGGTGGGCAAGATGCCCAACGTCCTATGGCTCTAGGGCTCCTTCGTGGAGTCCCTAAAGGGGTGGCAATCGTGGTGGTTTTACATCACCGAGCCGCGCGACCAAGGTTGTCAGAATCGTGATTTTGAATCGAATCGGAGCTCTGATGGCAGGATCGCAAATCATAGAATCTTCACTATCAGAATCGTAGAAACGTAGATTCCATGAACTAAAATCGTAGAATCAGAGCGGTAAGTTTGGATCGTAAAGTCATAGAATCGTATAACAGAATCGCGATTCTGTCAACCTTGCGCGCGACCCTGAATGGGTCGCAGCCCCCGAGTTCCGATCCGGACCCCCTACGTGGCTCGACTCCTGGAAAGAGACGGGCCTGTCGTGGGGTAAAAAAGGAGAGCTGATCGGACTCCAAACATGCGTCCAAACCCTGGTGGACAAGAAGCTCAAACTTGTCAACGTAGTCCAGGTTATGCTCATCCGCCGGATCCTCCCGTGTAAACAACGGGCTTTCAACCTGGGAGTTTGACCCGGCGCGGCACCGAACTCTGAGCAGGCTCTTCAACACGACGTACGAAGATGCCTGGAAGGTGCTTTTCAAGGGCGCCGAGGCCCCCGCATCCGCTACCAAGGATCGCGGATTCAGCACGCAGCGTCACGCTCGTGCGGTAAGCTGTTTTTACCTTTTATAGGGTATTTAGTTTTTCATAGTTTGACTCCATGCGGGATCTAAGCTCCCTTACCTTTGACAAGATTGGCAGGAGACGTCCGGACAGATCAACTGTCCGGCTCCTTTGCCTGAAGGCCCAGCGGACGCTCGCTTGGCGAAGCTGCTGGTTCCGGCGCCCTATGTGGTGCTGGAGAAGAAGGCCAAGAAGAAGGCCACAGGGACTCGAAAGAGTGCCCGGCGCCAGGAGGTGTCGGATTCATCATCCGACGACTCCAAGGCGCACTCCTCCCATGAAGACGAGGAGGAGGAAGAAGAGACCTCTCCCCCTCCGGCGGGGGGAGGAAAGAAAAGGAAGGCCACCCCAACTGGGGAGGCCGAAGGGTCCAAGAAGGGGAAGACCCCTCCTCCGGACTACTCCACCAACGCCGACGACGGCGAAGAGGAGTGTCCGCATAGGGACAAGCCCCTGGCAAGATCGTAAGTATCTGGATACCAGAGTGATTCATAGTATTCCCCCATTGCACAGCTTTTCCATACGTCGAACATGTTTATGCAGTCCACCCAAAGACCAGCTTGACGTGTCGTCGAGCGGTTCCCTGGATTCGTCGGATGTGAATTCGCTTCCGACGGCTACCTCCCCCCATCCTACGGACGACGCCGCGGTGGCGTCCCAACAGGTTCCAAGCCAGGAGGAGGTGGTCCTGGAGGCGTCGCAAGGCGACCTCCCGGACTCCAGGGGTAAAGGGGATAGAACCCCCAAGGGCTCCAAGTCCGGCCTTGAGCCGGACACTGCGCCGGAACCTTCAACGGTTCCGGACTCCGGTAGGCAGCCTCCTTCCAAGAGGAGCAAGCCTACCAAGCCGGCGACCTCCGTCCAACCGGAGGCACCGGACAATTTGTTGGAGGTGCTTAACGGCGCCTCCATCGACGAGGAGCACCGCACTATTATGAGTGCGGTGATCCAGAAGGTTCAGTCCGCCAAGAGCAGACTGACTGAAGCCTGTGCCAGCCTTCTAACAGGCTTTGAGGTAAGTAAAGAATATGTAAAAATATTACCGCATAGACAATAGCCCCTGATGCTCTGTTCGGCGTTCGGAAAGAAAAGCCGAATAGAGGATCTAATAACATTCGCAAGAGTCTAACATAATCAAGTCAATATGCGTATGCAGGCTTCGCTGCTGGCCTCCGCCGCACTGACTGCGGAGGTGGATACGCTGAAGCAAAACCTCGCGTGGTCCGAGAACGAGCTTGTCCATGCCAAGAGGCAACTCGAGGAGAAGGAAGGTAAGTAATACCTTGTGCAACTATATAGAGAAGATGTGGTTGCAAAAAATGACAGGATCAACGTGCTATTATAGGGGCCACGACTGAGGTGGCAACCCTTAAGAAAGCGCTGTCCGAGGCCGAAAACAGAGCGGCCATGGAGCGCACAGAGAGAGAGGAGCAGGAGGCGCGGGTGGAGGAGGTGCAGAAAGAGCTCCAGGCTCTCGTGAAAAAACACGAGAGTTTGGAGCTTGACTCGAAGACGCAAGCGTCCGAGCTTGCGGCAGCCCTCGAAAGCGCGAAGTCTGCCAAGGCCGAAGCCCAGAAAGCCCTCCAAGAAATTGGAGATATGAAGAAGATAGCGGCGGGTAAGGCATTCATTATGCAAAGCAAGCACGTGAAAGTGAATTACTTGTTACTTACCCGAGTCCGGAGCTCTCTAGGAGCATTCGCAGATTTGCCCCATAGTGCGTCTGATACCGCCGCCTACTACCGAGCCGAGGAGGGGAGCTCGACGGAGAAGGTGTTCTGGTCTCAGTATGCTGAGGCCGGACACCTGGTGCCTTTGAGCGACCAGCTGAAGCAAATGGTCGAGCTCCACAAGGTGGCCGAACAGGCCATAAAGGGCCTCATAGTTCGGCTTTGGCCTGGAGAGGCTCTGCCTGGGAGCTACTTCGGGCTGGTGAGGCGGCTGGTGGATGCCTGTCCACGGCTTGAAGTAATCAAGCGCTCTGTCTGCATCAAAGGTGCCTGTAGGGCGCTTTCCCGTGCTAAAGTGCACTGGGGCAAGATGGATGCGGAGAAGCTGGTGAAGGACGGGCCGCCGCCGGGTAAGGAGCATCACGTCCCGGAAGCATATTATGAGGGCGTCCTGAAGGGTGCCTGCCTTATAGCGGATGAATGCTCCAAAGATGTAATATTTGAGTAAACTCGCATTTGTGATCCTGTACGCTGAAAACTTGTTCATATGCGCTAAGCAATGCTTTTGAATTTAAAATATTACCTTCTGTGCGGCCGTTTATCAAATTTGAGAGATGGCGAGTCGTCGGCTTCTGCCCCCATGCCACGAGTGCTGGGGTGTTCGGGATAAACATGAGCGCTCTTTTTCCCATTCTTGGGTCCTTCGAGGGAGGCGCTCAACACAACGAACAAGGCAATTAGACTATAATGCTTGAACACTCTCACTTAGCCATAGAATTCGCCCTATAGTGAGTCGTATTACAATTCACTGGCCGTCGTTTTACAACGTCGTGACTGGGAAAACCCTGGCGTTACCCAACTTAATCGCCTTGCAGCACATCCGACTCCTCGCTCTAAGCGGCATAAGTCTTTAGGGACTCGAAAACCTCTCGAACAGCGACCAGCTCTCGCCTCATCATGACGGTCAGTTTTAGCTTTCTCTACTGAGGTGCTTAGCCCAGCTCAACTGGGGCACAATCGCAGTAGTTCTCCTAGTGCTACCTTAGCCGATATAACGGAACGTAAGGTACCAAAACATAGGAGCCGGGCAAACCCAACTATTGACCCAAGACATGATTCGGAGCCGATGCATATAATGCTATAAGTTCGGGGTGCCGCACTTGTGAAGGTGTTCGGACTTCTCACACCGTATTGTGGGGTACGTAAGCCCCTGGTGTATTGGCCGTACCAAAGTGTACGGGTGCAACATGTCATTAATGAACATATATTCGTAAAAAAAAGAGTAATGCAATAATAGACGGAAGCTATGCATTGTTTATTTAAAAAAGCTGCGATCAAAGCAGAACGATACAAATACTGCAATAAGCAAAAGATGGGACTATTTAATATGTCCTTTCCAGGGGCAAGCTGCGGAATGTTATGTAAAACAGGTATACTGCTCGTTATAGAGACCACCTTAGAGTTCCCTAGTGTGGCGTAGCTTTCTGCTTCCCTGGTTGTATCATTTGTGCGGCAATTGTACTGCCGGACAAGCCTTCCGAAGAATGGAGTCCTGAAAATAAGAGAAAATTAAGAAATCGACACCCCTAGTGCGGTTTAACCCGCGTTTCGGGCGTGCCGTGATGGTGCCCCTACCCCTGTGCCCATGGTATTTCCAGAGCGTAGTTATGTACGCGCAACACTGGTTTCGCAAGTTCGCAAGGGCTGGGGTTGGGGCCGCATTGCTACGCTTGCTCGGAACGTGCCAGGCGGTCTTGTTGTAGGTTACTCCGGGCACGCTTGATGGTGTCCAGACGTTTAATGGTCGGACTGGAGAATTGCCTTGAGAGGCTACTTTGTACTTCCGCTGCGATAGCCGCCATATGCTGCTCCGTTCGAAGAGAGTGTTCGGTGTTTCCATTGACCGTGATGACGCCTCGAGGGCCTGGCATCTTGAGCTTGAGGTATGCGTAGTGCGGCACCGCATTGAACTTGGCAAATGCGGTTCGCCCGAGCAGTGCGTGATAGCCACTGCGGAACGGGACTATGTCGAAGATTAACTCCTCGCTTCGGAAATTATCTGGAGATCCGAAGACCACTTCAAGTGTAACTGAGCCTGTACAGTTGGCCTCTACACCTGGTATGACGCCTTTAAAGGTCGTTTTAGTGGGTTTAATCCTCGAGGAATCGATGCCCATTTTCCGCACTGTATCCTGGTAAAGCAGGTTCAGGCTGCTGCCGCCGTCCATAAGGACTCTAGTGAGGTGAAATCCGTCAATAATTGGGTCTAGAACCAATGCGGCGGATCCGCCATGACGGATGCTAGTGGGGTGGTCCCTTCGATCAAAAGTGATCGGGCAGGAAGACCATGGGTTGAACTTTGGGGCGACTGGCTCCATCGTGTATACGTCCCTTAGCGCACGCTTCCGCTCCCTCTTGGGGACGTGGGTTGCATATATCATGTTCACCGTCCGCACTTGTGGGGGAAAACCTTTCTGTCCACTGTTGTTCGGCGGCCGGGGCTCCTCCTCGTCATCGCTATGCAACGCCTTGTCTCTGTTTTCGGCATTTAACTTGCCTGCCTGCTTGAACACCCAACAATCCCTGTTGGTGTGAATGGCTGGTTTTTCAGGGGTGCCATGTATCTGGCATGAGCGGTCGAGTATTCGGTCCAAGCTGGACAGGCCCGGAGTATTTCTTTTGAATGGCTTTTTCCGCTGACCGGGTTTAGAGCCTCTGAATTCGGCATTAATTGCCGTATCCTCAGCATTGTCGCCGTTAATGCGGCGCTTTTGCTTGTTGCGACGCGACCTGCCACTGCTGTCCTTGGTATCCGAATTACCAGGGCTCTTGGTCATGTTATTGCTGCGAGCTAGCCAGCTGTCTTCTCCCGCGCAAAAGCGGGTCATAAGTGTCGTGAGGGCTGCCATAGATTTCGGCTTTTCCTGTCCTAGGTGCCGTGCAAGCCACTGTCATGGATGTTATGCTTGAAGGCTGCTAGGGCCTCTGCGTCCGGACAGTCGACAATTTGATTTTTCTTGGTTAGGAACCGTGTCCAGAATTGTCTGGCCGATTCCTCTGGCTGTTGAATTATGTGGCTAAGGTCATCAGCGTCTGGTGGTCGCACATAAGTGCCCTGGAAATTGTCGAGGAATGCGGTTTCCAGGTCCTCCCAACAACCAATTGATTCTGCTGGCAAGCTATTAAGACAATGCCGAGCTGGTCCTTTAAGCTTGAGTGGGAGGTATTTGATGGCGTGTAGGTCATCACCGCGGGCCATGTGGATATGAAGGAGATAGTCCTCGATCCATACCGCAGGATCTGTTGTGCCATCGTATGATTCGATGTTCACAGGTTTGAAACCCTCGGGGATTTGATGATCCATTACTTCATCTGTGAAGCATAGTGGGTGTGCGGCGCCTCTGTATTGGGCTATATCACGATGCAGCTCAAACGAGCTTTGTCTACTGTGTTCGGCCCGGCCGGATTTACTGTATCCGGAGTGACGATTAGCGTCTCGTGCCGTGGGGTGCCCACGCGATCCGTAGATCGATCTTGTTTGCCTTGCCTTGTCCTCCAATATATCTCGCAGGTCTGGCGCATTTTCCCGTGCCTTGATATTTTTTGAGCGGCGTCGGGGTGCGGCTTGAGTGGAGGGCCAAGAGGCCTCTCTGTCGCGGCCACGGGGTGGCCGGTCGGCCACATCATGCGCTGGTGATGTAGGTTTAGGTGCTTCCTCCTCTAATCGGGGTAGCAACCTGCGCTTTGGGTAGCTCTTGGAGGGGCGTTCGAGTTCGTACTCTTCGGCCGCAAGGACTTCAGTCCATCTGTCGGCTAGCAAATCTTGATCAGCTCTAAGCTGTTGTTGTTTTTTCTTGAGGCTGCTCGCCGTGGCCATAAGCCTGCGTTTGAAACGCTCTTGTTCGACGGGATCCTCTGGCACGACGAATTCATCGTCGTCGAGGCTTGCCTCGTCTTCGGAGGGAGGTATATAATTATCGTCCTCGACCTCTCTGTCTGCCGCTCTCTCATGAGGGCTGGCTTCTCCATCCTCCCGTGCTGAATCTTGCTGGAGGTGGTTGTCTTCGGCACTGTCCGGGGTGTTATTATCTCCCGTGCCGGAATCACTATTTTTGCTTTGGCGGGATTTAGAGCGGCGCCGTTGACGCTGGCGCTTAGGCTGCTTCTTGGAGGGGTCATCCTCTGCTGTTCCATCGCCATTGTCTTCTTTTGGGGTGTACACCATGTATATATCATACGACGAGGTGGCTTTCCAGTGCCCTATAGGCGCTGGTTCTTGATCATCTCCTGCATCGGCGTCCATACCGTCGATGTCTTCGGAGTCGAAGTCGAGCATGTCGGTTAAATCATCGACAGTGGTTACGAAGTGGGTGGTGGGTGGGCTTTGAGTTTCTTCATCATCCGCATCCCAACCTTGCTGACCATAGTCCGGCCAGGGCTCTCCTGATAAAGAGAGAGACTTTAGTGAATTCAGAATATCGCCGAAGGGCGAGTGCTGAAAGATGTCCGCGGCGGTGAACTCCATGATCGGCGCCCAATCAGGTTCGATTGGTAGAGGAGTCCGGCTCCTTGGAGTCACAGGCTTTGTAGAGAATAGGGCTGGTGTTCGGCTCGATCGTTGTAGAGATTGCAGCCCCCGAGGCGGTGTCCAACCACCCACCTCGATTGGCGCAGTTGGCTCTGAATTAAGGGTCGGAGCTGATGCGGGTGCGGCCTCCAGGGCACTGTTCGGCAGCAGAGCTAGATCATGCCCATCGTGACAGTGCGGCGCGCTCGGCTGCAGCTCGAATCCGTCGAAGATCAAGTCTCCGTGGAGGTCCGCTGTGTAGTTTAAATTTCCAAATATGACCTGACAGCTAGGGGCGTAGCTTTCGATCTGCTCCAGATGGCCAAGCGAATTGGCCCGCAGTGCAAAGCCGCCAAATACGAAGATCTATCCGGGGAGAAAAGTCTCACCCTGGATCACATCGTCGTTGATGATTGAAGGAGCCATCGGGCCTAAAAGTGACGACACAGAGGAACTCTCAATGAAAGCACCAATGTCGGTGTCAAAACCGGCGGATCTCGGGTAGGGGGTCCCGAACTGTGCGTCTAGACGGATGGTAACAGGAGACGAGGGACACAATGTTTTACCCAGGTTCGGGCCCTCTTGATGGAGGTAAAACCCTACGTCCTGCTTGATTAATATTGATGATATGGGTAGTACAAGAGTAGATCTACCACGAGATCAGAGAGGCTAAACCCTAGAAGTTAGCCTATGGTATGATTGTTCTTTGTCCTACGGACTAAAACCCTCCGGTTTATATAGACACCGGAGAGGGCTAGGGTTACACAGAGTCAGTTAAAATGGTAGGAGATCTACATATCCGTATCGCCAAGCTTGCCTTCCACGCCAAGGAAAGTCCCTTCCGGACACGGGACGAAATCTTCAATCTTGTATCTTCATGGTCCAGGAGTCCGACCGAAGGTATAGTCCGGCTATCCGGACACCCCCTAATCCAGGACTCCCTCAGTAGCCGTAGTCGAACAATGAAGCATCAACGGTCTCGGGGTCTACCGGAGAGGAAGGAGGGTGCCGGTGTACAAAAAGAGGGGTACACTTTTTGTACCCCTATAACTGTGCACAGGCAGTCTGAGCCACGGGCACCACCACACCAAGCAAGGCAAGGGAGGTGAGCCAGGGTAAGACCGAAGCTCAAGAGAACTAGAACAACGCCAAGGCCAAGACCACAAAGAGCAAAGGGGACGAAGCGGACTCCCCCGGCAAGATCCTTGCCGGGAGACAGTTCTAGCAGCCCCGGCAAGACCCTTGCCGCGGCGGCTCGTCCCGCGCCTACGGAGCAAATCACCCTTGAGTCCACTGCCCCCAAAGGGCAAGGATTCGGGAGACATCCCCGTAGCGGCATGCAGATCTTTGTGAAGACATTCAAGATCAGATACGCACTAAGGAGACGACAACCTTTGGCAGGATCCCAGACGAGGAAGACCACAAGGCCCCCGGCAAGCGCCTTGCCGGGGATGACAGTAGGCACCTCGGCAAGACCCTTGCCGGGGCCCCGGCAAGGCCCTTGCCGAGGACACCCGCAGGGCCACCATCAGGCCCATGCCGACTAAACCTCCACCACCTCATGCATGCAGCTGCCGACCCAACTAGCTGGGCAGGCACCCGCGTGGCGGCATTGCAGATCTTCATGAAGACCCACCACTATGCCACCTCAGCTGCCTGCCTACCTACATGGCATCACAGACGTCGCTGGCCAGGGCGCGTGTCGACACAAGAAGGAGCGGCGACGGACGAGACAGATCTCTCCCCCGTCCCCGATAAAGCAAGGACACCTAAGCAAGACGCATTAAATGCGCCTTGTCATGTAATGCGAGGGATAACCTCGCATCACTGTACCCTTTCCACCTCCTGTGTGCCACTGTGGCAACCCCTTTTTCTATAAAAGGAGGCCCGAGGCGACCAGAGGAGGGATTCGGCTTTTCAGAGCTCCTCACGCCCCATAGCTAGCTCAAGAACACAGATATACAATCCACCAAAGCAGGAGTAGGGTTTTACGCATCCTCACGGCCCAAACCTGGATAAACGAACCGTGTGCTATCTGCTTGATCCGCTCTTCTCACGACCCCGCGCCCCGCTAACCACAGTAGGGATTCTTGTGATCCCATAGGTATCGTTCCCACCGACACCTTTGGCGTGCCAGGTAGGGGGCGTAGCTGTGTGAATCGGCTTTAGCAGTTAGCCCGACACTCCTTCATCTTCGTGACCCTTGGAGAAGAAAGGAGGCCAGAAGATCGGCACTCGAGCGATTGCAAACAGAAGCTAAGTTGCACTGAACCCTTATTTGTTCTATCCTTCTTATATGAGGTTATTCCCCCCGGAGATGTCACGCCTTTGTATGAGAAACCTGCATGCCAGGGGGCTCTCCCACGATCGGCAACGCCCTTGCCCTGTTTCGAGTCCGCTCAACAGCTCAAGCGGCTGTGTCGAGAATGGCAGAGTAGCCTTCCGCGATCAACAACGCCCACGATTCTGAATCGAGTCAAGCTCGACAGTTCGAGCGGCCCCATTCAGAACGGAAAGGTGGCTCGTCCGGTAGCACGCATACCCAGCAGGCCCATGGGGATCCGTCCCCAAAACGCCGCTAGGGGCTTCCGCGCCGGCGAGCCTACCCAATCGACGTAGGGCGCGCATACAAAGAGGAATTGAACGGGGAAATAACGTGCATGAAATTAAGAGTACTGCAAAAGTTATGTTACATCACATCATTGCTGCGGTTCTAACTAAAGATGAAATTTGTCTTGGTCGTGAACCTGCAACGGCGGTGAAGAACGGGATGCCTAATCCCGGCGCTGGCCTTCCACCCTCTTGATTTCGTCGATGCTGCTGATGACGGGCTTGATGCGCTCCTTGAGCACCGTGATGTTAGTACCATCCAGCAAGCTATCCATCGCGGCATCGAAGTCGAGGTCGGGGTTCCAGTACGCCATCTTGGTGAGGACCTTGGTCATGACCCCCCGGCAAAGTCGCCAGGCTTCCCCGGCCAATGTGGCCGCTCGGTTGGAGTGAAGATAAGCCAAGGCTCCAAGGACGCCCTCAAAGAACTGGGTCAGCTTGGTGTTGATGGTCCCGCTGCGCTCAGGGGCGTACCTCACGTTTGGCATCCCCATGGTGGCCAACTGCGAGGTGACCCTGCCGGCGACGTCCTCCAGACGGCTGATCCATCTGTTCTCGCCCGCCACATATTCCTGATGGAAGGCGGCCTCGTTCGCCCGCAGGTGCTTCTCCTCCTCCAGATTCCTGGTCAAGGTCTCCTCCCGAGCCCTGCTCTCCGACAACATCTTCGCGAGATCCTCCAGCTTCAGCTTGAGATCTCTGACGGAGTTTTGCGCTTCGGAGAGCTCCCCAGTCCTGCTGATGACCGCTCCTTGTGCCTCCGCCAAGGCGCTGTTGAGCGTGCTCTTCTCGTTGGATAGCTTGAGGGCCTGCTCCTTCGGCAAGTGGTATTGCTGTGCAAAGTACTTGAGACTTGAACCCTTATAACTTTTAGTTTAAGCCTTGACACACCTATGTATGTTTTGTAGAATGCCCTATCTGAATTGGGCTCCCAATTAACTGATGCAAAGACCCGGCTGACGGATCAAGAGGCAGAAATCAAGACTGCTGACTGTAAACTCCAATTGAGTCTTTCTGAGACAGAAAAATTGAAGACCAGCTTGACTGCAAAGAAGAAATCCTGGGCCGAAGAAAAGACGCTGCTGATACAACGTGCTGAGACAGCTGAAGCGGCTCTTGAGGAGGTCACCACGGAGCTCACTGGCTTAAAAAACCGTGTGTCTCAAATGGTCTCCGCCATCTTCGGTAAGTCAATTGTATTAATCACTTATGCTTTATTTTGGCCAGGAATATAAGCCGCTTGCTGAACCTTTGTTAAAAACACTCGCAGGTCCACGAAGTAGAAATCTGAACCAAGATAGTGCGACGAAGTTGAAGGCGGTTTATACCTTGGTGGAGCAATTGTATACTGGCACTCAACGAGCACTTGCCACCATCTCCCCTACCAACCAAGGACCCAATCGGTTGAGCAATGTCTTGAAGAAGTTATCAATCTTACCTGCCAAGTTTCAAGAGGTCAAACGATCTTGTGCCAGAGCCGGAGCCCTGACTGCCCTGAGCCGCGCCAAAGCCTGGGTGCCAGATCTAGACCCGGTGGATGTGGCTAAGGGGTACCCTACCGTGAAGGAAGACGGGACTCTATTTGAGCAAGATGACTTCATTGCCCGTGTGAGGGGAGTTCGACCTCAAGCTACCATTCTTGGAGAGGAGACCAACATCGATAAATATTAGCCGGGTTTTGATATGGAGAATAAGAAGATGGCGACTCCCTCTTATAAGGTGACAGATCTTATCCCGATGGTTCGTCAACACACTTTTGCTCCGGAAGTTGACCCGGCCGGCCTGATTGATGATGAAGTGGAATTCATTGCTCTAAACGGCTTTGACTGGTCCAATCCCAGCTTCCAATCAGTAGAAGGAGGTGAACCGGCGAGGGGAGAGTCATAACCATCTTGTGGGCTCTCAAAGCCTTGTAATAGATTTAGCTTAAAAACTGCATGTGTTGCTTATGCCATCGCACACAAAATGTTGCATACTACTCTTTGCCAGCACATATTTGATTACATCTGCAATGTTTTAACTTTGCTCCTACAAAAAATGAAAGAGTTGGCCTGGCGGTTTAGCACCGGACGAGTCAAAAACACCCGGTATATGTATTTATGAAATTGTCATATTGGAAAAGATAAACAAGGCTGAAAAACCTGTTTGTGAATAACACTGTCATACTTGTGTTTTGGACTGCCGGTTTTCATGACCCGGATGATGAGGTTGATGACCCAATCTTTTTGAGAAGTCAATGCTTCCATATACCTGATGACAATCATGCCTTGGCGGCTTATTGTCAAATAGTCAAGCCGGCTTTAAATAAAAACCATACTGATAGTTTAAAATAAAAACCAGTAAGACAAAATAACGGATTTCAAACAACATAAATTTGGGGGTTTCTGATTCGAATACAATCAGTAAACCGGACCAAAGGGGTTAAGCTAAGATTCGAATACGATCACATAGCCCCCAGTGGCTTTGGCGTTGCGCCGATCAAGAGGGTACCGACAGCTATGTTCTCTTTGGTTCGAATACGACCTATGTTTGAACAGGAAGCCCCCAAATGACCTTGAGAGGTTTTTAACGACCCTAATTCGAATACGATCCAAGTCGGACCCAAAAGGGGTTAAGCTGTGATTCGGATACGATCAAGAAGCCCCCTAGTGAGTTTGGCTTTGAGCCGATCAAGAGGGTTACGACAGCTATGTTCTCTTTGGTTCGAATACAACCTATGTTTGAACAGGAAGCCCCCAAGTGACCATGAGGTTTACAGCTAGATTCGAATATGATCATAAGCTGGACCAAAAAGGTTAAGCTAAATTCAGATACGATCAGCTCCTTAATAGTCATTTAAATACTGAAAATAGTAAAGATATATGATCTTTGAAAAGGAAAAGGACAGAGGTCCTGCTTTATTACGTATCATAATATATATAACGTCAAAGTATGTACATGACGAGAGCCGGTAGCTTAGGTGTAATATGGCCGAAGCTGAGCAATGTTCCACGGCCGGCGTGTCTCCTCCTCCGACTTACGTGAGTCTTTGTGCTCTCGAACGTCAATGAGGTAATATGACCCGTTGTTTAAATTCTTGCTGACCACAAAGGGTCCTTCCCCAGGCGGGGATAGTTTGTGTGCATCAGACAGATCCTGGATGATCCGGAGCACCAGGTCACCTTCTTGAAAGGTCCTGGATTTAACCCGGCGGCTGTGATAACGACGCAGGTCCTATTGATAAATTGCTGATCGAGCCGCTTCCAAGTCTCTCTCCTCATCTAACAAGTCAAGTGCATCCTGTCGGGCTTGTTCATTATCAGCTTCAACGTAAGCCGCCACATGAGGCGAGTCATGAGGATGTCACTAGGCAGCACTGCTTCCGCTCCATAAACCATGAAGAAAGGTGTATAACCTGTAGACCTGTTAGGAGTGGTGTTGATACTCCACAACACCGAGGGTAATTCCTCTACCCAACAACCCGGCATCCGTTGTAAGGGAACCATAAGCCGGGGCTTGAGACCTTTTAAGATTTCCTGATTTGCTGTAACGCCCTCGATGCGGCTATAGCTCCCACATGTCGAGGCACGACTTAGAGGCATAACCGCATTGAAAGCAATGTCGCAAGTTAGGCAATCTTCACAACATCCCATGTAATATAAATAATAAAAGGGGAGAAACGTAGTTGGCTTACACTCGCCACGTCAATCAAAGTACATAAATAGCATTACAACATTCAAACACTCATGGCCCGACTACGGCGCCAAAATAAAAGATAACCCAACATGCGACACGGTCCCGATCACCCCAACTGGGCAGCACTACTGATCATCAGGGAAAGACACGTAGTATCGGCGTGAGTCCTCGTCGAACTCCCACTTGAGCTCAAGCGCGTCATCTGGAACGGAATCATCAGGCCCTGCATCTGGTTTGGAAGTAATCTATGAGCCACAGGGACTCAGCAATCTCGCACCCTCGCGATCAAGACTATTTAAGCTTATAGGTAAGGCAAGGTAAAATATGTGGAGCTGCAGCAAGCGACTAGCATATATGGTAGCTAACCTGTTCACAAAAGAGAGCGAGAAGAGAGGGCAAAGCGCGAACGAGCAACTAGAGGGCAACCTGCGGCAAGCATTACTCCAACACCATGTTCACTTCCCGGACTCCGCCGAGAAAAGACCATCACGGTAACTCACATAGTTGATTCATTTTAATTAAGTTAAGGTTCAAGTTATCTACAACTGGACATTAACAAATTCCCATCTGCCCATAACCGCCAGCACGACTTTCGAAAGTTCAAATCCATGCAGGGGAGTCCCAACTTAACCCATGACAAGCTCTCATGGTCAACGAAGGAATAGACCTTCTCCCGAGACATTCCAATCAGACTCGGTATCCCGGTTCTACAAGACACTTCGACAAGTTAAAACAAATCCAGCAACACCGCCCAAATGTGCCGACAAATCCCGATAGGAGCTGCACATATCTCGTTCTCAGGGCACACTCAGATTGTCCAAACTTCCGGTAGGCCAGCCCAGAGTTGCCCCTGGTGGCCACTGGCGGCTGACGAGGTGGACCAACACTCAGAGGAGCACTGGCCCGGGGGGTTAAAATAAGATGACCCTCGGGCTCCGGAAACCCAAGGGAAAAAGAGGCTAGGTGGCAAATGGTAAAAC
The DNA here is from genome assembly GCF_003073215.2 of Triticum urartu. Lineage (NCBI taxonomy): Eukaryota > Viridiplantae > Streptophyta > Magnoliopsida > Poales > Poaceae > Triticum > Triticum urartu. Next base: position 240,638,504 of record NC_053022.1, on the reverse strand, counting down.
CAAGGTTGGGCATTGCTGGAAAAGCTTTAATCAAGGCTAACTATCAAGGGGTTCCCATTATAACCCAACCGCGTAAGGAACGCAAAATCCGGGAACATAACACCGATATGACGGAAACTAAGGCGGCAAGAGTGGAACAAAACACTAAGCGAGAGGCCGAGCCTTCCACCCTTTACCAAGTATATAGATGCATTAAGATAACAAGGCAATATAATGATATCCCAACAAGTAAATAATGTTCCAACAAGGAACAGTTTCCAATCTTCACCTGCAACTAGCAACGCTATAAGAGGGGCTGAGCAAAGCGGTCACATAGCCAATCAACGGTTTGCTAGGACATGGTGGGTTAGAGGTTTGACATGGCAATTTGGGAGGCATGATAAGCAAGTGGTAGGCATCGTAGCATAGGCATAGCAAAAGAGCGAGCATCTAGCAAAGCAAAGATAGTAGTGATTTCGAGGGTATGATCATCTTGCCTGCAAAGTTGTCAGAGTTGGCTGGATCCTCGAAAGCAAACTCAACGGGCTCCTCATTAGAGAACTCGTCTCCTGGCTCTACCCAAACAAGACAAACAAGCAACAAGGACACAATCAACCACGTGCAAAGCTCAAACAATATGATGCAAAGATGGTATGCTATGCGGGATGCGATGTGGGATGCATATGCAAGATTTGACAAGGAGTGAATGAACCTGGTCTCAACTTGGAAATCCAAGTGTTCCACTGTAAAGGTGAGATGAAATTGCTTGGAAACGATATAAAGATCACCGGAATCAGAGTTACGGTTTGGAAATGGCAAGCAATTCAAATATGACCACGTTCTGCGATATACAGCAAGTAGTCATCTAAATGCAACAAGATGAACATGCTACAGCACTCAAACATGGCAACAAAATACATGGCAGGGATCCATTCATGATGCTTAACAAAAGATGAACACTGGGCTACGGCCAATTCATCCATTAACAGGTTCAAACAAGCATGGCAAAAATGCATTTGGTAAACAGATTTCAGACTTAGTGAAATTAACACTTGTCTGGAATTTCAGATTAGGTAGCACACTTTGGAGCATGAAAACTATATGCTACAGGACCTGAACATGGCAAAGTAAAGCATGGAATGGATCTACTCAAAGAGCTTAACAAAAGTCCCTTAGTGACCTTGGGCCAAAAGGGATCAGAAAATACATTTGCAAGCATGTGAACATGGCAAAAACATAATCAGATCACAGACTTAGTGAAAACTGGAGCATGCAAAATCAGATATCAAGTAGGCATGTTTACGAGCTCGATGAACTCAATACAGAGCATGTCATGACAATCTAAGTATGCACCCATCAAGATAACACATTATACAATCTATACATGGCAAGAACAATAACATAGCATGCACGGGTCAACTACAACATCCTCGGCAAAATCGCTAACAAGTAGACAATCTGCACAGATTCACGAAATGACAAAAGTAGAGCTCGATTGACTCAAGCTAGGGTGCTCCATAATTGCAAACAAAGACATGTATGGATAGAGCACTACAAGATTAACAAAACATCCTTACTGATCATCCTCAAAAGAGGCACGGATCACTAGGAAACAACATGAACATATGGCATATTGAAATAAACAGATCAAGGACTTAGTGGAAATGCTAAGTCCCTGAAATCAGCATTAACGAATGCACCACTTTGCAAGCTTGTGCTAGTCACCACACACATCAAAAAAATACATGGGTTGCACCTCTGGATAGATGGCAAAACATATAACAAAACTCATGTAGAGCTCAGGGGCATATCATGCACACAATAATCATGGCAAAAATGACAAATATCTAATTGGACCAGCAGATCTGACAATTATCTCAAATAGCACTCTTCTAACAGCATTGCGGGCATCAAGATGAACTCAAATGAAAATGATGCAATGAGATGAAATGATGTGCTCTCTAAGACGAACGTTTTGATATGCTATATGCCCAAAACGGAGCTACAGATGCGGAGTTATCACAGGTCAAAGTATGCAAAATAAACTGAGAACTTAGTGGAAAAAAAGGTCAACCCTAGGGTTTTTCATATCTGGATCGGATCTCGCCGGAGCACGCAAAACGAGGTTCGCTGGAGGGGACTTGGGGGACGCCGGAGCTCGAAGGACGCACGCCGGCCGGACTTGCCGGTCTTGGGGGCGGCGCGGACGACGGAGGGCGGCGCTCGGCGGCCGGGTGGCGGCGAGCTTGGTGGCGGGCCCTTGCCGGAGCGCGGAGCCGAGCCTTGCCGGGGTACGGGCGGTGCGGCGGAAGAGCGGCCGGCGAGGTGGCCGGCCTCGGGGAAGAGGCGGCGCGCCGCGAGGTGGAGGCGGCGGGGCGAAGTGGGCCTCGGGGGCCCCGATGCGGGCCTGGCGGGCCCGCGGCGCGGGAGGCGGCGATGTGGTCACAGGGGCGCCACGTGGCGACTGCTTGTTGGACGGCGGCGGCGGGCGAACGCGTCCGGCGCCGTCCGGACGTGTCCGGTGGCGGCGGAGACGAATGGATCTACGGTTAGGGGAGAGTGGAACCGCGAATTTCGGAGGGTGGTCTTTATATAGAGGTAGAGGGAGCTAGGAGAGTCCAAATGAGGTGCGGTTTTCGGCCACGCGATCATGATCGAAGCTCTAGATGATGGAGAGGGTTTTGGTGGGTTTTGGGTCAACTTGGAGGGGTGTTGGGCTGCAACACACATGAGGCCTTTTCGGTCCCTCGGTTAACCGTTGGAGCATCAAACGAAGTCCAAATGGTACGAAACTTGACAGGCGGTCTACCGGTAGTAAACCAAGGCCGCTTGGCAAGTCTCAGTCCAATCCGGAAATGTTTAATCCCCACACACGAAAGAAAGGTAGAAATGACCACCGGAGGAGAACGGAGCGCCGAAATGCAAAACGGATAACGGGGAAAATGCTCGAATGCATGAGACGAACACATATGCAAATGCAATGCACATGATGACATGATATGAGATGCATGACAACGACAACAACACACGGAGACAAAAACCCGAACCCGAGAAAATAAAATAACTTAAGGCCAGAAACGGCAAGAGTTGGATTACATATTGGGTAAATCATATCCGGGGTGTTACATTTGCTCTTTCAGCTTGACCATTGGATTGAGGGTGAGCTACTGAAGAAACATCAAGCCGGATATGCTCACGTTGACAAAACTCCTCCATAACACCTTGGGACAAATTAGTGCCATTGTCAGTGATAATGCTATGTGGAAAACCAAAGCGAAAAATCACCTTTTTCATGAACTGAACCGCCGTGGCTGCATCACACTTGCTCACTGGCTCTGCCTCAACCCATTTTGTGAATTTGTCAACTGCCACTAAAAGATGTGTCTTTTTATCTTTGGACCTTTTGAAAGGTCCAACCATGTCAAGCCCCCAAACTGCAAACGGCCAAGTGATTGGAATCATCCGCAACTCTTGAGCCGGCACATGCGCTCATCGTGCAAATTTTTGACATCCATCACACCTACTGACCAGATCCTCCGCATCAGCGTGAGCCGTTAGCCAGTAAAAACCATGACGAAAAGCTTTGGACACAAGATAATTTGACCCGACGTGATGACCACAATCCCCTTCTTTTTCTCTCGAAGTATTTCTTGACCTTCTTCAGGGGAAACACAACGTTGAAGCGCTCCAGTGACGCTATGATGATACAACTCTCCGTCAGAAATCGTCATTGACTTGGACGGTTGGGTTATCTGTCGGGCCAGGGTCTCTTCCTCTGACAACTCGCCCCTGGTCATGTAAGCCAGGAACGGTACTGTCCAATCTGGAATGACATGAAGAGCTGCCACCAACTGTGCCTCTGGATCAGGAATGGCCAAATCTTCCTCTGTAGGCAACTTAACAGACGGGTTATGTAAAACATCTAAAAAGGTGTTCGGTGGCACCGGCTTACGCTGAGATCCCAACCGGCTTAAGGCATCGGCCACTTCGTTCTTTCTGCGGTCAATGTGCTCCACTTGATAACCTTTGAAATACCCAGCCACAGCGTCGACCTCATGGCGATAAGCCGCCATGAGAGGACCCTTAGAATCCCACTTGCCTGATACTTGTTGAGCTACCAGATCCGAGTCACCTAGACACCATACTCGGCTCAAACTCATTTCCTTAGCCATTCGAAGACCATGAAGCAAGGCCTCGTACTCAGCTGCGTTGTTAGTGCATGAAAACATCAATCGTAACACATAACAAAATTTGTCACCTCGAGGAGAGGTTAAAACAACTCCAGCCCCCGAGCCTTCCAATTGTCTGGACCCGTCAAAGTGAATTGTCCAATATGTGTTGTCTGGCTTCTCCTCCGGTATCTGTAACTCTGTCCATTCATTAATGAAGTCAACTAGTGCTTGAGACTTGATCGTAGTACGTGGCACATATTTTAAACCATGAGATCCAAGTTCAATGGCCCACTTGGCGACTCGTCCTGTGGCTTCTCTATTTTGAATAATGTCTCCTAGAGGAGCAGAGCTAACCACAGTAATTGGGTGACCTTGAAAATAATGCTTGAGCTTCCGGCTTGCCATGAACACCCCATAAACAAGCTTCTGCCAATGTGGATATCTCTGTTTAGGCTCAATGAGCACCTCACTGACGTAGTAAACCGGCCGTTGAACCGGATGTTCTTTGCCAGCCTCCTTGCGCTCTACAACAATGGCCGCACTGATAGCACGTGAGTTAGCAGCCACGTACAACAACAATGGCTCTTTCTCAACCGGAGCAGCAAGAACCGGCGGCTCAGCGAGCCGTTTCTTCAGATCCTCAAAGTCAGAGTTAGCAGCGTCACTCCAGACAAAGTCATCTGCCTTTTTCATCATTTGATACAAAGGCATCGCCTTCTCCCCTAACCGGCTTATGAACCGGCTTAAGGCCGCGACGCGACCCGCCAATCGCTGAACGTCATTGATGCACACCGGTTTGTCCAGAGATGTAATTGCCTTAATTTTCTCCGGGTTAGCCTCAATCCCTCTGTTAGACACCAAAAAACCCAAGAGCTTGCCAGCTGGGACTCCAAAAACACACTTGGCCGGGTTAAGCATCATCTTGTAGACCCAGAGGTTATCAAAGGATTCCTTTAGATCAGTCACCAAGGTTTCCTTTTCTCTGGATTTTACCACTATATCGTCCACATAAGCATGAACATTATGCCCAATCTGATTGTGAAGGCAATTCTGCACACACCGCTGATAAGTCGCCTGGGCACTCTTAAGCCCCAAAGGCATAGACACATAGTGGAAGGCTCCGAACGAAGTGATGAAAGCTGTCGTCTCCTGGTCCTTAACTGCCATCTTGATCTGATGATAACCCGAATAGGCATCCAAAAAACTCAAACGCTCACAACCCGCCATAGCATCAATGATCTGATCAATACGAGGGAGAGCAAAAGGGTCAGCCGGACAAGCCTTGTTCAAATCTATGTAATCCACACACATATGCCAGGTGCCATTCTTCTTGAGTACGAGCACCGGGTTAGCCAACCACTCTGGGTGAAAAACTTCAACAATGAACCCGGCTGCCAAGAGCCGGCCACCTCTTCTCCAATGGCCTTGCGCCTTTCCTCATTAAACCGCCGAAGAAACTGCCTGGCCGGCTTAAACTTCGGATCAATATTAAGAGTGTGCTCAGCGAGTTCTCTCGGGCCACCCGGCAGGTCAGAAGGCTTCCATGCAAAGATGTCCCGGTTCTCACGAATGAACTCGATGAGCGCGCTTTCCTATTCTGGATTCCAAGTTTGTGCTCCCCGATAAGCTTACTGTTGCTGAACGCAAGAAACTTATTCCATCTGTTAAAAGCATTCAAGCTTTATTGGGGAATGGCTTACCCGGAGTGGATCTGACCCGTTCCTGGATCTCATGGCGGGTCATCCCTCTAAGCCGCCGATCCAAATTGATGTATGAACATGGCGGAGGCCCAAATGACTCTCTGCGTCACAGCTCTGTACAACTAACTGAAGAAGACATTGTTGCAATGTCACCCATCCTTGTGAACGGCAAATATGACGACTGCAGTAAGGTTGGGTTAAGCCCCTTCTGCAAACTTAACCCGGCACCAGAGGTGAAAACCCCCTGACCTCTTTCTATTTTTGTGTTTTCCTCAATAGTTTTAAATACTTGCATGACCTTTTATCCTGTTTACTTGTTTACAGGCCAAATCTGACTTCTGGAAGGCCAAATATGACCATGAAGCTGCCAAGAAGGCTAGAGCTGTTGCCATAGCCGTCAGGAAGACGACCCGGAGGTCCAAGAAAAAGAGGAGCACTACTTCGGACCTGTTAAAGCTTGACGATGTTACTGAGTCGGAGGTAGCCCTTGACTCCCTTGGCCAGTTTTTTAATAACCTTATTGACACTGACTATTGCCAGGACGACACGGGGGCCAACCAGGCCGTGGAAGAAGAGGTAACTATTTCCTCCGACTCAGCCCATTTGCCAAGACAGAAACTTCGATTGGTAACCTGGAAAGTAAGGTTTTCGCACCCTTTGGCTTATTTGGACCCTCATTTTCTTTTGAAAAAGCAGCAACATGAGAGCCGCCGTCAGGCCCGAAATAATGACGACGATGAACCGCCTTCCGTTTTACAACAAACTCCTCGAAAACGCCAGAATGAGGTTTCTTTCATCTTTGTCTTTTGCTTCCATTCATGGATCTATTCCCTTGCATTACTAACTTTATTTTACCTTTGTAGGAGGTTTCTCGCTCTTCTGGCGACTCATCTCAGACTCAGTTTCCGGCTTTCAAAACTGCTCCTGGGTAAGGAAAAATCAGCTTTCCTCTGTATCTTTCAAAACTACATCCTTACACTAACTGTCTCATAAAACTTTTCTTAGTAGCCAAGCCAAATCCAAGAAGGCCAAGGTGATTAAGCCGTTAGAAGACCCCGAAGGTTCCTGCACCTGAACCGGCCATGCCAACTCCTCCCTCTGAAATTGAAGCACCTGAAGACCCGGTTGTTCATACTCAATTGGATCCTCCTGAGTTGTCAGCCGATGAGATCACCCTTAATCCGACTATCATTGAACCATCTAGTTCAGCTAACCCGCCAACAACTTCTGATACTGACGTTTTGATTACTGGTAGCCGGTTTGTTGAACCAGGGACCCCCACCATATTAGCCCGGCCTACTGCTAAGCAAGAAGCTTTGTAGAGACAGAAAGTGCATTTTGATATCTCCCATTATGCTCACCTCAATGTCAATGATGTGCTGCCCGGCTATCTCAGTCATCTGCACTCCAGCCGTGACTCGGAAATCGAGATGGTTAAACAATTGTAGCTAAAATATGAGGTATGTTCTTCGGTTCACTTATACTCTGCCAGCCCCCAAGTCTTCAGATGATGAACCGGAATGATCTGTAGACTTTATGATATAGGTTGATACTTTATCTCTAAGCTTTTTGAAAGTCCAATAAAGTAGCGTAAACTTCACATGTAGTCCCCAGTAGGAGATTACACGCAAGTCCCTCATACCTACATAAACAAATAAGAACCTCTCAACCAACGCGATAAAGGGGTTGTCAATCCCTTCACGGTCACTTACGAGAGTGATATTTGATAGAGATAATAATAATAAGATAATTTTTGGGTATTTTTATGATATAGATTGAAAGTAAAGATTGCAAAATAAAATAGATGGGAAACTTATATGATAAAAGATATACCCGAGGGCCATAGGTTTCACTAGTGGCTTCTCTCAAGATAGCATAAGTACTACCATGGGTGAACAAATTATTGTCGAGCAATTGATAGAAAAGTGCATAATTATGAGAATATCTAGGCATGATCATGTATATAGGCATCACGTCCGCGACAAGTAGACCGAAACAATTCTGCATCTACTACTATTACTCCACACATCGACCGCTATCCAGCATGCATCTAGAGTATTAAGTTCATAAGAACAGAGTAACGCATTAAGCAAGATGACATGCTGTAGAGGGATAAACTCAAGCAATATGATATAAACCCCATGTTTTTATCCTCGACGGCAACAATACAATACGTGCCTTGCTGCCCCTGCTGTCACTGGGAAAGGACACCGCAAGATTGAACCCAAAGCTAAGCACTTCTCCCATTGCAAGAAAGATCAATCTAGTAGGCCAAACTAAACTGATAATTCGAAGAGACTTGCAAAGATAACCAATCATACATAAAAGATTTCAGAGAAGAATCAAATATTGTTCATAGATAAACTTGATCATAAACCCACAATTCACCAGATCTCGACAAACACACCGCAAAAAGAGTTACATCAAATAGATCTCCAAGAAGACCGAGGAGAACTCTGTATTGAGATCCAAAGAGAGAGAGAGAGAGAGAGAAGAAGCCATCTAGCTAATAACTATGGACCCGAAGGTCTGAGGTAAAGTACTCACACATCATTGGAGAGGCTATGGTGTTGATGTAGAAGCCCTCCGTGATCGATTCTCCCTCCGGTGGAGCTCCAGAAAAGGCCCCAAGATGGGATCTCTTGGGTACAGAAGGTTGTTGCAGTGGAAATAGGGTTTCGTGGTGCTCCCAGATGTTTTCGGAGTATATGGGTATATATAGGAGGAAGAAGTAGGTCGGTGGAGCTACGAGGGGCCCATGAGGGTGGGGGGCGTGCCTCCCTGCCTCGTGGCCTCCTCGTTGATTTCTTGACATCCACTCCAAGTCCCCTGGATCATGTTTGTTCCAAAAATAACTCTCCAGAAGGTTTCATTCCGTTTGGATTCCGTTTGATATTCCTTTTCTGCGAAACACTGAAATAGGCAAAAAAACAACATTTTGCACTCGGCCTTGGGTTAGTTGGTTAGTCCCAAAAATAATATAGAAGTGTATAAATAAGCCCACTAACATCCAAAACAGATAATATAATAGCATGGAACAATCAAAAATTATAAATACGTTGGAGACGTGTCAAGCATCCCCAAGCTTAATTCCTGCTCGTCCTCGAGTAGGTAAATGATAAAAACATAATTTTTGATGTGGAATGCTACCTAGCATAATTCTCAATGTAATTATCTTTATTGTGGCATGAATGTTCAGATCCGAAAGATTCAAGACAAAAGTTTAATATTGACATAAAAATAATAATACTTCAAGCATACTAACTAAGCAATCATGTCTTCTCAAAATAACATGGCAAAAGAAAGTTCATCCCTACAAAATCATATAGTTTGGTCATGCTCCATTTTCGTCACACAAGAATGCTCTCATCATGCACAACCCCGATGACAAGCCAAGCAATTGTTTCATACTTTAGTAATCTCAAACTTTTTTCAACTTTCACGCAATACATGAGCGTGAGCCATGGATATAGCACTATGGGTGGAATAGAATATGATGATGGAGGTTATGTGGAGAAGACAAAAAAGGAGAAAGTCTCACATCGACGAGGCTAATCAACAGGCTAGGGAGATGCCCATCAATTGATGTCAATGCAAGGAGTAGGGATTGCCATGCAACAGATGCACCAGAGCTATAAATGTATGAAAGCTCAACAAAAGAAACTAAGTGGGTGTGCATCCAACTTGCTTGCTCACGAAGACCTAGGGCATTTGAGGAAGCCCATGTTGGAATATACAAGCCAAGTTCTATAATGAAAAATTCCCACTAGTATATGAAAGTGACAAAACAAGAGACTCTCTATCATAAAGATAATGGTGCTACTTTGAAGCACAAGTGAGGATAGTAGCATTGTCCCTTTTTATTTCTCTTTTTTGGGATTTTATTTTTTTATTTGGCCTTTCTCTTTTTTTTTCTTTGGGACAATGCTCCATTAATGATGATCATCACACTTCTATTTATTTACAACTCAATGATTACAACTCGATACTAGAACAAAATATGACTCTATATGAATGCTTCCGGCGGTGTACCGGGAAGGGCAATGAATCAAGAATGACATGTATGATAAATTATGATGGTGGCTTTGCCACAAATACGATGTCAACTACATGATCATGCAAAGCAATATGACAATGATGAAGTGTGTCATAAATGAAATGGTGGAAAGTTGCATGGCAATATATCTCGCAATGGCTATGGAAATGCCACAATAGGTAGGTATGGTGGCTGTTTTGAGGAATATATAAGGAGGCTTATGTGTCACGGAGCGTATCATATCACGGGGTTTGGATGCACCGGCGAAGTTTGCACCAACTCTCAAGGTGAGAAAGGGCAATGCACGGTACTGAAGAGGTTAGCAATGATGGAAGGTGAGAGCGCGTATAATCCATGGACTCAACATTAGTCATAAAGAACTCACATACTTATTGCAAAAATATACAAGTCACCAAAAACCAAGAACTACGCGCATGCTCCTAGGGGGATAGATTGGTAGGACAAGACCATCGCTCGTGCCCGACTGCCACTCATAAGGAGGACAATCAAATAACACCTCATGTTTCAAATTTGTTACACAACGGTTGCCATACGTGCATGCTACGGGACTTGTAATCTTCAACACAAGTATTTCTCAAATTCACAACTACTCAACTAGCACACTCTAATATTACCATCTTTATATCTCAAAACAATTATCAAGTATCAAACTTCTCATAGTTTTCAATGCACTTTCTATGATAGTTTTTATTATACCCATCTTGGATGCCTATCATATTAAGACTATTTTATAAGCAAGACAAATTACCATGTTTTTCTAAAGGACTCTCAAAATAATATAAGTGAAGCATGAGAGATCAAAAATTTCTATAAAATAAAACTACCACCGTGCTCTAAAAGATATAAGTGAAGCACTAGAGCAAAATTATCTAGCTCAAAAGATATAAGTGAAGCACATAGAGTATTCTAATAAATTCCAATTCAAGTGTGTCTCTCCCAAAAAGTGTGTACAACAAGGATGATTGTGGTAAACTAAAAAGCAAAGACTCAAATCATACAAGACGCTCCAAGCAAAACACATATCATGTAGTGAATAAAAATATAGCCTCAAGTAAAGTTACCGATAGAAGAAGATGAAAGAGGGGATGCCCCAAGCTTAGGCTTTTGGTTGTCCTTGAAGTTTACCTTGGGGTGCCTTGGTCATCCCCAATCTTAGGCTCTTGCCACTCCTTATTCCATAATCCATCAAATCTTTAACCAAAACTTGAAACTTCACAACACAAAACTTAAACAGAAAATCTCGTGAGCTCTGTTAGTATAAGAAAACAAACCACCACTTAAGGTACTGTAATGAACTCATTCTTTATTTATATTAGTGTTAAAACTACTGCATTCCAACTTCTCTATGGTTCATAACCTCCGATACTAGCCATAGATTCATCAAAATAAACAAACAACACACGAAAACAGAATCTGTCAAAAACAGAACAGTCTATAGTAATCTATAGGTTTCGAATACTTCTGTAACCCCAAAAATTCGAAAATAAATTGCTGGACGTGAGAAATTTGTCTATTAATCATCTGCAAAAAAATCAACTTAATCGCACTCTCCAGTAAAAAATGGCAGCAAATCTCGTGAGCGCTAAAGTTTCTGTTTTTTACAGCAAGATTGCAAAGACTTTCCCCAAGTCTTCCCAAAGGTTCTACTTGGCACAAACACTAATAAAAAGCATAAAACCACATATAAACAGAGTCTATATGAATTATTTATTGAATAACAGTAAGGAAAAATATCGGGTTGTCTCCCAACAAGCGCTTTTCTTTAAAGCCTTTTAGCTAGGCATAAGGTTTCAACGATGCTCAGATGAAAGACAAGAATTGAAGCACAAAGAGAGCATCATAAAACACATGACAAACACATCTAAGTCTAACATACTTCCTATGGATAGGCATCTTATAGGCAAACAAATTGTCAAGGCAAGCAAAAACTAGCATATGCAAGGAAGCGGAAAGAAATAATAGCAATCTCAACATAACGAGAGGTAATTTAGTAACATGAAAATTTCTACAACCATATTTTACTCTCTTATAATAATTACATGTAGGATCACAAGCAAATTCAATAATATAGCTATCACAAAACATATTCTTAACACGATCCATATGTATGCAAAGTTGTCACTCTTCCAAAATAGTGGGATTAACATTAACTAAAGTCATGACCTCTCCAAACCCATTTTTATCAAAAACTTCATAAGATTGAACATTCTCCAAATATTTGGGATCTAAAGTTGACATTCTTCCAAACCCACTTTCAATATTATTGCAAATATTATAATCAATCTCATATTCATCATGGGGCTTAAATAAATTTGCAAGATCAAAAGAAGAATCACCCCAATCATGATCATTGCAACAAGTAATAGACATAGCAAAACTAGCATCCCTAAGCTTAGGGTTTTGCATATTATAAGCACAATTGGCATTAATAGAATTTATACTATCATCATTGCAATCATGCTTTTTATTCAAAGATCTATCGCGAATCACTTCATAAAGTACTTCATCGCAATTCTCAGATTCATGAATTTCAAGCAAAACTTCATAAAGATAATCTGGTGCACAAAACTCACTGGCAATTGGTTCATCATAATTGGATCTGTTAAAAATATTAGCAAGTGGATGATGATCCATAGATCTTAGGTTCTCTGTTTAGCAATAAATAAACAACTATTCCAACCAAACGAGCAAACGAGCCAAGTAAGACATCAAAGCAAACGAAAAGACGAATAGAAGAAGGGTGAATAAAACGGCAAGGGTGAAGTGGGGGAGAGGAAAACGAGAGGCAAATGGCAAATAATATAATGCGAGGGATAAGAGTTTGTGATGGGTACTTGGTATGTCTTGACTTGTGAGTAGATCTCCCCGACAACAGTGCCAGAAATTCTTCTTGCTACCTCTTGAGCACTGCGTTGGTTTTCCCTTGAAGATGAAAGGGTGATGCAGCAAAGTAGCGTAAGTATTTCCCTCAGTTTTGAGAACCAAGGTATCAATCTAGTAGGAGACTACACGCAAGTCCCTCGTACCTACATAAACAAATAAGAACCTCGCAACCAACGGGATAAAGGGGTTGTCAATCCCTTCACGGTCACTTACGAGAGTGAGATATGATAGAGATAATAATAATAATAAGATAAATATTTTTGGTATTGTTATGATATAGATTGAAAGTAAAGATTGCAAAATAAAATAGATGGGAAACTTATATGATAAAAGATAGACCCGGGGGCCATAGGTTTCACTAGTGGCTTCTCTCAAGATAGCATAAGTATTACGGTGGGTGAATAAATTACTGTCGAGCAATTGATAGAAAAGTGCATAATTATGAGAATATCTAGGCATGATCATGTATATAGGCATCACGTCCGCGACAAGTAGACCGAAATGATTCTGCATCTACTACTATTACTCCACACATCGACCGCTATCCAGCATGCATCTAGAGTATTAAGTTCATAAGAATAGAGTAACGCATTAAGCAAGATGACATGATGTAGAGGGATAAACTCAAGCAATATGATATAAACCCCATCTTTTTATCCTCGATGGCAACAATACAATACGTGCCTTGCTGCCCCTGCTGTCACTGGGAAAGGACACCGCAAGATTGAACCCAAAGCTAAGCACTTCTCCCATTGCAAGAAAGATCAATCTAGTAGGCCAAACCAAACTGATAATTCGTAGAGACTTGCAAAGATAACCAATCATACATAAAAGATTTCAGAAAAGAATCAAATATTGTTCATAGATAAACTTGATCATAAATCCACAATTCATCGGATCTCGACAAACACACCGCAAAAAGAGTTACATCAAATAGATCTCCAAGAAGATCGAGGAGAACTTTGTATTGAGATCCAAAGAGAGAGAGAGAAGAAGCCATCTGGCTAATAACTATGGACCCGAAGGTCTGAGGTAAACTACTCACACATCATCGGAGAGGCTATGGTGTTGATGTAGAAGCCCTCCGTGATCGATTCCCCCTCCGGCAGAGCTCCGGAAAAGGCCCTAAGATGGGATCTCTTGGGTACAGAAGGTTGCGGCAGTGGAAATAGGGTTTCGTGGTGCTCCTGGATGTTTTCGGGGTATATGGGTATATATAGGAGGAAGAAGTAGGTCGGTGGAGCTATGAGGGGCCCACGAGGGTGGGGGGCGCGCCCAGGGGGCAGGCGCACCTCCCTGCCTCGTGGCCTCCTCGTTGATTTCTTGACGTCCACTCCAAGTCCCCTGGATCACGTTTGTTCCAAAAATAACTCTCCCGAAGGTTTCATTCCGTTTGGATTCCATTTGATATTCCTTTTCTATGAAACACTGAAATAGGCAAAAAAAACAGCAATTTGCACTGGGCCTTGGGTTAGTAGTTTAGTCCTAAAAATAATATAAAAGTGTATAAATAAGCCCATTAACATACAAAACAGATAATATAATAGCATGGAACAATAAAAAATTATAGATACGTAGGATACGTATCAAACGGTGGCTTTGCCACAAATACGATGTCAACTACATGATCATGCAAAGCAACATGACAATGATGGAGCGTGTCATAACAAACGGAACGGTGGAAAGTTGCATGGCAATATATCTCGGAATGGCTACGGAAATGCCATAATAGGTAGGTATGGTGGCTGTTTTGAGGAAGGTATATGGTGGGTTTATGGTACCGGCGAAAGTCGCGCGGTACTAGAGAGGCTAGCAATGGCGGAAGGGTGAGAGTGCGTATAATCCATGGACTCAACATTAGTCATAAAGAACTCACATACTTATTGCAAAAATCTATTAGTCATCAAAACAAAGTACTATGCGCATGCTCCTAGGGGGATAGATTGGTAGGAAAATACCATCGCTCGTCCCCGACCGCCACTCATAAGGAAGACAATCAATAAATAAATCATGCTCCGACTTCATCACATAACGGTTCATCATACGTGCATGCTACGAGACTCGCAAACTTTAACACAAGTATTTCTCAAATTCACAACTACTCACTAGCATGACTCTAATATCACCATCTTCATATCTCAAAACAATCATAAGGAATCAAACTCCTCATAGTATTCAATGCACTTTATATGAAAGTTTTTTATTATATCCCTCTTGGATTCTTATCATATAAGGACTAATTTATTACCAAAGAAAATTACCATGTTTTTCTGAAGACTCTCAAAATAATACAAGTGAAGTACGAGAGTTCATCAATTTCTATAAAATAAAAACACCGCCGTGCTCTAAAAAGATATAAGTGAAGCACTAGAGCAAAATTTCTTAGCTCAAAAGATATAAGTGAAGCACATAGAGTATTCTAATAAATCACGATTCATGCGTGTCTCTCCCAAAAGGTGTGTATAGCAAGGATGATTGTGGAAAACTAAAAAGCAAAGACTCAAATCATACAAGATGCTCCAAGCAAAACACATATCATGTGGTGAATAAAAAGATAGCCTCAAGTAAAGTTACCGATAGACGAAGACCAAAGAGGGGATGCCTTCCCGGGGCATCCCCAAGCTTAGGCTTTTTGACATCCTTGAATATTACCTTGGGGTGCCTTGGTCATCCCCAAGCTTAGTCTCTTTCCACTCCTTATTCCATAGTCCATAAAATCCTTATCCAAAACTTGAAAACTTCACAACACAAAACTCCAACAGAAAATCTCGTAAGCTTCGTTAGTATAAGAAAATAAATCACCACTTTTGGTATTGTTGCGAACTCATAATTTATTTATATTGGTGTAATATCTACTGTATTCCAACTTTTCCATGGTTCATACCCCTCGATACTAGCCATAGATGCATCGAAATAAGTAAACAACACGCGAAAAACAGAATCTGTCCAAAACAGAATAGTCTGTAGCAATCTGGGTATTTTGAATACTTCTGTAACTCCCCAAATCCTGTGAAACTAGGAAGTTCTAGACAATTTGTTTAGTAATCCTCTGCAAAAAGAATCAGTATTTTATCGAGAGATGATGGCAGGCTTAGGCTGTCATTCAACCCTCAGCATCGGAAATCATGATTTTCCCGTAGACCTCATAGTCTTAGAATCCCAGGGATTGGACGTGATTCTAGGCATGGACTGGTTGATGAAGTTTGAAGGGAACATCGACTGTGCCCGCAAGACGATTTTGCTCACCACCCCGGAGCAGAAGAGGATCAAGTATGTATCCAGACGCACACCGACAAAAAAGCAGGTGAATTCCCTCACGGGAGTAGTTCAGGAGGAAGTGCATGTAGTACAAGATTTTCCGGATGTATTTCCAGAGGAATTACCAGGAATGCCACCGGATAGAGAAATAGAATTTTTGATCGAGTTATTACCTGGCACAGCCCCAATATCCAAGAGACCTTATCGGATGCCCCCGAATGATTTGGAAGAGATCAAGCAGCAGATCAAGGAATTATTGGAGAAATGATATATTCGTCCAAGTTCGTCACCTTGGGGAGCCCCAGTTCTTTTGGTAGAGAAGAAGGATGGAACCCTGAGAATGGTTGTAGATTATCGTTCATTGAATGATGTGACCATCAAGAATAAGTACCCTCTACCAATGATTAATGATTTATTTGATCAGCTAGTTGGAGCCAAAGTATTTTCCAAGATCGATCTTCGATCAGGGTATCACCAGTTGAAGATTCGTGAACATGATATACCCAAAATAGCTTTCACCACCAGGTATGGTTTATATGAGTATACCGTCATGTCATTCGGATTGACTAATGCCCCTGCGTATTTCATGAGCATGATGAACAAGGTATTTATGGAATATCTGGACAAGTTTGTCGTGGTGTTCATCGATAACATATTGGTTTTCTCCAAGAGCGAGGAAGAGCACAAGGAACTGTTGGGGAACGTAGCATAAATTCAAAATTTTCCTACGTATCACCAAGATCTATCTATGGAGAAACCAGCAACGAGGGAAAGGAGAGTGCATCTACATACCCTTGTAGATCGCTAAGCGGAAGCGTTCAAGTGAACGGGGTTGATGGAGTCGTACTCGTCGTGATTCAAATCACCGATGATCAAGTGCCGAACGGACGGCACCTCCGCGTTCAACACACGTACGGAGCGGAGACGTCTCCCATGCCTTGATCCAGCAAGGAGGAGGGAGAGGTTGATGGAGATCCAGCAGCACGACGGCGTGGTGGAAGTAGCGGGATTCCAACAGGGCTTCGCTAAGCGCTGCGGGAGGAGGTAGATGTGTCACGGGAGGGAGAGGGAGGCGCCAGGGCTCAGGTATGTTTGCTCCTCCTTTTCCCCACTATATATAGGGCCAAGGGAGAGGGGGAGGCGCAGCCCTTGCCCCTTCCTCCAAGGAAGGGTGCGGCCAAGGGTGGGGAGGAGTCCATCCTCCCCAAGGCACCCCGGAGGTGCCTTCCCCTTTTAGGACTCTCCCCTTTTTCCCATCTCTTGGCGCATGGGCCTCTTGGGGCTGGTGCCCTTGGCCGATATAGGCCAAGGCACACCCCCTACAGCCCATGTGGCCCCCCGGGGCAGGTGGCCCCACCCGGTGGACCCCCGGGACCCTTCCGGTGGTCCCGGTACAATACCGATAACCCCGAAACTTGTCCCGATGGCCGAAACAGCACTTCCTATATATAATTCTTTACCTCCGGACCATTCCGGAACTCCTCGTGACGTCCGGGATCTCATCCGGGACTCCGAACAACATTCGGGTTACCTCATACTAATATCTCTACAACCCTAGCGTAACCGAACCTTAAGTGTGTAGACCCTACGGGTTCGGGAGACATGCAGACATGACCGAGACGTTCTCCGGTCAATAACCAACAGCGGGATCTGGATACCCATGATGGCTCCCACATGTTCCACGATGTTCTCATCGGATGAACCACGATGTCAAGGACTTAATCAATCCCGTATACAATTCCCTTTGTCTATCGGTATGTTACTTGCCCGAGATTCGATCGTCGGTGTCCAATACCTAGTTCAATCTCGTTACCGGTAAGTCTCTTTACTCGTTCCGTAACACATCATCCCATGATCAACTCCTTGGTCACATTGCGCATATGATGATGTCCTACCGAGTGGGCCCAGAGATACCTCTCCGCTTATACGGAGTGACAAATCCCAGTCTCGATTCGTGCCAACCCAACAGACACTTTCAGAGATACCTGTAATGCACCTTTATAGCCACCCAATTACGTTGTGACGTTTGATACACCCAAAGCATTCCTACGGTATCCGGGAGTTGCACAATCTCATGGTCTAAGGAAATGATACTTGACATTAGAAAAGCTATAGCATATGAACTACACGATCTAGTGCTATGCTTAGGATTGGGTCTTGTCCATCACATCATTCTCCTAATGATGTGATCCCGTTATCAATGACATCCAATGTCCATGGTTAGGAAACCGTAACCATCTATTGATCAACGAGCTAGTCAACTAGAGGCTTACTAGGGACATGGTGTTGTCTATGTATCCACACATGTATCTGAGTTTCCTATCAATACAATTATAGCATGGATAATAAACGATTATCATGAACAAGGAAATATAATAATAATCAATTTATTATTGCCTCTAGGGCATATTTCCAACAGGAACATCTGCATCTAGTCCTGGAGAAACTCCGAGAACATCAGTTATATGCCAAGTTCAGCAAATGTGAATTTTGGTTGAAGGAAGTCGGATTCCTCGGACATGTTATTTCAGGAGAAGGAATAGCAGTCGACCCCACCAAGGTTGAATCGGTCACCAACTGGCAATCCCCCACCTCAGTCAAGGAGATCCACAGTTTTCTCGGACTTGCAAGATATTATCGGAGATTTATTGAGAATTTCTCCAAGATTGCTAAACCCATGACCGAGCTGTTGAAGAAGGAAACAAAGTACATTTGGACCAAGGATTGTGAAGCCAGTTTTCAGGAGCTGAAGAAACGTTTGGTTACAGCCCCAATACTCATTTTGCCGGACATACACAAGGATTACCAGGTGTATTGTGACGCTTCTCGTCAAGGGCTCGGAGGAGTGCTCATGCAGGAAGGAAAAGTTGTAGCTTATACCTCCAGACAGCTACGACCTCATGGGATGAAT
The DNA here is from genome assembly GCF_003073215.2 of Triticum urartu. Taxonomy (NCBI): domain Eukaryota; kingdom Viridiplantae; phylum Streptophyta; class Magnoliopsida; order Poales; family Poaceae; genus Triticum; species Triticum urartu. The sequence continues at coordinate 240,619,544 of NC_053022.1, read as the reverse complement.
TATGCCACACACGATTTGGAGTTAGCAGCCGTAGTGCACGCACTCAAGACGTGGAGACATTTCCTTGTCGGAAATAGTTGTGATGTTTACACGGATCATAAGAGCTTGAAGTACATTTTCACGCAGAAGGAGTTGAACCTCAGACAAAGGAGATGGCTTGAATTGATCAAGGACTATGATATGAGATTGCATTATCACCCAGGGAAAGCAAATGTTGTAGCAGATGCCTTCAGCCGTAAAAGCCATGTGAACACCCTCATAGCTGGAGGATTACCTCAGAATTTAGCCGACGATCTCAGAGATCTCCGATTGGAGATAGTACCAAGAGGATTTGTCGCCACCTTGGATATTCAGCCCACTTTGACCGAAAAGATTCGTGAAGCGCAGAAGACGGACAAGGAAATTGCAGAGATAAAGGAAAAGGTGAGTAACGGAAAGGCTACAGGTTTTCGTGAGGATGAACATGGAACTTTATGGTTCGCGGATCGTATCTATGTGCCTAATGACCCAGAGGTCCGGAAGTTAATTCTTCAGGAGGCCCATGATTCACCGTACTCGATTCACCCAGGCAACACCAAGATGTATCTGGATTTGAAGGAAAGTTTCTGGTGGACAGGTATGAAGAAGGATATTGCCGAGTACGTAGCAGTATGCGATGTTTGTCAGCGAGTGAAGGCAGAACATCAGAAGCCGGCAGGGTTACTTCAACCACTGCCGATTCCCGAGTGGAAATGGGAAAAACTTGGAATGGATTTTATCACAGGATTACCCAGGACCCGTTCAGGTTATGATTCTATCTGGGTAGTAGTTGATCGCTTGACCAAGGTAGCTCATTTCATTCCCGTGAAGACCACATATACCAGTGCTAAGTTAGCCAAGATATACATGACCAGGATCGTATGTCTGCATGGAGTTCCGAGGAGTATTGTGTCAGACAGAGGAACACAATTTACCTCAAAGTTTTGGAATCAGTTGCATGAAACCTTGTGTACGAGGCTGGAGTTCAGTATAGCTTTTCATCCGCAGACAGATGGACAGACCGAGAGAGTCAACCAGATTCTAGAGGACATGTTGAGAGCCTGTGCGCTAGACTACGGGTCTAGCTGGGATGACAATTTGCCGTATGCAGAGTTCTCGTACAACAACAGCTATCAGACCAGTCTGAAGATGGCCCCTTTCGAAGCTCTATACGGAAGGAGGTGCAGAACACCATTGTTGTGGGATGGTGTCGGAGACCGAAAACTTTTTTGTCCCGATCTTATCAGAGACTCCGAAGAGAAAGTCAAGCTGATTCGAGATAGACTCAAGATAGCCCAGTCGAGACAGAAGAGTTATGCCGACAGTAAACGCAAGGAGATAACGTATGAAGTTGGAGACCGAGCATATCTTCATGTGTCCCCACTTCATGGAATCAAGAGATTTGGGGTTAAAGGAAAATTAGCACCCAGGTTCATTGGCCCCTACAAAATCCTCGAACGCAGAGGAGAAGTTGCGTATAAGCTGGAATTACCAGAAGTATTGTCAGGAGTTCACGATGTCTTTCACGTATCCCAGCTGAAGAAATGCCATGCCGAGATGGCCGATATTCCTTTGAGAGACACAGTGCCCCTAGAGGCCATACAGCTGGAAAGTGATTTGACTTATGAGGAGAAACCCGTCAGAATTCTCGAGACTGCGAACAAAGTTACCCGCAGCAAGATCATCAAGTTTTGCAAGGTTCTGTGGAGCCACCACTCCGAGGAGGAAGCCACCTGGGAGCGAGAAGAAGATCTCCGCCGAGACCACCCGCACCTATTTGCTAACCAACCCGAATCTCGAGGACGAGATTCATCTTAAGGTGGGTAGGTTTGTAACATCCCAAATTTTCAATTTGGAATGTTTTACAATTATTAGCTAAGCATCTATGCATTTTGTTTGAATTGAGTGACATTTGGAAATTTTCAGAGGCTTTTGAGTTTGGTTGAATTTGGATTCAACTTGGCATTTGAAAATCTACTTCAATATCCCTGACAAATACTTGAGAAAAAGTATGAGAGGAGCTAACATGACACTCCAAAAATGTCAGAAGAAAATATTGCCAAAAGGTTTGAATTCAAATTTGAATTCTATTTGGAGTTTGCAGAAAATGTTTTTTTAGTTTTCTATTTTGCCTCTGAAAAAATGTCCTAGTTGTAGGATTAATTCCCCTGAGAATTTTGATATATATATATATATATATGTCTTATATAAAAATAGTATAATTTTCTCTTAGTTTAGTTTCTTCTCTCTGTCTTATTCAAAAAAAAGAAGGAAAGACTCAGACGCGAGCCAGGCCAACCGGCCCAGCGAGCCACAGCCGCAGCCCAGCCGCGCCCGACCGAACCCCCCTCTCCCTCTCTCACCGACGCGCCGGCCCCACCTCATCTCTTTCCCCTCGCCCATGCTATGCCGCGCCAGAGCGCGTTCGACACCGCCGCCGCGTACGGATTCCACGGGATCACGATCCCGAGTCGCCCCCTGCTCCAAGTTGATGTCCTATAAATTCCTACACCCCTCCTCTTCCGAATCCCCCTAAAAACCCTAGCCTAAAACCCACCGCAGCTCACGCCCTCCTCCTTTGGATCTCGCCGCAGTCCGCCGTCCGTTCTGACTCTGGCGAGGATCCCCCTGCCCTCAAACCTTGTCAGCCGAAACCCCTCAACCGCGCGCACCTCCCTGACATCCTCTCTCCGTCCAGGGATCACCGGAGCCGCCGCCTTGAGCATCACCGCCCGTCGCCGGAGCTGCAGAGCACCGGGCTCTGTTTTCGCCATGCCTCGACGTCCGCGCCATCCCCGAGCTCCAACAACTCCACCACCGCCTCCGCCTCGCTCCGCCGCGTCCGCCCGACGTCTTTGCCACCTTCGCCGATCGCCGGAGACCCCGCCCTGCTCGCCCCGACCTCCGCCACCCTCTGTCGTCGTCGACCACCGCCATAGTAAGCCGCCACCTCCCCTCGCCGTTCGATCCAAAACCTAGGGTCTAGATTAGATCCCGAAGGGGTATGGTTTATTTCATATAGATCGGTTTTAGTTTCGGTTAGATCGGTTTATTTAGTTGCGGTTTAGATAGACCAGCCGATCGTTTTTTTTCTGTTAGCCCATGGACACAGTGACCTATTGGTCGCCCGCGCGTTAGATAATTTTAGAGCGCTCACTGTTTCGGCCCGTTAGCGCCCTAGTTGTTTTAGTTTTATTCTTTGTTTCTGTTTTTAAAACAGAATAGTTCTGTTCTTGTAAAATCTGTATCTTTTAGGTTATTTATTATTTTTAGTTGATTCTTTTTTTGTTAGTTTACAAATTTCTTGTAGCCTCTGTAGAAATTAGATTCGGCCATGTTTAAGTTTATAAAAATAGTTTTATATTAGTTTTAGTCAGATTAGTAATTCTGCTATAAATTGAGCTAGGATTATTATTTTTAGGTGATTCTTTTTGCCACTGCTTAGTTTTGACCTAGCCTAGCAGTAGGAACTTGTTGGGTATTTGTAGATTATATTAGAATTAGTTTTAGTCAAAATCAAGCTTTTCTAGTTTTATTTAGCTTGCTGCCGCTTCCTGCTGTTCTAGTTATTATTAGAATTTTAATTTACCCCTGCTATATTTTATTTTAGATTAGTTTCATTAGTTACAGAGGGTGAACATTTATGCACAGCAAAATAAATAGTTTTATTTTATTTTCTTATTAGTTTTGTTTTAGGTATAACATGAGTTCTATAATAGATATTGATTTGTTTCTTTTTGCACCTAGTTTTTTTATGTTGTTTTCCTTTATGTTAGTTAGCAAAACCATTGTTTTGGATCTTTTAAGAAAAGTGTTAGTAGGTTAAAACTATTTCTTTGTTGTTGCTTGATGTGATGAAAACCTTGATTTTGTTTTCCTCAAGTTTTCTTTGATTTTGGTTTGAGTGCTTGTGTGTTTTCCTTTAGCTTGTTGTTATGTTATTTAGTGAAATACTTATTTGTGCTATTGTTTGACTTGATAGAATTTCCGGAGTGCGAAGCTTGCTATCTCGAGTCACTAGCGTTTGAAGACCGTGAGCCAGGCAAGTCATTTGATCATGTTTTACAATACCTATGACTTTGTTGCATTAGAACTATTCCTCCCCACCATGCATGCAGTAGGAGAATTTGAAGTTATGTCTTGAGTAGTATCATGAGGTAGGATGAACCGAATTCCCCTTGCTACTATTGCCCGGGACGATGTAGTTTACCTTGCTATGCTCGTAGACGGGGTTGGTTGAGAGATTCATAAGGGAGATGTGAGAGTCAAGATGATGACAACCCCATGACTTCAAGATCAAGATGGACTTGAAATTCACTACTGGGTGGAGGACGGTTGACGGGCACCCTGGAGAAACTAGTGGATGGCCGGGATGCATGGAGAAGCGCCATGGCATCTTGCGGAAAGCTTCACCCAGCCACGAAGAGACGGATGGATACCCCTTGACCGGAAGCTTACCTGTGCAGCCGCAAGCCATTATGGGCTCTGGCCGGGTTGACCTTAGGCGTGACTCTGGACGAACGGTGCCAGCAGATGTAGAAGAACGATAGGACATGGATGGGTACCGGCAGTGCTCAGAGAAACTCTACGGAAGACCCTGTTTCGTTCATCCCGTCTTCAAACACCAGGCAGTGCGAGGACATAAAGGAGGGAACGATTCTTGCGGGTAAAGTGCACAAGACTCTGCAGAGTAACAACCTAATCGATTAATCGTGTCCCCGGTTACGGACAAATGAGCCTCTGGAAACTGGAGTATTTTAGAAATCTCAACACCGAACAAATAAATTAATTGAGGGGTTAATTAATAATTGGGAATGAGACATTGGTTGGCGGAACCATCTCAATAACTACCAACATTTTGTAGTAATTGTAAGCAAGTCCTTTGTTGTAGGGAAAAACTGGCTTTTTCGCAAAAACATAAAACTTAGAGCCCCACAGCCAAATTGCATATAGTGTTAGCATTATTATTGTTGTTCTCTCTATGACTTGCCGGCATATTCTAAATGCTGACCTACACGGCTGCAACGTCTCATGTTGCAGAGGAGTTTTCCGACCAGGAGTGAGGCTACGATCTACGCTTGGCGATTTCCCTATGGAGTCGGATGGACTCGCTATTCGTCTACGCTTCCGCGGCTTATTTAGTTTATTTCTCATGAGTTGGCCTTCGGCCGAATTTATTATGATGTAATAAAGACTCGATATGAGAATCGTGTAATAAATTCAGGTGTGATTGAACTTTGAATCTTTTCATCAATGTACTGTGTGTGCTAGCATGATCTTGGGATGGTACAGCTACACAGAGACTTGACCGATTTTGTGTCGGGTCATTACAAATTTCAATCTTAATAGTAGGTTTCCACTCATCGTAAAGTTTTCTAGGGATAGAAACTTCCAATTCTAGCTTTTCTTCAAAAGATTCCATCATAGCATCAATGATAGGTTTAGTAAAAGCTTTGTTTTGATTATAAGCATGAGGAGAATTCAACATGGATTGCAACAAGGAAATACAATCTATTAAAGAACAATTATCATAATTAATTTCCTTGAAATCCAAAAGAGTGGGTTCATTGCTACTTAAAGTTTTGACCTCCCCAACCCCACTTTTATCAATTTTTGCATCAAGAACTAAAAACTCCGAATCATTGGGACGCCTTCTAACTAAAGTTGACTCATATCCAGTCCCATATTTACCAAGATTAACATTGGAAAACAAAGATTCAATAGGAGTCACATCAATCACTTTAAGATCTTCATCATTATTTTCACGGAAACTAGAAGAACACGCTTTTATAAAGCAATCTTTCTTAGCACGCATCTTAGCGGTTCTTTCTCTGCACTCATCAATGGAATTTCTTATGGATTTGAGAGACTCATTGATATCATGCTTAGGTGGAATAGATATAATTTTCAAAGAATCAACATCAAGAGAAATTCTATCCATGTTTCTAGCCAAATCATCAATCTTAAGCAGTTTTCTTCAATCAAAGCATTGAAATTCTTTTGCAAACTAATAAATTATTTACCAATATTCTCAAAATCAGAGGGCATCTTATTATAATTTCTATAAGAATTGTTGTAGGAATTACCATAATTATTAGAGGAATTACTAGGAAACGACCTAGGATTGAAATTACCTCTATACGCGTTATTACCAAAATTGTTCCTACCAACAAAATTCACATCAATAGATTCATTATTGTTTTCAATCAAATTAGACAAAGTCATATCATTAGGGTCAATAGGAGCACTCTTATTACCAAACAATTTCATAAGTTCATCCATATTTCCACTCAAAACATTTATTTCTTCAATCGCATGCACTTTTTTACTAGTAGAAGATCTTTCGGTATGCCATTGAGAACAATTAACCATAATATTATCTAGGAGTTTAGTAGCTTCTCCTAAAGTAATTTTCATAAAAGTGCCTCCCGCGGCCGAATCTAAAAGATTTCTAGAAGCAAAATTCAATCTGGCATAAAAAAATTGTATAATCATCCACAAATTCAAACCATGAGTAGGGCAATTTCTAATCATCAATTTCATCCTGTCCCAAGATTATGCAACATGTTTATGATCAAGTTGCTTAAAATTCATAATATTGTTCCTAAGGGAGATGATCTTAGCGGGAGGAAAGTACTTGGAAATAAAGGCATCTTTACACTTATTCCATGAATCAATACTATTTTTAGGCAAAGATGAAAACCAAGTTTTAGCTCGATCCCTAAGCGAGAACGGAAATAACTTCAATTTAACAATATCATTATCCACATCTTTTTTTTGCATATCTCACAGATCAACGAAATTATTAAGATGGGATGAGGCATCTTCATTGGGAAGGCCGGAAAATTGATCTTTCGTAACAAAATTCAGCAAAGCGGTATTAATTTCACAAGATTCAGCATTAGCATCGGGGGCAATCAGAGTACTAATAAAATCATTGTTGTTGGTATTGGAAAAGTCACAGAATTTGGTATTATCTTGAGCCATTGTGACAAAGCAAGCAATCCAACACACGAGCACACAAAAAGCAAATGAAGAAGACGAACGGAAGAGGGGCGAAGAAAAAGGCGAATCTTTTCGAAAATCGTTTTAGAAGTGGGGGAGAGGAAAACGAGATGTGAATGACGAATAATGTAATGCGAGGGATGAGAGTTTATGATCGGTACTTGGTATGTCTTGGCTTGGCGTAGATCTCCCGGCAACAACGCTAGAAATCCTTCTTGCTACCTCTTGAGCTTGCGTTGGTTTTTCCCTTGAAGAGGAAAGGGTGATGCAGCAAAGTAGCATAAGTATTTCCCTCAGTTTTGAGAACCAAGGTATCAATCCAGTAGGAGACAACGCGACAAGCCACCGAATACCTGCACAAACAAACACCAACTTGCAACCAACGTGAAAAAGGAGTTGTCAATCCCTTCACGGTTATTCGCAAAGTGAGATCTGATAGAGATAGATAAACGGTAAAGTAATATTTTTGGTACTTTTGGTTTATGGAACGGAAACTAAAGATTGAAAAAGAAAGTAAATAGAAACTAGAATTGTAGATCGAAGACTTATATGATGGAAAATAAACCCGGGGGCCATAGGTTTCACTAGAGGCTTCTCTCAAGAAAGGAATTATTACGGTGGGTGAACAAATTACTGTCGAGCAATTGATAGAAAAGCGCAAAGTTATGACAATATCTAAGGCAATGACCATGAATATAGGCATCACGTCCGTGTCAAGTAGACCGGAACGATTCTGCATCTACTACTATTACTCCACACATCGATCGACTCCTGCCTGCATCTGGAGTATTAAGTTCATAAGAACAGAGTAATGCATTAAGTAAAATGACATGATGTAGCGGGATTAACTCAAGCAATATGATGAAAACCCCCATCTTGTTATCCTCGATGGCAACAATACAATACGTGTCGGTTCCCCTTCTGTCACTAGGATCGAGCACCGCAAGATTGAACCCGAAGTTAAGGACTTCTCCCATTGCAAGAAAAATCAATCTAGTTGGCCAAACCAAATCGATAGTTCAAGGAGACTTGCAAAGATATCAAATCATGCATAAAATAATCCAAAGGAGATTCAAATAACATTCATACATAAGCTGATCATAAATCCACAATTCATCGGATCTCGGCAAGCACACCGCAAAAGAGTATTACATCGAATAGATCTCCAAGAACATCAAGGAGAACATGGTATTGAGAATCAAAGAGAGAGAAAAGCCATCTAGCTACTAGCTATGGACCCGTAGGTCTGTGGTAAACTACTCATGCTTCATCGGAGAGGCAATGGTGTTGTTGTAGAAGCCCTCCGTGATCGAATCCCCATCTGGTAGGATGCCCGAAAAGGCACCAAGATGGGATCTCATGGGTACAGAAGGTTGCGGCGATGGAAAAGTGGTTTCATGGCTTTCCTGGAAGTTTTCGGGGTATAAGAGTATATATAGGAGGAAGATCTAGGTCAGGAGGCCACCGAGTGGCCCACAAGGTTGGGGGGTGCGCCCCACCGCCCTGGGTGCACCCTCCACCCTTGTGACCGCCTCGTGGCTCTTCCGACTTGCAATCCAAGTCTTCTGGGTGTCTTTTGGTCCAAAAAAGATCATCGCGAAAGTTTTATTCCGTTTGGTATTCCTTTTCTGCGAAACTCTAAAACAAGAAAAAAGACAGAAACTGGCACCGGGCTCTAGGTTATTAGGTTAGTCCCAAAAATTATGTAAAATAGCATATTAATGCATGTAAAACATCCAAAATAGATAATATAATAACATGTAACAATAAAAAATTATAGATACGTTGGAGGCATATCAAGAGGCTCACATGTGGGCTCGTTGATTGCTGAGTCAGTAAGTCAAAGGTCACAGTTGACTAGTCAACATGGCTGGTGGGGTCTACCTGTCATTGACTCGTAGCTACTAGATTTTAAATCTGTTTAATTCACAGGGGGCCCACATGTCATACTCTACTATTAGTTTAACAGATTTTTTAATTCACTAACTGGTCAATTGGGGTGGTGGGTCCCCGATGTTAGTGGGTCAGAGAGGGGGGGTTAGCGAGGCCGGTGGTTAAACACCGATGGCCTCTGGCCACGACGGAGGCACGCTGGAGGCGCTATGGGCGCCCATCGACAACATGGCAGGCTGCGGAGGACGGTCCGACGCGGCCAGGTTGTGGCCGAGCAGGGGCGGGCGCGGCGCAGCAGGCGACGACGGGGTGGTCGGCCGGGCAGAGGCGGGGCGCTTGGCAGTAGCAGCGACAATGGACGTGGCAGCAGATTACAGCAGCTAGCGCAGTAGCAGCAGCAGAGCAAGCAACGAAGCAGCGAAGCAGCAGCGGCAGTAGAAGCAGTAGGCGGTAGTGGGCGGCACATGAGTTCTGCGAGCACAGGGGCGGGCACGCACGGGCGTATGGGCGCGGCCAGGCTGCGGCGGCTCATGCGTGGGGCGCGGCCAGGGGTGATGCGGAGCGTGGCAAGCAGAGCTCCAGGGCAAGCAGAGCTCCAGCCCTGGCGGTGGGGTTGCGGTATACTGTGACAAATCGAAGCGGGGGAGACGGGAAACCGGCGGAGGGGCTCACTGCGGGTCTGATGGCGTGCTCGGGGAGGTTGGGGAGGCTCCGGAGAGGTCAAATCACAGGCGAATGCCGGCGGTGCCCTCGGATGAAGATGATGCCAATCCGGCACTGCAGAGGTTCCTGGCTTGAGCCGGAAGTTGCAGACATCGATGCGATCGACGGTGGAGCTTGTGGACACATCCCGCGAGGACGACGGGGCCATGGCGACAACGGCGGCTGGTGAACTTGCGGAGGTGGATCCAGAGGTAGAGGAAGATGGAGGCACGAGGGGAGGCGGGCTAGGGTTCGGGAGGGGCGCAGGTCGACTTGTAGGCAGGGCAGGGGTGCGGATGGCTGCTGCGTGGCCATCCATGGTTGTGGGAGGTTGCACGATGGCCACCGAGCCCCTGATGAATAGAGGTAGATGAGGGTGTCGGTGGTGGGCTGGGCCGGTCCTGTTTGACTTGAAGCCCAGAAGTGCAGTGCACCTCTGGCCTTTTCAAATTTCCTTTTCTGTTTTTTTAATCTCTCTCAGTTGCTAATTGTTTTGGTACAAAATGAATTTTGCAAAATATGGGATTTGGCTCAATAAATACCGTGTAATATTAGGCACTGCTATAAAATGGTTGGGATAATATTTGAAATCATTTGATTTTTGACTAAATGCAAATGGATTAAAGTGGCTGTTTTGGGCACTAGTTTAAATAGGTTAGGGGTATTTTAATACTATATAAAATGTTGTTTTCTACATGATACTTATTTAGTGAATTTTCGCAATCTAGCGAACATTTTTGTTTTACTGTTTGGAGAAATAATTTATTTGACTTTTTTTAAAATTTGAAATTGAGCTTGGTTTGAAACAAACGTGAGGATTAGCAACTTAATTATGATGACATGGCATCTTTAGGCATGAGGTTCTTGTAGCACGATTCTCGAGGTGTTACAAATGTCCTCCACTACAAGAAATCTCGTCCCAAGATTTAAGAGGTGGAGTAAGGGAGGATGTTCTGGTTACGAAATTCTAACGAATATTCTCGTTCTTGGTTACTCTTATCGAAGAGGTCGATCCATTACATTGATGTCTTCACTCCTCTATTTCAGGTCGTCATGATGAAGTCGTCATCCTTTCTTCCGGATCTTCATCGTCCTACGAACGCGATAAGAGGGAAAACTCTGGAAGAACGCATCTCACAAAGTTGGGCATCTGATGGTGAACTCAGGGAAAAAGGCATGAACTATTTCCCAAGTTGTAACTCAGGGCAACCATTGAGAGCAGTATGTGATGGTACAAAAGTTTCAAATGATTAGGCAATCATTCGATGCCCGAAGTAGAGCGTGAAGGGGGGTTCAGAGCAACGGAATAAGTATTGCGGCTGAAACCAGAATAGATCATCTCTAGGAAGGTGGCTCGTGATCTACATACGAAGCCAAACATGAGGAATAACTTTGGAAACAGGGGTGTACAGGAGAGTCAGGTTTTGATCCTATGGAACTGTGGGTTATGGGCCCACGATGTGGTTTAAAAGTAGAAAGGGCGTTGACATCTTGCACGGTCATGATAGCAAGGCATGTCATAGGATAGCCCGTCGGTCATGTTGGCAACAATTGTTGGTACCAAGGGCGAGGGACGAAGAGAACTATTTTCCTGCTCATTGAAACGAGGCACGCCTATAGGCAAAGTTCTCGTTCATCGGCGGTTACAAGAATGTCATCACAATAGTAACAGCGTCTTACTGACATGGTTGTACACCGAGGTACTACTTAGATCATATAATTCACAAGAAAGGTTAAACAAAACAATGGAGAGGAAAATGTGTTTAAACACAAGTATCAAGAGTATATCCTTCCCATCCATGATAGGACAACAAGTAGATAACCAATTGGGTAAAGGGGCGAGGGAATTCATGATGTTACTGATACGTCCATTTTGCATCATGCTTTTATATCAATATTTATTGCATTATGGGTTGTTATTTCACATTATGTCACAATACTTATGGCTATTCTCTCTTATTTTACAAGGTTTACATAAGGAGGGAGAATGCCGGCAGCTGGAATTCTGGGCTGGAAAAGGAGCAAATATTAGAGACCTATTATGCACAACTCCAAAAGTCCCGAAACTCCACGGAATACCTTATAATAAATAATGAAAAATCCTCGCCAAAGATGAAGACCAGGGGGCCCACACCCTGTCCATGAGGGTGGGGACGCCCCCTAGGGCGCACCCCCTACCTCGTGGGCCCCCTGGTGGCTCTCCGATGACCATCTTCTGCTATATGAAGTCTTTCATTAAGGAAAAAAATCAGAGGCAACCTTTCGGGACGAAACTCCGCCGCCACGAGGCGGAACCTTGTCGTATCCAATCTAGACCTCCAGCAGAGCTGTTCTGCTAGGGAAACTTCCCTCCCGGAGGGGGAAATCATCGCCATCGTCATCACCAACGCTCCTCTCATCGGGAGAGGGCAATCTCCATCAACATCTTCATCAACACCATCTCATCTCAAAACCCTAGTTCATCTCTTGTATCCGATTCTTGTCTCCAAGTCCTGGATTGGTGCTAGTAGGCTGCTAGTAGTGTTAATGACTCCTTGTAGTTGATGCTAGTTGGTTTAATTGGTGGAAGATCATATGTTCAGATCCTATATACATATTAATACCCCTCTGATTATGAACATGTTTATGCTTTGTGAGTCGTTACGTTTGTTCCTGAGGACAAGGGAGAAGTCTTTCTATTAGTAGTCATGTGAATTTGGTATTCGTTCGATATTTTGATGAGATGTATGTTGTCTAGCCTCTAGTGGTGTTATGTGAACGTTGACTACATAACACTTCACCATTCTTTGGGCCTAGATGAAGGCATTGGGAAGTAATAAGTAGATGATGGGTTTCTAGAGTGACAGAAGCTTAAACCCTAGTTTATGCGTTGCTTCGTAAGGGGCTGATTTGGATCTATATGTTTCATGCTATGGTTAGGTTTACCTTAATACTTTTGTTATAGTTGCGGATGCTTGCAATAGAGGTTAATCATAAGTGGGATGCTTGTTCAATAAAGAACAGTACCCAAGCACCGGTCCACCCACATGTCAAATTATCAAAGTACCGAACGCGAATCACATGAACGTGATGAAAACTAGCTTGACGATATTCCCATGTGTCCTCGGGAGCGCTTTCCCTTATATAAGAGTTTGTTCAGGCTTGTCCTTTGCTACAAAAAGGATTGGTCCACCTTGCTGCACTTTATTTACTTCTGTTACTTGTTGCTCGTTACAAATTATCTTATCACAAAACTATCTGTTACCACTTATTTCAGTACTTGCAGAGATTACCTTGCCGAAAACCGCTTATCATTTCCTTCTGCTCTTCGTTGGGTTCGACACTCTTACTTATCGAAAGGACTACGATAGATCCCCTATACTTGTGGGTCATCAAGACTCTTTTCTGGCGCCGTTGCCGGGGAGTGAAGCGCCTTTGGTAGGTGGAATTTGGTAAGGAAAAATTTATATAGTGTGCTGAAATTTACTGTCACTTGTTACTATGGAAAGTAATCCTCTGAGGGGCTTGTTTGGGGTATCTTCACCCCGACCAGTAGAGCAAAGAGTTGCTCCTCAACCTACTGAACCTACCGAAAATGAAAATGCCTGCTTTGAAATTCCTTCGGGTATGATAGAAAAACTGCTAGCTAATCCTTTTGTAGGAGATGGAACATTACATCCTGATGAGCACCTAATATATGTGGATGAAGTTTGTGGATTATTTAAGCCTGATAATCTTAAATATGCTTATCTTGATGAAAAGAAGATATATCTTGTTATTATTAGTGCTAACCTTTCAGAGCATGAAGAACAAAGATTATTGAAAACTCTGAAGAAGCACCGTGCTGCTATTGGATATACTCTTGATGATCTTAAGGGCATTAGTCCCACTCTATCTCAACATAAAATAAATTTGGAAGCAGATGCCAAACCAGTTCGTGATCCTCAACGACGTCTGAATCCTAAAATGAAAGCAGTGGTAAGAAAAGAAATACTAAAGCTTCTGGAGGCAGGTATAATTTACCCCGTTACTGATAGTCAGTGGGTAAGTCATGTTCATTGTGTCCCTAAGAAGGGAGGTATTACTGTTGTTCCTAATGATAAAGATGGATTGATTCCACAAAGAATTATTACATGTTATAGGATGGTAATTGATTTCCGCAAATTAAATAAGGCTACTAAGAAAGATCATTACCCCTACCTTTTATCGATCAAATGCTAGAAAGATTATGCAAGCATACACATTACTGCTTTCTAGATGGTTATTCTGGTTTCTCTCAAATACCTGTGTCGGCTAAATATCAATCAAAGACTACTTTTACATGCCCTTTTGGTACTTTTGCTTATAGACGTATGCCTTTTGGTTTATGTAATGCACCTGCTACCTTTCAAAGATGCATGATGGCTATATTCTCTGACTTTTGTGAAAAGATTTGTGAGGTTTTCATGGACGACTTTTCCGTCTATGGATCTTCTTTTGATGATTGCTTGAGCAATCTTGATCGAGTTTTGCAGAGATGTGAAGAAACTAATCTTGTCTTGAATTGGGAAAAGTGTGACTTTATGGTTAATGAGGGTATTGTCTTGGGGCATAAAGTTTCTGAAAGACGTATTGAAGTTGATAAAGCCAAGGTTGATGCTATTGAAAAGATGCCATGTCCCAAGGATACCAAAGGTATAAGAAGTTTCCTTGGTCACGCCGGATTTTATAGGAGGTTCATTAAGGACTTCTCAAAAATTTCTCGGCCTCTGACTAATTTATTACAAAAATATATACCATTTGTCTTTGATGAGGATTGTGTAGAAGCATTTGAAATACTTAAGAAAGCATTAGTCTCTGCACCTGTTGTTCAGCCACCTGATTGGAATTTACCCTTTGAAATTATGTGTGATGCTAGTGATTATGTTGTAGGTGCTGTTCTAGGGCAAAGAGTTGATAAGAAATTAAATGTTATCCATTATGCTAGTAAGACTCTAGACAATGCTCAAAGAAATTATGCTACTACTGAAAAAGAACTTTTAGCAGTTGTATTTGCTTGTGATAAGTTCAGACTTTATATTGTTGATTCTAAAGTAACTATCGACACTGATCATGCTGCTATTAAATATCTTATGGAGAAGAAAGATGCTAAACCTAGACTTATTAGATGGGTTCTCTTGCTACAAGAATTTGATTTACATATTGTTGATAGAAGAGGAGCTGAGTACCCCATTGCAGACAACTTATCTAGGTTAGAGAATGTTCTTAATGACCCACTACCTATTGATGATAGCTTTCCTGATGAACAATTAAATGTCATAAGTACTTCTCGTAGTACTCCTTGGTATGCTGATTGTGCTAATTACATTGTTGCTAAATTCATACCACCTAGCTTCACATACCAACAAAAGAAAAAGTTCTGCTATGATTTGAGACATTACTTTTGGGATGACCCACATCTTTATAAAGGAGTAGATGGTGTTATTAGATGTTGTGTACCTGAGCATGAATAGGAACAGATCCTACGCAAGTGCCACTCCGAAACTTATGGAGGACACCACGCGGGAGATAGAACTGCACATAAGGTATTGCAATCCGGTTTTTATTGGCCTACTCTCTTCAAGGATGCCCGTAAGTTTTTCCTATCTTGTGATGAATGTCAAAGAATTGGTAATATTAGTAGACGTCAAGAAATGCCTATGAATTATTCACTTATTATTGAACTGTTTGATGTTTGGGGCTTTGATTATATGGGACCTTTTCCTGCCTCTAATGGATATACACATATTTTAGTTGCTGTTGATTACATTACTAAGTGGGTAGAAGCTATTCCAACTAGTAGTGCTGATCATAACACTTGTATTAGAATGCTTAAAGAAGTTATTTTTCCGAGGTTTGGAGTCCCTAGATATTTAATGACTGATGGTGGTTCACATTTTATTCATGGTGCTTTCTGTAAAATGCTTGCTAAATATGACGTCAATCATAGAATTGCATCTCCATATCACCCACAGTCTAGTGGTCAAGTAGAATTGAGTAATAGAGAACTCAAATTAATTTTGCAAAAGACTGTCAATAGGTCTAGAAAGAATTGGTCCAAGAAACTTGATGATGCATTATGGGCCTATAGAACTGCATATAAAAATCCTATGGGTATGTCTCCATATAAAATGGTATATGGAAAAGCATGTCACTTACCTCTCGAACTAGAACATAAAGCATATTGGGCTATTAAAGAGCTCAATTATGATGTCAAACTTGCCGGTGAAAAGAGGTTATTTGATATTAGCTCTCTTGATGAATGGAGAACCCAAGCTTATGAAAATGCCAAGTTGTTTAAAGAAAAGGTTAAAAGATGGCATGACAAAAGGATACAAAAGCGTGAGTTTAATGTAGGTGATTATTTATTGCTATACAACTCTCGTTTAAGATTTTTTGCAGGTAAACTTCTCTCTAAATGGGAAGGCCCCTATGTTATCGAGGAGGTCTATCGTTCCGGTGCCATAAAAATCAACAACTTTGAAGGCACTAATCCGAAGGTGGTAAACGGTCAAAGAATCAAACATTATATCTCAGGTAATCCCATAAATGTTGAAACCAATATTATTGAAACCGTAACCTCGGAGGAATACATAAGGGACACTTTCCAGAACGTTTCAGACTCCGAAAAGGAATAGGTATGTGGTACGGTAAGTAAACCGATTCCAAAACAGTTTTTAAGGCAATATTTCTCCGTTTTGGAATATTTAGAAAAATAGAAAATTAAGTAGCAGTCCGGGAAGGAAACGAGGGCCCCACGAGGGTGGAGGGCGCGCCCCCTACCTCGTGAGCACCTCATGTGCCTTCCGGACTCCATTTTCTTGCACGATATGTATTTCGGTTGGTAAAAATTCACTATATATTCTCCCGAAGGTTTTGACTCCCGTATCATGCAAATATCCTCTGTTTTTGTTTCATGCTGTCCCGCTGCAGATTAGATCAACATGTCTTCCCAGGATTCGGAAGGAGAAAACTATGTGGATGATTACTTAGCTAATCCTATGGTCTATGGAGATGTGGAGCACGATGGTTGGACCACGGAGGAAGAAAAGGACTATGAACCCAATGAGAAGGAGGAGACGAGCTCAGATGAAGATGAAGCCCCATTACCTCAACCTGGGGATATGCACGTGGAGTTCAAAAAGTCAAGTCTCCCTGATAGGGTAAAGAAACCAAAATTCGAGTTTATCCCTTTTCGTCTCTTGCAGGAAAATAAGCAGGACCTATGCAAAAAGATATTAACCCTGGAGTGGGAGATTGATGATCTGAGGGATCAAAATGCCATCCTCAAGCGTAAATTAAGGGAGAAGTCTATGCCATCAACTAAGTCAACAACACCTCCACCTTCTTCACCAACCAAGGAGATATAATCACATGGGTATGGCCACTCCCCTTGGCAACCGCCAAGCTTGGGGGAGGTGCCCCGGTATCGTATCACAAACACAACTCCTATCTTTACCGTTTTCCTTAGTTCAATCCTATTAGTAGTATTTTGATCTAGTAGAATAAAGTTTATGTCATGATCTAGTTTTAAGTTTTGCCTTATGATCTTTCTATGTAATCGAGTCCGTGAGCTATATAATAAAGATTAGTATTGAGTCAAGGGCTTGATTTTCTTGCTGTGATCTTGGGTGAATAAAAGAAAAGAGAAAAAGAATAAGAAGAAGCAAAAGTTCATATTGATCTTATTGATAGTAATGACTTCACATAGAAAGAGTGTGATGATTAAAAGTTGTTGGGAGTTGGCAGACATAGCTTTGGTCATCGTTGCAATTAATAGGAAGTAATAAGGAAAGAGAGGTTTCACATATAAATATACTATTATTGACATCTTTTATGATTGGGAGCACTCATCAAAATATGACATGCTAAAGAGTTGATGTTGGACAAGGAAGACAACGTAATGGGTTATGTTTTCTTATATCTGAGATAAAGTATGTTGTCATGGATCATCCAACATGTTGAGCTTGCCTTTCCCCCTCATGCTAGCCAAATTCTCAGCACCAAGTAGAGATACTACCTGTGCTTCCAAATACCCTTAAACCAGTTTTGCCATGAGAGTCCACCATATCTACCTATGGATTGAATAAGATCCTTCAAGTAAGTTGTCATCAGTGCAAAGCAATAAAAATTGCTCTAAATATGTATGATTAGTGTGGGAGAAATAAGCTTTATATGATCTTGTGATGTGGAAGTAATAAAAGCGACGGACTACATAATAAAGGTTCATATCACAAGGGGCAATATAAAGTGACGCTCTTTCGCATTAAGATTTTGTGCATCCAACCATAAAAGCGCATGACAACCTCTGCTTCCCTCTGCGAAGGGCCTATCTTTTATTATTATCTTCTACCTTATGCAAGAGTCATGGTGATCTTCACCTTTCCTTTTTACATTTTATCCTTTGGCAAGCACAGTGTGTTGGAAAGATCCTGATAGATATATCTAATTGGATGTAGGGGGCATGAGTTACTATTGTTGACATTACCCTCGAGGTAAAAGGTTATGGGGAGAAACTATAAGTCCCTATCTTTCTCTGTGTACGATTAAAACTCCGTAACCACAAGTATTGCGTGAGTGTTAGCAATTATGAAGGACTAGATGATAGTTGAGTATGTGGACTTGCTTTTTAGCTCTGACATAGACTCTTTCTGATGTTATGATAAATTGCAATTGCTTCAATGACTGAGGTTATAGTTTGTTGGTTCTCAATAAGGTTTCTGATTCATACTTTTGCATTGTGAATAGATCATCACTTGAACATAAGTAATCATATGACAATATCTATATATGTTGCTGTTATGAGAATAATCATCATGCCTTCATGTCCATATTTTATTTTTATCGATGCCTCTACCTCTAAACATGGGGACATATTTATTGTTATCGGCTTTCGCTTGAGGACAAGCGAGGTCTAAGCTTGGGGGAGTTGATACGTCCATTTTGCATCATGCTTTTATATCAATATTTATTGCATTATGGGCTGTTATTTCACATTATGTCACAATACTTATGGCTATTCTCTCTTATTTTACAAGGTTTACATAAGGAGGGACAATGCCGGCAGCTGGAATTCTGGGATGGAAAAGGAGCAAATATTAGAGACCTATTCTGCACAACTCCAAAAGTCCTGAAACTCCATGGAATACCTTATAATAAATAATGAAAAATCCTCGCCAAAGATGAAGACCAGGGGGCCCACACCATGTCCACGAGGGTGGGGGGCGCGCCCCCTACCTCATGGGCCCCCTGGTGGCTCTCCGATGACCATCTTCTGCTATATGAATTCTTTCCTTGAGAAAAAATCAGAGGCAACCTTTCGGGATGAAACTCCGCCGCCACGAGGCGGAACCTTGGAGGATCCAATCTAGAGTTCCGGCAGAGCTGTTATGCCGGGGAAACTTCCCTCTCGGAGGGGGAAATCATCGCCATCGTCATCACCAACGCTCCTCTCATCGGGAGAGGGCAATCTCCATCAACATCTTCATCAGCGCCATCTCATCTCAAAACCCTAGTTCATCTCTTGTATCCAATTCTTGTCTCCAAGTCCTGGATTGGTGCTAGTAGGTTGCTAGTAGTGTTAATTACTCCTTGTAGTTGATGCTAATTGGTTTAATTGGTGGAAGATCATATGTTCAGATCCTATATACATATTAATACCCCTTTGATTATGAACATGTTTATGCTTTGTGAGTAGTTACGTTTGTTCCTGAGGACAAGGGAGAAGTCTTGCTATTAGTAGTCATGTGAATTTGGTATTCGTTCGATATTTTGATGAGATGTATGTTGTCTAGCCTCTAGTGGTGTTATGTGAACGTTGACTACATAACACTTCACCATTATTTGGGCCTAGAGGAAGGCATTGGGAAGTAATAAGTAGATGATGGGTTGCTAGAGTGACAAAAGCTTAAACCCTAGTTTATGCGTTGCTTCGTAAGGGGCTGATTTGGATCCATATGTTTCATGCTATGGTTAGGTTTACCTTAATACTTTTGTCGTAGTTGCGGATGCTTGCAATAGAGGTTAATCATAAGTGGGATGCTTGTTCAAGAAAGAACGGTACCCAACCACCGGTCCACCCACATGTCAAATTATCAAAGTACCGAACACGAATCATATGAACGTGATGAAAACTAGCTTGACGATATTCCCATGTGTCCTCGGGAGTGCTTTCCCTTATATAAGAGTTTGTTCAGGCTTGTCCTTTGCTACAGAAAGGATTGGGCCACCTTGCTGCACTTTATTTACTTTTGTTTCTTGTTGCTCGTTACAAATTATCTTATCACAAAACTATCTGTTACCACTTATTTCAGTACTTGCAGAGAATACCTTGCTGAAAACCGCTTATCATTTCCTTCTGCTCCTCGTTGGGTTCGACACTCTTGCTTATCGAAAGGACTACGATAGATTCCCTATACTTGTGGGTCATCAGTTACCCATACAACAGTGCTAGCATAATCAACCAAGAAATATTTAGCATTGCGTTTTAAATGTTTTTGATGATGATTGGAGGACCACATACATGCTTCGGGATTGCATTGACATGGTCATCGGGTGAAGGTCAGACTTTGGATTCACAAAGGATCCATTAGGAACAACTTATAAAATAAGTCATACGATTTCAGCATGGAAAAGTTGGGGATGTGGTCGACGGGCTCAACAACAATTCATCGAGATTTCCATAAATATGGATTTCCACAATTAAGTGAATAAGGTGATAGCATTGGACACACCATGGTATATAACAAAGTATGTTTGAAGACAATATCCACAATTAAACATTGATCGAAAGTGCACTTGGAAATCTGGACTAGGTAGCACGATCAATGTTAAAAGCTTGATTCAATAGCCAACACCCAAAGCATGAAAATATCGATCATTAACTTCAAAGCAATAGGATTGCTAGAAGTACTTAATCCAGGCATTACCGTTCACTTGTTCGTATTCTGGTTAGAAATAACATGGGGACAAAGAAATGAGAGGAGATGGCAAGAAGTACCACTTGTAACAGAATCCTTAAGAGGTGGCGAAATTATCACAACATTCTTGACATAAAGGATGGTAATATGCCAAGGCAGAACATAACATAAGTTGGATAGCAAGGAACTCAAGGTACAACACAAAACATGAACAAGTTTATGTTGGAGGGAAGGCAATAGTGTTGTTGATGATAACACAAAGTATCGAGTGGCAATGATGGTATTTCTCAATATGAATTCGATTGATATCCTGGAAGAGCTCAGAATGTTGACGATGACAATGACACATTTGTCGAGAGGTTTCATGAAGATGTAATCGATCATCTATGACATCGAGAAAAAGGAAGGGTGAAGCAAAAAGCTATCGGAACCACAGATAAGATTGCAAGCTCGGAATCGAAATCGCCTTTCACGGCAACCAACATGATGTTGAAAACTCGATGTAAGCTTAGTGCACTATTGGAATTGTGTTTCGGGGATGAAGGACATAGGTAGAATGGTCAAGCTTTAGCATGACGATGATGATGTAGTCAATCGACTAGGAATGACATGATCGAGTACAAACTCATAAGTAATGAAGATAAGAGTTGTTGAATCGCAGCGGACTCAATTTAGTTATCAGTGTCCTCGAGTGACTAACAAATCAAGACCCATGGAAAAATGGAATCGGTGAGAAATAATAGTTGATGGAGAACTCATAAGAAGTTATGTAGTTCTGTGATATTTTCGAGATACCAGAGGGTAAAACTCGAAGGTAGAACAAAATAGAAACTGAATTGGACTATTGACTTGCGATAGCAGATACTTTAACCTTGTCAAAAATAGACAAGGCACTGGAATTGATTCCTTTCAGATATATTGAATAAGGTTAGCATGGTCAGGACCATAACTGCAAGGGATCCAATTTAATGACACCGGAAGCATTATTGAAATGATTAAATATTTTGTAAGAAGCTTCCATGATAAGTTCCACATCAGGTCCATGGCATGAACACAAAGGTCCAAGGTCGACTCCCACTTCTTCAATGCATAACCTTTCATTCACTCCCCGCTTTCGATGAAGTTGTAGTGTTGAAATTTTACCTGGAAAAACACCAGAAGAGTATGACTCGTGAAAACTCTCGGGTTCACACGAATTAGGGAAGGCATAGGTTCAACCCATAGGGGAATCTTAGAAACATATACCACAAACTTCAGGGGTAAATAGCTCAAGAACGGAAGCAGAGCATGGTTGACAAAAAGCAGGGGATACAATTTACCAAAGGCATTATGTATCAGGAGAAGAACTAAAGGTTTTGAGATTATGCAGGAATGGTGGATAATAATCCACCAAAGGATCCGGTGGATGATACGTCTCCAACGTATCTATAATTTTTCATTGTTCCATGCTATTACATTATCTGTTTAGGATGTTTAATGGGCTTTAATATGCACTTTTATACTATTTTGGGACTAACCTATTAACCGAAGGCCCAAAGCAAATTGTTGTTTTTTTGCCTATTTCAGTGTTTCGTAGAAAATGAATATCAAACGGAATCCAAACAGAACGAAACCTTCGCGAGGATCTTTCTTGGAACAAACGCAATCCAGGAGACTTGGAGTGGAAGTCAGAGACGCAACGAGGCGGCCACGAGGCAGGAGGGCACGCCCAGGGGGGTAGGCACGGCCCCCACCCTCGTGGGCCCCTCGTAGCTCCACCGACCTACTTCTTTCGCCTATATACATATATACTCTTATACCCTGAAAACATCCGGGAGAGCCACAAAACCACTTTTCCACTGCCACAACCTTCTGTACCCGTGAGATCCCACCTTGGGGCCTTTTCCGGCGATCTGCCGGAGGGGGGTTCGATCACAGAGGGCTTCTACATCAACGCCATAGCCTCTCCTATGATGTGTGAGTAGTTTACCATAGACCTTCGGGTCCATAGTTATTAGCTAGATGGCTTCTTCTCTCTCTTTGGTTCTCAATACAAAGTTCTCCTTGATGTTCTTGGAGATCTATTCGATGTAATACTTTTTGCGGTGTGTTTGCCGAGATCCGATGAATTGTGGGTTTATGATCAAGATTATCTATGAACAATGTTTGGTTCTTCTCTGAATTCTTATATGCATGATTTGATATCTGTGTAATTCTCTTCAAATTATCGGTTTAGTTTGGCCTACTAGATTGATCTTTCTTGCAATGGGAGAAGTGCTTAGCTTTGGGTTCAATCTTGTGGTGTCCTTTCCCAGTGACAGCAGGGGTAACAAGGCATGTATTGTATTGTTGCCATCAAGGATAAAAATATGGGGTTTATATCATATTGCTTGAGTTTATCCCTCTACATCATGTCATCTTGCCTAATGCGTTACTCTATTCTTATGAACTTAATACTCTAGATGCATGCTGGATAGCAGTCGATGTGTGGAGTAATAGTAGTAGATGCAGAATCATTTCGGTCTACTTGACACGTACATGATGCCTATGTTCATGATCATGCCTAGATATTCTCATAACTATGTGCTTTTCTATCAATTGCTCGGCAGTAATTTGTTCACCCACCGTAATATATGCTATCATGAGAGAAGCCACTAGTGAAACTATGCCCCCGGTTCTATTTTACATCATATTAGTTTCCCGTCAACTTACCAATTTCTGTCGCCATTTATTTTGCAATCTTTACTTTCCAATCTATACAACAAAAATACCAAAAATATTTATCTTATTATCTCTATCAGATCTCACTTTTGCAAGTGGCCGTGAAGGGATTGACAACCCCTTTATCGCGTTTGTTGCAAGGTTCTTATTTGTTTGTGCCGGTACTAGGCGATTTGCATGTTGTCTCCTACTGGATTGATACCTTGGTTCTCAAAACTGAGGGAAATACTTACGCTACTTTGTTGCATCACCCTTTCCTCTTCAAGGGAAAACCAACGCATGCTCAAGAGGTAGCAAGAAGGATTTCTGGCACCATTTCTGGGGAGATCTACGCTCAAGTCAAGACATACCAAGTACCCATCACAAACTCTTATCCCTCGCATTACATTATTTGCCATTTGCCTCTCGTTTTCCTCTCCCCCACTTCTAAAAAGATTTTCGAAAACCTTTGCCTTTTCTTCGCCTTCTTCCCATATGTATCTTTGTTTGTTTCCATGTGCCTTCTATTTTCTTGCATCTTTGCTTGCTAAAAATCTATTGATATGGATCCACTTAAAGTGTTCTACTTGGATCATCTTCGATCCTTATGCGCTCGTGCTGAAACCCCAACTAGCCTAGTTGATGGGAAATCTTTAGACGAGCATGCTCATTTTGTGCGTCACCGTTTGTTTGAAAAAGGGAGACTCTTATGGGATCAAATAAACAGATTGTTGTGTTATACTTGGAATCTTTGTGAAATTTATGATTTTTCTTGTTGCTCTAAGTACCCTAAAAAACACCTCCCCTACCTATGTGAGTAATGAAATCTTATCTTCTTATGCAAAGGGTGTTTATAGTTACTACGATATCGAACAAATTGAAGAATTTGTTGCTTTTAAGGGTGCTTATGAAGTTTCGTCTTTGATTGAAAAGTATGATATTACTCTCTACGAATCCGAAATTTTTGACATACTTAAATATTGCTATGAAAACTATGCTCATAATGTCTATGTCAAAGAATTTATTGAAAGAATGACCTTGGCTTCGGAAGAAAATAATGATATGCATGAATCTATAGATAATTACGATTCCCATGATTTGATTGAAATATCCCTTGATGAACGTGATGCTTGCTATTCTTGTGGCCATGATGCCAATATTTATGAAGATGAATTTGCTACAGTTCCTTATGTTAAACATGAGATCGTTGCTATTGCACCCATATTTGATAGTTCCTTCGATGAAAAGCATGATTGCAATGATGTTATTATAAATTCTCTTAATGTCAATTGTGTTAATTATATGCAAAACCTCAAGCTTGGGGATGCTAGTTTTGCTATGACTACTATTTGTTGCAATGATCATGATTGGGGTGATTCTTCTTATGATCTTGAAAATTTATTTAAGCCCCATGATGAATATGAGATTGATAATAATGTTTGCAATAATATTGAAAGTGGGTTTAGAAGAGTGTCAACTTTAGATCCCACATGGAGAATGTTCAATCTTATGAAGTTTTTGATAAAAGTGGGTTTGGAGAGGTCATGACTTTAGCTAATGTTAATCCCACAATTTTGGAAGAGTGTCAACTTCGCATGCATGTGGATCGTGTTGAGAATATGTTATATGAAATCTATATTGTTGAATTTGATTATGATCTGATACGTCTCCAACATATCTATAATTTATGAATTCATGCTATTATATTATCCATCTTATATGTTTTATATGCATTTATATGCTATTTTATATGATTTTTGGGACTAACCTATTAACCTAGAGCCCAGTGCTAGTTTCTGTTGTTTCCTTGTTTTTGAGTTTTACAGAAAAGGAATACCAAACGGAGTCCAATTGACGTGCCAATTTTTGATGATTTTTTATGGACCAAAAGAAGCCCCGAGAGTAAAAGAGTTGGGCCAGAAGAGTCCCGGGCTATCCACGAGGGTGGGGGTGCGCTCCACCCCCCAGGCGTGGGCCCCTATCTCGTGGATGATTCGGAGACCCCCCTGACGTGAAACTGACGCCAAAAATTCCTATAAATAGATAAACCCCCAGAAAATAACCTAGATCAGAAGTTCTGCCGCCGCAAGCCTCTGTAGCCACGAGAAATCAATCTAGGCCCTCTCTGGCACCCTGCCGGAGGGGGCCATCATCACGGAGGGCATGGAGGAGGATCCCGGAGGGGCCATCATCACCATGAAGGTCAAGGACCAGAGGGAGAACCTCTCCCCATCCAGGGGGGAGGCCATGGAGGAGGAAGCACAAGGGGGAGAAAATCTCCTCCTCCCTCTCGGTGGCGCCGGAGTGCCATCGGGAGGGGAATCATTGCCGCGGTGATCATCTTCATCAACATCACCATCATCATCACCATCCTCATCTCTTTTACGCGGTCCACTCTCCCGCACCCCGCTGTAATCCCTACTTGAACATGGTGCTTTATGCCACATATTATGATCCAATGATGTGTTGCCATCCTATGATGTTTTGAGTAGATATCCTTTGTCTTTGGGTTGATTGATGATCTAGATTGGTACGAGTTGTATGTTTTATTTTGGTGTTGTCCTATTGTGCCCTCCGTGTCACGCAAGCGTGAGGGATTCCCGCTGTAGGGTGTCGCAATACGTTCATGATTCACTTATAGTGGGTTGCTTGAGTGACAGAAGCATAAACCCGAGTAAGGGGGTTGTTGCTTATGGGATAAAGGGGACTTGATGCTTTAATGCTATGGTTGGGTTTTACCTTAATGATCTTTAGTAGTTGCGGATGCTTGCTAGAGTTCCAATCATAAGTGCATATGATCCAAGAAGAGAAAGTATGTTATCGTATGCTTCTCCCTCATATGAAATTGCAATGACGACTATCGGTCTTGTTAACAATTGCCTAGGACAATTCCGCACACCGACCCATCATTATTCCACACTCGCTCTTTATAATATTTAGTAATATATTCTAAATTTATGATAACAACACCTACTTTTATATTTTATCTCTCCGATACCATGCAAAGTTATCCTCTTCATACCCACAATGTAGTTTTATTTCTCATTTCTAGTTGGAAGCAAACGTTCGGTGTACGTAGAGTCGTATCAGTGGCAGATAGGACTTGAGAGAATATTGATATTACCTTTAGCTCCTTGTGGGTTCGACACTCCATACTTATCACTTCCACCATTGGGAATTGCTATGACGATTCCCTGCACTTGGGGATTATCAAGCTCTTTTCTAGTGCCGTTGCCGGGGAGCAATAGCGTGGGGTTGATATTCTCGTGTGTGCTTGTTTGCTTTCTTCACTAAGTAGATTTTGTATTTCATTTTTTGTTTCTGTTTAGTTGTCAGTGAAACATAGATTTTTTTAAATAATGAAAATACAAAAAAATTACTTGCCTCTCATGCCTAAAAAGTTTTTCAATAAGAGAAGTGATTGGAAGATTATGCATTGAAGAAATGAGGGTCGACCCTGAGCACTTGTGTTCATGCTCATGGAAACAATGTAAAAATTTTCATGGAAGCTTCTCTGAAAATAATTATCCCCTTGTATATATCCATTGTATTATAAAAATAATGTGCCAAGCCTTGGTTTTAGGATGATTAGATTGCTTGTTTACTTTGTGCAGTACAAAAACAGAAACTTTGGCTATAGCGCGTGATTTTACATTTTTTACTGAAAAGTCAAATGGGTCTGAAACTTTTTGCACATTACTTATATACAAATTTTTTAAATTTTTATATTTGTTTAGAATTTTTTTGATTTACATAAGTTTACTAAACTTCCAGATTACTACAGACTGTCCTGTTTTTGACAGATTCTGTTTTCTATGAGTTGTTTGCTTATTTTGATGAATCTATGGGTAGTATTGGAGGGTATGAACCATGGTGAAGTTGGAATACAGTATATATAGTTCTAATATGAAATTGGAATAAGTTTGCAACAGTACCTAAAGGTAGTGATTTGCTTTATTTACACTAACGGATCTCACAAAGTTTTTGTTAAAGTTTTGTGTGGATGAAGTGTTCGAAGATCGAGGAGCTATCAATATGAGAAGAATAAAGAGAGGCAAGAGCTCAAGCTTGGGGATGCCCAAGGCACCCCAAGTAAATATTTCAAGGATACTCAAGCATCTAAGCTTGGGGATGCCCCGGTTGGCATCCCACCTTTCTTCTTCAACAATTATTGGTATACCTCGGTTTTTGTTTTGTTCACATAATTTGTGACCTTTGTGTTTTTGTTTTTCCTTTAAGAACTATGCTAGTATGAGATAGCCCTTTATTTATTTATATAATACTTCATGTGCTTCACTTATATCTTTTAAGTATGATCTTATAGAATTGCTCTTTGTGCTTCACTTAAATCTTTTGAGTATGGCTTTATAGAATGCTTCGTGTGCTTCACTTATATATTTTGAGCTTGGATATTGGTTAGTCTATATTAATTGTAGGATGCTCCATGAACTTCACTTATATCTTTTGGAGTATGAATAATACTATCATCTAAAGTGGATTTAGAAGAAGGTTGCTCCCACTATTCCGAATGAGAGGAATTTTGCTTATGAGAAGACTAGTAAAATTTGTATGCTTGTAGATCATGAACATAATGCTTTATGTGCTGGTTATATTGTTGAACTCATTCATGATGCTACTGAAAATTATTATGAGGGAGGAATACATGTTTGTAGGAGTTGCAATAATATCAAGTTTCCTCTCTATATGCTTAAAGTTTTGAAGTTATACTTGTTTTTCCTTCCTATGCTAGTTGATTCTTGTTCCTATAATTGTGTGCTCACAAAATCCACAGGCATAGGAAGTGGGTTAGATTTAAATGTGCTAGTCATATTCTTCATGATGCTCTCTTTATGTTTCAATTCTTATCTTTTATGTGAGCATCATTCAAATCATCATGCCGAGCTAAAAGGCATTAAAGAAAAGCACTTGTGGGAGACAACCCAATATTTAACCTTATTGTTTTTGTGTGTTCTCATGATTAAGCTACTGTATTAATCATGTATTATAGCTTTTGTTTCAATAAAATTCCAAGTAAGACCTTTGGGAAGACTTGGGTGAAAGTTAATGTGATCTTGCTGTAAAAAACAGAAACTTTGCGCTCACGAGATTAGCTACCATTTTTACAGAAGAGTGCGATTGAGTTGATTCTTTTTTCATAAGATTAATAGACAAATTCCTCACGTTGACCAATTTATTTCATAATTTTTGGAGTATCAGAAGTATGGTTGGTGTTCAGATCATTACAGATTGTTCTGTTTATGATAGATTCTATTTTCATTGCATAGTTTGCTTGTTTTCTAGTTTCTATGGCTTATATTTCTCAATATGAATTGTAGAAATGATATGGTACAGTAGGCATTGTGTGATAACAATTATGAGCCTTGTCTTTGACAGTACCAAAGTGAATGGTTTCCTCTTTATCATAATAACCTATCTCACGAAGTTCTGTTAAGTTTTGTGTGATCGAAGTTTTCAAGCTTTGGGTGAGATATCGATATGAGGAGAATAAGGAGTGGAAATACCCTAACCTTGGGGATTCCCAAGGAACCCCAAGGTAATATTCAAGGAAGGCTCAAGCGCCTAAGCTTGGGGATGCCCCGGAAGGCATCCCCTCTTTCGTCTTCAAAACTATCGGTATACCTTACTCGTAGCTATATTTTTATTCGTCACATGATATGTGTTTTTCTTGGAGCGTATTTTCAATTTACTTGCTGTTTGAATAAAATCATTGGATCTGAAATCTTGAATGAAAAATAATCCTCCCATGGCTATTTAATTATTTGACTACTCAGTATGCTTCACTTATAGGTAGTTTGTCATTTACTCACGTGCTTCACATATATCCTATGAGTAAATGGTTGAATGAATTGAATATCATAAATCTGAATTTATATACATTTCATATGCTTACAACATGGAGAGTAATGACTTCACACATAATAATTATAGGTAGTAAACTTATTGGAAGTTAGCAAACGCATAATTGGTCACTTGAACAATTCATGAAAGAGTATTGAAGGAAGAGAGATTTCACA
This sequence comes from Triticum urartu, assembly GCF_003073215.2. Classification (NCBI taxonomy): domain Eukaryota; kingdom Viridiplantae; phylum Streptophyta; class Magnoliopsida; order Poales; family Poaceae; genus Triticum; species Triticum urartu. The sequence continues at coordinate 240,590,296 of NC_053022.1, read as the reverse complement.
TATAAATATACTATCTTGGACATCTTTTGCAATTGTGAGCACTCATTGAAATATGACATGCTAAAAGATTGATGTTGGACAAGGAAGACAACTTAATGGGTTATGTTTTCCTATATTCGAAACGTTATATTGTCTTGGATCATCCAACATTTTGAGCTTGCCTTTCCCCTCATGCTAGCCAAATTCTTTACACCAAGTAGAGATACTACTTGTGCTTCTGAATATCCTTAAACCCACTTTTGCCATGAAAGTCCACCATATCTACCTATGGATTGAGTAAGATCCTTCAAGTAAGTTGTCATTGTTGCAAGCAATAAAAATGCTCTCTAAATATGTATGATCTATTAGTGTGGAGAAAATAAGCTTTATACGATCTTGTGATGTGGAAGAAATAAAAGTGACAGACTGCATAATAAAGGTCCATATCACAAGTGGCAATATAAAGTGACTTTATTTTGCATTAAGATTTTGTGCATCCAACCATAAAAGCGCATGACAACCTCTGCTTCCCTCTGCGAAGGGCCTATCTTTTACTTTTATCTTCTACCCTTATACAAGAGTCATGGTGATCATCACCTTTCCCTTTTTACACTTTTCCTTTGGCAAGAACTTTGTGTTGGAGTGATCCGGATATATATATCCACTTGGATGCAGGTTTTCATAAATTATTATTGTGGACATTACCCTTGTGGTAAAAGGTTGGGAGGCGAAACTATAAGCCCCTATCTTTCTCTGTGTCCAATTAAAACTTTGAACCCATAAATATCACGTGAGTGTTAGCAATTGTGAAAGATTAAATGATAGTTGAGTATGTGGAGTTTGTTGAATCGAAGCTCTTATATAGACCCTTCCCGAAAATAAGATGAATTGCAATTGTTTGATGACTAAGAGCATGGTTTGTTAGTTTTCAAGAAAGTTTATGATCTATACTTTAACATGTGAATAGCTTGTCACTTTATCATGAAATGTTTTATGAGATGAGCTACTGTTATGACATAAAATGATGCTAGAAAAGGTGATTGAAATTATCATTGATCAAACTTGTGCACCTGCTAACATTCACACTTCATAAATTATTTCTTTTATCATTTACCTACTCGAGGACGAGCAGGAATTAAGCTTGGGGATGCTGATACGTCTCCAACGTATCTAGAATTTATGAAGTATTCATGCTATTATATTATCCATCTTAGATGTTTTATATGCATTTATATGCTATTTTATATGACTTTTGGGACTAACCTATAAACCTAGAGCCCAGTGCTAGTTTCTATTTTTTTCCTTGTTTTTGAGTTTTACAGAAAAGGAATACCAAACGGAGTCCAATTGACGTGCCAATTTTTGATGATTTTTTATGGACCAAAAGAAGCCCTCGGAGTAAAAGAGTTGGGCCAGAAGAGTCCCGGGCTGTCCACGAGGGTGGGGGCGCGCCCTACCCCCCTGGGCGTGGGCCCCTATCTCGTGGACGATTCGGAGACCCCCCTGACGTGAAACTGACGCCAAAAATTCCTATAAATACAAAAAACCCCATAAAATAACCTAGATCGGAAGTTTCGCCGCCGCAAGCCTCTGTAGCCACGAGAAATCAATCTAGGCCCTCTCTAGCACCCTGCCGGAGGGGGCCATCATCACCGGAGGGCATGGAGGAGGATCCCGGAGGGGCCATCATCACCATGAAGGCCAAGGAACAGAGGTAGAACCTCTCCCCATCTAGGGGGAGGCCATGGAGGAGGAAGCACAAGGGGGAGAACCTCTCCTCCTCTCTCTCGGTGGCGCCGGAGTGCCATCAGGAGGGGAATCATCGCCGCGGTGATCGTCTTCATCAACATCACCATCATCATCACCATCCTCATCTCTTTTACGTGATCCACTCTCCCGCACCCCGTTATAATCCCTACTTGAACATGGTGCTTTATGCCACATATTATGATCCAATGATGTGTTGCCATCCTATGATGTTTTGAGTAGATATCCTTTGTCTTTGGGTTGAATAATGATCTTGATTGGTACGAGTTGTATGTTGTATTTTGGTGATGTCCTATTGTGCCCTCCGTGTCGCGCAAGCGTGAGGGATTCCCACTGTAGGGTGTTGCAATACGTTCATTATTCGCTTATAGTGGGTTGCTTGAGTGACAGAAGCATAAACCTGAGTAAGGGGGGTTGTTGCGTATGGGATAAAGGGGACTTGATGCTTTAATGCTATGGTTGGGTTTTACCTTAATGATCTTTAGTAGTTGCGGATGCTTGCTAGAGTTCCAATCATAAGTGCATATGATCCAAGAAGAGAAAGTATGTTAGCTTATGCCTCTCCCTCATATGAAATTGCAATGACAACTATTTGTCTTGTTAACAATTGCCTAGGACAATTCTGCACACCGACCCATCATTATTCCACACTCGCTCTTTATAATATTTAGTAATATATTCTAACTTTATGATAACAGCGTTACTTTTATATTTTATCTCTCCGATACCATGCAAAGTTACTCTTCATACCCACAACGTAGTTTTATTTCTTGTTTCTAGTTGGAAGCAACGTTCGGTGTACGTAGAGTCGTTTCAGTGGCAGATAGGACTTGAGAGAATATTGATCTTACCTTTAGCTCCTTGTGGGTTCGACACTCCATACTTATCACTTCCACCATTGGGAATTGCTACGATGATTCCCTGCACTTGGGGATTATCATGATCCTACATGTAATTATTATGAGAGCGTAAAATATGGTTGTAGAAATTTTTGTGTCACTAAATTACCTCTCGTTATGTTGAGGTTGCTATCGTTTCTTTCCGCTTTCTTGCATATGCTAGTTTTTGCTTGCTATGATAATTTGTTTTCCTATAAGATGCCTATGCATAGGAAGAATGTTAGACTTAGATGTGTTTGTCACGTGTTTGATGATGCTCTCTTTGGGCTTCAGTTCTTGTCTTTCATGTGAGCATCATTGAAATTATCAATGCCTAGCTAGGGGCGTTAAACGACAGCGCTTGTTGAGAGGCAACCCAATTTTTTTGTTCCTTGCTTTTTGTTCCTGATTAGTAATAAATAAATCATATATCCTCTATTATGAATGTGTTTTTATGTTTTAATTAGTGTTCGTGCCAAGTAAAGCCTTTAGGGTCTTATTGGGTGATTGTTATTTGATCTTGCTGATGAAAAACAGAAAGTATGCGCTCACGAGAATAATTTTCATTTATTTACCAGAGAGCGATAAAATACCAATTCCAACTGCGGTAGATCAATATACAAATTATTTAGGTCTTCCTATTTTTTCAGAATTTTTGGAGTTACAGAAGTATACGTTTGATACAGATTGCTACAGACTGTTCTGTTTTTGACAGATTCTGTTTTTGTGTGTGTTGTTTGCTTATTTTGATGAATCTATGGCTAGTATCAGGGCTATGAACCATAGAGAAGTTGGAATACAGTAGGTTTAACACCAATATAAATAAAGAATGAGTTCATTACAGCACATTAAAGTGGTGGTTTCTTTTCTTATACTAACGGAGCTCATGAGATTTTCTGTTGAGTTTTGTGTTGTGAAGTTTTCAAGTTTTTTGGTAAAGATTTGATGGATTTTGGAACAAGGAGTGGCAATAGCCTAAGATTGGGGATGCCCAAGGAACCCCAAGGTAAAATTCAAGGACAACCAAAAGCCTAAGCTCGGGGATGCCCCGGAAGGCATCCCCTCTTTTGTCTTCGTCTATCGTTAACTTTACTTGAGGCTATATTTTTATTCACCACATGATATGTGTTTTGCTTGGAGCATCTTGTATGATTTGAGTCTTTGCTTTTTAGTTTACCACAATCATCCTTGCTGTACACACCTTTTGGAGAGACACACATGAATCGGAATTTATTAGAATACTCTATGTGCATCACTTATATCTTTTGAGGTAGATATTTTTTCTCTAGTGCTTCACTTATATATTTTAGAGCACGGTGGTGGTTTTATTTTATAGAAATTATTTATCTCTCATGCTTCACTTATATTATTTTGATAGTCTTTTAGAACAGCATGGTAATTTGCTTTGGCTATAAAATTAGCATCCAAGATGGGTATAATAAAAACTTCCATACAGAGTGCATTAAATACTATGAGAAGTTGGATACTTGATAATTGTTTTGAGATATAAAGATGGTAATATTAGAGTCGTGCTAGTTGAGTAATTGTGAAATTGAGAAATACTTGTGTTGAGGTTTGCGAGTCCCGTGGCACGCATGTATGGTAACCCTTCTGTGACAAATTTGAAGCATGAGGTGTTCTTTGATTGCTTTCCTTATGAGTGGCGGTCGGGGATGACCGATGGTATTTTCCTACCAATCTATCATCCTAGGAGCATGCGCGTAGTGCTTTGGGTTTGATGACTTGTAGATTTTTGCAATAAGTATGTGAGTTCTTTATGACTAATGTTGAGTCCATGGATTATACGCACTCTCACCTTCCATCATTGCTAGCCTCTTCGGTACCGTGCATTGCCCTTTCTCACCTCGAGAGTTGGTGCAAACTTTGCCGGTGCATCCAAACCCCGTGATATGATACACTCCATCACACGTAAGCCTCCTTATATATTCCTCAAAACAGCCACCATACCTACCTATTATGGCATTTCCATAGCTATTCCGAGATATATTGCCATGCAAATTTCCACCGTTCCGTTTATTATGACACGCTCCATCATTGTCATATTGCCTTGCATGATCATGTAGTTGACATCGTATTTGTGGCAAGGCCACCATTCATTTTTTTTATACATGTCACTCTTGATTCATTGCATATCCCGATACACCGCCGGAGGCATTCACATAGAGTCATATTTTGTTCTAAGTATCGAGTTGTAATCCTTGAGTTGTAAGTAAATAAAAGTATGATGATCTTCATTATTAGAGCATTGTCCCATGTGAGGAAAGGATGATGGAGACTATGATTCCCCCATAAGTCGAGATGATACTCCGGACGAAAAAATAAAAGAGGCCAAAAAGAGGCCAAAGAAGCCCACCAAAAAAATTAGAGAAAAATAGAGAAGAGACAATGTTACTATACTTTTTCCACACTTGTGCTTCAAAGTAGCACCATGATCTTCATAATAGAGAGTCTCCTATTTTGTCACTTTCATTTACTAGCGGAAATTTTTCATTATAGAACTTGGCTTGTATATTCCAATGATGGGCTTCCTCAAAATGCCCTAGGTCTTCGTGAGCAAGGGAGTTGGATGCACACCCACTTATTTTCTTTTGTCGAGCTTTCATACATTTATAGCTCTAGGACGAGCAGGAATTAAGCTTGGGGATGCTGATACGTCTCCAATGTATCTAGAATTTATGAAGTATTCATGCTATTATATTATCCATCTTAGATGTTTTATATGCATTTATATGCTATTTTATATGATTTTTGGGACTAACCTATTAACCTAGAGCCCAGTGCTAGTTTCTGTTTTTCCTTGTTTTTGAGTTTTACAGAAAAGGAATACCAAACGGAGTCCAATTGACGTGCCAATTTTTGATAATTTTTTATGGACAGAAAGAAGCCCCCGGAGTAAAAGAGTTGGGCCAGAAGAGTCCCGGGCTGTCCACGAGGGCGGGGGGCGCGCCCTACCCCTCTGGGAGTGGGCCCCTATCTCGTGGACGATTCAGAGACCCCCATGACGTGAAACCGACGCCAAAAATTCCTATAAATAGAGAAACCCCCAGAAAATAACCTAGATCAGAAGTTCCGCCGCCGCAAGTTGTATGTTTTGCCATCCTATGATGTTTTGAGTAGATATCCTTTGTCTTTGGGTTGATTGATGATATAGATTGGTACGAGTTGTATGTTTTATTTTGGTGTTGTCCTATTGTGCCCTCCGTGTCGTGCAAGTGTGAGGGATTCCCACTGTAGGGTGTTGCAATACATTCATGATTCGCTTATAGTGGGTTGCTTGAGTGACAGAAGCATAAACCCGAGTAAGGGGGTTGTTGCGTATGGGATAAAAGGGACTTGATGCTTTAATGCTATGGTTGGGTTTTACCTTAATGATCTTTAGTAGTTGCGGATGCTTGCTAGAGTTCCAATCATAAGTGCATATGATCCAAGAAGAGAAAGTATGTTAGCTTATGCCTCTCCCTCATATGAAATTGCAATGACGACTATCGGTCTTGTTAACAATTGCCTAGGACAATTCCGCACACCGACCCATCATTATTCCACACTCGCTCTTTATAATATTTAGTAATATATTCTAAATTTATGATAACAACACCTACTTTTATATTTTATCTCTCCGATACCATGCAAACTTATCCTCTTCATACCCACAACGTAGTTTTATTTCTCGTTTCTAGTTGGAAGCAAACGTTCGATTTACGTAGAGTCGTATCAGTGGCAAATAGGACTTGAGAGAATATTGATCTTACCTTTAGCTCCTTGTGGGTTCGACACTCCATACTTATCACTTTCACCATTGGGAATTGCTACGATGATTCCCTGCACTTGGGGATTATCAAGCTCTTTTCTGGCGCCGTTGCGGGGGAGCAATAGCGTGGGGTTGATATTCTCGTGTATTCTTGTTTGCTTTCTTCACTAAGTAGATTTTGTATTTCCTTTTTTGTTTCTATTTAGTTGTGGGTGAAACATAGATTTTTTTAAAGAATGAAAATACAAAAAAAATTACTTGCCTCTTATGCCTAAAAAGTTTTTCAATAAGAGAAGTGATTGGAAGATTATGCATTGAAGAAATGAGGGTCGACCCTGAGCACTTGTGTTCATGGTCATGGAAACAATGTAAAAAATTTCATGGAAGCTTCTCTGAAAATAATTATCCCCTTGTATATATCCATTATATTATAAAAATAATGTGCCAAGCCTTGGTTTTAGGATGATTAGATTGCTTCTTTACTTTATGCAGTATAAAAACAGAAACTTTGGCTGTAGCGCGTGATTTTACATTATTTACTGGAAAGTCAAATGGGTCTGAAACTTTTTGCACATTACTTATATACAAATTTTAATTGTTATATTTTTTTAGAATTTTTTTGAGTTACATAAGTATACTAAACTTCCAGGGGGGTAGGCGCGCCCCCACCCTCGTGGGCCCCTCGTAGCTCCACCGACCTACTTCTTTCGCCTATTTATACTCTTATACCCTGAAAACATCTGGGAGAGCCACGAAACCACTCTTCCACCGCCACCACCTTCTGTACCCCGTGAGATCCCATCTTGGGGCCTTTTCCGGCGATCTGCCGGAGGGGGATTCGATCACGGAGGGCTTCTACATCAACACCATAGCCTCTCCAATGATGTGTGAGTAGTTTACCACATAACTTCGGGTCCATATTTATTAGCTAGATGACTTCTTCTCTCTCTCTGTCTCTTTGGTTCTCAATACAAAGTTCTCCTTGATGTTCTTGGAGATCTATTCGATGTAATACTTTTTGCGGTGTGTTTGCCGAGATCCGATGAATTGTGGGTTTATGATCAAGATTATCTATGAACAATATTTGGTTCTTCTCTGAATTCTTATATGCATGATTTTATATCTTTGCAAGTCTCTTCGAATTATCGGTTTAGTTTGGCCTACTAGATTGATCTTTCTTGCAATGGGAGAAATGCTTAGCTTTGGGTTCAATCTTGCGGTGTCCTTTCCCAGTGACAGCAGGGGCAGCAAGGCACGTATTGTATTGTTGCCATCGAGGATAAAAAGATGGGGTTTATATCATATTGCTTGAGTTTATCCCTCTACATCATGTCATCTTTCCTAATGCGTTACTCTGTTCTTATGAACTTAATACTCTAGATGCATGCTAGATAGCGATCGATGTGTGGAGTAATAGTAGTACATGCAGAATCGTTTCGGTCTACTTGACACGGACGTGATGCCTATGTTCATGATCATGCCTAGATATTCTCATAACTATGTGCTTTTCTATCAATTGCTTGACAGCAATTTGTTCACCCACCGTAATATATGCTATCATGAGAGAAGCCACTAGTGAAACCTATGCCCCCCGGGTCTATTTTACATCATATTAGTTTCCCGTCAACTTGCCAATTTCTGTCGCTGTTTATTTTGCAATCTTTACTTTCCAATCTATACAACAAAAATACCAAAAATATTTATCTTATTATCTCTATCGGATCTCACTTTTGCAAGTGGCCTTGAAGGGATTGACAACCCCTTTACCACATTGGTTGCAAGGTTCTTAATTGTTTGTGCAGGTACTAGGTGATTTGCGTGTATTCTCCTACTGGATTGATACCTTGGTTCTCAAAAACTGAGGGAAATACTTACGCTACTTTGTTGCATCACCCTTTCCTCTTCAAGGGAAAACCAACGCATGCTCAAGAGGTTGCAGTGGACCGCAAATAATCTGATGTGAGTATTGATGTTCAACCAGAAGAAGAAATAATGCAAAGACATCGGATTATAGAAATATCTGTATAATTTGAAAGTTTAAATACAAAGGAATTGTGATTTCCAAATCGGGTGATCGGAAGCAGATGCTCTGATCAAAAGATAAGTAAGTTTTGAATACACATAGATCGACAATCAATCAAGGTTTGATTTGCCGAGAACTAGCTCATGTCTGAAGTTACATCTGAATCGAAGGGAAGAATCCTAATTGTGACTGATGATTACGAGAATTCAGAAACATGTTGAATCAAATGCTCAAAATGACGATGACAAAGGATGCTAATGAATATTGCTACATATATGGAAGTACCCATAGTGCAGGCAGGCAAGACTTTCGAGAGCAATAGGCTGCAGAAGATTCTCGGAAGATCGGATAGTATTTCAAAGTATCTTATGAAACATATGGACAACTAGGGATGCACAAATCCTCGATAAATGTGAGGAATTATTCGTAGGGGTATTCATGCAAAAAAGAGCTGCATGGCAGTAGCTCAAAGGGTTCTTGAAAAAACGAAGAGTATTTCGAGGCATCTTGTGATAACAAGGGCAATTGGGAATGAATGTATGAATGGCAAGTGTATGAAGTTTTACATAAGGATATATCGGTGGTCGGGAATTGCAACGGCGATGGGCACAAGGGTCTCAGGAAACATCGAAGAGTATCTTTGGAATCTTTTGGTGAATCAAGCCATTGTCTCGAATGAGGGGCTCTCCGGAAGGAAGTATTTACGAGAACCTAGAGTTAGGGTTAGCAAAATCTTTAACCTGAATATAAGAGAGATCAGAATCCCAGAGTAAAGACAAGGAATAAAAGATCCTAATACCACCCAATTGTGATGTGGGTCGTAAGCCACAAAACAATGTTAGTAAAAGTTTTCCAAAGACTAGACTCAACTTCGGCCAAGGAGTTGGAAAGGGGGCTACCTACAAGTAGTCGGCTCTGATACCAACTTGTGATGCCCTCGATTCAATCGTACACTAATCATACATGCGAACGTGTATGATCAAGATCAGGGACTCACGGGAAGATATCACAGCACAACTCTAGACACAAATTAAATTCATACAAGCTTCATATTACAAGCCAGGGGCCTCGAGGGCTCAAATACAAACGAGTCAGCGAAAGCAACAATATTTGAGTATAGACATAAGTTAAACAAGTTTGCCTTAAGAAGGCTAGCACAAAAGTAGCATCGACCGAAATGGCCTCCTGCCTGGGAGCCTCCTAACTACTCCTGGCCGTCGGTGGTCTCCACGTAGTAGTAGGCACCCTCGGGGTAGTAGTAGTCGGCGGCGGTGGTAGCATCTGGCTCCTTGGATCCGTCATCTGATCGCGGCAATCGGGTATAAGGGAAAAGAGGTAGCAAAGCAACCGTGAGTACTCATCTAAAGTGCTCGCAAGACTTACATGATATCTAAACTAAGTATGCATTTGTATCAAAGGAATGGGTTGTATCTGTGGACTGAACTGCAGAATGCCAGAAGAGAAAAGGAAAAGCCTTACCTATCAAAGACTAGCATCTTGCACCATCAAAAGAGATAAGAGTAACATATTATAATAGTTGTAAGTATGTTGTAACATCGCCAAGAGATCACTTCCTCGAATCCCTGCAATAAAGCAATCCCGGAGCCATCATTTCCATTTCGTGCCTCAACATTCATTTCTAGTTGTATCGATCGAGATACAACTCCAAGCGTCTGTTACCATGGACACGACTATTCGAATAAATAATACTTCCCTGCAGGGGTGAACAAACTTACCCAACACTCTCGATCAACTCTGGCTGGACACACCATCAGGTCATGACCGGCCTCGGCCGATCAACACACCGCGGTCTAACCTAGGATCAACACAGAGGCCAGCACACTGGTCTACGTCCTAAGCACGCAGGGGTCTTGGGCCCATCGCCCTTTGCACTCCTGCATGTTGCATGGACGGCCGAGATCAGTCATGGTAACCTCCTTATACAAGGCAGGTGCTTACGTGGGCTACCCGGGCGCGTGCTGCTCAGTCGTTAACGTCCGAAGAGCTTTCAGCCGATACATATGATGCAGAGTGCCCATACTTATTCCTGCATGGTGGTTGCTACCTCTTGAGCACTGCGGTGGTTTTCCCTTGAAGAGGAAAGGGTGATGTAGTAAAGCAGCGTAAGTATTTCCCTCAGTTTTTGAGAACCAAGGTATCAATCCAATAGGAGACCACGCGCGAGTCACCTCGTACCTACACAAACAAATAAGAACCTCGCAACCAACGCGATAAAGGGGTTGTCAATCCCTTCACGGCCACTTGCAAGAGTGAGATCTGATAGAGATGATAATAATAAGATAAATATTTTTGGTATTTTTATGATATAGATTGAAAGTAAAGATTGCAAAATAAAATAGATTGGAAAGTTGTATGATGGAAAATAGACCCGGGGCCATAGGTTTCACTAGTGGCTTCTCTCAAGATAGCATAAGTATTACGGTGGGTGAACAAATTACTGTCGAGCAATTGATAGAAAAGCGAATAATTATGAGAATATATAGGTATGATAATGTATATAGGCATCACGTCCGTGACAAGTAGACCGACTCATGCCTGCATCTACTACTATTACTCCACACATCGACCGCTATCCAGCATGCATCTAGAGTATTAAGTTCATAAGAACATAGTAACACTTTAAGCAAGATGACATGATGTAGAGGGATAAACTCATGCAATATGATATAAACCCCATCTTTTTATCCTCGATGGCAACAATACAATACGTGTCGTTTCCCTTTCTGTCACTAGGATCGAGCACCACAAGATACAACCCAAAGCTAAGCACTTCTCCCATTGCAAGAAAGATCAATCTAGTGGGCCAAACCAAACTGATAATTTGAAGAGACTTGCAGAGATAAACCAATCATACATAAAAGAATTCAGAGAAGATTCAAATGTTTTTCATAGATAAACTTGATCATAAACCCACAATTCATCGGATCTCGACAAACACACCGTAAAAGAAGATTACATCAAATAGATCTCCAAGAGAATCAAGGAGAACTTTGTATTGAGATCCAAAGAGAGAGAAGAAGCCATCTAGCTACTAGCTATGGACCCGAAGGTCTGAGGTAAACTACTCACACATCACCGGAGGGGCCATGGAGTTGATGTAGAGGCCCTCTGTGATCAATGCCCCCCTCCGGCGGAGCTCCGGAAAAGGCCCCAAGATGGGATCTCTTGGGTACAGAAGGTTGCGGCGGTTGAAATAGGGTTTCGTGGTGCTCCTGGATGTTTTCGGGGTATGTCAATATATATAGGAGGAAGAAGTAGGTCGGTGGAGCAATGAGGGGCCCACGAGGGTGGAGGGCGCGCCCATGGGGTAGGCGCACCCCCTGCCTCGTGGCCTCCTCGATTGTTTCTTGACGTCCACTCCAAGTCCCCTGGATCACGTTTGTTCCAAAAATCACGCTCCCGAAGGTTTCATTCCGTTTGGACTCCGTTTGATATTTCTTTTCTACGAAACACTGAAATAGGCAAAAAAAACAACAATTTGGGCTGGGCCTCCGGTTAATAGGTTAGTCCCAAAAATAATATAAAAGTGTAAAATAAAGCCCATTAACATCCAAAACAGATAATATAATAGCATGGAACAATCAAAAATTATAGATACGTTGGAGACGTATCAAGCATCCCCAAGCTTAAATCCTGCTCGTCCTCGATTAGGTAAATGATAAAGACAGAATTTTTGATGTGGAATGCTTCCTAACATATTTCTCAATGTAATTTTTCTTTATCGTGGCATGAATGTTCAGATCCGAAAGATACAAGATAAAAGTTTAATATTGACATAAAAATAATAATACTTCAAGCATACTAACTAAGCAATCATGTCTTCTCAAAATAACATGGCCAAAGAAAGTTCATCCCTACAAAATCATATAGTTTGGTCATGCTCCATTTTCGTCACACAAGAATGCTCTCATCATGCACAACCCTGATGACAAGCCAAGCAATTGTTTCACACTTTAGTAATCTCAAACTTTTTTCAACTTTCACGTAATACGTGAGCGTGAGCCATGGATATAGCACTATGGGTGGAATAGAATATAATGAAGGGGGTTATGTGGAGAAGACAAAAAAGGAGAAAGTCTCACATTGACGCGGCTAATCAATGGGCTAGGGAGATGCCCATCAATTGATGTCAATGCAAGGAGTAGGGATTGCCATGCAACAGATGCACTAGAGCTATAAATGTATGGAAGCTCAACAAAAGAAACTAAGTGGGTGTGCATCCAAATTGCTCATGAAGACCTAGGGCACTTGAGGAGGCCCATTGTTGGAATATACAAGCCAAGTTCTATAATGAAAAGTTCCCACTAGTATATGAAAATGGCAAAACAAGAGACTCTCTATTATAAAGATCATGGTGCTACTTTGAAGCACAAGTGTGGAAAAAGGATAGTAGCATTGCCCCCCTTTTTTGGGCCTTCTTTTTTATTTGTCCTTTCTTTTTTTCTTTTTTGGGGACAATGCTCTATTAATGATGATCATCACACTTCTATTTATTTACAACTCAATGATTACAACTCGATATTAGAACAAGATATGACTCTATATGAATGCCTTCGCGGTGTACCGGGATGTGCAATGACTCATGAGTGACATGTATGAAAGAATTATGAACGGTGGCTTTGCCACAAATACGATGTCAACTACATGATCATGCAAGGCAATATGACAATGATGATGTGTGTCATAATAAACGGAACGGTGGAAAGTTGCATGACAATATATCTCGGAATGGCTATGGAAATGCCATAATAGGTAGGTATGGTGGCTGTTTTGAGGAAGATATAAGGAGGTTTATGTGTGATAGAGCGTATCGTATCACAGGGTTTGGATGCACCGGCGAAGTTTGCACCAACTCTCAAGGTGAGAAAGGGCAATGCATGGTACCGAAGAGGCTAGCAATGATGGAAGGGTGAGAGTGTGTATAATCCATGGACTCAACATTAGTCATAAAGAACTAACATACTTATTGCAAAAATCTTCAAGTCATCAAAAACCAAGTATTATGCGCATGCTCCTAGGGGGATAGATTGGTAGGAAAAGATCATCGCTCGTCCCCGATTGCCACTCATAAGAAAGACAATCAAATAACACCTCATGTTTCAAATTTGTTACACAATGTTTACCATACGTGCATGCTACGGGACTTGCAAACTTCAACACAAGTATTTCTCAAATTCACAACTACCCAACTAGCACAACTTTGATATCACCATCTCCATATCTCAAAACAATCATCAAGTATCAAACTTCTCTTAGTATTCAATGCACTTATATGAAAACTTTTTATTATGCCTAAAAGCAAATTGCATGTTGTTCTAAAGGACTCTCAAAATAATATAAGTGAATCATGAGAGATCAATTATTTCTATAAAATGAAACCACCACCGTGCTCTAAAAGATATAAGTGAAGCACTAGAGCAAAAACTATATAACTCAAAAGATATAAGTGAAGCACATAGAGTATTCTAATAAATTCCAATTCATCTGTGTCTCTCTAAAAAGGTGTGTACAGCAAGGCTGATTGTGGTAAACTAAAAAGCAAAAACTCAAATCATACAAGACGCTCCAAGCAAAACACATATCATGTGGCGAATAAAAATATAGCTCCAAGTAAAGTTACCGATGAACGAAGACAGAAGAGGGGATGCCTTCCGGGGCATCCCCAAGCTTAGGATTTTTGGTGTCCTTGTATTTTACATTGGGGTGCCTTGGGCATCCCCAAGCTTAGGCTATTTCCACCCCTTGTTCCATAATCCATCAAAGCTTTACCCAAAACTTGAAAACTTCACAACACAAAACTTAACAGAAAATCTCGTGAGCTCCGTTAGCGAAAGAAAACAAAACACCACTTCAAGGTACTGTAATGAACTCATTCTTTATTTATATTTGTGTTAAACCTACTGTATTGCAACTTCTCTATGGTTTATAAACTCTATTACTAGCCATAGATTCATCAAAATAAGCAAACAACACACGAAAAACAGAATCTGTCAAAAACAGAACAGTCTGTAGTAATCTGTAACTAAGGCAAACTTCTGGAACCTCAAAAATTCTAAAATAAATTTCTGGATGTGAGGAATTTATATATTAATAATCTTCAAAAATAATTAACTAATTATCAATCTCCAATAAAAAATGGCAGCAATTCTCATGAGCGCTAAAGTTTCTGTTTTTTACAGCAAGATCAAAAAGACTTTCCCCAAGTCTTCCCAACGGTTCTACTTGGCACAAACACTAATTAAACACAAAAAACACAACCAAAACAGAGGCTAGATAAATTATTTATTACTAAACAGTAGCAAAAAGCAAGGAATAAAAATAAAATTGAGTTTCCTCCCAACAAACGCTATCGTTTAACGCCCCTAGCTAGGCATAAAAGCGAGGATAGATCTAGGTATTGCCATCTTTGGTAGGCAATCCATAAGTGGCTCTCATAATAGATTCATATGGTAATTTAATTTCTTTCTTGGGAAGTGTTCCATGCCTTTCCTTAACGGAAATTGGAATCTAACATTCCCTTCCTTCATATCAATAATTGCACCAATCGTTCTAAGGAAAGGTCTACCAAGAATATAGGACATGAAGGATTGCAATCTATATCAAGAACAATGAAATCTACGGGCACATAATTCCTATTTGCAACAATAAGAACATCATTAATATTTCCCAT
Organism: Triticum urartu; assembly: GCF_003073215.2. Taxonomy (NCBI): domain Eukaryota; kingdom Viridiplantae; phylum Streptophyta; class Magnoliopsida; order Poales; family Poaceae; genus Triticum; species Triticum urartu. The sequence continues at coordinate 240,575,189 of NC_053022.1, read as the reverse complement.
AGGTTTCTTAATAGTGGAATGCACAAGGTGCAAGTTTAAAGAACAATCATCAAATTCACGGAAACCTAGCAAATCACACAAAGTTTTTGGGATCGTGGAAACACTAGCACCCAAATCACACAAAGCATATCATTCACGATCTTCAATTTTTATTTTAATAGTAGGTTCCCACTCATCATAAAGTTTTCTAGGGATAGAAACTTCCAACTCAAGTTTTTATTCATAAGATTGCATCAAAGCATCAACGATATGTTTAGTAAAAGCTTTATTTTGACTATAAGCATGAGGAGAATTTAGCACGGATTGCAACAAGGAAATACAATCTATCAAAGAGCAATTATCATAATTAAATTCCTTGAAATCCAAAATAGTGGGTTCGTTGCTATCTAAAGTTTTGACCTCTCCAATCCCACTTTTATCAACTTTTGCATCAAGATCTAAAAACTCCGAATTTTTGGGATGCCTTCTAAGTAAAGTTGACTCATCTCCAGTCCCATCATTATCAAGATTCATATTACAAAACAAGGATTTAATAGGGGACACATCAATCACTTTTAGATCTTCATTTTTATTATCATGAAAACTAGAAGAACACGCCTTCACAAAGCAATCTTTCTTAGCACGCATCCTAGCGGTTCTTTCTTTGCACTCATCAATGGAAATTCTCATGGATTTGAGAGACTCATTGATATCATGCTTAGGTGAAATAGATCTAAGTTTCAAAGAATCAACATCAAGAGAAATTCTATCCACGTTCCTAGCCAATTCATCAATCTTAAGCAATTTTTCTTCAGTTAAAGCATTGAAACTCTTTTGCGAACTAGTAAATTCTTTAATACTAAATTCAAAATCAGAGGGCATATTATTATAATTTCCATAAGAATTGTTGTAGGAATTACCATAATTATTAGAGGAATTACTAGGAAACGGCCTAGAATTAAAATTACCTCTATACGCGTTGTTACCAAAATTGTTCCTACCAACAAAATTCACATCCATAGATTCATTATTATTCTCAATCGAAGTAGACAAGGGAATATCATTAGGATCAGTAGGAACACTCTTATTAGAAAACAATTTCATAATTTCATCCATCTTTCCACTCAAAACATTAATCTCTTCAATTGCATGCACCTTTTTACTAGTAGATCTTTCAGTGTGCCATTGATAATAATTAACCATAATATTATCTAGGAGTTTGGTAGCTTCTCCTAAAGTGATTTCCATAAAAGTGCCTCCCGCGGCCGAATCTAAAAGATTTCTAGAAGCAAAACTCAATCCGGCATAATTTTTTTGTATAATCATCCATAAATTCAATCCATGTGTAGGGCAATTACGTATCATTAATTTCATCCTCTGCCAAGATTGTGCAACATTCTCATGATCAAGTTGCTTAAAATTCATAATATCATTTCTAAGAGAGATGATCTTAGCGGGAGGAAAATACTTAGAGATAAAAGCATCTTTGCACTTATTCCACGAATCAATACTATTTTTAGGCAAAGACGAAAACCAAGCTTTAGCACAATCTCTAAGCGAAAATGGAAATAGCTTAAGTTTAACAATATCATTATCCACTTCTTTCTTCTTTTGCATATCACACAAATCAAAAAAGTTGTTTAGATGGGTAGCGGCATCTTCACTAAGAAGGCCAGAAAACAGATCTTTCATGACAAGATTCAGCAAAGCAGTAAGATTCAGCATCGGTAAGAGGAGCAATCGGAGTGCTAATAAAATCATTATTGGTGGTATTGGCAAAGTCACACAATTTAGTATTATCTTGAGCCATCATGAGAAGCAAGCAATCCAACACACAAGCAAACAAGCAAAGAAGCAAAAGAGGCAAATTGAAAAGAGAAGGGGAACGGAAAAATAGGGTGAATAAAATGGCAAGGGTGAAATGGGGGAGAGGAAAACGAGAGGCAAATGGCAAATAATGTAATGCGGAGTATAAGAGTTGTGATGGGTACTTGGTATGTCTTGACTTGGCGTAGATCTCCCCGGCAATGGCGCCAGAAATCCTTCTTGCTACCTCTTGAGCACTGCGTTGGTTTTCCCTTGAAGAGGAAAGGGTGATGCAGTAAAGCAGCGTAAGTATTTCCCTCAGTTTTTGAGAACCAAGGTATCAATCCAGTAGGAGACCACGCGCGAGTCACCTCGTACCTACACAAACAAATAAGAACCTCACAACCAACGCAATAAAGGGGTTGTCAATCCCTTCATGGCCACTTGCAAGAGTGGGATCTGATAGAGATGATAATAATAAGATAAATATTTTTGGTATTTTTATGATATAGATTGAAAGTAAATATTGCAAAATAAAATAGATTGGAAACTTGTATGATGGAAAATAGACCCGGGGGCCATAGGTTTCACTAGTGGCTTCTCTCAAGATAGCATAAGTATTACGGTGGGCGAACAAATTACTGTCGAGAAAGTGATAGAAAAGCGAATACTTATGAGAATATCTAGGTACGATCATTTATATATACATCACGCCCGTGACAAGTAGACCAACTCCTGCCTGCATCTACAACTATTACTCCACACATCGACCGCTATCCAGCATGCATCTAGAGTATTAAGTTCATAAGAACAGAGTAACGCCTTAAGCAAAATGACATGATGTAGAGGGATAAACTCATGCAATATGATATAAACCCCATCTTTTTATCCTCGATGGCAACAATACAATACGTGTCGTTTCCCTTTCTGTCACCAGGATCGAGCACCGCAAGATTGATCCCAAAGCTAAGCACTTCTCCCATTGCAAGAAAGATCAATCTTGTGGGCCAAACCAAACTGATAATTCGAAGAGACTTGCAAAGATAAACCAATCATACATAAAAGAATTCAGAGAAGATTCAAATATTGTTCATAGATAAACTTGATCATAAACCCACAATTCATCGGATCTCGACAAACACACCGCAAAAGAAGATTACACCGAATAGATCTCCAAGAGAATCAATGAGAACTTTGTATTGAGATCCAAAGAGAGAGAATAAGCCATCTAGCTACTAGCTATGGACCCGAAGGTCTGAGGTAAAATACTCACACATCATCGGAGGGGCCATGGAGTTGATGTAGAGGCCCTCCATCAATGCCCCCTCCGGCGGAGCTCCAGAAAAGGCCCCAAGATGGGATCTCTTGGGTACAGAAGGTTGCGGCAGTGGAAATAGGGTTTCGTGGTGCTCCTGGATGTTTTCGGGGTATGTCAATATATATAGGAGGAAGAATTAGGTCGGTGGAGCAACGAGGGGCCCAGGAGGGTGGAGGGCAGGCCCAGGGGGGTAGGCGCGCCCCTGCCTCGTGGCCTCCTTGATTGTTTCTTGACGTCCACTCCAAGTCCCCTGGATCACGTTTGTTCCAAAAATCACGCCCTCGAAGGTTTCATTCCGTTTGGACTCCATTTGATATTCCTTTTCTACGGAACACTGAAATAGGCAAAAAAACAGCAATTTGGGTTGGGCCTCCGGTTACTAGGTTAGTCCCAAAAATAATATTAAAGTGTAAAATAAAGCCCATTATTATCCAAAACAGAAAATATAATAGCATGTAACAATAAAAAATTATAGATACGTTGGAGACGTATCAGTGGTCAGTGCGAAAAGGCTAGAGGCCTACTCGGATCACATATCCAAATCGTTAGTGTCTTGGGAGCACGCGGTAACGATCAATGATCCACGATATTGTAGTAAATATGGCCTAGAGGCACTAATAAAGTTGTTATTTATATTTCCTTATATCATGATAAAAGTTTATTATTCATGCTAGAATTGTATTAACCGGAAACTTAGTACAAGTGTGAATACATAGACAAAGAAAGTGTCACTAGTTTGCCTCTACTTGACTAGCTCGTTGAATCAATGATGGTTATGTTTCCTGACCATAGACATGGGTTGTCATTTGATTAACGGGATCACATCATTAGAGGATGATGTGATTGACTTGACTCATCTATTAGCTTAGCACGATGATCGTTTAGTTTGTTGCTATTGCTTTCTCCATAACTATACATGTTCCTATGACTATGAGATCATGCAACTCCCGAGTACTGGAGGAACACTTTGCGTGCTACCAAACGTCACAACGTAACTAGGTGATTACAAAGGTGCTCTACAGGTGTCTCCGATGGTATTTGTTGAGTTGGCATGGATCAAGATTAGGATTTGTCACTCCAATTGTCGGAGAGGTATCTCTGGGCCCTCTCGGTAATGTACATCACTATAAGCCTTGCAAGCAATGTAGCTAATGAGTTAGTTACATGATGTAGCATTACAGAACGAGTAAAGAGACTTGCCGGTAACGAGATTGAACTAGGTATTAAGATACCAACGATCGAATCCCGGGCAAGTAACATACCGATGATAAAGGGAACAACGTATATTGTTATGCGGTTTGACCGATAAAGATCTTCATAGAATCTGTAGGAACCAATATGTGCATCCAGGTTCCGTTATTGGTTATTGACCGGAGACATGTCTCGGTCATGTCTACATAGTTCTCGAACCCGTAAGGTCCGCACGCTTAACGTTCGGTGACGATCGGTATTACGAGTTTATGTGTTTTGATGTACCGAAGGTAGTTCAGAGTCCCGGATTTGATCACGGACATGACGAGGAGTCTCGAAATGGTCGAGACGTCAAGATCGATATATTGGAAGCATATATTTGGACATCGGAATGGTTCCGGGTGAAATCGGGAGTATACCGGAGTACCGGGAGGTTACCGAAACCCCCGGGAGGAATATGAGCCTTATTGGGCCTTAGTGGAAGAGAGGGGAAAGAAGCAAAGGAGGGGGCGCCCCCCAAGCCCAATCCGAATTGGGAAGGGCCCCCATTTCCTTCCTTCTTCCTCCTCCTTCCTTCTCCCCTAAAACCAACAAAGGGAAGGGGGGAATCCTACTCCCGGTGGGAGTAGGACTCCCTTGGGGCGCGCCTAGAGAGGCCGCCCCCCTCCTCCACCCCTTTATATATGGGTGAGGGGGCACCCCATAGACACACAAGTTGGTCATTGATCTTTAGCCGTGTGCGGTGCCCCCCTCCACCATAATCCACCTCGGTAATATCATAGCGGTGCTTAGGCAAAGCCCTGTTCCGGTAGCAATATCATCACCGTCATCACGCCGTCGTGCTGACAAAGCTCTACTGGATCATGAGTTCGCGGGACGTCACCGAGCCGAACGTGTGCAGATCACAGAGGTGTTGTATCTTCTGTACTAGATCGGTCGATCGTGAAGACGTACGACTACATCAACCGCGTTGTCATAACGCTTCCGCTTACGGTCTATGAGGGTACGTAGACGATACTCTCCCCTCTCGTTGCTGTGCATCACCATGATCTTGCGGGTGCGTAGGAATTTTTTTGAAATTACTGTGTTCCCCAACAGTGGCATCTGAGCCAGGTTTATGCGTAGATGTTATATGCATGAGTAGAACACAAAGGAGTTGTGGGCGTGGGTATATACATATTGCTTGCCATCACTAGTTGATTCTTGATTCAATGGCATTGTTGGATGAAACGGCCTAGACCGACATTACGCGTATGCTTACGCGAGACTGGTTCTACCGACGTGCTTCGCACACAGGTGGCTAGTGGGTGTCTATTTCTCCAGCTTTAGTTGAATCGGATTCAATGAATAGGGTTCTTTCTGAAGATCAAAAAGCAATCACTATACCGCGTTGTGGTTTTTGATGCGTAGGTAAGAACGGTTCTTGCTCAACCCTTAGCAGCCACGTAAAACTTGCAACAACAAAGTAGAGGACGTATAACTTTTTTTTGGAGGGCATGTTGTGATGTGATATGGTCAAGGCATGATGCTAAATTTTATTGTATGAGATGATCATGTTTTGTAACACAGTTATCGGCAACTGGCAGGAGCCATATGGTTATCGCTTTATTGTATGAAATGCAATCGCCATGTAATTGCTTTACTTTATCACTAAGCGGTAGCAATATTCATAGAAGCAATAGTTGGCGAGACGACAACGATGCTTCGATGGAGATCAAGGTGTCAAGCCGGTGACGATGGTGATCATGAGGGTGCTTTGGAGATGGAGATCAAAGGCACAAGATGATGATGGCCATATCATATCACTTATGTTGATTGCATGTGATGTTTATCCTTGATGCATCTTATTTTGCTTAGTTCGGCGGTAGCATTATAAGATGATCTCTTACTAAATTTCAAGGTATAAGTGTTCTCCCTGAGTATGCACCGTTGCTATAGTTCGTCGTGCCGAGACACCACGTGATGATCGGGTGTGATAAGCTCTACGTTCACATACAACGGGTGTAAGCCAGTTTTGCACACGCGGAATACTCGGGTTAAACTTGACGAGCCTGGCATATGCAGATATGGCCTCGAAACACTAGAGACCGAAAGGTCGAGCGTGAATCATATAGTAGATATGATCAACATAGTGATGTTCACCATTGAAAACTACTCCATCTCACGTGATGATCGAACATGGTTTAGTTGATATGGATCACGTGATCACTTAGATGACTAGAGAGATGTCTATCTAAGTGGGAGTCCTTAAGTAATTTGATTAACTGAACTTTAATTTATCATGAACTTAGTACCTGATAGTATTTTGCATGTCTATGTTGTTGTAGATAGATGGCCCATGCTGTTGTTTTGTTGAATTTTAATGTGTTCCTAGAGAAAGCTAAGTTGAAAGATGATGGTAGCAACTACACGGACTGGGTCCGTAACTTGAGGATTATCCTCATTGCTGCATAGGAGAATTATGTCCTGGAAGCACTGCTAGGTGACAAACCCGCTGCAGGAGCAACGCCAGATGTTGTGAACACCTGGCAGAGCAAAGCTGATGACTACTCGATAGTTCAGTGTGCCATGCTTTACGGCTTAGAACCGGGACCTCAACGATGTTTTGAACGTCATGGAGCATATGAGATGTTCCAGGTGTTGAAGTTAATATTTCAAGAAAATGCCCGAATTGAGAGATGAAGTCTCCAATAAGTTCTACAGCTGCAAGATGGAGGAGAATAGTTCTGTTAGTGAACATATACTCAGAATGTCTGGGTACAACAACCACTTAACTCAACTGGGAGTTAATCTTCCTGATGATAGTGTCATTGACAGAGTTCTTCAATCTCTGCCACCAAGCTACAAGAGCTTCGTGATGAACTATAATATGCAAGGGATGGATAAAACAATTCCTGAGATCTTCGCAATGCTAAAGGCTGTGGAGGTAGAAATCAAGAAGGAGCATCAAGTGTTGATGGTCAACAAGACCACCAGTTTCAAGAAAAAGGGTAAAGGGAAGAAGGGGAACTTCAAGAAGAACAGCAGGCCAGTTGCTGCTCAAGTGAACAAACCCAAGTCTAGACCTAAGCCTGAGACTGAGTGATTCTACTGCAAAGGAACTGGTCAGTGGAAGCGGAACTGCCCCAAGTATTTGGCGAAGAAGGATGGCAAAGTGAAAGGTATATTCGATATACATGTTATTGATGTGTACCTTACTAATGCTCGCAGTAGTGCCTGGGTATTTGATACTGATTCAGTTGCTAAAATTTGCAACTCGAAACAGGGGCTACGGATTAAGCGAAGATTGGCTAAGGATGAGGTGACGATGCGCGTGGGAAATGGTTCCAAAGTCGATGTGATCGCCATCGGCACGCTACCTCTACATCTACCTTCAGGATTAGTTTTAGACCTGAATAATTGTTATTTGGTGCCAGCGTTGAGCACGAACATTATATCTGGATCTTGTTTAATGCGAGACGGTTATTCATTTAAATCAGAGAATAATGGTTGTTCTATTTATATGAGTAATATCTTTTATGGTCATGCACCCTTGATGAGTGGTCTGTTTTTACTAAATCTTGATAGTAGTGATACACATGTTCATAGTATTGAAACCAAAAGATGCAGAGTTGATAATGATAGTGCAACTTATTTGTGGCACTGCCGTTTAGGTCATATTGGTGTAAAGCGCATGAAGAAAATCCATTCTGATGGACTTCTAGAATCACTTGATTATGAATCACTTGGTACTTGCGAACCATGCCTCATGGGCAAGATGACTAAAACTCCATTCTATGGAACAATGGAGCGAGCAATAGAGTTATTGGAAATCATACATACTGATGTATGTGGTCCAATGAACATTGAAGCTCGCGGCATAGATCATTATTTTTTCACCTTCACAGATGATTTGAGCAGATATGGGTATATCTACTTGATGAAACATAAGTCTGAAACATTTGAAAAGTTCAAATAATTTCAGAGTGAAGTGGAAAATCATCCTAACAAGAAAATCAAGTTTCTACGATCTGATCGTGGAGGCGAATATTTGAGTTATGTGTTTGGACTTCATTTGAAACAATGCGGAATAGTTTCGCAACTCACGCCACCTGGAACACCACAGCATAATGGTGTGTCCAAACGTTGTAATCATACTTTACTAGATATGGTGCGATCTATGATGTCTCTCACTGATTTACCGCTATCATTTTGGGGTTACGCTTTAGAGACAGATACATTCACATTAAATAGGGCACCATCTAAATCCACCGAGACGACACCTTATGAACGGTTGTTTGGCAAGAAACCCAAGTTGTCGTTTCTTAAAGTTTGGGTCTGTGATGCTTATGTGAAAAAGCTTCAACCTAATAAGCTCGAACCGAAATCGGAGAAATGCGTCTTCATAGGATACCCAAAGGAGACTGTTGGGTACACCTTCTATCACAGATCTGAAGGCAATATATTTGTTACTAAGAATGTATCCTTTCTAGAGAAGGAGTTTCTCTCGAAAGAAGTGTGTGGGAGGAAAGCAGAACTTGATGAGGTAATTGTACCTTCTCCCTTATTGGAAAGTAGTTCATCACTGAAATCAGTTCCAGTGATTCCTGCACCAGTAAGTGAGGAAGCTAATGATGATGATCATGAAACTTCTGATCAAGTTACTACCGAACCTCGTAGGTCAACCAGAGTAAGATCCGCACCAAAGTGGTATGGTAATCCTGTTCTGGAAGTCATGTTACTTGACCATGACGAACCTACGAACTATGAGGAAGTGATGATGAGCCCATATTCCGCAAAATGGCTTGAAGCCATGAAATCTGAGATGGGATCCATGTATGAGAACAAAGTGTGGACTTTGGTTGACTTGCTCGATGATCGGCAGGCCATAGAGAATAAATGGATCTTTAAGAAGAAGACTGACACTGACGGTAATGTTACTGTCTACAAAGCTCGGCTTGTTGCAAAAGGTTTTTGACAAGTTCAAGGAGTTGACTACGATGAGACCTTCTCACCCGTAGCGATGCTTAAGTCCGTCCGAATCATGTTAGCAATTGCCGCATTTTATGATTATGAAGTTTGGAAAATGGATGTCAAAACTGCATTCCTTAATGGATACCTTAAAGAAGAGTTATATATGATGCAACCAGAAGGTTTTGTCGATCCAAAAGATGCTAACAAAGTGTGCAAGCTCCAGCGATCCATTTATGGACTGGTGCAAGCCTCTCGGAGTTGGAATATATGCTTTGATAGTGTGATCAAAGCATATGGTTTTATACAGACTTTTGGAGAAACCTGTATTTACAAGAAAGTGAGTGGGAGCTCTGTAGCATTTCTGATATTATATGTAGATGACATATTGTTGATCAGAAATGATATTGAATTTCTGAATAGCATAAAAGGATACTTGAATAAGAATTTTTCAATGAAAGACCTTGGTGAAGGTGCTTATATATTGGGCATCAATATTATAGAGATAGATCAAGACGATTGATTGGACTTTCACAAAGCACATACCTTGATAAAGTTTTGAAGAAGTTCAAAATGGATCAGGCAAAGAAAGGGTTCTTTCCTGTATTACAAGGTGTGAAGTTGAGTCAGACTCAATGCCCGACCACTGCAGAAGATAGAGAGAAAATGAAAGGTGTTCCCTATGCTTCAGGCATAGGCTCTATCATGTACGCAATGCTGTGTACCAGACCTGATGTGTGCCTTGCTATAAGTTTAGCAGGGAGGTACCAAAGTAATCCAGGAGTGGATCACTAGACAGCGGTCAAGAACATCCTGAAATATCTGAAAAGGACTAAGGATATGTTTCTCGTATATGGAGGTGACAAAGAGCTCATCGTAAACGGTTACATCGATGCAAGATTTGACACTGATCCGGATGACTCTAAGTCACAAACCGGATACATGTTTTTATTAAATGGTGGAGCTGTCAGTTGGTGCAGTTCCAAGCAGAGTGTCGTGGCGGGGTCTACGTGTGAAGCCGAATACATAGCTGCTTCGGAAGCAGCATATGAAGGAGTCTGGATGAAGGAGTTCATATCCGATCTAGGTGTCATACCTAGTGCATCTGGTCCAATGAAAAACTTTTGTGACAATACTAGTGCAATTGCCTTGGCAAAGGAATCCATATTTCACAAGAGAACCAAGCACATCAAGAGACGCTTCAATTTCATCCGCGATCAAGTCAAGGAGGGAGACATAGAGATTTGCAAGATACATATGGATCTGAATGTTGTAGACCCGTGACTAAGCCTCTCTCACGAGAAAAACATGATCAACACCAAGACTCCATGGGTGTTAGAACCATTACAATGTAATCTAGATTATTGACTCTAGTGCAAGTGGGAGACTGAATGAAATATGCCCTAGAGGCAATAATAAAGTTGTTATTTATATTTCCTTATATCATGATAAATGTTTATTATTCATGCTAGAATTGTATTAACCGGAAACTTAGTACATGTGTGAATACATAGACAAACAAAGTGTCACTAGTTTGCCTCTACTTGACTAGCTCGTTGAATCAATGATGGTTATGTTTCCTGACCATAGACATGAGTTGTCATTTGATTAACGGGATCACATCATTAGAGAATGATGTGATTGACTTGAACCATCCATTAGCTTAGCACGATGATCGTTTAGTTTGTTGCTATTGCTTTCTCCATAACTATACATGTTCCTATGACTATGAGATCATGCAACTCCTGAATATCGGAGGAACACTTTGTGTGCTACCAAATGTCACAACGTAACTGGGTGATTACAAAGGTGCTCTATAGGTGTCTCCGATGGTATTTGTTGAGTTGGCATGGATCAAGATTAGGATTTTTCACTCCGATTGTCGGAGAGGTATCTCTGGGCCCTCTCGATAATGTACATCATTATAAGCCTTGCAAGAAATGTAGCTAATGAGTTAGTTACGGGATGTAACATTATGGAACAAGTAAAGAGACTTGCGGTAATGATATGGAACTAGGTATTGAGATACCGACGATCGAATCTCGGGCAAGTAACATACCATTGACAAAGGGAACAATGTATATCGTTATGTAGTTTGACCGATAAAGATCTTCGTAGAATATGTAGGAACCAATATGAGCATCCAGGTTCTGCTATTGGTTATTGACCGGGGACATGTCTTGGTCATTTCTACATAGTTCTCGAACCCGTAGGGTCCGCACGCTTAACATTCGGTGATGATCAGTATTACGAGTTTATGTGCTTTTATGTACCGAAGGTAGTTCGGAGTCTTGGATTTTATCACGGACATGACGAGGAGTCTCGAAATGGTCGAGACGCAAAGATCGATATATTGGAAGCCTATATTTGGACATCGGAATGGTTCCGGGTGAAATCGGGAGTATACCGGAGTACCGGGAGGTTACCGGAACCCCCCGGGAGGTATATGGGCCTTATTTGTGCCTTAGTGGAAGAGAGGGGAAAGAAGCAAAGGAGGGGGCGTGCCCCCCAAGCCCAATCCGAATTGGGAAGGGGGCCAGCCCCCCCTTTCGTTCCTCCTTCCTCCTCCTTCCTTCTCTCCTAAAACCAACAAAGGGAGGGGGAATCCTACTCCCGATGGGAGTAGGTCTCCCTTGGGGCGCGCCTAGAGAGGCCGGCCCCCTCCCCCTCCTCCACTCCTTTATATACGGGGGAGGGGGCACCCCATAGACACGCAAGTTGATCATTGATCTTTAGCCGTGTGCGATGCCCCCCTCCACCATAATCCACCTCGGTAATATCGTAGTGGTGCTTAGGCGAAGCCCTGTTCCGGTAGCAACATCATCATCGTCATCATGCCATAGTGCTGACAAAGCTCTCCCTCAAAGCTCTACTGGATCGTGAGTTCGCGGGACGTCATCGAGCCGAACGTGTGCAGATCACGGAGGTGTCATATCTTCGGTACTAGATCGGTCGATCGTGAAGACGTACGACTACATCAACCGCATTGTCATAACGCTTCCGCTTACGGTGTACGAGGGTACATAGATGATACTCTCCCCTCTCGTCGCTGTGCATCACCATGATCTTGCGTGTGCGTAGGATTTTTTTTTGAAATTACTGCGTTCCCCAACAGATATGTGGTCCCGTCGCCCCGTCTCACAGACTTACGGCAAGGGCTAAGAAAGCTCGGCCGTACTGCGTAGAAAACTCCCGGGTACCCTCTAGGTCAACCCAACTTCACATCACTCGTCACATTTCTCTCGCAGGTACACCTTGGGGCCGAACCGACTTCATCATGGTTCTGTGGTAAAGTCATAGTAACCGTGTGTCCAAAACAACAAGGGGGAAACCCGAGAAATCACCCTCGATGAATTCCCACTCCATGTAACCGTCAAGATGGACTCGGAGGAATCACTCTCGATGGTCCACACTTGAGGAGCTGCATGACAGAGTCATATCAAGAGTGGTGAAGGAGGAATCACCCTTGAAGACCACGACCGATTAGCTAAACTACAGAGATCTCATCAGAAGTGCTATACGAGGCATCACCCTCGGCACTCGATAGTAGCGTGGTGAGCAGAGCTCCAGCCCTGGCGGTGGGGCTATGGTATACGACGACAAATCGAAGCTGGGGAAATAGGGAACCGGCAGAGGGGCTCACCGCGAGTCCGATGGCGTGCTCGGGGAGGTTGGGGAGGTCCTGGAGAGGTTGAATCATAGGCAAACGCCCGAGGATGAAGATGACGACAATCTAGAGCTGCAGAGGTTCCTGGTTCAAACCGGAAGTTGGAGACGACGATGCGGTCGATGATGGAGCTCGTGGACGCATCCCTACGGTGCGGCGGTGACAATGGGCGTGAGAATGATGGGGCCATGGCGACGACATCAGCGGGCGAACTCGCGGAGGTGGATCCAGAGGGGGAGGAAGATGGGGGCACGAGGGGAGGCAAGCTAGTGATGAGGACATGGCTACCACAGTTACACCCATATCCCCTGCTGTTTTACCTCTTGGAACAATTGCTACAGCTCGCATATGCCAGTTAAATTATCAGGTACTTTCGTTCCTTTGTAATGTTTTTAGTGTTCATGAGAACATGATGCTGCCTAACTTAGATACATTTGTGTTGCTTGCAATTGAAATGCCTGGCACAGACAAGAAGGATGAACATTGGAGCATGATCAAGTACGGAGATGAAGGTGCGTGCGAAGAGAACAAGAACAGAGGTTCTAGTGGAGATTTCCAGACTTTGAAGCCACCATGATGACATACAAGAAGATGGACGAAATATATAAGATGGCCTTTCATATATTTCGTCCATGGCTTATTATTGGTGTTGCGCCACCTTATTTTGGGCCAGGCCCATGTGATCTATTTTTAGAGTCCGTTTTGTGGGGGAAACGAATTAGGAGGTGTTTTAGTCCCACCTTGTCAAGGATGGACGAAATCCCCTCTCTTTTCCCTATAAATATAGCCTTAAGGCACCGTTTAGACTTGGGTTTTATTTAGTTAAAAATTATCCATCGCTGCAACTTCGTGTACTTCGTTTGTGTCCAACGACCAGACCAAGACCGCTTATGAAACCCCACTTTTATCAATACTTCATCCATACTTGCTATATTCAGATTGCTTAATCATATTCTTGCTTGTTCTTCGATTGCTTGCAGGAATAGACCTTCATGGTTAGGTTGATCGTGCTCCGGCGTGGTCAATAATCTCTCGGAGTTGGTTTACCGATTGCTAAGGCGCTACGTCATTGAACGTTTATAGTCAGATCGTCAAAGTCGTATCCACCAAATCGATAGTTATCATCTCATCGAAAGATCAGGACCCTCGCCTCTATCAAGTGGTATCAGTTTTCAGGTTGCTCGGTGAGAAATTTTTCAGTTTTTTTTATAGTCTAGATTGCATTTGTTCTTCATACCTAGAGTCCAAGAAAAAGCAACAAAAAAAGTTAGATTAGTCATCTGTGTCCCAGACAGCCTGAGCCTTTCGCTATAATCACTTAGTTTTTGCATTGTTGAATTTTTCGGTTGCATCATGTGTCGAGTTGCTGGTTTCTAGTGTCTAGTCTTTTAGAGTTTCGGGTTCTAGTCACGTTTGCTTCATGTCGCATACGCATACGCCATCATCCGCATCATTGTCCTCTTCCGCTGTCACTCATTGTTTTTGCCGCCGTTGTTGTCATACATCACCCCCATCCACCAGCCATTGTCGTTTGTTGTCATCCTCTCATTAGCAATATTGAAGCTTGAGTCATCTAGAGAGATCTGATGGGCACATTTTGTTGGGACATTGTGATCACAAAAAAGTGCAGATCAGTTTGTACTTGGGGTGTACGTGACCTTGTAGGAGAGAGAGAAAGAACCGAGAAGAAATAACAACCAAAATAAAGTTGTTGAATTCGGTTGTGTACTAAAGGAAAGTGTTGATCCATTAGGGGGTTACAAAAAAGGAGCAGCCAACGTGGAGATACAAAAGGGAAGTTTGACTCTGTTTCCTAAGATTAAGGGATTGCCTTTTGTTTTGGTGGAAGGGAAGACTGAAAAAAAGGAAAAAAATGTTCGGTTTGGTATTCCACGTCCAGGAATAACGTGGAGCCCTGGCCTTTCACTTTTGCTGGATTGTTTTCGTGATTGAGAAATCTAGCGCGAGAGAAAAAAAAGAAGTAGATAGAAGGAAGTAAATCACATGAATTGTTGGCTGCAGACTAGTTGCTAGTTTCTTTGGGAAGTTGTGATCGCACCAAACAAAAGGGGAAAGTGCCCATCTGTTGTTGGGATCGAGATCCATACGGGATTTTCTTTATTGGAAGGTTCGTGTGTCCAAAAAAAAGACAAACGGTCCTGGAGCTGCCGTGGATAGAGGAAAGACTAAAAAAAAACTGATCTGTTTTTTCCTTTGGGTTTGTTTCCTCACGAAAGATTTGATAGCCTTGGAGTTGTGAGATCTCACATGGAAGGAGTTGTCCTTTGGAAAGTGTGTTCAGCATAAAAAGAAAGAGAGAGAAGGAACGACCTGATTGGTTTAAAAGAAAGTGCAGATCTGTTTTGATTTAGTTGGAACATTTCTTGTGAGAAAAAAAGGATAATATGGCTGGTTAGTGGGAGAAAGAGCAGGAGCGACAGAAAAGAAACAATAGAAGGGCTGCACTTTTTGGAAAGGACATGTCACACGTCCTCTCAAAACTTTGATTTGGAAAGAATTCTTCACGTCAATCAGGAGGGTTGCTTGTTTCCACGTTTGGACTTTAGATTAAAAAGAAACAGATTTGTTTCCCATCGAATTGGAGTACTACTTGGTTTGGGTATGCGAGAATAAACGTGGCAAAATTTTTTGTGGAAGTTGACGTCTGGTCGGCTTTCATATTTTTACTTTCCTAGTTTGCCACGTGGGACTTTGGTAAGAGAAAAAAAACAGTGTTCCTTGTGATATAGACTACTAGTACGTAGTAGTACTTTGGCTGTGGTAAAAAAAAGAGGTTGCCTCACTCGGTTGGATTTCTTTGGAGAACTGATAAAAGAAAAAGTGAAAGGAGGTTTGTACCACGCGTCTTGTTGCTGTAAAAAAGGGTGTGGTTAAAGAACAATACGGCTGGTGTTCGCGGCATATCGTGAATTTCGTCTGTGTCTTAGGCTCGCGTCACTAGTAGAGTCTAGCCTAGAACCAGCACTTGACCACTTTGAACGGATTTTCTACTTGCATTAATTAACATGGTTGTAGCACTTTTTCCACATATATAAAGCCAACCCAACTCCACGTATTTCTACACCGTGCATACATACGTTCACCTGGTAATCGCTTTACCCAACTCTTGGAGTTATTTGACACCGCTGGTTGCCGGTCACCTCTTGTTGCATGGTAAGAACTTGTAAGACTTTGATTTGCTATACTGTGAGTGTTTTACCACCACTTCCGAGTCATTCATAGAAGCATTATTTTTGGATTTTGTTTCTTGTTTCTACTAATCATGACACGATCTAGAGTTAATTCATGGGCTTTGTCGATCGCGGGAGATGTGCCACCACCTATGCAATTATCACAACCATCACGAGAGGTGCACAAACATCCAGATGCACATGATCAGGTTAATGTTTCTATACCACCATTTAATGGTCGTTTTAGACCTGCTTTGTATATTGAATGGGAGTTCGACATAAATAATATATTTGCTTCCCATAATTTTGTTGAACATAAAAAAGTTAAGGTTGCAGTTGGTTCATTCACTGGTTATGCTTTAGTTTGGTGGAGTGAATATTGTTGGTTACACCCTGATTATATACCTACTACTTGGGATGATTTGAAACTTGCCATGCGACATACATTTGTCCCCGCTTATTATACTCGTGACATGATTAACAAGTTGCAACATTTAAAACAAGGTAGTGACACCGTAACGAAATATTATGATGATTTACAAACTACCTTGTTGCATTCCTCTTTAGAAGAAAGTGAAGAAGATTTTATGGATATATTTTGGGGAGGATTAAACCGTGACATTCAGGAGATAATAATTCATGAAAAGTGTTATCCTATGGACCGTTTGTTTCGTCTTGCTTGCAAAGCTGAACAGGAGATAACAAGACGTGTTGCCCACAAGATAAACAAGCAGAAGGTGCAAATCCCAAGAGTTGCAACGGTTTTTCCTTCCACCACTACGCATACTATGACAACAACATTCATTGTTGAGAGCACTACATTACCTCCACCATGTGACGTGTCGCCACTTAGAGTGCCTACATCATCTGAGTTGATCATAAGAGGTAATGACAAAGGTACCGATCTTCCACCTCCACATGAGCATGATGAATGCCTTGTCAATTTAAATGCACCATGCGATGAGCTACACACTACTTTGATCACACCAGCTATGTTAGAGGACTATGTTGATGATTTGACTTTGCCATGTGATAAAACAATTTTGAGTGAACCCATTGAATTAACCACTGATGCGGCAGAGCCATGTGAATCAGGGAATAAATCAGATTTGGATCAAATATGTTTGAAAATAATTGTGCCAATGTTTAATCATTTTGATATGACCTCTAATCTTGGCGATGGTTCATCAAGTTTGGGATGGTTTAATGATGAGCATTGCCAATCTTTTGATATGAATAAGAGCTCCATTTATATGTGCAAACCGAGTTGCAATATTTTCATGCTTTTGACTTCTTGTGATAATATATTGGCTTTATATTTCACGAGTTTTCAAGGGTGCTCTTGTATTACTGTGTCACATGTGCCACAACTGAGATCAGTAAAAATGGACAACAATGTGTACACCTTGTCTTTTTTGTGAGACACATTTCAGATTAAGCAACGCCGAGGACAACTTTGTTTTCAAGAAGGGGAGGATGATGAGGACATGGCTACCACAGTTACACCCATATCCCCTGTTGTTTTACCTCTTGGAACAATTGCTACAGCTCGCATATGCCAGTTAAATTATCACGTACTTTCGTTCCTTGGTAATGTTTTTAGTGTTCATGAGAACATGATGCTGCCTAACTTAGATACATTTGTGTTGCTTGAAGTTGAAAGGCCTAGCACAGACAAGAAGGATGAACATTGGAGCATGATCAAGTACAGAGATGAAGGTGCGTGCGAAGAGAACAAGAACGGATGTTCTAGTGGATATTTCCGGACTTTGAAGCCACCATGATGACATACAAGAAGATGGATGAAATATATAAGATGGCCTTTCATATATTTCGTCCATGGCTTATTATTGGCGTTACGCCACCTTATTTTGGGCCAGGCCCATGTAATCTATTTTTTGGAGTCCGTTTTGTGGGGAAAACGAATTAGGAGGTGTTTTAATCCCACCTTGCCAAGGGTGGACGAAATCCCCTCTCTTTTCCCTATAAATATAGCCCTTAAGGCACCGTTTAGACTTGGGTTTTATTTAGTTAAAAGTCAGCCATCGCTGCAACTTCGTGTACTTCGTTTATGTCCAACGACCAGACCAAGACCGCTTATGAAACCCCACTTTTATCAATACTTCATCCATACTTGCAATATTCGGATTGCTTAATCATATTCTTGCTTGTTCTTCGATTGCTTGCAGGAATAGACCTTCATGGTCAGGTTGATCGTGCTCCGGCGTGGTCAATAACCTCTCGGAGTTGGTTTAGCGATTGCTAAGGAGGTATGTCATTGCACGTTTGTAGTCGGATCGTCAAAGTTGTCTCCACCAAATCGATAATTATCATCTCATCGAAAGACCAGGACCCTCGCCTCTATCAGCTAGGGTTCTGGAGGAGTGCGGGTCAACTTGTAGGCAGGGCAAGGGTGCAGATGGCCGCCGCGTGGCCATCCATGGGCGTGGGCGGCTGCACGACGGCCACCGAGCCACTAATGAATACAGGTAGAAAAGGGTGCCAGTGGTGGGCAGGACCGGTCCTATTTGACTTGAAGCCCATCACTGCAGTGCACCTCTGGCTCTAATTCCTTTTCTCTTTTTTTAATCTCTCTCAATTGCTAGTTGTTTTGGTACAAAATGACTTTTCTAAAATATGGGATTTGGCTCAATAAATACCATGCAATATTTGGCACTATTATAAAATGGTTGGGGTAATATTTGAAATCATTTGATTTTTGATTAAATGCAAATGGATTAAAGTGGCTGTTTTGGGCACTAGTTTAAATAGGTTAGTGGTAATTTAATACTATATAAAATGTTGGTTTCTACATGATACTTAGTTAGTGAATTTTTGCAAACCAGCAAACATTTTTGTTTTACTGTTTAGAGAAATAATTTATTTGAGTTTATTTTAAATTTGAAATTGAGCTTGGTTTGAATCAATGTGAGGATAGCAACTTAATTATGATGACATGGCTTCTTTAGGCATGAGGTTCATGTAGGATTCTCGGGGTGTTACAAATCTCCTCCACTACAAGAAATCTCGTCCCAAGATTTAAGAGGTGGAGTAAGGGGGAAAGTTCTGGTTATGAAATTCTAACGAATATTCTCGTTCTTGGTTACTCTTCTCGAAGAGGTCGATCCATTACATTGATGTCTTCATTCCTCTGTTTTAGGTCATCATGATGAAGTCGTCATCCTTTCTTCCGGATCTTCATCATCCTACGAACGTGATAAGAGGGAAAACTTTGGAAGAACACATCTCCACAAAGTTGGGCATCTGACGGTGAACTCAGGGAAAAAGACATGAATTATTTCTCAAGTTGTAACTCAGGGAATCATTGAGAGCAGTATGTGATGGTACAAAAGTTTCAAACGAGTAGGCAATCATTCGATGCCCGAAGTAGAGCGTGAAGGGGGGGGGGGGTTCAGAGCAATGGAATAAATATTGCGTCTGAAACCAGAATAGATCATCTCTAGGAAGGTGGCTCGTGATCTACATACGAAGCCAAGCCAGAGGAATAACTTGGAAACATGGGTTTATAGGAGAGTCATGTTTCGATCCTATGGAACTGTGGGTTATGGGCCCACCATGTGGTTTAAAAGTAGAAAGGGCGTTGACATCTTGCATGATCGTGATAGCAAGGCATGATAGAGGATAGCCTATCAGTCATGTTGGCAACAATCATTGGTACCAAGGGCGAGGGATGAAGAGAACCATTTTCCTGCTCGTTGAAATGCAGCGGGCCTATAGGCAAAGTTCTCGTCCATCGATGGTTACCGGAATGTCATCACAATAGTAATAGAGTATTACTGACAGGGTTGTACAGTGAGGAGCTACTTAGACCATATAATTCACAAGAAAGGTTAAACAAAACAATGGAGAGGACAATGGGTTTAAACACAAGTATGAGGAGTATATCCTTCCCATCCCTGATAGGAGAACAAGTAGATAACCAATTGGGTAAAGGGGCAAGGGAATTCATGATGTTACCCATGCACCGGTGCCCAATTTACAACACTAGGTAGTTTGAGTTGATTACAATTCCCTCACGACCAAAAATTCAGACTATGAGGTGTTAAGAAAAAGAATTCAGATTATGACCATAATACTCTTGTACTAAAGAATACTCTCATCGGCATACTCGAACGCGCATATTCGAACACGCGCTGCCGTAGAGTGCACACTCTTTCCCCCGTAGTTGCAAACGCACGACCGTAGAGTTGCACACTCTCGTCATCATAGTGGCACACGCGTGGCCACAAAGGTGCACACTCTCGTTGGCGTAGTAGCTAACATGTGACACCTGGATATGCACACGCACGGCGTCATAGTCACACACATAGGACCACAAAGCTGCATACTCTCTTCGGCCTAGTAGCGCACACACGGTCGTAGAGTTGCACACTCCCATCGGCGCAGTAGCGCATGCACAACAGCGGAGTTGCACACTCCCTTCGGCATAGTCGCACACACACGACCGCATAGTTGCACACTCTCGTTCAAATGTTCTCACACGCACGACCACAGAGTTGCACACTCTCGTCATCAGAGTCGTACATGCATGGCCACGGAGGTGCGCAGTCCCATCCTCATAATAGCTCACGCACGACTGTGGGAGTTGCACACACGTGGTGGTACAACCGTGCACCTAGGACCACAAAGCTGCACACTCTCATTAGGGTTGTAGCTCACACATGACCGCAGAGTTGCACACTCTCGTCGGCATAGCCGCATACACGCGGCCATAGAGTTGCACACACTTGTCCGCATAGTCGCACATGCACAACCACGAAGGTGCACACACATAATCGCGGAATTGCACACTCCCTCAGCATAGTCGCACACCCACGACCGTAGAGTTGCACACTCTAATGCGGAGCACCCTACGATCATCCCCATGTACACTCAAGCATACGATATTGGACCTAAGGTGAACTCGCTCCTTTGCGAATCATCCCTTACCACATGTAAGACATGGATGCTACTTCAAGCGCGGACCATGTGCATACTCAGGTACACACGAGTAGACCACGGAGAGCCCAAGGTACAAGGCCAAGTGTGCCCAGGAGCGAAGGAAGGGGAAGGAAGAAGAGCCAGCTGCTACAATGCCCGGACATCCGGCCCTAGCCCGGACATCCGGTCCAGTCCGACCCCCAGAAATCCGCCCCCTTCCTATCCATAGAGCTCCGGAAGCGACCCTGACAGCCCGGACATCCGACACCTTGCCCCGGACATCCGGCTCCTCCCGAGGCCCCGGACATCCGGCCCCTTCGCCCAGAAATCCGGCCCCTCATCACAGAATGCAACCGAAGCCGGCCAAGTTTAGCCCGGACATCCGGCTCTTCACAAGCCACCGGACATCCGGCCCCCAGCCCGGACATCCGACACCTTCCTGTGCGCAGATATCAGGCCAAGGGCCCATGTATCCCCCCTCTCACTTACCCCTTCATGGGCTAGCACTATATATAGACCCCCTCCTCCTCCTAGTTAGGGTTAGCGTTGTGTTAGCTCATATGTGAGATAGAGCTTTGCTCATCCATCCGGATCTACTCCATTGCGAGGGACCGTTACCTCTTCGGAGAAGATCCACCTTGGATTCAGGACCCCTTCATGGGAAGACCCCTCAAGACCTCCTCACGGAGAAGAACCGGTTACCTTTGTATCATCCTTTGTTGATCGTGGATCTTGTATCTCCTTTTGTGTTTTGAGGATCTAGCATATGTGTGACCTAATATTGTTGGTTTGAGTGTTTATATCGTGTTTTCCCTCGTGTTTCCCCTTGTGTTCTTCGTGTTCCTCATTGGGATCTGCTGCTTTCGTGAAAGATCGACCATCTAGGGTTCCACCCTACATCATCTTGGTATCATGAGCCACGTTAATCACTGATACGTCTCCAACGTATCTATAATTTTTGATTGCTCCATGCTATATTATCTACTATTTTGAATGTTTATGGGATTTATTATATATTTCTATATCATTTTTGGGACTAACCTATTAACCCAGAGCCCAGTGCCAGTTTCTGTTTTTACCCTGTTTTAGGGTTTCGAAGAAAAGGAAAATCAAATGGAGTCCAATTGACATGAAACTTCACGGAACTCATTTTTGGAAGGAAAGAAGCCCAGAAGTCTCGGAGTGCACGTCGGGAGACCTGCGAGGAGGCCACGAGGCAGGGGGCGGGCCCACCCCCTGGGCGCGCCCTCCACCCTTGTGGGCCCCTCGTGGCCCCCTGACGTACTTCTTCCACCTATATATCTCCATATACCCTAAAACTTCCAGGGAACACAATAGATCAGGAGTTCCGCCGCCAGAAGCCTCTGTAGCCACCAAAAACCAATCTAGATCCGTTCCGGCACCCTGCCGGAGGGGGGAATCCTTCTCTGGTGGCCATCTTCATCATCTCGGTACTCTCCATGACGAGGAGGGAGTAGTTCTCCCTCGGGGCTGAGGGTATGTACCAGTAGCTATGTGTTTGATCTCTCTCTCTCTCTCTCTCTCGTGTTCTTGAGGTGATACGATCTTGATGTATCGTGAGCTTTGCTATTATAGTTGGATCCTATGATGTTTTCTCCCCCCTCTACTCTCTTGTAATGAATTGAGTTTCCCCTTTGAAGTTATCTTATCAGATTGAGTCTTTAAAGATTTGAGAACACTTGATGTATGTCTTGCCGTGCGTATCTATGGTGACAATGGGATACCACGTCATTCACTTGATGTATGTTTTGGTGATCAACTTGCGGGTTCCGCCCATCAACCTATGCATAGGGGTTGGCACACGTTTTCATCGTGATTCTCCGGTAGAAACTTTGGGGCACTCTTTGAGGTCCTTTGTGTTGGTTGAATAGATGAATCTGAGATTGTGTGATGCATATCGTATAATCATACCCACGGATACTTGAGGTGACATTGGAGTATCTAGGTGACATTAGGGTTTTGGTTGATTTGTGTCTTAAGGTGTTATTCTAGTATGAACTCTAGGGCTATTTGTGGCACTTATAGGAATAGCCCAACGGATTGATTGGAAAGAATAACTTTGAGGTGGTTTCGTACCCTACCATAATCTCTTCCATCGTTCTCCGCTATTAGTGACTTTGGAGTGACTCTTTGTTGCATGTTGAGGGATAGTTATGTGATCCAATTATGGTAGTATTGTTGAGGGAACTTACACTAGCGAAAGTATGAACCCTAGGCCTTGTTTCCTATCATTGCAATACCGTTTACGCTCACTTTCATCACTTTCTACCTTGCTGTTTTTATTATTTCAGATTACAAATACCTTTATCTACTATCCATATACCACTTGTTTCACCATCTCTTCACCGAACTAGTGCACCTATACAATTTACCATTGTATTGGGTGTGTTGGGGACACAAGAGAGTCTTTGTTATTTGGTTGCAGGGTTGCTTGAGAGAGACCATCTTCATCCTACGCCTCCCACGGAGTGATAAACCTTAGGTCATACACTTGAGGGAAATTTGCTACTGTCCTACAAACCTCTGCACTTGGAGTCCCAACAACGTCTACAAGAATAAGGTTGTGTAGTAGACATCAAGCTCTTTTCTGGCGCCGTTGCCGGGGAGGTTAGCACTTGAAGGTATATCTTTAGATCTTGCAATCGAGTCTTTTAGTTTCTTGTTTTATCACTAGTTTAGTTTATAAAAGAAAATTACAAAAAAATGGAATTAAGTTTGTCTCATACGCTTCACCTTTTTAATATCTTTCGTGAGTATGATGGAAAGGATAATTGTGCTCAAGTGCTAGAAGAAGAAATCTATAAAATGTTTGGCACTAAATATTTGAATGATGAGCATGATTGCAATGTTGTTAGTATGAATTCTTTGAATATCCATGACACTAATGATGATTGCACTAGTTATGATGAAAATGTATCCTATAAACATGTCAATTTTTGTGGAGTGCGTTGGGTTTGTAAGTACACACCAAATAGAGAAGATAGATATTGCAAGAAGCATAAGTACTTAGAAACTAAATTGTTGCAAGAAGAGCTAGATGATTGTGCTGAAAATTTAAATTTTCTTGGCCATACTTGTGAGCTTTGTAATGAACATGGTCATTTAATTATCCGATGCAAATTGTTTCATGATCTAATCGTGTCCAAAAATTGTGATGACTTGATTTCCCTTGCACATTATAATGAACTTAGTTTGCTTATGGGCTACGAAGAAATGAAACGTATAACTAAGGATATTCCAAAATTTGCCCTTGATAGAGTTCTTCATTTTAACCTAGAGGAAATTTATATGTATTGTGCGGTGAATTGCATTGAAAATCCTTATATTGCCAATTACATAAAGAAAAGAAAACAAATAGAAGATGAAGAGAATACTAATGAAAGGGAAGAGAGTTCCCAATATCCTCCTATTATTTCTTATGATGAATCAGGTAACGAGGAGGAGCCTCCTATTCAACCAATCTCATTAATAAGGAGCTCCAAAAAGAGGATTGAACCCACACATGATGTGGTGAAGAAGAAGAAAAGAAAAATGAAGAGAGGTAAAAAGATATCTCTCCCAAATAATTCTGCTCCTATTACTATTGTGCCTCATGAAAATATAATTGTGTAAGATAATTATACTTCTTATGATCTTGAAAATCTTTTTGGCACTTGCTTGGAAGAATATGATAATTGCTATACTATTGGTGCTATCCATACTATTAACGATGAGAGTGATTATGCTTATGATATGAAAAGGCCCAAGCTTGGGGATGCTATGTTTGATGAACATGATGTTTTTGAGAATATATTTGCTGCAATTAATGTTTGTCCCAAGCTTGGGGAAGCTATGATTAATGAAGATGATATTTTTAGTCTCCCAAGTTTTGATATGCAACCTTATAATGATGATAGCATGCCTCCTACTTATGATGACTATTGTGATGATACTTATGCTATAAAAAGTATTGACTATATTTATAAAACTTTTCATGATTATGATTACCCCTTCTCTGAACATTACTCTTTTAATGTGGAAACAATTTATAGTATTCGAGTTTCCTATGATACTCCCACTATTCCGAATGAGAAGAATTTTGCTTGTGTGGAGAGTAGTACATTTTCTATGCTTGTAGATCATGAAAAGAATGCTTTAGGTACTGGTTATATTGTTGAATTCATTCATGATGATACTGAAAATTATTACGAGGGAGGAACATATGCTTGTAGGAATTGCAATAATATCAAGTTTCCTCTCTATGTGCTTAAAATTTTGAAGTTATGCTTGTTTTGCCCTCCTATGCTAGTTGATTATTGTTCCCATAAGTTATTTGCTCAAAAAATCCCTATGCATAGGAAGCATGTTAGACTTAAATTTGCTAGTCATATTCTTCATGATGCTCTCTTTATGTCACAATTCTTATCTTTTATGTGAGCATCATTGAAATCATCATGCCTAGCTAGGGGCGTTAAACGATAGCGCTTGTTGGGAGGCAACCCAACTTTATTTTTGTTCCTTGATTTTTGCTCCTGTTTAGTAATAAATAATTTATCTAGACTCTTTTATGATTGAGTTTTTATGCTTTTAATTAGTGTTTGTGCCAAGTAGAACCGTTGGGAAGACTTGGGAAAAGTCTTGTTGATCATGCTGTAAAAAACAGAAACTTTAGCGCTCACGAGAATTGCTGCCATTTTTTATTGGAGAGTTCTATTTAGTTAATTATTTTTTCAGATGATTAATAGATAAATTCCTCACGTCCAGCAATTTATTTGATAATTTTATGAGTTCCATAAGTATACGTTTGATACAGATTACTACAGACTGTTCTGTTTTTCACAGATTCTGTTTTCTATGTGTTGTTTGCTTATTTTGATGAATCTATGGCTAGTAAAATAGTTTATAAACCATTTAGAAGTTGGAATACAGTAGGTTTAACACCAATGTAAATAAAGAATGAGTTCATTACAGTACCTTGAAGTGGTGATTTATTTTCTTACACTAACGGAGCTTACGAGTTTTCTGTTAAGTTTTGTGTTGTGAAGTTTCCAAGTTTTGGGTAAGGATTCGATGGACTATGGGATAAGGAGTGGCAAGAGCCTAAGCTTGGGGATGCCCAAGGCACACCAAGGTAATATTCAAGGATAACCAAGATCCTAAGCTTGGGGATGCCCCGGAAGGCATCCCCTCTTTCGTCTTCGTTCATCGGTAACTTTACTTGGAGCTATATTTTTATTCGCCACATGATATGTGTTTTGCTTGGAGCATCATTTTATTTCATTATGTTTTGCTTGATGTTTGAATAAAATACCAAGATCTTAAAATCTTAAATGTTAGAGAGTCTTCACATAGTTGCATAATTATTTGACTACTCATTGATCTTCACTTATATCTTTCAGAGTAGTTTGTCGTTTGCTCTAGTGCTTCACTTATATCTTTTAGAGCATGGTGGTAGTTTTATTTTGAAGAAATAGATGAACTCTCATGCTTCACTTATATTATTTTGAGAGTCTTAAATAGCATGGTAATTTCCTTAAATAATCATAACGTGCTAAGCATCCAAGAATAGTAAAAACTTTCATATAGAGTATTGAATACTAAGAGAAGTTTGATGCTTGATGATTGTTTTGAGATATGGAGGTAATAATATCAAAGTCGTGCTAGTTGAGTAGTTGTGAAATTGAGAAATGCTTGTGTTGAAGTTTTCAAGTCCCGTATCATGCACAGATGGTAAACGTTATGTAACAAATTTGAAACATGAGGTGTTATTTGATTGTCTTCCTTATGAGTGGCAGTCGGGGACGAGCAATGGTCTTTTCCTACCAATCTATCCCCCTAGGAGCATGCGCGTAGTACCGAGGTTTTTGATGACTTGTAGATTTTTGCAATAAGTATGTGAGTTCTTTATGACTAATGTTGAGTCCATGGATCATACGCACTCTCACCCTTCCATCCTTGCTAGCCTCTTCGGTACCGTGCATTGCCCTTTCTCACATTGAGAGTTGGCGCAAACTTCGCCGGTGCATCCAAACCCCGTGATATGATACACTCTTTCACACATAAACCTCCTTATATCTTCCTCAAAACAGCCACCATACCTACCTATTATGGCATTTCCATAGTCATTCCGAGATATATTGCCATGCAACTTTCCACCATTCCGTTCATCATGACACATTCATCATTGTCATATTGCTTTGCATGATCATGTAGTTCACATCGTATTTGTGGCAAAGCCACCTCTCGTAATTCTTTCATACATGTCACTCATGCATCATCGCAATCCCGGTACACCGCAGGAGGCATTCATATAGAGTCATATTTGTTCTAGTATCGAGTTGTAATCATTGAGTTGTAAATAAATAGAAGTGTGATGATCATCATTTTCTAGAGTATTGTCCCAAGTGAGGAATAAAAAAAAGAGAAGGCCATAAAAAAGAGAAGGCCCAAAAAAAAGAGAAAGGCCATAAAAAAAAGAAAGGCCAAATAAAAAAATGAGAGAAAACGAGAGAAGGGACAATGCTACTATCCTTTTACCACACTTGTGCTTCAAAGTAGCACCATGATCTTCATAGTAGAGAGTCTCTCATGTTATCTCTTTCATATACTAGTGGGAATTTTTTTATTATAGAACTTGGCTTGTATATTCCAACAATGGGCCTCCTCAAGTGCCCTAGGTCTTCGTGAGCAAGCAAGTTGGATGCACACCCACTAGTTTCTATTGTTGAGCTTTCATAAATTTATAGCTCTAGTGCATCCGTTGCATGACAATCCCTACTCCTTGCATTAACATCAATCGATGGGCATCTCCATAGCTCATTGATTAGCCTCATTGATGTGAGACTTTCTCCTTTTTTGTCTTCTCCACATAACCCCCCTCATTATATTCTATTCCACCCATTGTGCTTATCCATGGCTCGTGCTCATATATTGCGTGAAAATTTATAGGTTTGAGATTACTAAAGTATGAAACAATTGCTTGGCTTGTCATCGGGGTTGTGCATGATGAGAGCATTCTTGTGTGACGAAAATGAAACATGACTAAACTATATGATTTTGTAGGGGGATGAACTTTCTTGGCCATGTTATTTTGAGAGACATAATTGCTTAGTTAGTATGCTTGAAGTATTATTCCATTTTTATGTCAATATGAACTTTTGTCTTGAATCTTTCGGATCTGAATATTCATACCACAATTAAGAAGAATTACATTGAAATTATGCCAAGTAGCACTCCATTCAAAAATTCTGTTTTTATCATTACCTACTCGGGACGAGCAGGAATTAAGCTTTGGGGATGCTTGATACGTCTCCAACGTATCTATAATTTTTGATTGCCTCCATGCTATTATTTATCTGTTTTGAATGTTTATTGGGCTTTTATTATACACTTTTATCATTTTTGGACTAACCTATTAACCCAGAGCCCAGTTGCAGTTTCTGTTTTTACCCTGTTTTAAGGGTTTCGAAGAAAGGAAAACAAACGGAGTTCCAAATTGACCTGAAACTTCACGGAACTCATTTTTGGAAGGAAAGAAGCCCAGAAGACTTGGAGTGCACGCTGGGGGACCTGCGAGGAGGCCACGAGGCAGGGGGCGCGCCCACCCCCCGGGCGCGCCCTCCACCCTCATGGGCCCCTCGTGGCCACCCTGACGTACTTCTTCCGCCTATATATCTCCATATACCCTAAAACTTCCAAGGAACACAATAGATCGGGAGTTCCGCCACCAGAAGCCTCCATAGCCACCGAAAACCAATCTAGACCCGTTCCGGCACCCTGCCGGAGGGGGGAATCCTTCTCCGGTGGTCATCTTCATCATCCCGGTGCTCTCCATGACGAGGAGGGAGTAGTTCTCCCTCGGGGCTGAGGGTATGTACCAGTAGCTATGTGTTTGATCTCTCTCTCTCTCTCTCTCTCGTGTTCTTGAGGTGATACGATCTTGATGTATCGTGAGCTTTGCTATTATAGTTGGATCCTATGATGTTTTCTCCCCCCTCTACTCTCTTGTAATGAATTGAGTTTCCCCTTTGAAGTTATCTTATCAGATTGAGTCTTTAAAGATTTGAGAACACTTGATGTATGTCTTGCCGTGCGTATCTGTGGTGACAATGGGATACCATGTGATTCACTTGATGTATGTTTTGGTGATCAACTTGCGGGTTCCGCCCATGAACCTATGCATAGGGGTTGGCACACATTTTCTTCGTGATTCTCCGGTAGAAACTTTGGGGCACTCTTTGAGGTCCTTTGTGTTGGTTGAATAGATGAATCTGAGATTGTGTGATGCATATCGTATAATCATACCCACGGATATTTGAGGTGACATTGGAGTATCTAGGTGACATTAGGGTTTTGGTTGATTTGTGTCTTAAGGTGTTATTCTAGTAAGAACTCTAGGGCTGTTTGTGACACTTATAAGAATAGCCCAACGGATTGATTGAAAAGAATAACTTTGAGGCGGTTTCGTACCCTACCATAATCTCTTCGTTCGTTCTCCGCTATTAGTGACTTTGAAGTGACTCTTTGTTGCATGTTGAGGGATAGTTATGTGATCCAATTATGTTAGTATTGTTGAGGGAACTTACACTAGCGAAAGTATAAACCCCAGGCCTTGTTTCCTATCATTGCAATACCGTTTACGCTCACTTTTATCACTTGCTACCTTGCTGTTTTTATTATTTCAGATTACAAATACCTTTATATACTATCCATATACCACTTGTTTCACCATCTCTTTGCCGAACTAGTGCGCCTATACAATTTACCATTGTATTGGGTGTGTTGGGGACACAAGGGACTCTTTGTTATTTGGTTGCAGGGTTGCTTGAGAGAGACCATCTTCATCCTATGCCTCCCACGGATTGATAAATCTTAGGTCATCCACTTGAGGGAAATTTGCTACTGTCCTACAAACCTCTGCACTTGGAGGCCCAATAACGTCTACAAGAAGAAAGTTGTGTAGTAAACATCAATCACGATTTCGGAGCCTCCCCTATTTGTTTTCTAGCCATGTTTTGTTGACTTTGTCCCAAATTCGAAAATTCCCCACAAAAAATAGCCCCCAATTTTTTTTTGTGATTTGTTGGTTTGATAATGTTTTATCGATTTTGATCCATAGATTCATTGTGTCTTGAGTAGATCTATCTTTCACCCAATTTTCCCCACTTTCCACCCACGAAATCCATCAAATTTTGCCCCCGAAATCATCAATTTCCACCCCAAATCGAGTTTTGAAGTCCAAATCCTGATCTAGAATCGTCGAGCCGAACATCCGGGCCCCAAGACGGACATACGGCTCCTGGAGCACAAAATCCGCACGGTTCTGGACACTAACCCCCGGATATCCGGCCCCCAATACTGGATGTCCGACCCCTATAACTTCAGCCTTTGCCATTTCACCATTTTGTCCATAACTAATTCATCCGGAGTCCAATTTTGACGTTCTTTAGCTCGTTTTGAAGCTATTGACACCCCCATCCCACAAAAATACTACCATCTCCACTTGACTCCATCAAAATTTTGGAACTTTGGCATCTTTTCCTAGGCCTTCCATGTTCACATTCGCATTACCACCACCGACTTCCGCAACCTAACCCAATTTGTTCCCTATAGCATTTGAGGTTGTTTGAGTTGTGATTTGAGTCTCCTAAGGTGTTTAGGCTACTTAGGGACGATTGATTCTTCATCAACCACCACCATAACTTCCGCATAGGCTTGCCCAACATATACTTCCGCCTCCCCAACTTAAGCCAATTTTGTTTGTGTTGTGAGTTGTGTCTCCTAAGGTGTTTCGGCTACTTAGGGACCGTGCTTCCAACTCCGACACGATGTATAGCCCATTATACCCTACCACCTTAACCCATTTTGACCGGGTTTCCACCAATACTTCTGGAACCACCACCGCTTCCCCGCTACCACCATTTGACATTTGACATTTGACATTTGAGATTTTGAGTTCGTGGTTTTTTCCGTTTCCTAAGGTGTTTCGGCTAATTAGGAACGGTTCTACATCAAGAACACTGCCACTCATCATTGCAACGGACCGTAACCTCGATGACACCATTGTATATTCCCGTTGCCATTACATTGATAACCCCTAGCCTATTTTGCGTCACTTGCCTATCGAGACTAACCATTTGATTATTACCGGCAACGTTACTTGTGCACATTAGTGATCTACACCATCCATTGCATACATACCATATCATATTGGTATCATATCATCCCTTGTGTCACAAGATTGTTCCCGCATATACCCAATTGCTATCTTGGTTTGTGCATTTCGCATTGTGGCCATATCAAAAAAAAAGAATAAGCTTTTAAGCAAAAAAAGAGAGCAAAGAAGCTTGTAAGCAATAGCCATAGCATCATACCACATTGCATATAAGGTTGTCATATCTGATCATCTTGGATCATCTTGAGAAACATCGGGAACCAGATATACATAGCATAATTGGGATAGAAGTCGTTGCATTTTTGTCTCCTATAGGTTGTGCACAAGTGTCGTATCCGCCCATTGAGCAATCGTGCTAGCGTCTCTCTAGAGTTGTGCAACAAAAGAATTTTCTGTGGATTCCACATTTTGAGCTCTTTCCTTGGTTGCACGACCCCATTTATCTATCTGTGTGTGCGTTTCCGTGTGCCACATATTGCTATTGGTCTACTTGTTTCACTTGCGAATTTATGAATCTCTTTCAACATTATTGACTCTTGCTAACATTTTGCATCAAATGTTTGTGCCACTATCCTCACCGAGCTCCACCATAAGCCTTATTTGTGTAGGTGTGATAAATTGACGAGATCGGTACCAATTGTGCTATTTCCTTGTTACACCATTGAGTGATCATTGATCCATTTTCAACATTGGTCAAGGTAAATTTGGTATAGTTCTCTTATTTCTCCCACTCATATTTGCTTGAGTCTTTGTGATGGATAGAAAAGGCATTTTATCTCCGGTCTTCCACAACAACGATGGCGCGAACAACTACATCACCAAAGCGTCCTCTTCGATATACAACGACAAATGCAAGGCACACAATCTAGATTGCGCCAGCACATCGACAACCTTGACATCGACATATGACACTCCGAAGTACGTACAAGAGACTACCTCGACAACAAGATTTTCGCACAAAAGGAGGAGCAAGATGCAAGGATGGAGGAGATTCGGGCCTTGGTCAAGCCTGCTTCCCCTTCATCATCCTCAAGGCGGCGATGTTCAAGTCACAAGTCTTCGGAGCACAAAAATGATACAAGCTCAAGTCATCCACATCGACATCTCCATGGCGACCACCATCACATTAGTGATCCACATCGTCATGAAGGGAAAGTCACTTCCAAGCAACATGTGCGCGATGACGAACGCCATCGAGCTCAAGTGCGACAACAACACCATCAACATGAAGATGATCGAGATGCGCCTACCTACAAGTCCCAACAAGCTCTACATCAAGTTAAGGCCAAGCTTCATGAGCAAAGAGAAGACCGCGAGACAAGCACCACCAAGACGGAGCTACGGCTACACCAACCACTTCGACATCTTCGCCAAGTGATATCAAGGCATCTTCGCCTTTGGACGTACGACATCTTTGCCTACTTCCCATGAGTACGCCTACATTGACTTCATCAAGTCCAAGGCGACCACCTATGAGCGAGGGCGACACTTCCATCTTCGAAAGCCCCTCAAGGAAGATGGCCGACCAAGGGAATTTCCCCTCGGTCATGGAGATGAGCTATGAGGTGCCACATCATATGGGCCTCCAACAACAAGACGGTGACAACAAGGTCGAGCAAGGGCCATCCCCTTCGACCACAGCGACGAACATGAACCTCCTCAACAACATGAAGACGGCGCCCCAACGGGACTCATACTCCGAGTCAAGCTACGAGACCGCACATGAGACACTATCTTTGGTCTCGGAGGAGAGTGATGTTTTGCCACTTCCTACGGCATTCATCTTTGGAGGCGTTATGAGTGGGAGACTGGAGAGATTCATAAATTGTTCATGCCATCGTGATGTAGTTGTTTGCGCCATCGTTGTTGTGGAAGACCGAAGATAAAATGCATTTCCTATCCATCACAAAGACTCGAGCAAATATGAGTGGGAGAAAGAAGAGAACTATACCAAATTTACCTTGACCGATGTTGAAAATGGATCAATGATCACTCAATGGTGTAACAAGGAAATAGCACAATTGGTACCGATCTCGTCAATTTATCACACCTACACAAATAAGGCTTATGGTGGAGCTCGGTGAGGATAGTGGCACAAACATTTGATGCAAAATGTTAGCAAGAGTCAATAATGTTGAAAGAGATTCAACCAAGGATGAAGAGATGCCCTTTGCACCAAGGCGGCATGGGACTATCCCTTTGATGAGGAAGTTGAGCATGGGACTATCCCTTCAACCAAGGCGGCGATAGGAGTTGAGCATGGAGACATTTGCACCAACATCTCTCCGACACCCACATATGAAGAGATGCCCCAATTGCCATGTGAGGAGAGCCACCCCACCATGAGTGATATGAGTGACTCCACCATATGTGACATTGAGTGCATTTCCTATGAGAGGATGAGTGTGACCACCACTCGCCCCACACATGAGAGCATGCCACACATCCTATGTGAGGTTGAGAGCCATTTGAGTGACTCCACCAACCATACGAGTGAGAGCATCCAAGAGGGAGTGAGTGAGCCAGAACACTTAGTGAGTGAGGTAGTTGAGAGGGCATGTGAGGCCACTATGATTTCTAACAAATTAACCTCTACTCCGAGTGTGTTTTCTTTGGTGCTAGGTCTCTTACATGACTACATGCGTACCCTCGATGAGTCCATCACTCCGATGGGAAAACCGATGGCTATGGTGGAAGAAGATGCACCCCCACATGGTTCCATCAAGATGAAGATGACAACGAGTGGATCTTCGACACCTCACCTACAACACATGAGCGACGCTCCAAAGGTAACCTAGGTGATGGTACTTCACTTGTCCCACTAGTGGACTCTCTTAACATTGATTGCTCCCATGATGTTGATCACCCTATGGATTCATCACATACTATGTCTTGTTTCGACATGCCACCCATTTATGATGAATACGTTGATGAGCATGTTGAGTTGCCTGGTTGTGATGCTATGCTCCATAGGATATCATGTGAAAATTCTTTTGGTCACATCATGTTCGACAACCAATTGAACTTGTCATATGCTATGAGTGAGATCTCCCATATTGCATCATTTCAATCTCAACATAGTTACTATGCATGCCCCATTAAAATACATCCCATTTGCACTTATGGCATAGATGATGATATGATGATCATTGGCTTTTGTTTTTCATGTGATGATATTGCCATGCTTCCTTTACATGATTTGTGCAATTCATCTACTATACCATGGCATGATCACATAGAACCAAATATGCTTTGTTTTGGATGTTGTCAATATTCTCCATGTGATGTTTATACAAATGCTCATGAGGAGACCCCATAGTTTCCTCATACATATTAGGAGATTTTGATGCATCCTGTCCTTTAAATGCTTCACATAATTGCTTGCACCATATGCATTCCATGAATAACAATGCTCTACATATCTCTCATGATGCATTACACAATTTGAGTCTCTATTATGCTATACATAATAACAAACCTCTCGTGATGGATGACATGTTTCTATATCACGCATCTCATTTATTTGAGCATTGGCTATTTTGTGCTAACCAACACATGCACGTATGCATCATGATGGATGATGTGTACAACTACCACGCACACACAATTTCCCTTTGTCTTTGTTTCGTGTAGGTACTCACGTATACTCGTCAACCTCTCAATCCCAAGAGTTGATGAAACGAGCTCTTGAGAGCAATGATGACTTGGGATCCCGTGGACTACCCTTACCACCATTCCCTTCGCACAAGGACTGCGCGCATCTCTTCTACTTGGCTCTCACACGGCTATGGGCTATTTACCATTTGTCACCTTATGCCCATTATATCGTGTTCACTTTGCATGTTATGCCTATTTGTATGTCTTTGCCATGCAATTGTGACCATTGCTTGCACTTACATATGATTCACCATTATACTACTTCTATGTGTATTTGCATGCTTGGTGAAGATAATTGTTGCTATTGCCATGTTTTCCTTGTGGCACATACTATTGATGCTTGTTGTGTTGGGAGAGTCATGATGTTCCATTGCATTTTATATAGGACTTCTTGCCAACACCATGAACCTACTTTGCTCATATCTCCCTTTCATGCTTGTGCTATGTCATGTGAATTATTCATGAACACTATTTAGACCCATGACATGCTTGCCATGATCCCTTCTAGTATGTTGCATCTTCGCACTACTAGCTTGCTTGACTTGACCACTATGATTGCTTGCTTTGTCGCATCACCCATGTTCCATTATTACTTGCTTTGTTGGGTTGATGACAATATGTTCATTCCTCTCACATGATATATCTTGATCATTGTCTCTTGTGTCCATTAGTTGCCTCTCTCATATCTACTTGTAGTGAGTGCAACCATACTATGCTTATTCATCTTGGAGACTTGGACATATTACTTGTGATGCATGCTTGTTTGATTGAGCCTATTGTATTTGGTTGTTCTCGCATCATATGCCTCCATACCATGAACTACGCCCTTGTACTTTCTTATGATAAGAATGATGAAAACACTTGTTGGGTACTTTACCACACGAATGATAGGTGTTGCATTTGCACTAACCTCATTTGTTTTTCCGAGTGTTTGTCATGTTCTTTCGTTTTGAAGGATTCACAAGATGGTACCATCATGAGAAATATTGGTTATGCAAAGGCATACACGATGCGCAACTCCAACATCCTTGAGGCATTTATAAAGGTGACCTCCTTCCCTTTGAGACACCCTCACATACGCATATTGGATGGGTCATTCTCTCATTGTTGTTTCCTTCTTGTTGTCTACATGATACATCTCACGAACGGAGGAGCGACATTGAAGATTGGCTCTATGGAGCTTCACATTGAGGAGTGTTCGGACGTATTGGATGCACCTTCGAACCTCCACTCATGCCACGACATCGAGCATTGGTACATCAACACTCCTTTGACACATTGCATCAACACCTCCATATTTGTTGATTGTGCTCACATATGTCATGCTCGATGGACATATCATACGCATGAATAATTTGCACCTTATGCATGGATTGACTCACATTATGATTGCCTTGTTGGATCTTGTATTACCATGTCATCCATGATATATGAGCTTGTGCATTTCCTTAGCAAATTTGTTGTGATCTTCCTTGATGGCATATTCATACATAATGATCACATTGCCTACCATCAATTGCATGATAACATATACATATTGAGCATACATCGCCATATTCATGCTCTTGATAAACCATCACACTATGACATCATTTTGCACCGTAGTTGCATTGATCATATTCACAATACATTTGTGTGGACAATGAATGCTTTTGCTCCCATGAATGCTTTGCATACCATTCTATATCATCTTGATAAGCTTCACACACTTTGTCATGAACAACCTTGTCGCACGGACTCATTCTTACACGATGGACACTTTGTGTGCGCTAACCACCGTATTTCCGAGTGTCATTTGTGTTTGCTCTTTTTGCATGTATACCACTCCGGCGACACCTTGGAGTACTTGGAGTGCGCCACGTCTTCCACTTCATCCAACTACAAGTCCGTCCACATCAACCGTTTCCATGGTGATGAGGTTTTCGATCCAAGGTCGGATCTTTCCCAACGGAGGGGAGATGATGCGGAGCACCCTATGATCATCCCCATGTACACTCAAGCATACGCTATTGGACCTAAGGTGAACTCACTCCTTTCCGAATCTTCCCTTACCGCATGTAAGACATGGATGCTACTTCAAGCGCGAGCCTTGTGGATACTCAGGTACACCCGAGTAGATCATGGAGAGCCCAAGGACCAAGGCCAAGTGTGCACGGGAGCTAAGGAAGGAAAAGGAAGAAGAGCCAGCTACTACAGTGCCCGGACATCCGGCCCCAGCCCGGACATCCTGTCCAGCCCGGACATCCGGCCCGACCCCCGGAAATCCGTCCCCTTCCTATCCAGAGAGCTCCGGAAGCGACCCCGACATCCCGGACATCTGACACCATGCCC
This sequence comes from Triticum urartu, assembly GCF_003073215.2. Lineage (NCBI taxonomy): Eukaryota > Viridiplantae > Streptophyta > Magnoliopsida > Poales > Poaceae > Triticum > Triticum urartu. Next base: position 240,537,984 of record NC_053022.1, on the reverse strand, counting down.
CGGACATTCGGCTCCTCCCGAAGCCCCGGACATCCGGCCCCTTCGCCCGGAAATCTACCCCCTCATCACAGAATGCAACCGAAGCCGGCCAAGTTTAGCCCGGACATCCGGCCAGAGGCCCGGACATCCGGCTCTTCGTGAGCCACCGGACATCAGGCATGCAGCCCAGATATCCGGCACCTGCCTGTGCACAGAGATCGGGCCAAGGGCCCATGTATCCCCCTCTCACTTACCCCTTCGTGGGCTAGCACTATATATAGACCCCCTCCTCCTCCTAGTTAGGGTTAGCGTTGTGTTAGCTCATATGTGAGATAGAGCTTTGCTCATCCATCCGGATCTACTCCATTGCGAGGGACCCTTACCTCTTCAGAGAAGATCCACCTTGGATTCAAGACCCCTTCATGGGAAGACCCCTCAAGACCTCCTCACGGAGAAGAACCGGTTACCTTTGTATCGTCCTTTGTTGATCATGGATCTTGTATCTCCTTTTGTGTTTCGAGGATCTAGAATATGTGTGACCTAATCTCGTTGGTTTGAGTGTTTCTCTCGTGTTTACCCTCGTGTTCTTCGTGTTCCTTGTTGGGATCCGCTCCTTTCATGAAAGATCAGCCATCTAGGGTTCCACCCTACATCACACTCTCATTCAAATGGTCACACACGCACGACCACGGAGTTGCACACTCTCATTATCATAGTCGCACATGCGTGGCCAGAGAGGTGCACACTCTCATCTTCATAGTAGCTCAAGCACGACCGTGGGAGTTGCACATGGCACCACAGAGTTGCACACTATTGTTGGGGGTGTAGCTCCCTAATACGGCCATTTTGCATCATGTTTTATTATTGTTATTTGTAATGTTTTTATCCATAATAATGCTTTTTGGAGTAATTCTAATGCCCTTTCTCTCATAATTTGCAAGGAACACACCAAGAGGGAGAATTCCAACAGCTGGAAATTTGGACCTGGAAAAGCTACGTCACGCCACCTATTCTGCACAACTCCAAATGAGCTGAAACTTTACGGAGATTTTTCATGGATTATTTAAGAAATACTAGAGCCAATAAACACTAGAGGGGCGCCACCAAGTGGGCACAACCCACCTAGGCGCGCCAGGCCCCCTGGCATGCCCTAGTGGGTTGTGGCCTCCTAGGCCCACCTCCGGTGCCCATCTTCTGGTATATAAGTGGTTTTGACCTAGAAAAATAGAAGGATGACTTTCGGGACGAAGCGCCGCTGCCTCGAGGCGGAACTTGGGCAGGAGCACTTTTGCCCTCCGGCGGAGCGATTCTGCCGGGGGAACTTCCCTCCCGGAGGGGGAAATCATCGTCATCATCATCACCAACAACTCTCCCATCTTGGGGAGGGCAATCTCCATCAACATTTTCACCAGCACCATCTCATCTCAAACCCTAGTTCATCTCTTGTATGCAATCTTGTTACCAGAACTATAGATTGTTGCTAGGGGGTGACTAGTAGTGTTGATTACATCTTGTAGTTGATTACTATATGGTTTATTTGGTGGAAGATTATATGTTCAGATCCATTATGCATATTAATACCCCTCTGATCATGAGAATGTCTATTATTTGTGAGTAGTTACTTTTGTTCTTGAGTTCACGGGAGAAATCATGTTGCAAGTAATCATGTGAATTTGATACGTGTTCGATATTTTGATAGTATGTATGTTTGATTCCCTTAGTGGTGTCATGTGAACGTCAACTACATGACCTTTCACCATACTTGGGCCTAAGGGAATGCATTGTGAAGTAGTAAATAGATGGTGGGTTGCAAGAGCGACAGAAACTGAAACCCCAGTTTATGCACTATTCCGTAAGGGACCGATTGGATCCTAGAGTTTAATGCTATGGTTAGAATTTATTCTTAATACTTTTCTCGTAGTTGTGGATGCTTGCGAGAGGGTTAATCATAAGTAGGAGGTTTGTTCAAGTAAGAACAACACCTAAGCACTGGTCCACCCACATATCAAATTATCAAAGTAGCAAGCATAAATCAAACCAACATGATGAAAGTGACTAGATGAAATTCCCGTGTACCCTCAAGAACGCTTTGCTTATTATAAGAGACCGTTTTGGCCTGTCCTTTGCTTAAAAGGATTGGGCTATCTTGCTGCATACTTGTTACTATTATCGTTACTTGCTCGTTACAAATTATCTTGCTATCAAACTACTCGCTACTTGTCATTTCCTTTTGCTCCTCGTTGGGTTCGACACTCTTACTTATCGAAAAGAGCTACACCCCCTATACTTGTGGGTCATCAAGGCTATTTTCTGGCGGCGTTGCCGAGGAGTGAAGCGCCTTTGTTAAGTGGAATTCGGTAAGGAAACATTTATATAGTGTGCTGGAATTTATTGTCACTTGTCACTATGGAAAACAATTCTTTGAGGGATCTGTTTGGGGTATCTTCACCTTGTCCAGAACCACAATTAGCTACCCCTCAACCTACTGCACCTACTGAAAATATTGAATATGAAATTCCTTCGGGAATGATAGAACAACTGCTAGCTAATCCTTATGCAGGAGATGGAATTGAACATACTGATATGCACTTGATATATGTGGAACAAATTTTGGATTGTTTAAGCTTGCAGGTTTACCCGGAGATGAGGTGATGAGAAAGATTTTCCCTTTATCTTTAAAGGGAAAAGCATTGGCATGGTATAGGCTGAAGGAAATATGCCCTAGAGGCAATAATAAAGTTGTTATTTATATTTCCTTATATCATGATAAATGTTTATTATTCATGCTAGAATTGTATTAACCGGAAACTTAATACATGTGTGAATACATAGACAAACAGAATGTCACTAGTTCGCCTCTACTTGACTAGCTCGTTGGATCAATGATGGTTATGTTTCCTAACCATAGAAATGAGTTGTCATTCGATTAACGGGATCACATCGTTAGAGAATGATGTGATTGACTTGACCCATCCGTTAGCTTAGCACGATGATCGTTTAGTTTGTTGCTATTGCTTTCTCCATGACTATACATGTTCCTATGACTATGAGATCATGCAACTCCCGAATACTGGAGGAACACATTGTGTGCTACCAAACGTCACAACGTAACTGGGTGATTATAAAGGTGCTCTACATGTGTCTCTGATGGTGTTCGTTGAGTTGGCATGGATCAATAATAGGATTTGTCACTCCGATTGTCGGAGAGGTATCTCTAGGCCCTCTCGGTAATGTACATCACCATAAGCCTTGTAAGCAATGTAGATAATGAGTTAGTTACGAGATGTAGCAGTACAGAAAAAGTAAAGAGACTTGCCGGTAACGAGATTGAACTAGGTATTGAGATACCGACGATCGAATCTCGGGCAAGTAACATACCGATGACAAAGGGAACAACGTATAGCGTTATGCGGTTTGACCGATAAAGATCTTCGTAGAATATGTAGGAACCAATATGAGCATCCAGGTTCCGCTATTGGTTATTGACCGGAGACATGTCTCGGTCATGTCTACATAGTTCTCGAACCCGTAGGGTCCGCACGCTTAACGTTCGGTGACAATCGGTATTACGAGTTTATGTGTTTTGATGTACTGAAGGTAGTTCGGAGTCCCGTATTTGATCACGGACATGACGAGGATTCTCGAAATGGCCGAGACGTAAAGATCGATATATTGGAAGCCTAAGTTTGGACATCGGAATGGTTCCGAGTGAAATCGGGAGTATACCGGAGCACCGAGAGGTTACCGGAACCCCCGGGAGGTATATGGGCCTTATTGGGACTTAGTGGAAGAGAAGGAAAAGAAGAAAAGGAGGGGGCGCCCCTCAAGCCCAATCTGAATTGGGAGGGGGGCCGCCCCACCTTTCCTTCCTTCTTCCTCCTCCTTCCTTCTCTCCTAGAACCAACAAAGGGAAGGGGGGAATCCTACTCCCGGTGGGAGTAGGACTCCCTTGGGGCGCGCCTAGATAGGCCGGCCCCCTCCCCCCTCCACTCCTTTATATACGGGGGAGGGGGCACCCCATAGACACACAAGTTGATCATTTATATTTAGCCATGTGCGGTGCCCCCCTCCACCATAATCCACTTCGGTAATATCGTAGCGGTGCTTAGGCAAAGCCCTGTTCTGGTAGCAACATCATCACCGTCACCCCGCCGTCGTGCTAATGAAGCTCTCCCTCGAAGCTCTACTGGATCATGAGTTCGCAGGACGCCACCGAGCCGAACGTGTGCAGATCACGGAGGTGATGTATCTTCGGTACTAGATCGGTCGATCGTGAAGACGTACGACTACATCAACCGCGTTGTCATAACACTTCCGCTTACGGTCTACGAGGGTACGTAGATGGTACTCTCCACTCTCGTTGCTGTGCATCACCATGATCTTGCGTGTGCGTAGGATTTTTTTTTGAAATTATTGCGTTCCCCAATAGTGGCATCCCAGCCAGGTTTATGCGTAGATGTTATATGCATGAGTAGAACACAAAGGAGTTGTGGGCGTGGGTATATACATATTGCTTGCCGTCACTAGTTGATTCTCGATTCAACGGCATTGTTGGATGAAGCGGCCCGGACCAACATTACACGTACGCTTATGCGGGACTGGTTCTACCGACGTGCTTTGCACACATGTGGCTAGTGGGTGTCTGTTTCTCCAGCTTTAGTTGAATCGGATTCAATGAACAGGGTTATTTCTGAAGATCAAAAAGCAATCACTATACCGCGTTGTGGCTTTTTTTATGCGTAGGTAAGAACGGTTCTTGCTCAGCCCATAGCAGCCACGTAAAACTAGCAACAACAAAGTAGAGGACGTCTAACTTGTTTTTGCAGGGCATGTTGTGATGTGATATGGTCTAGACATGATGCTAAATTTTATTGTATGAGATGATCATGTTTTGTAACACAGTTATCGACAACTGGCAGGAGCCATATGGTTGTCGCTTTATTGTATGAAATGCAATCGCCATGTAATTGCTTTATTTTATCACTAAGCGGTAGCGATAGTCGTAGAAGCAATAGTTGGCGAGACGACAATGATGCTTCGATGGAGATGAAGGTGTCAAGCCGGTGATGATGGTGATCATGACGGTGCTTTGAAGATGGAGATCAAAGGCACAAGATGATGATGGCCATATCATATCACTTATATTAATTGCATGTGATGTTTATCCTTTATGCATCTTATTTTGCTTAGTTCGGAGGAAGCAGTATAAGATGATCTCTCGCTAAATTTCAAGGTATAAGTGTTCTCCCTGAGTATGCACCGTTGCTATAGTTCGTCGTGCCGAGACACCACGTGATGATCGGGTGTGATAAGCTCTACGTTCACATACAACGGGTGCAAGCCAGTTATGCTCACGCAGAATACTCGGGTTAAACTTGACAAGCCTAGCATATGCAGATATGGCCTCAGAACACTGGAGACCGAAAGGTCAAGCGTGAATCATATGGTAGATATGATCAACATAGTGATGTTCACCATTGGAAACTACTCCATCTCACGTGATGATCAGACATGGTTTAGTTGATATGGATCACGTGATCACTTAGATGATTAGAGAGATGTCTATCTAAGTGGGAGTTCTTAAGTAATTTGATTAATTGAACTTTAATTTATCATGAACTTAGTCCTGATAGTATTTGCATAACTATGTTGTAGATCAATAGCTCGCGATGTAGCTCCCCATTTATTTTTGATATGTTCCTAAAAAAACTATGTTGAAAGATGATAGTAGCAATGATGCAGACTAGGTCTGTGATCTGAGGATTATCCTCATTGTTGCACAGAAGAATTATGTCCTTGATGCACCGCTAGGTGACAGACCTATTGTAGGAGAAGATACAGACGTTGTGAACGTTTGGTAAAGCTCGGTATGATGACTACTTGATAGTTTAGTGCACCATACTTTACAGCTTAGAACCGGGACTTCAAAAATGTTTTGAACGCCACAGAGCATATAAGATGTTCCAAGAGCTGAAATTTGTATTTCAGACTCATGCCCGAGTCGAGAGGTATGAGACCTCTGACAAGTACTTTGCCTACAAGATGCAGGAGAATAGCTCAACTAGTAAGCATGTGCTCAGATTGTCTGAGTACTACAATCGCTTGAATCAAGTGGGAGTTAATCTGCCAGATAAAAAGGTGATTGACAGAATTCTCTAGTCACTATCACCAAGTTACTCAAACTTCGTGATGAACTATAATATGCAAGGGATGATGAAAATGATTCCCGAGCTCTTCCTGATGCTGAAATTGACGAAGGTAGAAATCGAGAAAAGCATCAAATGTTGATGGTTGACAAAACCACTAGTTTCAAGTAAAAGGGCAAGGGAAAGAAAGGGAACTGCAAGAAGAATGGCAAGCAAGTTGCCACTCCCATAAAGAAGCCCAAAGCTAGACCCAAGCCTGAAACTGAGTGCTTCTACTGCAAAGGAAATGGTCACTGGAAGTGGAACTGCCCTAGATTATTGGCGGATAAGAAGGATGGCATAGTGAACAAAGGTATATTAGATATACATGTTATTGATGTGTACTTTACTAGTGTTTATAGCAATCCCTCTGTATTTGATACTGGTTCAATTGCTAAGAGTAGTAACTCGAAATGGGAGTTGCAAAATAAACAGAGACTAGTTAAGGGCAAGGTGATGATGTGTGTTGGAAGTGCTTCCAAGGTTGATAAGATCACCATCGCACACTCCCTTTACCTTCGGGATTAGTGTTGAACCTAAAATAAATGTTATTTGGTGTTTGCGTTGAGCATGAATATGATTGGATCATGTTTATTGCAATACAATTATTCATTTAAGTCAAAGAATAATTGTTGTTCTACTTACATGAAAAAACCTTCTATGGTCATACACTCAGTATAAATGGTTTATTGAATCTCGATCGTAGTGATACACATATTCACAATATTGAAGCCAAAAGATGCAAAGATAATATTGATAGTGCAACTTATTTGTGGCACTGCCGTTTAGGTCATGTTGGTGTAAAGCGCATGAAGAAACTCCATGCTGATGGGCTTTCGGAATCACTTGATGCTTGCGAACCATGCCTCATGGGAAAGATGACTAAGACTCCGTTCTCCAGAACAATGGAGCAAGCAACTGACTTATTGGAAATAATACATACTGATGTATGCGGTCCGATGAGTGTTGAGGCTCGCGGCGGGTACCATTATTTTTTGACCTTCACAGATGATTTGAGCAGATATGGGTATATCTACTTGATTAAACATAAGTCTGAAACATTTGAAAAGTTCAAAGAATTTCAGAGTGAAGTGGAAAATCATCGAAACAAGAAAAATAAAGTTTCTACGATCTGATCGGGAGACGAATATTTGAGTTGCGAGTTTGGTCTTCAACTAAAACAACGTGGAATAGTTTCACAAATTCATGGCACCCGGAACACCACAGCATAATGGTGTGTCCGAACGTCATAACCGTACTTTATTGGATATAGTGCAATCTATGATGTCTCTTACCGATTTACCACTATCGTTTTTGGTTTATGCATTAGAGACAGCTACATTCACGTTAAATAGGGCACCATCTAAATCCGTTGAGATGACACTGTATAAACTATGGTTTGGCAAGAAACCAAAGCTGTCGTTTCTTAAAGTTTGGGGTTGGGATGCTTATGTGAAAAAGTTTCAAACTGATAAGCTTGAACCCAAATTGGAGTAGTGCGTCTTCATAGGATACCCAAAAGAAATAGTTGGGTATACCTTCTATCACAGATCCGAAGGCAAGATATTTTGTTGCTAAGAATGGATCCTTTCTAGAGAAGGAGTTTCTCTCAAAAGAAGTGAGTGGTAGGAAAGTAGAACTTGATGAGGTAATTGTACCTTCTCCTGAATTGGAAAGTAGTTCATCACAGAAATCAGTTCTAGTGATTCCTACACCAATTAGTGAGGAAGCTAATGATAATGATCATGAAACTTCAGATCAAGTTACTATCGAACCTCGTACGTCAACCAGAGTACGGTCCGCACCAGAGTGGTACGGTAATCCTATTCTGGTAGTCATGTTACTAGACCATGACGAACCTACGAACTATGAGGAAGCGATGATGAGCCCAGATTTCGCAAAATGGCTTGAGGCCATGAAATCTAAGATGGGATCAATGTATGAGAACAAAGTATGGATTTTGATTGACTTGCCCGATGATCGGTGAGTCATTGAGAATAAATGGATCTTCAAGAGGGAGACAGACGCTGATAGTAATGTTACTATCTGCAAAGCTCGAATTGTCGCAAAATGTTTTCGACAAGATCAAGGTGTTGACTATGATGATATTTTCTCACTCGTATCGATGCTTAAAAGTCTGTCCGAATCATGTTAGCAGTTGCCACATTTTATGAAATCTGGCAAATGGGTGTCAAAACTGCATTCCTTAATGGATTTCTTAAAGAAGAGTTGTATATGATGCAACCAGAAGATTTTGTCAATCCTAAAGGTGCTAACAAAGTGAGCAAGCTCCAGCGATCCATCTATGGACTGGTGCAAGCATCTCGGAGTTGGAATATATGCTTTGATAAAGTGATCAAAGCATATGGTTTTATACAGACTTGCAGTGAAGCCTGTATTTACAAGAAACTGAGTGGGAGCACTACAACATTTCTAATAAGTATATGTGAATGACATATTGTTGATCGGATATAATGTAGAATTTTCTGGAAAGCATAAAGGAGTTTTTCAAAGAAAGACCTCGGTGAAGCTACTTACATATTGAGCATGAAGATCTATAGAGATAGATCAAGACGCTTGTTATATTTTCAATGAGTACATACCTTAACAAGAATTTGAAGTAGTTCAAAATAGAACAGTCAAAGAAGGAGTTCTTGCTTGTGTTGCAAGGTGTGAAGTTGAGTAAAGACTCAAAACCCAACCACGACAGAAAATAGAAAGAGAATGAAAAGTCATTCCCTATGCCTCAGTCATAGGTTCTATAAAATATGCTATGCTGTGTACCAGACCTATTATGTACCTGACCATAAGTTTGGCAAGAGGGTACAATAGTGATCCAGGAGTGAATCACTGGACATCGGTAAAAAATATCCTTAGTGGAATAAGGAAATGATTCTCGGTTATGGAGGTGACAAAGAGTTCGTCGTAAAGAGTTACGTCGATGCAAGCTTTGACACCGATCTAGATGACTCTAAGTCTTGATCTAGATACATATTAAAAGTGGGAGCAATTAGCTAGAGTAGCTCCGTGCAAAGCATTGTAGACATAGAAAATTTCCAAAATACATACGACTCTGAATGTGGCAGACCCGTTGACTAAATTTCTTTCACAAGCAAAACATGATCACTCTTTGGGTGTTAATCACATAGCGATGTGAACTAGATTATCGACTCTAGTAAACCCTTTGGGTGTTAGTCACATGGAGATTTGAACTAATCACATAAAGATGTGAACTATTCGTGTTAAATCACATGACGATGTGAACTAGATTATTGACTCTAGTGCAAGTGGCAAACTGAAGGAAATATGCCCTAGAGGCAATAATAAAGTTGTTATTTATATTTCCTTATATCATGATAAATGTTTAGTATTCATGCTAGAATTGTATTAACCGGAAAACTTAATACATGTGTGAATACATAGACAAACAGAGTGTCACTAGTTTGCCTCTACTTGACTAGCTCGTTGAATCAATGATGGTTATGTTTCCTAACCTTAGACATGAGTTGTCATTTGATTAATGGGACCGCATCATTAGAGAATGATGTGATTGACTTGACCCATCCGTTAGCTTAGCACGATGATCGTTTAGTTTGTTGCTATTGCTTTCTCCATGACTATACATGTTCCTATGACTATGAGATCATGCAACTCCCGAATACCGGAGGAACACTTTGTGTTCTACCAAACGTCACAATGTAACTAGGTGATTATAAAGGTGCTCTACAGGTGTCTCTGATGGTGTTTGTTGAGTTAGCATGGATCAAGATTAGGATTTTTCACTCTGATTGTCGGAGAGGTATCTCTGGGCCCTCTCGGTAATGTACATCACCATAATCCTTGCAAGCAATGTAGCTAATGAGTTAGTTACGGGATGTAGCATTAGAGAACAAGTAAGACTTCCAGATAACGAGGTTGAACTAGGTATTGAGATACCAGCGATCGAATCTCGGGCAAGTAACATACCGATGACAAAGGGAACAACGTATATCGTTATGCGGTTTGACCGATAAAGATGTTCGTAGAATATGTAGGAACCAATATGAGAATCCAGGTTACGCTATTGGTTATTGACCGGAGACATGTCTCGGTCATGTCTACATAGTTCTCGAACCCGTAGGGTCCGCACGCTTAACGTTCGGTGACGATCGGTATTACGTGTTTATGTGTTTTGATGTACCGAAGGTTGTTCGGTGTCCCAGATTTGATCACGGACATGACGAGGAGTCTCTAAATGGTTGAGACGTAAAGATCGATATATTGGAAGCCTATGTTTGGACATCAGAATGGTTCCAGGTGAAATCGGGAGTATACCGGAGCACCGGGAGGTTACCGGAACCCCCCGGGAGGTATATGGGCCTTATTGGGCCTTAGTGAAAGAGAGGGAAAAGAAGCAAAGGAGGGGGTGCGCCCCCCAAGCCCAATCCGAATTGGGAGGGGCCCCGGACCCCCTTTCCTTCCTTCTTCCTCCTCCTTCCTTCTCTCCTAGAACCAATAAAGGGGGGGGGAATCCTACTCCCGGTGGGAGTAGGACTCCCTTGGGGCGCGCCTAGAGAGGCCGACCCCCTCCCCCTCCTCCACGCCATTATATACGGGGGAGGGGCACCCCATAGACACACAAGTTGATCATTGATCTTTAGCCGTGTGCGTTTCCCCCCTTCACGATAATCCACCTCGATAATATCGTAGCGGTGCTTAGGCGAAGCCCTGTTCTGGTAGCAACATCATCACCATCATCACGCCGTCGTGCTGACGAAGCTCTCCCTCGAAGCACTACTGGATCGTGAGTTCGCGGGACATCACCGAGCCGAACGTGTGCAGATCACTGAGGTGCTGTATCTTCGGTACTAGATCGATCGATTGTGAAGACGTACGACTACCTCAACCGCATAGTCATAACGCTTCCGCTTACGATCTACGAGGGTACATAGACGATACTCTCCCCTCTTGTTGCTGTGCATCACCATGATCTTGCGTGTGCATAGGATTTTTTTTGAAATTAATGCGTTCCCCAACATAGGCTATGCAATGATATTGGATCATGGAATTGGAATCATTTGAAATTGGAGTTCCACCAAAAAAATTATCCTATGCATCTAGTTCATTGTGATCGGAATTATATATACAAGTTTTGGCATCGTGAAGGAGAAAGTATCGCTCTATCTTGGGGGAGGCTTAAGTCAATGTTATATTCATGCCCCAACCATGAGCTCTCAAGAAAAATTATTATCCAGAATTTTTATGCTCGGCTTTCTCGTAATGATCAAACCATGCTTGATACTTCTTGTGCTGGTCCATTTATGAAGAAGACTATTGAATTCCGGTGGTATCTTTTGGAAAGAATTAAACGCAACTATGAAGATTGGGAACTCGACGAAGGTAAACAGTAAGGTATTAAACTTAAGTATGATTGTGTTAAATCTTTTATGGATACTAATGCTTTTCAAAAGTTTAGCACTAAATATGGACTAGCCTCTGAGATAGTAGCCTCCTTTTGTGAATCATTTGCTACTCATGTTGAACTCCCTAAAGAGAAGTGGTTTAGATATCACCCACCTATTAAAGAAGAAACTAAAGAACCAGTACCAGTTAAAGAAGAAAATATACTTTATAATGTTGATCCAGTTGTTCCTTCTGCTTATATTGAGAAACGCCCTTTTCCTATTAGGATAAAGGAGCATGCTAAAGTTTCAACCGTGGTTAACAAGAGCTATGTTAGAACACCTAAACCTGATGCACAAATTAATGTAGAACCTAGCATTGCTATGGTTAAAGATCTCTTGGAAGAAGATATGGATGGGCATGTTATTTACTTCTGTGAAGAAGCTGCTAGAATTTCTAAACCTACTGGAAAAGATAAACATAGACCTGTTGTTGGTTTATGTGATATGGGTGCTAGTGTGAGTGCTATTCCTTACACTCTATATCAAGAAATTATAAAGGACATAGCACATGCTGAGTTAGAAGACATAGATGTTACTATTAAACTTGCTAATAGAGACACCATACCACCTTGTGGGATTATTAGAGATGTTGAAGTCTTGTGTGGGAAAATAAAATATCCTACTAATTTTCTTGTTCTTGGTACCCCGCAAGATGACTTCTGTCCCATTATCTTTGGTAGACCTTTCTTGAACACAGTTAAAGCTAAGATAGATTGTAAGCAACAAACTATGGGTGTTAGCTTTGGTGATGAGTCTCATGAGTTTAATTTTTCCAAGTTTAGTGGAAATCATCATGAAAAAGAATTGCCTAGTAAGGATGAATTAATTGGTCTTGCTTCTATTGCTATGCCACCTACTGATCCTTTAGAACAATACTTGCTAGACCATGAGAATGATTTACATATGCAAGAAAGAAATGAAATAGATAAGATTTTCTTTGAACAACGTCCTCTGCTTAAACACAATGTTCCTATTGAAACTCTGGGAGGTCCCCCTGAGGGAGTTCTGTACTAAGGGGTCCTCGGGCGTCCGACCTATTGGACATGGGCCGGACTCATGGGCTGTGAAGATGCAAAGACCGAAGACTCTACCCGTGTCCGGATGGGACTCTCCCTGGCGTGGAAGGCAAGCTTGGCGTCCAAATATGAAGATTCCTTTCTCTGTAACCGACCTTATGTAACCCTAGATCCCTCCGGTGTCTATATAAACCGGAAGGCTAGGTCCGTAGACAGAGATCCTCATGATCATAGTCAGACAGGCTAGACATCTAGGGTTTAGCCATTACGATCTCGTGGTAGATCAACTCTTGTAATACTCATATTCATCAAGATCAATCAAGTAGTAAGTAGGGTATTACCTCCATAGAGAGGGCCCGAACTTGGGTAAACATTGTGTCCCTTGTCTCCTGTTACCATCGACCTTAGACGCATAGTTCGGGACCCCCTACCCGAGATCCGCCGGTTTTGACACCGCCATTGGTGCTTTCATTGAGAGTTCCACTGTGCCGTCGTCAAAAGGTTTGATGGCCCCTTCAACCATCTACAACGACGCTGTCCAAGGGGAAGTCTTCCTCCCCGGACAGATCTTCGTGTTCGGCGGCTTCGCACTGCGGGCCAACTTGCTTGGCCATCTGGAGCAGATTGAAAGCTACGTCCCTGGCCATCAGGTTAGATTTGGAAGCTTGAACTACGTCATGGATATCCGTGGAGACTTGATCTTCGACGGATTCGAGACCACGGCAGCCGCTCCCTGCCACCACAATGAACATGACGTAAATCTGTCATCGTTCCATACCTAGGAGATAGTACCTGTAGCTGTTGTGGCCCTAGATCTGGAGCAGATCACGCCATCCGAAGACGAGAAGCTCAACCCCGCCACGGAGGCCGCAGGCTCAGCGGCGTTGGAGCCACACACATACGTAACTTCAAGTAACGTCTGTGTCACCAGAACCATGGACTCGTCTCCTGCTACAGATTCCGAACCTTGTGCGTCCGCATACGTCGAGCTTGATCGGTCATCGATCGTAGAATTCATCTCCGCGGACATCTTCCGGCACTCGCCTTTGGGCGACATGTTAAACTCGTTCAGAGCACTATCCTTAGCGGGGGGCTTACAGCCGAACTACATCCGGTTCGAACTGGAGGTTGATGATGGAGAATTTCGCTTCCCACCCACCGCCCACTTCATAGCCACTGTCGAAGACTTAACCGACACACTCGATTACGGCTCTGATGACATCGACGGTATCGACGACGATGCCGGAGAAGAAGAGGCCCAAAACCCGCCATTTACTGGACACTGGACGGCCACTTCCTCGTATGACGTATACATGGTGGATGCACCAAAAGAAAATAGCAGCGATGACAAAGAGAATCCAGTCGAGGATGAACCTCCCAGGAGAGAACCAAAGCACCGGCATTAGTGGCGCCGCTCTAAGTCATGCCACAACAAAGACAACAATACCAGCACGGGAGACGATAACACTCCGGACGGTGCGGAAGACAGAGAAGATCCCGGTGAACGAACTGCCAAACAGGACGATCGGGAAAACGGGCAAGTCAGCCCTGACGAACAGGCCATAAACGATGACTCGGAGGACAGTAATTATCTCCCACTCTCCGAGGACGAGGTGAGCCTCGGAAGCGAGGATTTTATCGTGCCTGAGGAACCTCAGGAGCAGGAGCGCTTTAAGCGTCGGCTAATAGCCACTGCAAGGAGCCTAAAAAAGAAGCAGCAGCAGCTTCAAGCTGACCAAGATCTGCTTAACGATAGATGAACTAATGTCCTAGCAGCCGAAGAATACGGCCTCAAGCGCCTAGACAAAATTTACCCAAAGCGCAAGTCGCTACGTCAGTTCGATGACGAGGCGCCGGAGCCCATACCATCACCGCACAATCCGGCTAACCGACCACCACATGGTCGGGACAAAGCGGCAACTCAAGCGGAACACCAACCCGCCCCACCTCACCGTAAAGGCAGAGATAACACAGCTCGTGGTCACACATATGACCTTCGGCAGGACCTGGAGCAGGACATACCAGATCGATCTACGGGTCACGAGGACGTGCCCCGACATATGACGACGGCCGTCTATTCAGACGTGACAAGCCTAGTCACACCCGGGCCAAAAATCGCAGACGGACTCCATCGGAGCTACGTCGCAACGTGGCCCAACATAGAGGCGCCACACACCCTCTTTGCTTCACAGACGAAGTAATGGAGCACGAATTCCCAGGAGGGTTTAAACCCGTGAATATCGGATCATATGATGGACCAACTGATCCCGCGGTATGGATCGAGGATTTCCTTCTCCATATCCACATGGCCCGCGGAGATGACCTTCATCCCATCAAATACCTCCCACTAAAACTCAAAGGGCCAGCTTGGTACTGGCTAAACAATCTGCCTGAAAACTCTATTGGCAGTTGGGAGGATTTGGAAGACGCTTTTCGTGACACCTTCCAAGGTACATATGTCCGGCCACCAGACACCGATGACTTGAGTCACATTGTCCAGCAGCCCGGAGAGTCAGCCAGGAAGCTCTGGACTAGGTTCTTAGTTAAAATGAATCAAATCGTCGACTGTCCGGACGCGGAAGCCCTAGCGGCCTTCAAACACAGCGTCCGGGACGAGTGGCTCGCCCGCCACATCGCTCAAGAAAAACCAAAATCCATGTCATCCCTTACTGCTCTGATGACCCGCTTTTGCGCAGGAGAAGACAGCTGGCTCGCTCGTAGAAGCAACAACGCCAGCGATTCGGGCACTTCTGAAGTCCGAGATGGCAATGGCAAACCACGATGGAGCAAACACAAGCGTCGTAATGATAAAGAAAGAATGCACGACACAACAGTCAACGCTGGATTCAGCAGCCCCAAACCCGGTCAACGGAAAAATCCATTCAAGGCAAGCAGAGACAGACCATCCAATTTAGACAAGATATTGGATCGGCCCTGCCAGATTCATGGCAACCCCGATAAACCAGCTAATCACACCAATAGAAGTTGTTGGGTCTTCAAGCAAGCCAACAAGCTTAACGCCGAATACAAGGGGAAGAGGCTGCCCAGTGATAGTGATGACGAAGAAACTCACCAACCGAATACTGGGGGTGAGAAGCAATTTCCCCTTGAGGTAAAAACAGTGAACATGGTATACGTGACACACACCCCTATAGGGGAGCATGAGAAGCACTCCCTCCAGACGGAGGATCATACTACGTTTCCTTCAGCCAAAGTACAAAGAGGTCTTATTAAACCGCATACATTGTCGGCCATTAAGCCGCCGGTCTCCATTCAGCACGACTGACCAATTCTGGAGCTGGACTGGCAGTTCGGCTTCCACCGTCCGCCTCATACACCCACGAAATCTATACCGCGCATACATAACTATGCACTTAAAATACCATGGACATCGGCAGAAGCACAACACGCACGGGCCCACAAGTACTCCCATACCCTCCTTCTTTTCTTTTCTAACTACTCTTTCTTTTTCATTATCCTTTACCACACGCGACTCACAGGCTGGTCATCTCATCGACTCTATCGGAGTTTCGGTTTGTACATTCACCCAAAGGCTACTCCTTTTAGGGAGCCCCTTCATCGAGGAAAGGCGGCGCAGACGTGCGACAGGAAGGGTGCATTTCTCAAAATTTCATTTGCCTCTGTTTTAAAAACTGAGCTCTAGCACCGCTGCAAATCCCTGCTTCCCTCTCTGAAGGGACTATCTATTTAATTTTATGTTGAGTCATCACCTTCTCAAATAAGTACCAGATTTTGAGAGCACTATTGTCATCCTCGTGCATTGTGTATAGTTAATGTTGGATGCATCATGATGCATCATGACTATATCTTTTCTACCATGAATTACAATGTTTAGTCGCTGCTTGAACTTTGGAGGTGCTCTGCATTTATGTTTTGTGGTCTCAGAAAGGGCTAGTGAGATACCACTGTTGTCATATTATATCATGAGTGTTTTGGCAAGGTGTTGTCATTTGAGGTATTTTATTATTGCTCGCTAGTTGATTATGTCATTGTTATGAGTTAATATAATTTTTAAGAGTTATTGTTGACATGGTTAGTTATAATCTTTGCTGAAAACCTGGGTGCTACTTCAGCTTATTTATGTAAACAAGAGCAAAAGAGTTTGTAAAAGTTTTTCTTTTCCACTTTCAGTTTATCAACCGAATTGCTTGCGGAAAAGCAAAGGTTTAAGCTTGGGGGAGTTGATATGTCTCCGTCGTATCTACTTTTCCTAACGCTTTTCCTCTTGTTTTGGACTCTAATTTGCATGATTTGAATGAAACTAACCCGGACTGACGTTGTTTTCAGGAGAACTACCATGGTGTTGTTTTTGTGTAGAAATAAAAGTTCTCAGATTGGAACGAAACCTTTTGGAGATTTTTTATATAGTAAAAGAAAAATACTGGAGCCAAGAACCACCAGAGGGGGACCCCTGGGTAAGCACAACTCACCAGGGGCACCCCCCTTAGGCGCGCCCAGGTGGGTTGTGCCCACCTGGTGGCCCCGCAGACCCTGAGTCCAACTCCATAAATACCTATTTTTCCATAAAAAATCAGGAAGGAAAAATTATCTTGTTTCACGATACGGAGCCGCTGCCACCTCCTGTTCTTCACCGGGAGGCCAGATCTGGAGTCCGTTTTGGGCTCCAGAGAGGGGGATCTTCGATCTTCATCATCACCAACCCTCTTTCATAACCAATTCCATGATGCTCCCCACCGGGAGTGAGTAATTCCTTCATAGGCTCACTGGTCGGTGAGGAGTTGGATGAGATTCATCATGTAATCGAGTTAGTTTTGTTAGGGCTTGATCCCTTGTATCCACTATGTTCTGAGATTGATGTTTATATGACTTTGCCATGCTTAATGCTTGTCACTTTGGGCCCGGGTGCCATGATTTCAGATCTGAACCATTTATGTTATCACCATTATATCTATGTTCTAGATCCGATCTTGCAAGTTATATTCACGTATTACGTGTTATGATCTATAAACCCCGGAGTGATAGTATTCGGGATACTTTCCGGTGGTGACCGTAGTTTGAGGAGTTCATGTATTCACTATGTGTTAATGCTTTGTTCTGGTTCTCTGTAAAAAGGAGGCCTTAATATCCCTTAGTTTCCATATGGACCCCGCTGCCACGGGAGGGTAGGACAAAATATGTCATGCAAGTTCTTTCCATAAGCACATATGATTATTTACGGAATACATGCCTACATTATATTTATGAACTTGAGCTAGTTTTGTATCGCCCTAGGTTATGACTGTTATATGATGAATATCATCCACCGAATTCACCGATCCAATGCCTACAAATTTCTCTTATATTGTTCTTGTTAAGTTACTACTGCTATTGTTACTTTTACACTTGCTAAAAAAATCATTGCTATCACCGTTACCGTTACTATTGCCGTTGCTACTACCATCAAAACTATCATATTACTTTGCTACTGATCATATTGTTGCAGATAATTAATCTCCAGTTGTGGTTGAATTGACAACTCAGCTGCTAATACTTGCAAATATTCTTTGGCTCCCATTGTGTAGAATAAATAAATTTGGGTTGAATACTCTACCCTCAAAAACGGTTGTGATCCCCTACTTGTGGGTTATCAAGTAGCTCATGCATGGTTGTGGGGTTGCACACACATGGTGGCATAGTCACGCAATCACGGCCACGGGAGTTGCACACACATGCCACATCAGAGTCACGCACGTACAGCCGCAGAGTTGTACACTTTCGTTGGTATAGTTGGTTGGGGAAACAGGGTAAAGTTGCACATTGTGCTAGTTAGTTGGTCAGTACAACACATAAAGTTGCACATCAGCTGGTAGACAGTTGGCAGGAGGCAGAAGTGGCGGAGCCATCTCACCCGCCCGGGCATGAGCACAAAGGCACCGGACCGACGGCCATTTTCCCATAGAAAATGCTAATCACTTCATGTTTCGTGCTCTAATTTCTATGGTGACTCTTTAGCAGAGCTCGGGCGGCTACCCAGCGTCGCCAGGAGGTGGCTCCGCCACTGGGAGGTGATATGTCTCCGACGTATCTACTTTTCCTTACGCTTTTCCTCTTGTTTTGGACTCTAATTTGCATGATTTGAATGAAACTAACCCGGACTGACGTTGTTCTCAGCAGAACTACCATGGTGTTGTGTTTTGTGCAAAAATAAAAGTTCTCGGAATAGAACGAAACTTTGTGAGGATTTTTTATATAATAAAAGAGAATTTCTGGAGCCAAGAACCACTGGAGGGGGGCACCTAGGTGGGCACAACCCACCAGGGCGCGTGCTACCTCTTGAGCACTTGTGTTGGTTTTCCCTTGAAGAGGAAAGGGTGGTGCAGCAAAGTAGCGTAAGTATTTCCCTCAGTTTTTGAGAACCAAGGTATCAATCCAATAGGAGGCTGCACGCGAGTCCCTCACACCTGCACAAAACAAATAAATCCTCGCAACCAACGCGATAAGGGGTTGTCAATCCCTACACAGTTACTTACGAGAGTGAGATCTGATAGATATGATAAGATAATATTTTTGGTATTTTTATGATAAAGATGCAAAGTAAAATAAAAGGCAATGAAAATAACTAAGTATTGGAAGATTAGTATGATGAAGATAGACCCGGGGCCATAGGTTTCACTAGTGGCTTCTCTCAAGAGCATAGGTATTTTACGGTGGGTGAACGAATTACTGTTGAGAAATTGACAGAATTGAGCAAAGTTATGAGAATATCTAGGTATGATCATGTATATAGGCATCACGTCCAAGACAAGTAGACCGACTCCTGCCTGCATCTACTACTATTACTCCACACATCGACCGCTATCCAGCATGCATCTAGAGTATTAAGTTCATAAGAACAGAGTAACGCCTTAAGCAAGATGGCAACAATACAATACGTGCCTTGCTGCCCCTACTGTCACTAGGAAAGGACACCGCAAGATTGAACCCAAAGCTAAGCACTTATCCCATTGCAAGAAAGATCAATCTAGTAGGCCAAACCAAACTGATAATTCGAAGAGACTTGCAAAGATAACCAATCATACATAAAAGAATTCAGAGAAGAATCAAATATTATTCATAGATAAACTTGATCATAAACCCACAATTCATGGTTCTCAACAAACACACCGCGAAAAGAAGATTACATCGAATAGATCTCCACAAGAGAGGGGAAGAACTTTGTATTGAGATCCAAAAAGAGAGAAGAAGCCATCTAGCTAATAACTATGGACCCGAAGGTCTGAGGTAAACTACTCACACTTCATCGGAGGGCTATGGTGTTGATGT
Source organism: Triticum urartu (assembly GCF_003073215.2). NCBI lineage: Eukaryota > Viridiplantae > Streptophyta > Magnoliopsida > Poales > Poaceae > Triticum > Triticum urartu. Next base: position 240,518,076 of record NC_053022.1, on the reverse strand, counting down.
AGAAGCCCTCCGTGATCGATGCCCCCTCCGGCGGAGCTCCGGAACAGGCCCTAAGATGGGATCTCGTGGATACAGAAAGTTACGGCGGTGGAATTAGGGTTTTGGCTCCGTATCTGATCGTTTGGGGGTACGTAGGTATATATAGGAGGAAGAAGTAGGTCGGTGGAGCAACATGGGGCCCACGAGGGTGGAGGGCGCGCCTGGGGGGGTAGGCACGCCCCCCTACCTCGTGGCTTCCATGTTGGTTGCTTGACGTAGGGTCCAAGTCTCCTGGATCTTGTTCGTTCCAAAAATCACGTTCCCGAAGGTTTCATTCCGTTTGGACTCCATTTGATATTCCTTTTCTTCAAAACCCTAAAGTAGGCAAAAAATAGCAATTCTGGGCTGGGCCTCCGGTTAATAGGTTAGTCCCAAAAATAATATAAAAGTGTATAATAAAGCCCAATAATGTCCAAAACAGTAGATAATATAGCATGGAGCAATCAAAAATTGTAGATACATTGGAGACGTATCAAGCATCCCCAAGCTTAATTCCTGCTCGTCCTCGAGTAGGTAAATGATAAAAATAGAATTTTTGATGTGGAATGCTACTTGGCATAATTTCAATTTAATTCTTATTAATTGTGGTATGAATATTCAGATCCGAAAGATTCAAGACAAAAGTTTAATATTGACATAAAAATAAAAATACTTCAAACATACTAACTAAGCATTTTTGTCTCTTCAAAATAACATGGCCAAAGAAAGTTATCCCTACAAAATCATATAGTCTGGCTATGCTCTACCGTCACCACACAAAGTATTTAAATCATGCACAACCCCGATGACAAGCCAAGCAATTGTTTCATACTTTTGGTGTTTTCAAACTTTTTCAATCTTCACGGAATACATGAGCGTGAGCCATGGATATAGCACTTTAGGTGGAATAGAATGGTGGTTGTGGAGGAGACAAAAAGGAGAAGATAGTCTCACATCAACTAGGCGTATCAACGGGCTATGGAGATGCCCATCAATAGATATCAATGTGAGTGAGTAGGGATTGCCATGCAATGGATGCACTAGAGCTATAAGTATATGAAAGCTCAAAAAGAAACTAAGTGGGTGTGCATCCAACTTGCTTGCTCACGAAGACCTAGGGCATTTTGAGGAAGCCCATCATTGGCATATACAAGCCAAGTTCTATAATGAAAATTTCCCACTAGTATATGAAGGTGATAACAAAGGAGACTCTCTACTATGAAGATCATGGTGCTACTTTGAAGCACAACTGTGGTAAAAGGATAGTAGCATTGTCCCTTCTCTCTTTTTCTCTCATTTTTTTATTTGGGCTTCTTTGGCCTCTTTTTTTTCGTCCGGAGTCTCATCCCGACTTGTGGGGGAATCATAGTCTCCATCATCCTTTCTTCACTGGGACAATGCTCTAATAATGATGATCATCACACTTCTATTTTCTTACAACTCAAGAATTACAACTCGATACTTAGAACAAGATATGAATCTATATGAATGCCTCCGGCGGTGTACCGGGATATGCAATGACTCAAGAGTGACATGTATGAAAGAATTATGAATGGTGGCTTTGCCACAAATACAATGTCAACTACATGATCATGCAAAGCAATATGACAATGATGGAGCGTGTCATAATAAATGGAACGGTGGGAAGTTGCATGGCAATATATCTCGGAATGGCTATGGAAATGCCATGATTGGTAGGTATGGTGGCTGTTTTGAGGAAGGCATATGGTGGGTGTATGATACCGGCGAAAGGTGCGCGGTATTAGAGAGGCTAGCAATGGTGGAAGGGTGAGAGTGCGTATGATCCATGGACTCAACATTAGTCATAAAGAACTCATATACATATTGCAAAAATCTACAAGTTATCAAAGCAAAGTATTACGCGCATGCTCCTAGGGGGATAGATTGGTAGGAAAAGACCATCGCTCGTCCCCGACCGCCACTCATAAGGAAGACAATCAATAAATAAATCATGCTCCGACTTCATCACATAACGGTTCACCATACGTGCATGCTACGGGAATCACAAACTTTAACACAAGTATTTCTCAAATTCACAACTACTCAACTAGCATGACTCTAATATCACCATCTCCATATCTCAAAACAACTATCAAGTATCAAACTTCTCATAGTATTCAACACACTCATAAGAGAATTTTATTATTAATATTGTATACCTAGCATATTAGGATTATTTAAGAAAATTACCATGCTTGTTTAAGAATCTCAAAATAATATAAGTGAAGCATGAGAGATCAATAGTTTCTATAAAACAAATCCACCACCATGCTCTAAAATATATAAGTGAAGTACTAGAGCAAAACTATATAACTCAAAAGATATAAGTGAAGCACATAGAGTATTCTAATAATTTCTGAATCATGTGTGTCTCTATCAAAAGGTGTGTACAACAAAGATGATTGTGGTAAACTAAAAATCAAAGACTCAAATCATACAAGACGCTCCAAGCAAAGCACATATCATGTGGTGAATAAAAATATAGCTCCAAGTAAAGTTACCGATAAAAGTAGACGAAAGAGGGGATGCCTTCCTGGGCATCCCCAAGCTTTGGCTTTTTGGTGTCCTTAGATTATCTTGGGGGTGCCATGGGAATCCCCAAGCTTAGTCTCTTGCCACTCCTTGTTCCATAATCCATCAAATCTTTACCCAAAACTTGAAAACTTCACAACACAAAACTTAAAGTAGAAAATCTCGTGAGCTCCGTTAGCGAAAGAAAACAAAAGATCACTTCAAGGTACTGTAATGAACTCATTATTTAATTATATTGGTGTTAAAAATACTGTATTCCAACTTATCTATGGTTTATAAACTATTTTACTAGCCATAGATTCATCAAAATAAGCAAACAACACACAAAAAACAGAATCTGTCAAAAACAGAACAGTATGTAGTAATCTGTAACTAGAGCAAGATCTGGAACCCCAAAAATTCTAAAATAAATTTCTGGACGTGAGTAATTTATCTATCAATCATATGCAAAATAATGAACTAAATAGCACTTTCCAAATAAAAATGACAGCAGTTCTCGTGAGCGCTAAAGTTTCTATTTTTTACAGCAAGATTAACAAGACTTTCCCCAAGTCTTCCCAACGGTTCTACTTGGCACAAACACTAATTAAACACAAAAAACACAACCAAAACAGAGGCTAGATAAATTATTTATTGAATAACAGCAAGGAAAAATATTGGGTTGTCTCCTAACAAGCGCTTTTCTTTAAAGCCTTATAGCTAGGCAATAAGATTTCAACGATGCTCACATGAAAGACAAGAATTGAAGCACCAAGAGAGCATCATAAGACATGTGACACACACATCTAAGTCTAACATACCTCCTATGCATAGGCATCTTATAGGCAAACAAATTATCAAGGCAAGCAAAAACTAGCATATGCAAGGAAGCGGAAAGAAACAAGAGCAATCTCAACATAACGAGAGGTAATTTAGTAACATGAAAATTTCTACCACCATATTTTCCTCTCTCATAATAATTAAATGTAGGATCATAAGAAAATTCAACAAAATATCTATCACATAAAATATTTTCAACACGATCCACATGCATGCAAAGTTGACACTCTTCCAAAATAGTGGGATTAACATTAACTAAAGTCATGACTTCTCCAAACCCACTTTTATCAAAAACTTCATAAGATTGAACATTCTCCAAATATGTGGGATCTAAAGTTGACACTCTTCCAAACCAACTTTCAATATTATTACATACATTATAATCAATCTCATATTCATCATGGGGCTTAAATAAATTTTCAAGATCATAAGAAGAATCACCCCAATCATGATCATCACAACAAGTAGTAGACATAGCAAAACTAGCATCCCCAAGCTTAGGGTCTTGCATATTATAAGCACAATTAACATTAATAGAATTTATACTATCATCATTGCAATCATGCTTTATATTCAAATGTCCATCATGAATCACTCCATAAAGTACTTCATCAAAATTTTCAGATTCACGAATTTCAAGCAAAACTTCATAAAGATAATCTAGTGCACAAAACTCACTCGCAATTGGTTCATCATAATTGAATCTCTTAAAAAGATTAGCAAGCGGATGAGGATCCATAGATCTTAGGTTCTCTGTTTAGCAATAAATAAATAACTATTCCAACCAAACGAGCAAACGGACCAAGTAAGACATCAAAGCAAATGGAAAGACGAACATAAGAAGGGCGAATACAATGGCAAGGGTGAAGTGGGGGAGAGGAAAACGAGAGGCAAATGGCAAATAATGTAATGCGGGAGATAAGGGTTTGTGATGGGTACTTGGTATGTTGACTTTTGCGTAGACCTCCCCGGCAACGGCGCCAGAAATCCTTCTTGCTACCTCTTGAGCACTTGCGTTGGTTTTCCCTTGAAGAGGAAAGGGTGGTGCAGAAAAGTAGCATGAGTATTTCCCTCAGTTTTTCAGAACCAAGATATCAATCCAGTAGGAGGCTACGCGCGAGTCCCTCGCACCATCACAAAACAAATAAATCATCGCAACCAACGCGATAAGGGGTTGTCAATCCCTACACGGTCACTTACGAGAGTGAGATCTGATAGATATGAGAAGATAATATTTTTGGTATTTTTATGATAAAGATGCAAATTAAAATAAAAGGCAATGAAAATAACTAAGTATTGGAAGATTAATATGATGAAGATAGACCCTGGGGCCATAGGTTTCACTAGTGGCTTCTCTAAAGAGCATAGGTATTTTATGGTGGGTGAACGAATTACTATTGAGCAATTGACAGAATTGAGCATAGTTATGAGAATATCTAGGTATGATCATGTATATAGGCATCACGTCCAAGAAAAGTAGACCGACTCATGCCTGCATCTACTATTATTATTCCACACATCAACCGCTATCCAGCATGCATCTAGAGTATTAAGTTCATAAGAACAGAGTAACGCCTTAAGCAAGATGACATGATGTAGAGGGATAAACTCATGCAATATGATGAAAACCCCATCTTGTTATCCTCGATGGCAACAATACAATACGTGCCTTGCTGCCCCTACTGTCACTGGGAAAGGACCCCGCAAGATTGAACCCAAAGCTACGCACTTCTCCCATTGCAAGAAAGATCAATCTAGTAGGCCAAACCAAACTGATAATTCGAAGAGACTTGCAAAGATAACCAATCATACATAAAAGAATTCAGAGAAGATTCAAATATTGTTCATAGATAAACTTGATCATAAACCCACAATTCATCGGTCTCAACAAACACACCGCAAAAGAAGATTACATCGAATAGATCTCCACAAGAGAGGGGGAGAACTTTGTATTGAGATCCAAAAAGAGAGAAGAAGCCATCTAGCTAATAACTATGGACCCGAAGGTCTGAGGTAAACTACTCACACTTCATCGGAAGGGCTATGGTGTTGATGTAGAAGCCCTCCGTGATCGATGCCCCCTCCGGCGGAGCTCCGGAACAGGCCCCAAGATGGGATCTCGTGGATACAGAAAGTTATGGCGGTGGAATTAGGGTTTTGGCTCCGTATCTGATCGTTTGGGGGCACGTAGGTATATATAGGAGGAAGAAGTACGTCGGTGGAGCAACAGGGGGCCCATGAGGGTGGAGGGCGCGCCTGGGGGGGGGGGGGGAGGCGTGGCCCCCTACCTCGTGGCCTCCCTATTGGTTGCCTGACGTAGGGTCCAAGTCTCCTGGGTCTTGTTCGTTCCAAAAATCACGTTCCCGAAGGTTTCATTCTGTTTGGACTCCGTTTGATATTCCTTTTCTTCAAAACCCTAAAATAGGCAAAAAAATAGCAATTCTGGGCTGGGCCTCCGGTTAATAGGTTAGTCCCAAAAATAATATAAAAGTGTATAATAAAGCCCAATAATGTCCAAAAGAGTAGATAATATAGCATGGAGCAATCAAAAATTATAGATACGTTGGAGACGTATCAGCGCGCCCCCCTCCAGGCGCGCCCAGGTGGGTTGTCCCCACCTGGTGGCCCCACAGACCCTGAAACATACGCTATAAAATCCTATTTTTCCAGAAAAAATGAAGGAGAAAGAATTATCGCGTTCCAAGAGATGGAGCCGCCGTCACCTCATGTTCTTCATAGGGAGGCCAGACCTGGAGTCCTTTTGGGGCTCCGTAGAGGGGGGGGTCTTCGATCTTCGTCATCACCAACCGTTCTCCATCGCCAATTCAATGATGCTCCGCACGGGAGTGAGTAATTCCTTTGTAGGCTCACAAGTCGGTGATGAGTTGGATGAGATTCATCATGTAATCTAGTTAGTTTTGTTAGGGCTTGATCCCTAGTATCCACTATGTTCTGAGATTGATGTTGCTATGACCTTGCCATGCTTAGTGCTTGTCACTTTGGGCCCGGGTGCCATGATTTCAGATCTGAACCGTTTATGTTATCACCATTATATCCATGTTCTAGATCCGATTTTGCAAGTTATAGTCACATACTACGTGTTATGATCCGGCAACCCCAGGGTGATAATAGTTGGGACCACTCCTGGTGATGACCATAGTTTGAGGAGTTCATGTATTCACCGCGTGTTAATGCTTTGTTCTGGTTCTCTATTAAAAGGAGGCCTTAATATCCCTTAGTTTCCAATTGGATCCTGCTGCCATAGGAGGGTAGGACAAAAGATGTCATGCAAGTTCTTTCCATAAGCACGTATGACTATTTACGGAATACATGCCTACATTATATTTGTGAACTAGAGCTAGTGTTGTATCGCCCTAGGTTATGACTGTCAGATGATGAATATCATCCAACAAATTATCGATCCAATACCTATGAATTTCTCTTATATTGTTCTTGCTAAGTTACCACTTCTATCGTTGCTGTTGCACTTGCTACAAAATTACTGCTATCACTGTTAGCGTTACTATTGCTGTTGCTACTATTATCAAAACTACCATACTACTTTGCTACTGATCACTTTGCTGCAAATAATTAATCTCCAGGTGTGGTTGAATTGACAACACAGCTGCTAATACTTGCAAATATTCTTTGGCTCCCCTTGTGTTGAATCTATAAATTTGGGTTGAATACTCTACCCTCGAAAACTGTTGCGATCCCCTATAATTGTGGGTTATCAAGACCTTTTTCTAGCGCCGTTGCCGGGGAGCATAGCTATATTTGCTGAGTCACTTGGGATTATTATTAATTTATCACTATGAAGAATCTAAAGGATGCTAAGACTAAGATTTTCCCTCTAAGACGAGGGGAGGTAAGGAACTGCCATCTAGCTCCGCTTTAGATTCACCTTCTGTTATAAGTAAACTTGCAACACCACCGCATGCTATTAATTCTGATATGTCGCAAGTTATTGATGATGCTAACTCTGCTATGAATGATGGTTATGATGATGCTAGTACCTTGCTTGATGATAATGTGCCACTAGGTGAATTTCTTGATGAACAAATTGCTAGAGTAAGACATCATGGTATTGTTGAAACTGATGATGAGCTTGAAACTGAAAATCTTGAAACACCTACTAGAACTAGCCTCCTAGATATGAATTGCCAAAGGTACCGGAAGGTTATGTATTGGGTGAAGAGGCAACTAGATATATTCTTGCTTGTAAGGATAGAGATGATCTAGAGAAATTATTTTGCAAGTATAAAGAGAAATCTTTGAATGATAGAATGAAATGTGATCCTAAGTTTGCTACTTCACCTATCTTTGTTGATGATAAGAAGAAGAAAAATGATAGGACTTTGCATGCCTCTAGTGAACCTGAAGTAGAAAAACCTCCTGATAATGATAATGAAGTTTCTATCTCTGATGCTGAAACTCAACCTGGTAGTGAACACTAACCTTCTGATAATGAAAAAGATAATGACGAGGTTTATGAAGACACTCAAACAAATAATAAAGAACCAGACAATGATGTCGAGATAGAACCTGCAGTTGATCTTTATAACCCACAACCTAAGAATAAAAACATATGATAAAAGAGACTTTGTTGCTAGAAAACATGGTAAGGAAAGAGAACCATGGGTTCAAAAACCTATGCCCTTTCCACCTAAATCAACTAAAAAGAAAGATGATGAAGAAGAATTTGAACGCTTTGCTGAAATGTTGAGGCCAGTCTTTTTGTGTACTCGCTTGACTGATATCTTGAAAATGCCTCCTTATGCAAAGTACATGAAAGACATCATCACCAATAAGAGAAAAATACCAGAAGCTGAAATCTCCACCATGCTTGCTAATTATACTTTTAAAGATGGAGTACCTAAGAAACTTGGAGATCTGGTAATACCAAATATACCTTGCTCCATTAAAAGAAACTATGTGAAAACTGCCTTATGTGATTTGGGAGCTGCTGTTAGTGTTATGCCTTTCTCTTTATATAAAAGACTTGATTTGAATAAACTCACACCTACTAAAATATTTTTGCAAATGGCCGGCAAATCAACTGCCATACCTGTCGGTATTTGTGAGGATGTGCCCATTGTTTTTGCTAATGTTACTATTTTGACTCACTTTGTTATACTTGAGATGCCCGAGGACGACAAAATGTCGATTATCCTTGGTAGACCCTTCTTGAATACTGCAGTTGCTGTTATTGATTGCAATAAAAGCAAGATGACTTTTCATATAAATGGTAATGAGCATACGGTGCACTTTCCGAAGAAACAATTCCAAGTGAATGGTATTAATGTCATTGAAAAATCTCCAACAATCACTATTGGAAGTTTTCAACTACCTCTACCTAACGTTAAAAAGAAATATGAAATGCTTATTGTTGGGGATATGCATATCCCCATTGAGGTAACTTAGTGATTTACGAAAATTCTTCGGTTTCATGCTAATCGAAATTGGTTGTTAATAAGACTTGATCAACCTTATTAATGGATCATTTTTGAAAGGTATGAAGTTGATGAATTTAGTGAGCACTACCTTCTATCCCTACCTTTTATTTTCTGTTTTTATTAGTGTAATAAAATAAAATTGCCATGTTTTTCTGTTTTTTGAATTTTCCGTGCAATAAAAAATGACCCAAAAATAGAAGTTCTCAGAATGCTCTAAAATTTTAATGCGATTTTTATGAATATTTAAGAATTTTTGGTGCAAATAACATCAGAGGGAGGTGCACGAGGTAGGCACAACCCACCTGGGCGTGCCAGGACCCCCAGGTGCGCCCTGGTGGGTTGTGGTCCCCATGTGGCCCCCCTTACTTACCTCTTCATCCCACATCACCACCTACCTCCAGAAAAAATCACCATTGCTCTCTCTCTCTCTCTCGTGTTCTTGCTCTCAAACCCGCGGATTTCGTTCTCTTTGCTCAAAGCTCCATTTCCGAAACTGTTTCGGGGAATTGTTGCTTGGTATGTGACTCCTCCATTTGTCCAATTAGTTTTTGCTTTAGTGGTTTATATTTTGAATAATTAGCTAATATTGGTGCTGCTGTAGATGAGCTTGCATGTTGAATTCTCAGAATTTTTGTTCATTGAAAAAACATGAGTATCTTTAGGAAGTTCGCTTCCAAGAAGAACTCCAAGTGAGTGATTGGGGAGTCATTTGACAGTGATATCCATACCCAGAGAATGGCGGAGCTACGGCTGTGCGAATGGCTGGATACCCCGTTCATGGAAGGGGCCGGAATCCTTCGGGATTTTGCATAATATGCTGCTAATGCCGGCCTCACCGACTTCATCGCAGCTGAATATGAACATTATCATCTCCTCACAAACTCCTTTGTGCAAAGTTTTACTTTCCTTCCTAGGAATAATCCCCCTGAAGTGCAGTTTAATTTATACGCTAAACCCCATCAGATACCGTTTACTGAATTTTGTGATATATGCTTGATCCCTTCCTATGGGAGTTTAGCAGAGTCTAGGCCTGCAGACTTTGAAGGATTTTATTGTACTCTATCTGTAGAGGATGAGAGAGGGGTGTTGAGTGTCACCGCTACTAGCTTGCATTTTGCTGCCGTTCATTATTTTTCTCTTTTCATTGCAAACTGCTTGCTTGCTAGAGAGAAGGTGGGTGCACTTAGTGCCCCAGACCTTGCTGTTTTACGCCGTGCACTCCAAGGCGACACCACTTATAGCTTGGGGGCTATTATGGCACGCTGCCTCCATATTAATAAATCCAAGGGCAATATACATGGTGGTATTTACGCTACTCGCTTGGCTAATCGCTTTAACATTCAGATACGCCAACATGATTATCCCTTGCCCAAGGCTCACCTAGATCGAACAGCCATGGAACAACACCAGTTTATTGCAAGCGATTACCCTAACATTCCTATTCCTTATAACCTGGTTTTCAATGTGAAAACTCATGATATTATTCCACTGCTTGCACCTGCTTTGTTTGATCCTATTGCCAGGGGTGGATACAGGATTATGCCTACAGACATCACCGCCTACCGGAACAACCTAGCTGCAGCACAGGCTGAGCCTCGGCAGTGGGATCCACAGGTGCCCGCTCCTCAACATTTCGACATGGGAGCCCATGGTTTCTTCGACAACTAATTGATTACCAAGTTAGGCCAAAAGCCTAAGCTTGGGGGAGTACGTATTTCCACCGACTTTACATTCATGTTCACACATTTCATTTGTTGGTGTTCACACTTTTTCATTGTATCATCCATTTAAATTTATTTTCTCGCTTTCTTCTTGTGTGTTTGAAATTTTTTGATAAAATCCAAAAATATTTCCTACTTCTTTTGATTTTTCTTTCTAGAGTACTTAGCTGTAGCACTAAAAATAAAACCCAAAAAGATTTCCTTGTTCCTCTTTTGCTTGTTGGGAGCTTTCCCATGTAAATAGTTTTTCTCGTTTTTGCTTTTCCATTTTATTCGCTTGTTCAAGAAAACCAAAAACTCCAAAAATAGTTCAGTGTGTTTCTCTGAATTTCTTTTCTTTTATTGAGTCATACTGAGGAGAAGGCCACGATGGAAATGTTGAGTGGTTCTCATATGCATTATTGTTGATCTAACAAAGATCCCATTTTACCTTGTATTCTCCTATTAAATAAAATGTTTGCAGATTCCAGCTTAGTCCATGGCACTCTTGCACTATTATTATTTTCATATCGTTCAGTCGTGCAAGTGAAAGGCAATAATGATGATATTTGATGAACTGGTCGTGGAAGAGAGAACGGGTATGAACTTGACTTGTTCTGTTTTTGTAAATATGTTTAATCTAGTATCCATGATTCAGCTCATTATGATCAAACATGTTTGCAATGAAAATTAGAGATTATGGTTTCTTAGGACATGCATAAGTAGCTAGGAGTTGATAATGAATTATCTTAGATGTCAACATTGCGTTAAAATGATTGTGATGAAGTATGATGATATGGTATCCTCCTCTGAATGTTCGAGTGGCTTGACTTGGCACATGTTCATGCATGTAGTTGAATCAAAACCAACATAGCCTCTGTGATATTTATGTTCATGGTGTTCATATCCTACTCATGCTAGTATCCAATGTTACTTATGGATAATGCATGTTCATGACCGTTGTTGCTCTCTAGCTGGCCGCTTGTCAACCTATTTGCTAGCCTTCGCCTGTACTAAGTGGGAACTCTACTTGTACATCCAAAACCTTAAACCCAAGTTATTCCAGATGAGTCCACCATACCTACCTATATGCGGTATTACCCTGCCTTCATAAGTAAATTTGCATGTGCCACCTCTAAAAACTTCAAATAAATATCCTTTTTCGTGTGCCTGGATCGTTCATGGAGCGATAGGAGGTAGTCGGTATCTTCCATGCTAAGCGGGTTATTCTCAGGATGAGTGTTTATTCACTCACCATAGCACGAGAAAAGGGCGGTAATAGGGATGCCCAGTCCCAAACTGCAAAAAGAATTGGTCTTTCAAATAATCAAACAAAAACTCCTACGGAGTCATAACCTTTACTTTATCGCTTGGGAACCGCCACTAGCGTGTTTATCATGGAAGATATAGATAATTGATGGTTGCGAAGTAAACAAGAAGGGTGCATTTCTCAAAATATCATTTACCTTTGTTTTAAAAACTTGAGCTCTCGCACCTCTGCAAATCACTTCTTCCCTCTGCGAAGGGACTACCTATTTACTTTTATGTTGTGTCATCACCTTCTAAACTAAGCGCCAGAACCTGAGAGCACTGATGTCATGTTGATGCATTGTGTGTAGCTAATGTTGGGTGCACCATGAGTGGATCTTTTCTACCATGAATTACAATGTTTAGTCGCTGCTTGAAATTTGGAGGTGCTTTGCATTTATGTTTTGCAGTCTTAGAAAGGGATAGCGAGATACCACTATTGTCATATTATATCATGGTTGTTTTGATAACGTGTTACTGTTTGAGATATCTTATTATTGCCCGCTAGCTAATTATGTCATTGATATGAGTTAATATAATTTTTAAGAGTTATTGTCGGCATGGTTAGTTATAATATTGGCTAAAAACCTGGGTGTTGTTTAAGCCTATTTATGCAAACAAGAGCAAAAGAGTTCGTAAAAGTTTTTCTTTCTCACTTTCATTTTATCAACTGAATTGCTTGAGGACAAGCAAAGGTTTAAGCTTGGGGGAGTTGATACGTCTCCGACGTATCTACTTTTTCTAATACTTTTCCTCTTTTTTTGGACTCTAATTTGCATGATTTGAATGAAACTAACCCGGACTGATGTTGCTTTTAGCAGAACTACCATGGTGTTGTTTTTTTGTGCAGAAATAAAAGTTCTCGGAATGGAACGAAACTTTGCGAGGATTTTTTATATAACAAAAGAGAATTTCTGGAGCCAAGAATCACTGGAGGGGGGCACCTGGGTGGGCACAACCCACCAGGGCGCGCCCCCCTCCATGCGTGCCCAGGTGGGTAGTCCCCACCTGGTGGCCCTGCAGACCCTGAAACCTACGCTATAAAATCTTATTTTTTCAGAAAAAAATGAGGGAGAAAGAATTATCGCGTTCCATGAGATGGAGCCGCCGTCACGTCCTATTCTTCATCAGGAGGCCGGATCTGGAGTCCGTTGGGGCTTCGGAGAGGGGGATCTTCGATCTTCGTCATCACCAACCCTTCTACATCGCCAATTCCATGATGCTCCCCACCGGGAGTGAGTAATTGCTTTGTAGGCTCGCTGGTCGGTGAGGAGTTGGATGAAATTCATCATGTAATCTAGTTAGTTTTGTTAGGGCTTGATCCCTAGTATCCACTATGTTCTGAGATTGATGTTGCAATGACTTTGCCATGCTTAATGCTTGTCATTTTGGGTCTGGTGCCATGATTTTAGATCTGAACCGTTTATGTTATCACCATTATATCCATGTTCTAGATCCGATCTTGCAAGTTATAGTCACCTACTACGTGTTATGATCCGACAACCCTGGAGTGACAATAGTCGGGACCACTCCCGGTGATGACCGTAGTTTGAGGAGTTCATGTATTCATCGTGTGTTAATGCTTTGTTGTGTTTCTCTATTAAAAGGAGGCCTTAATATCCCTTACTTTCCAATTGGACCCCGCTGCCACGGGAGGGTAGGACAAAAAATGTCATGCAAGTTCTTTCCATAAGCATGTATGACTATTTACGGAATACATGCCTACATTATATTTATGAACTAGAGCTAGTGCCGTATCACCCTAGGTTATGACTGTCACATGATGAATATCATCCAACAAATCATCGATTCAATGCCTACGAATCTCTCTTATATTTTTCTTGCTAAGTTACCACTGCTATCATTATTGTTGCACTTGCTACAAAATTACCGCTATCACTGTTACTGTTACTATTGCTGCTGCTACTATTATCAAAACTATCATACTACTTTGCTACTGATCACTTTGATGCAGATAATTAATCTCCATGTGTGGTTGAAATGACAACTCAGCTGCTAATACTTGCAAATATTCTTTGGCTCCCCTTGTGTCGAATCTATAAATTTGGGTTGAATACTCTACCCTCGAAAACTATTGCAAGCCCCTATACTTGTGGGTTATCAGGAGGCAGCAAGGGAAGTTGCACATCACATGGAGGGTAGGTGGGACATGGACACCAGCAGTGAAAATGCATATCCACGAGATAGGGAAAAGCTGCACATCCACTGCTAAGAAGTTGCCCGAGGTGGCAAATGAAGTTGCACATCTCATTGGCAAAGTACTTTGGCAGGGTGCAAATAGTGAAAACTACACATCCATGGGGACAGGAGGAAGTTGCACATCGACTACTAGAAAGTTGGCCGGAGTAGCAGACGTAGTTGCACATCTCACTGTTAGACAGTGAATGTACCAACAATGAATATTGCATGTCCATGGGTAGGGGAAAGTTGCACAATGACTATCAGGTACTTGCACATCGACTGCTAGACAGTTGCACCGAAGAGGGACTAAATTGCACAGAAAAAAGTTCGTCGAAACATACCGCAGGGCCTAGTTTTGAAGAGTGATACGTCCCCAACGTATCTATAATTTATGTAGTATTCATGCCGTTTTATTATCATTCTTGGATGTTTTATAATCATTTTATAACAACTTTATATCATTTTTTGGGACTAACCTATTGACCCAGTGCCCAGTGCGAGTTGTTGTTTTTGCTTGTTTTTTACATCGCAGGAAATCAATATCAAATGGAGTCCAAACACCGTGAAACTTTTTGGAGATTTTTAATGGACCAGAACACCCAGGATGGGCCAGAGAAGCACCTGGGGGGTGCCCCGAGGGGGGCACAACCCACCGGGGCGCTCCTGGGGGCCCAGGCGTGCCCAGGTGGGTTGTGCCCATCTTGGTGGCCTCCCGCACCCCCTCTTTACCCTATAAATTCACAAATATTCCAAAAACCCTCGGGGTTAACCTAGATCAGAAGTTCCGCCACCGCAAGGCTCTGTAGCCACCGAAAACCAATCTAGACGCTGTTCCGGCACTCTGCCAGAGGGGGAAATCATCACCGGTGGCGATCTTCATCATCTCGGCGGCCACCACGATGAGGATGGAGTAGTCCACCCTCGGGATTGAGGGTTTGTACTAGTAGCTATGTGTTTAATCTCTCTCTCTCTCTCTCGTGTTCTTGAGATGTCACAATCTTGATGTATCGCGGGCTTTGCTATTATAGTCAGAACATATAGTGTTTTCCCCTCTCTATCTTGTTTTGATGAATTGAGTTTTTCCCTTTGAGATTTCGTTGTTATCAGATTGAATACTTTTATGGATTAGAGAACACTTGATATATTTCTTGCAATTGAATACTCGTGGTGACAATGGGGTAGCGTATTGATTTACTTGATATATGTTTTGGCACTCAACTCGTGGATTCCCGAGGTGACATTGGGGTAATTTATGCATAGGGGTTGATGCATGTTCTTGTCTTTGTTTCTCCGGTCGAAATCTTGGGGCACTCTTTGATGTTCTTTGTGTTGGATTGAGTATTATGAATCTGAAATTATTTGGAGTTATTTTAGTACGAACTCTTGGATAGATCGATCGGAAAGAATAGCTTCGAGGTGGTTTCGTACCCTACAAATGATTTCTTCTTATGTTCTCCGCTAGATAAGAACCTTGGAGTGATTCTTCGTTGCACGTTGAGGGATGGTTATGTGATCCAATTATATTAGCATTGTCGAGAGATTGCACTAGCGAAAGTACGGACCCTAGGCCTCATTTAAAGTATTGCAATACCATTTTTGTGCCCATTTACTATTTGCTACCTTGCTGTTTTTATTTATTCAGATTATAAAAAATATATTTGTATCATCCATATTACACTTTTATCACCATCTCTTCGCCGAACTAGTGCACCTATACAAATTGCCATTGTATTGGGTGTGTTGGGGACACAAGAGATTTCTTGTATTTGATTGCAGGGTTGCTTTAGAGAGACCATCTTCATCCTACGCCTCCCATGGATTGATAAACCTTAGGTCATCCACTTGAGGGAGAATTGCTACTGCCTTACAAAACTCTGCGCTTGGAGGCCCAACACGAGTCTACAAGAATAAAGTTGCGTAGTAGACATCAAGCTCTTTTCTGGCGCCGTTGCCGGGGAGGTGAGTGCATGGAGGTATATCTTTAGATCTTGCAATTGAATCTTTTAGTTTCTTATTTTATCACTAGTTTGGTTTATAAAATAAAACTACATAAAAATGGAATTGAGGTTGCATCATATTATTGATAATCTTTATAATATCTTTCTTGAAAATGATGTCGTAAAATTGTGCTCAATTGTTAGAATAAGAAGTCAATAAAATGTTTGGCATAAAATATTTGAATGATCAGCATGATTGCAATGTTGTTAGTATGAATTCTTTGAATATCCAAAATGCTAATGATTATTGCACTAGTCATGAGAAAAATGTTTTTATAAGCATGTCAATTTTTGCGGAGTGAATTGGGAGTGCATTTGCACACCAAAAAGGGAAGATAGATTTTGTAAGAAGCATAAATATTTAGAAACGAAAACGTTGCAAGAGAGGCTAGATGATTGTGCTGAAAGATTTAATTTTTTCGCCATGCTTGTGAACTTTGCAATGAACGTGGTCATTTAAATATCCAATGCAAACTCTTTCATGATCAAATCATGTCCAAAAAATGTGATAACTTGATTACCCTTGAGCATCATAAAGAGCTTAGTCTTCTTTTCGGGTATGAAGAAATGAAACGTATAACTAAGGGTATTCCAAATTTTAATCTCGAGAGATTTCTTGATTTTGATCTAGAGGAAATTTATATGTTTTGTGCGGTAAATTGCATTACAAATCATTATATTGCCAACTATCTAAAGTCAAGAAACCAAATATAATATGAAGAGAGTACTAATGAAAGGGAAAATATTTCCCAATACCCTCCTAGTGTTTATTATGATGAATCAGGTAACGAGTAGGAGCTTCCTATCCAACCAATATCGTCAATAAGAAGCTTCAAAAGATTAATTAAACCCACACATGATGTGGTGAAGAAGAAGAAAAGAAAAAATAATAGAGGTAAAAAGGTATCTCTCCCAAATAGTGTTGCTCCTATTATTGTTGTGCCTCATGAAAATGAATCAAAAATAATCGTGGAAGATGATGCACTTGATGATGATTTTGTTATGCCTATTGCCTGTTGTGATAATTATGATTGGGAAGATAATGATACTTCTTATATTCTTGGAAATCTTTTTGGCACCAACTTGGGAAATTATGATGATAGCAATTGTTATACCATTGGTGGTATTCATACTATTAATGATGAGAATGATTATTCTTATGATACGCAAACCACAAACTTGGGGATGCTATGTTTAATGAGAATGACATGTTTGAGAATTTCTTTGCTGCAATTAATGTTTGTCCCAAGCTCGGGGATGCTATGCTTAATGAAGATGATCTTTTTAGTCCCCTTACTTTGAATGACCAAATTTTCTATGATGATTGCAGCCACCTACTTATGATGATTATTGTGATGATACTTATGTTATAAAAATTAGTGATAATTATTGTTATAATTTTGATAATGTGGGAACAATCTTTAGTATTCAAGTTCAATATGATACTCCCACTATTGTGAATGAGAATAAAATTGCTTATATGGAGAGTAATAAATTTTCTATGCTTTTGGATCATGAAAAGAATGCTTTATGTGATGGTTATATTGACGAATCCATTCATGATGCTACTAAAAATTATTATGAGAGAGGAACTTATGCTTCATGATGCTCTTGTTATGTTTCAATTCTTATCTTTTATGCGAGCATCATTGAAATCATCATGCCTAGCTAAAAGGCATTAAAGAAAAGTGCTTGTTGGGAGACAACCCAACACTTTTACCTACTGTTTTTGTGTGTTCACATGATTATGTTACTGTAGTAATCATGTTTTATTGCTCTCGTTTAAATAAAGTGCCAAGTAAGACCTTTGGGATGGCTTATGGTGATAGTTGATTTGATCTTGCTGAAAAACAGAAACTTCTGTGCTTAGGAAAGCAATTCTCATTTTTAACAGAAGCGTGATAAAATGCTAATTCTTCTTGAAGAATATTAATAGATGAATTACCCAGGTTTACCTGTTTTTTCAGAATTTTTGGAGTATCATAAGTATGGTTGGAGTACTGATTACTATAGACTGTTCTGTTTTTGACGGATTCTGTTTTCAATGCATAGTTTGCTTGTTTTCTAATTTCCATGGCTTATATTGCTCAATATAAATTGTGGAGATGATATGCTACAGTAGGCATTGTGTGAGAATAATTACGAATCTTGTCTTTGACAGTACCAAAAGTGAAATGGTTTGCTCTTTATCATACTAACCTATCTCACGAAGTTCCGTTAAGTTTTGTGTGATTGAAGTTTTCAAGTTTTGGGTGAGATGTCGATATGAGGAGAATAAGGAGTGACAAGACCCTAAGCTTGGGGATGCCCAAGGCACCCCAAGGTAATATTTAAGGACGATCCAAGCAATTAAGCTTGGGGATTCCCCGGAAGGCATCCCCTCTTTCGTCTCCAGCATTATCGGTAACCTCACTTGGAGCTATGTTTTCATTCATCACATGATATGTGTTTTTCTTGGAGCATCAATTTATTTTGTTAGGATTTGCTTGCTGTTATTTAGAATAATTTTTTGCATCTTTCATTTCAATAAAAGTGGCAATGATAGCCTTTGCCATGCATATTTTACAAGTCTACACGTTGTTGTTTGAAAACAGAAAGTTTACCGCTGTTGCAAGAATTCCCTAGAAAAGTAAGAATGTGATAAAATGTTAAAACTTTTTGCAAATTGAGCTCTGATAAATTTTTACAGTGTGGTATTTTTTCATAACTTTTGGAGTTAGGGAAGTATTGATACTCTTGAATTGTTTACAGACTGTACTGTTTTGGCAGATTGCTGTTATGTTTGCATTGTTTGCATATGTTTGCTTGTTTAATGATTCTATTTGAGGATTGGAGTATTAAATATGCAGAGGCATTTAGTATGCAATGTTGAATAATAATTTTAGTGATTTGCTACAGCAGAGAATGATAAAGTTTTTGCATTGGTTTATACTAACTTATCTCACGAGTTCTTGTTTAGTTTTGTGTGGATGAAGCTTTTGAGATTTAGGAAAACCGTGATATGAGAAGAATTAAGGAGACACAAAAGCTCGAGCTTGGGGATGCCCCGATAGGCATCCCTCCTTTCCTCTTCAACAATTATCGGTTAGTATCAGTTGAGCCTAAGTTTTTTGCTCCTCCACATGAGTTGTGCTATTGTTGGAATGTCATTTTATTTTGCTTGCTGTTTTAATAAAATACTTAGATCTGAAAGTTTTTAAATAAAATAGAGTCCTCAAATAGTTGCTAGGGAGGCTAGGTAAGCGGCATTCACATCCCGTCAACGAAGCTCTTTTCTATGGAATTGCTCTAGGGCTTCGCTTATATCTTTTTGAGCACGTTGTGCTATAGTATTTTTGAAGAAATTCTCTCTTGCTTCACTTAAATTAATTTGAGATAAATAAATATTATGCTCATGATCTTCATTTATATATTTTTGGAGTAGCTTGTCATTTACTCCTGTGATTCACTTATATCCTATGAGTAAATTGTTGAATAAATTGAATGTCATGAAGTTGAAATCATATCATGCCTAGTGGTAGCTTCACATTGGGTTTAGAAAGTGAAATCTTTTGAGGCTTGACAATCACAATATTGGTCATACAAGCAATTCACGAATAATTAGTATAAGAGAACTTTCACATACAAATACACTATCATGGAAATCTTTTGTGATTGTGAGCCCCCATCAAAATATTATATGCCAAAATTGTTGACGTTGGACAAGGAAGATAACGTAATGGTTTATGTTTGTTCATATTCACATAGAAGTTATATTGTCATAGATCCTTCAACATGTGGTGCTTGCCCCCCATCTTGGCTAGCCAAAAATTCTGCACCAAGTAGAGATACTACTTGTGCATCCAAAAACCCTTAAACCTAAATCTTATTTTCAAGAGTCCACCATATCTACCTAAGGATTGAGCAAGATCCTTCAAGTAAGTTGTCATTGCTGCAATAAGGCAATAAAATTGCTTCTAAAAGTGTGAGATCATTTAGTGTAAGAGAAAATTGAGCGTTGTACGAACTTGTGATGGTGACAGACTGCATAATAAAGTTTGCCATCACAAGAGGCAATACAACGTAATGTTCTTTTGCACTAAGGGGTTGAGCATACAAACAAATAAACGCATGGCAACCTCTGCTTCCCTCTGCAAAGGGCCTATCTTTTACTTTTATGTATTTACTTTCATGCAAGAGTCAATTTTTTCTCTCTACTCCTTTTTATTTTTCTCTTTTGGCAAGCATCATGTGGTGAGGAAAGATCTAGGCACATATATCCAGTTGGATATTGGTAGCATGAGTTATTATTGTTGACATCACTCTTGAGGTGAATACGTTGGGAGGCGACATTATAAGCCCCTATCTTTCTATGTTCCGATTGAAATGTTTTTCTCATGTGTATGCGGTGAGTGTTAGCAATCATAGAAGACTAAATGATGGTTTAGTATGTGGAGCTATTACTTAAACTCTGTTGAATAATTTGAATTGCAATTGCTTCGTGACTGAGAACATAGGTTGTTGAGTTTCAAGAGAGTTCATGTTTGAACCTTAACATGTGAATTGGTTGCTACTTTAACATGAGAAGTTTCATAAGAAAGAATTGTTGTTATGATGCTAGGAAAAGTGATTGAAATTATCAATGATCAAACTTATGCACTTTGCTAGCATTCACACTTCATAAATTATCTCTTTTATCATTTACCTACTCGAGGACGAGTAGGAATTAAGCTTGGGGATGCTGATACGTGTCCAACGTATCTATAATTTATGAAGTATCCATGTCGTTATATTATCATTATTGGATGTTTTACAATCATTTTATAGCAACTTTATATCATTTTTGGGACTAACCTATTGACCCAGTGCCAGTTGTTGTTTTTTACATCGCAGGAAATCAATATCAAACGGAGTCCAAACATCACAAAACTTTTTGGAGATTTTTTATGGACCAGAACACCCAGGATGGGCTAGAGAAGCACCTGGGGGGTGTCCCAAGGGGGGCACAACCCACCAGGGCGCGCCTGGGGGCCCAGGCGTGCCCAGGTGGGTTGTGCCCACCTTGGTGGCCTCCCACAACCCCTCTTTACCCTATAAATTCACAAATATTCCAAAAACCCTTGGGGTTAACCTAGATCAAAAGTTCTGCCGCCGCAAGGCTCTGTAGCCACCGAAAACCAATCTAGGCCCCGTTCCGGCACTCTGCCGGAGGGGGAAATCATCACTGGTGGCCATCTTCATCATCCCGACGGCCACCACGATGAGGATGGAGTAGTCCACCATCGGGGCTGAGGGTTTGTACCAGTAGCTATGTGTTTAATCTCTCTCTCTCGTGTTCTTGAGATGTCACGATCTTGATGTATTGCGGGCTTTATTAATATAGTCGAATCATACAGTGTTTTCCCCTCTCTATCTTGTTGTCATGAATTGAGTTTTTCCCTTTGAGATTTCGTTGTTATCGGATTGAATACTTTTATGGATTTGAGAACACTTGATATATGTCTTGCAATTGAATACTCGTGGTGACAATGGTGTATCGTATTGATTCACTTGATATATGTTTTGGCACTCAACTCGCGGATTCCCGAGGTGACATTAGGGTAATCTATGCATGGGGGTTGATGCACGTTCTTGTCTTTTTTTCTCCGGTAGAAATCTTGGGGCACTCTTTGAGGTTCTTTGTGTTGGATTGAGTATTATGAATCTGAAATTATTTTGTGTTACTTTAGTACGAACTCTTGGATAGGTCGATCGGAAAGAATAGCTTCGGGGTGGTTTCGTACCCTACAAATGATTTCTTCTTATGTTCTCCGCTAGATAAGAACTTTGGATTGATTCTTTGTTGCACGTTGAGGGATGGTTATGTGATCCAATTTTACTTGCATTGTTGAGAGATTGCACTAGCGAAAGTACGGACCCTAGGCCTCATTTTCAAGCATTGCAATACCATTTTTGTGCCCGTTTACTATTTGCTACCTTGCTGTTTTTCTTTATTCAGATTATAAAAATATATTTCTACCATCCATATTACACTTTTATCACTATCTCTTCGCCGAACTAGTGCACCTATACAAATTGCCATTGTATTGGGTGTGTTGGGGCCACAAGAGATTTTTTGTATTTGATTGCAGGGTTGCTTGAGAGAGACCATCTTCATCCTACGCCTCCCACGAATTGATAAACCTTAGGTCATCCACTTGAGAGAAAATTGCTACTGTCCTACAAAACTCTACGCTTGGAGGCCCAACACGACTCTACAAAATAATTTGCATAGTAGACATCAAAGAGCACGCAACGAGGATTTCTACGGTGAAAATGGATCTTAATTCCAATGTTCGGTTCAAAAGCTATGATTTTTTAGGAAAATGAAAATCTGAACTGAATGGGTTCACACCTATTCGCATTGGCGAAAACTGCATGTCCACAAGTTGGGAGAAAGTTGCACATTGACCGCTAGACAGTTGCACCAAATGAGGAGCAAGTTGCTCGCAATTTTTTTGCGAAACATACTCATATGGGATCTATTTTCGAAGAGCACATGACAAGGATTCCAATGGTGAAAACGGATCTTAATTTCGATATCCGGTTCAAAATTTTTGGTATTTTATAAATTTTAAAACCCAAATTAAATGTGTTCACACTTGTTCACATGCACATCTATTTTGTTTCTTTCCTTTTCACGCTGTTCCTTTCCTAATATGGATTAGGATTCCCTAATATTGATGAAGAGGACAAAATATTTCCATATATGGCCGGCCACTCCGAATGTCTATTGAGCCAACGGCCACTCGCTAGACGCGTCCTTTTTAATTTTGCTTCAAAGATAAATTTGCCATCCTAGGTAACTAGAGTTGGCTGGGCTATGTTACTTCGTGCCACACGTGTGGCACTTATCATTGGTTTTTTTACATTTCCAGGATCCATGATTTGATTGCATGTTTGGTTCGGACATGGGTTTTGGAAAAAGACTGTCCGGAACTATGAACTAAAAATGAGTTATTTTCTTAAATAAACTCGAAATTTTATTCATTAGAAACAACCAATACAACATTTACGAGGGTTGTTACAATTTCATTTCTTCAAACAAATTAGAAGTCAAGGAAAATCTAACTAAACTAGCTAGCTCATGAGCACCTTTATTTGCTTCTCTGTTACAATGTTTGAATCTAGTAATAATAAAATCACAAACATCAAAAATAGCCGCCACTGCACCCACCGACTGTCCTCCATCCTTCATGGTATCAATCACGTCTAGATTGTCTGAATTAACAATAAGGCGATCACATTTCGACCTTTGCACCAACGATAGTCCTAATTTGAGAGCCAAGGTTTCAGCCTTTAAGATGTCTGCACGATAGTCTATCTTCCTACACCCCAACAATGAATTTGTCTTTGTCATCTCTAAAGACTACCCGATCATACCCCTGAGCGAGTCATAGTCAAAAGAAGCTTCTACATTAAGTTTCACAAAACCCACTAGAGAGCAAGACCAACACCCTTTTCACAGAGGCCTTTGGAGAAGAGGCAGTAATAAAGTTTGCCGGAAGAGCTAGTACCCCCATAGAGATCTAATACGCACTCTATGGTGTCTCCTTGTGCACCAATTTTCGGCTTTCCCACCATAAATACCAGACTAAGACTGAGATAGTAATCATTTCTTGAACATTCGGATGGCCATAATTCACTCCAGTGGGGAAGCTTAAAATTGTTTGGTGGGAGCAACTTTGAAACTACCGATTATAATGCCCCTAATGCCACTCAAAGATTGTTTATATGCTAATTTCCTGTAAAACATTGCTATAAACCGAGCATTATCTAAATGGTGTTTTGCCAAGGAAAAATTTATTTTGTAATGTAAATTCTAATTTGTAATATTACAAGGCTTAAAATGTTCTTTTAAAGTTGAAGTAGTTTTTGAATTTACGTAGTTCTGCTCAAATTCATCAACATAGTCTTTGCATTTCAATTTACAAAAAATTATTCAAATTAGTACAAAGTTGTGCACATACTTTGATTTTGATCAAAAATCGTCCACACATTTTCACCCAACAAAATATCAAATTTGTGACTTGTACATGGGCACAAAATTTAAATAAAAGTATAAGCATTTTTCCAAGACTTGTACATCAGTAGTATTTGTCGGATTCGGGGCTCCGTAGACTCTAGATAGATTCGAACTCTGGGGTGCGTGCAAAGAACTCAACCTCCCCGGTCAGCCAACGCGTCGATATCAAGTCCTAGCTCGATGAACTGCAAGGAAATCGGACACAACAGTTTACCCAGGTTCGGGCCACCTTGCGGTGTAAAACCCTACTCCTGCTTTGTGGTGGATTGGCCTCGAGGTGGGCTGAGGATGAACTAGTACAGTGGGAGAACAACCTCAGGAGGTGTGTTCTTGTGTTTGTGTGAGGTGGTGTGGGTGGTCTCAATCATCCGTCTCCTCCCCCCCTCTATGGTGGTGGCTAGCCTATACTTATAGTAGCCGTGTTCCTCCACCTCGTCCTCCTCCTCGGCCATAGCCCCGGTCGTTGCGCTCGGGGCGTCGACCAAAGCGACCATCTCGGATGGCCCTGAGCTCTTGACAATCGTTGGTGCTGTGGCTGTGTACGTTGTGGAAGGCGCAGAACGGTCGGTTGCTCTTGGACGACTCGGGGTGGTCCCGGTCGCGCTTCGTGTCTGGCTCCGCCGCGAGCACAGCTACTCCCTTGTGCTTCACATCCTTGACCTTGGCCTTCTTCTCCTCTGGGTCGGCAGCAGGGAGCTCGAGGAGGGAGAGGCGCCCTTCCTCAGCTCTTGCGCACTTGGTCGCTATGTTGAACATCTCCAAAGTCGTGCATAGCTCCTCGTGGATGGCGAGCTCCTACTTCATCTTGACGTCGCGGATGCCATCAAAAAACACTGAGATGATGGCCTCATCCGTCACCTTGAGGATCTTGAGGCGAACGTTGTTGAAGCGCTGGATGTACTTCTGCAGGGTCTCTCCCGGCTGTTGCTTGATGCGGCGCAGGTCACCCGCGGCCGGAGGGCGGTCGCGAGTGACCTGGAAGTTGGCGATGAAGCGGTTGCGCATCTCACCCCAGGAGGAGATTGATCCCTCGGGCAGGGAGCCACGAGCGAGCGCCATCCTTGAGGGCCCTGGGAAACCAGTTCACCATGATGTTTTCGTCGCCGTTGGCCACCTCGATGCTCAGTTCGTAGAGCTGCAGGAACTCCGCAGGGTCGGAGTGTCGTCGTAGCGCGGAGGCAGATCCGGCTTGAACTTGCCTGGCCAAACGATGGTGCGTAGCTCAGGAGCAAAGGTGCGGCAGTGTGCGGTGGCCACCGGGGCCCTCTGCAGGGGCGGAGCCTGCCCTTGATGTCCGTGCACCGCCGCCGCAGGCGGCACACGGTCTTGTCGTGGTGGCATCGGGAGAGCAGGAGCATTTTCTTGCGGCCAAGGGACCTCCTGGCAGCTTCCCTCTTCATGCACGGGCACACGGCGTGGCGGATCACGCTGCAGGACCGCGCGTCTTGGGGCGAGGACACCGTCTTGACGCGGACGAGGCAGTGGCGATCCGTGAGCTGTGCGCCTTGGTGCAAGGGTGCCGTCTTAATGCAGAGGTGCTCCATGAGCTACGTCGCCCGCGGCTAGAGGTGGGCGAGGCAGCGAGAGGGATGGTGCAGGAGAGCCCCCAGCGACGCTGACGAGCTCGGCAATGCGGTCTAACCAGTCCTCGTAGGGGTCGTCGTCCGGGCGGTAGCACAGGAGCTCGCGCACCATGAGCAGCATGACCTGCGCGTCCGTGGGCGCGCGACGAGCGTGAGACGATGAGCCGGCCGAAGTCAGCGACGGGGTGGCGGTGCGGCCGTCCCGCCACACGGAGGGGTGCAGTGATGATGCTTGCTGCTCGTTTGCTGTCGGGCCAGTAGCGGTGTTGGCAACAGGAGATGGAGAACGACGGAGAGGCCCGCCGACAGGGGCCGTCTGAGCGACACGGGCGGCGAGGGCGCCCCTGCGCTCGGCGCGGGCTCGACGCGCATCTGCCATGGATGCGGTGGACTGGTGGAATGTGGATCAACGTAAGGAAAGCTTCAGCGCACCCCTACCCGGCATGCCAAATGTCAGATTTCGGGTTCCGGTAAAACCCTTGAGGTTCGAACTCTGGGGTGCGCATGAAGATCTCTCTCCCCCCTAGCTCACACTCTCACCACGATCTCAAAGCTCAGCACGTCGAACTCGTAGAACAAAGGACATAGGGTTTATACTGGTTTGGGCCACTGATGTGGTGTAATACCCTACTCTAGTGTGGTGTGGTGGATTGCCTCTTGGGTTGAGGATGAAGAAGTACAAGGGAAGAATAGCCTCCTGAAGAGAGGTGTCCTTGAGCTTGGTGAGCTGGTGAGATGGCCTTGGTGGAGTGGATCCAATCCCAGATGAGACGATCCCCGACTACGGTGGTAGCTAGTCCTATTTATAGAGGCCCTGGTCCTCTTCCCAAATGTAGGCGGGAAGGGATCCCACAACAACCAAATTTGTAGGGAGACAACTAGTACAAGTTATCCTGAAAAAAATGGTCTTCGCCTATCAAAGGCTCTGGTGGTGACGCCGTCCTGGGCTCCATGGTGACTTCTGTCTTGCTGGTCTTGGTCTTGTTGCACCGATATGGAAACCTTTGCCTGATGCCTCGGGACTCCTTGCCTACACTTGCCTCTTTAGCACCAAAGAGGAAACGAGGACACTGCGCGCGCCGGCACCTGCCTGGCCTTGGTCATCATGGCTTACATCACAGGGTCCTCGCAAGGTGCCCCTCGCCTTGATCTCTCCGCCCCTCGCAAGCCAGCCTATAGAGGCCACCCCGAGGAGGTCTTGAGTCGTCCGCCTCGCGAGGCTTGGCCCCTCGCAAGGGTCTTGAGCATTTGCTGATGAAGATGGGCCGTACGGGGCCGCTGGTGGAGCCACGCTGCGGGCCGCATGCAGGCAAGTCTGGGGACCCCCGTTCCCAGGATGCCGACAACGTTGGGCGGCACATTTAATGTGCCTTGTCAGCCTACAGAGTTAGGTATGATAGCATTGTTTTCTATCTAATTAGTGCATAATGACTGATTTGCCATTATGGTGACCCCTTTGTCTATAAAAGGAGGCCCAAGGCAATCGTAGAAAGGGTTGGACACTGGGTTGAAAAATCCATCCCCACACACACTCATATGCGCGTAGCCGTTTTTGCCCCAAGGCAACCCTACCGGGCAAGCGTGTTGCGCTCACCACCATTTTTCCAGCATCAATCCACCAAAGCAGGAGTAGGTTTTACACCTCATGACGGCCCGAACCTGGGTAAAGACTACCCGTGTGATCTCTGTTGTGCTGCTCCACGCTCCTCGGCTCTTTGTGCAACGTGCCATCCCCCCGCCGAACCAGCAAGGGACCCTTGGTCCCATAGGTGGCCGTGGTTTCCTGTGACATCTTTGGTGCGCCAGGTAGGGGGATCACTTGCGCGAACCCGAAAACATGTGCAGCGCATCATCTTCATCGCCATTTTCATCATCGACGGCTCCATCGACTATGGTGCCCAAGAAGAAACCCGATGTTGCAGCTCACCCATCCACCTCGAAGGCTCCGTCGCCAGCAGCTACCAACACCGCGGGGGATGCGAAGGCACACGAGGAGGTGGGCGCTGCGGGGGACGCGGTCGGCGCAGGCGTTGTTGTCTCCGCCTCCCCCGTGGCCGAAGCAGGAGCGGGATGCACCGGAGGAGAGCATCATCAGCAACACCCCAGTGGTCATGCTCCGCGAGGTACGAACGAAGGGGTCATACCATCTATACCTCTTCCCCTCGTCGAAGGGCACAGCCACAATGGTGGCACCCGATCTCGGGCGAATCGCCGCCCTTCGGCCGCCCCCGCCACGGGCGCGAGCATAGCGTGCATGCCTCCCCTGGGGCGGGTTAACCCGTCCACCATGCCCAATGGAGCCACTGGCCCCCAAGCGCCTTCACCGCATCACCATGCCATCCAAGTGGCCGGCTCGCAACAGCGAGGGCGTAACGTTGTTGCCACCGGCACCATCAGAAGCTGAGCGATGGTATGATCCACATCGTCATCACCGATACCAAGCACCGCTACGAAGGCCATGGCATGGGCCCAACTGCTGTTGAGGTTCCCACCGACGGCCAATCAGATGGATGAATGGAGAGCCACCATTCAAAGTTTGATTGGCTTCGATGAGGCTGGGGGCTCACAGCGAGCTGGCCCGCCGCGGCCTCCCCAAGCGATGACAACGGCTCGCGCTGCTGGCCGCATGGAAGGGGCCACTCCACTATGTAGTCCCCACCATGGCAACCAGCACGGGCG
Source organism: Triticum urartu (assembly GCF_003073215.2). Taxonomy (NCBI): domain Eukaryota; kingdom Viridiplantae; phylum Streptophyta; class Magnoliopsida; order Poales; family Poaceae; genus Triticum; species Triticum urartu. The sequence goes on along the minus strand of NC_053022.1, from coordinate 240,489,717 downwards.
CTGCAGCATGAAGACCCGACGACGTCTCGATGGCCTCTTCCGACCCTCGAGCATGTCCAGGACAACAGCGAGCCCCGGAGGACAGACGGAGGGGAGGTGCACGCGTCGTCATCGAGGGACGCCGCGATGACCACCGTCGGACCAATGGGTGCGACAGTCCTGACGTCAACGAGCCTGCGCTCGAGGACATCGGGTACCTGCCTTTTGAGGTTAGGTGCCTTGCCTTTACTCATGAGCTACGACAAGTCCGTTGACCATCCATCGCACGTTCAAGCCAGAGATACATGAGAAGTATGATGGGAGGCTGAACCCGGCAGAGTTCTTGAGCATCTACACCATCGCTGTTCAAGCTGCCGGAGGAAGAGATGAGAAGGTGTTTGCCAATTATTTCCCTTTGGCACTCAAGTCCAATGTGAGGTCTTGGCTGATGCACCTGCTAGAGAACTCCATTTCATCATGGGCTGACCTGTGCCATGAGTTCGTTGGCGCCTTCACGGGCGGCCATCAAGAACCAGGACGCCCAGGGACTTGCAGCTTCTCTAACAGAAAGAAGGAGAGACTCTCCGCAAGTATTTGCAGAGATTCAATAGAGTCCACAAAAATATCCCAAATATCCACCCGGTGGCTGTGATAGCTGCGTTCCAGTCCAATGTGCGCAACCGCAGGATACATTCCAAGATGAATGTGTGGTTGCCCAAGACTGTGAAGGAGCTTTACACCTTGGTGGACAAATGTGCTCGGATGGAGGAGGGAAGGAAACTCCCTAGAGAGGAAGATTGCATCGACATCGATTCAGAGGATGACGATGAATCCACTAGTCAGAAGAAGAAGAGCAAGAAGCGCAACATGAGGCGCAAGGATAAGGCAGTGATGACCGTAGAAGGATCGGGCACGCTTAGTACCGGCAAGAAGGCTAAGGCCGAGGCCCCGGCAAGGAAGCTGCTGCATGTGCTGACTGCCGAGAGGCTGTATCTGCCGAGAGGGCTGGGAAAGGCGATGGGCCATACTGCAAGATCCATCAGACCAAGGGCCACGATCTCCAAGAATGTCATCAGGTTGAGCAGCTCGTCAAGAGACAGAGGGATGAATATGAGAAGCGTGATAAGGAAAAATATTAGAATGGCACTGGCGGGAAAGGCCGAGGCCGTGAAGCAAATCGCCCCAGCAAGGCTTTTTAGAACCAAGGGAAACCCGCCAGGGGTTGATAGAAGGAAGTTTGCAAAGATGAGAGTGATGGAGGGGATGAAGAGGAAACCAGCGAGCAGGAATTCCAGAAGGCTATTGACGCCCTGTGCATTGACGGGGGTGCATCTTTGCACTCCTATCACCATCAGCTTAAACGGTGGGCACGTGAGGCCAATGCCATGGAGCCAGCGGTAGAGTCTCGGAAGCCCCTCAAATGGTTGCGCACGCCCATCATCTTTGATGAAGAGGACCATCCTGACCGTACCACCACGGTAGGGTGTTTGTCGTTGTTGGTCTCTCCAACGATTCGCAACCTCAAAGTCACAAAGATGTTGGCTGACGGCGGGGCCGGGTCGAATCTGATTTCCCCGAAGGCTATCAGCAAGCTTCAGATAGCGGAGGAGGGACTAAAGGTCAGGGGCACGTTTCAAGGAGTTAATCCCGGCAGGAGTCATCCTAAGGGAAAGCTCATGTTGTCAGTGACATTTAGGGGAGAATTGAACTATTGGACTGAGAAGGTTGTGTTTGATTTGGCGACCTCCCCTTGCCATACAATGGGATCCTTGGACACCCAGCTCTGGCAAAATTCATGGCGGCATCCCACTATAACTACAACACCTTGAAGATACTAAGGCCGGTAGGAGTCATTTCCATTCCGTCAGATGAGAAAGACGCAATCATTTGCGTGGATAAGATGTACCGGGACGCAGTCGCAACAGAGGCCACGGCAGCAGTAGTTCCCGCCAAGGAAAACGGAGGAAAGAAGAAGGATAGTACAGACACCAGCAAGGATTCCAGGAAGCGTACCTCTCCAGAGTGTGCTGCGCCTGTTGATGACTTGCCAGAGAGTTCCAATAGCAAGAGATCCAAGGTCGTTGCACCACATGCAAAGAAGGTCCCGGCAGGGCTAGCTGGCGTTGATGGTACCTTCACCATCAGCGCCATCCTTGATGACAAATAGAAAAGCACGCTCATTGCCTTCCTGCGGGCGAATATCGATGTGTTTTCCTGGCAACCATCTGATATCCCGGGTGTTCCTAGGGAGGTAATCGAGCACCACCTTGTTGTCTGCCCACATGCCCGACCCGTCAAGAAGAAGGTTCAAAAGCAGGCCTTGGAGAGGCAACAGTTCATTGCCTAAGAGATTAAGAAACTTGAGGCAGCTGGTCTGGTCAGAGGAGTACTGCATCCGACATTGTTAGAAAACCTAGTGGTCATACGCAAGGCTAACAGAAAATGCAGGCTTTGCATAAATTTCACAGATCTTAACAAGGCTTGCCCGAAGGACCCATTTCCCTTGTCGCACATCAACTAGATTGTGCACTCCACTTCAGGTTGTGATTTGCTCTCCTTTCTGGATACATTTTCCGGGTATCATTAGATCTTCATGTCCAAGGAAGACGAAGAGAAGACCCCATTCATCACCCCATGTGGTACATATTGCTTTGTGCGCATGCCTTTCAGATTAAAGAGTGCAGGATCCACTTTTGCAAGAGCAATTGATGCGGAGCATCCTACGGACATCACCATGTCAAGAGTCCGTTTGGCAGGTGACACATGCGACATCTACTTCACACAAATAAAGGTGAATTATCTCCTTTACACATGTTCACTTGACCCCTTCGAGGATGGTATACTACTTGACATTCCTCTCGTGTGCATGCATAGGTATTACCGGAGCTTCACGGATGACAAGGAGAAGTGCAAGCGCCAAGGAACATCTACACCATCCGCGAGGAAAGCATGGAAGAGAAGACGGAAGAAACAGAGCTACTACAAGCTATAGCCACCGGACATCCGGTACCTGAGGCATCCCAAATGGCCAGAAGAACTACAGCTGACGCGTGCTACAGCGACCGGACGACCGACGCCCACCAGACGTCTGACAAGTCCCAGCGCCCGAACGTCCGACAACCTCCGAAAATACGGTGCCGCTACACCCAAGAAGAATCAGCGGACTTCCGATGCACGCCGGACGTCCGGACCGCCCCGAGCCACCGGACGTCCGACCCCCACCGGTCGTCCGGTAATTGCATGTGTGCAGCCGCAGGCCGTTGGCCTTGTATCCCTTCCCACTTACCCTTTTGCCCACTTAGACTATAAATATCCCCCTACCTCCTCCTAGCTAGGGTTAGCAAAGTGATAGCTCATTTGTATGTGAGCTTTGCTCCTACCTACCTCTACTCTTGAGAGAGAGAGAGACTACTCCATTGGAGGACAAGACCTCCATCTTGGAGAAGATCCCGAGGGATTCAAGACCTTCTCACGGAGAAGATCCTTCTAGGAGTCAAGCCCCCATCTCCTTTGGATTTGGGATGAACTTTACCTTGTATCTTTCCCTTTGTTGTTCATGTACCTTGTGGATCTTGTGTGTTTGATTGTCTAGTGGATGTGTGATTGGACTTGTTCTTGAGTATTTTCCCTTGTGATTTCTACCCGTTCTTCCCCGTATTCTTTGTGTTCTTTGAGGGAATCCACTCCAATCATGAAAGATCGGCCTACACCGGGTTATAGCCCCGCATCATATGGTATGACGAGTCACGTTGATCACGATTTCAGAGCCTCCCTCTTTGTTTTCTAGCCTTGTTTTGTTTGATTTCGTCCTAAATTTGAAAATCTTCACCAAAAATAGCCCCAATTTTTTTGTGATTTGTTGGTTTGATGATGTTTTGTTGATTTTGATCCGTGCATTTGCTTGGTTTCGAGTGGATCTAGCATCTCCACAAGTTTCCCCACTTTCCATCCACGAAATCTCCTCAATTTTGACCCCAAAATCTCCAATTTCCGTCCAAAATTGCGTCCCGGGCCTCAAATCCCCCGTTGACCCCGACCCACCGGACGTCCGACCTTTACCGAACGACCAAAACCCCAAACCCGAGCTGAAACAGCGGATTTCCGAGCCAACCGGACGTCCAACGACCGGACATCCGTTCATTACCGGACGTCCGATACCTGTAGATTCAGACTTCGGCTGATTTTTGCTTTGCCCATAACTAATTCATCAGAACTCCGATTTTGACGTTCTTTAGCTCGTTTCGAAGCTCTTGAGATCCCCCTTCCTACAAAAATACTTCCAACATCATTTGGTTCCATCAAATGTTTGCAACTTTGGCATCTTTGCCTAGGGCTTCCACCACATCACCCGCATAACCACCATAGCCTTCCGCAACCTAACTCATTTTGTTCACCATAGCATTAGTGGTTGTCTGAGTTGTGATTTGAGTCTCCTAAGGTGTTTCGGCTACTTAGTGACGGTTTCTTATTCATCAACCACCACCACTTCCGCATAGGCTTGCCCACCATACACTTCCGCCACCCCAACTTAACCCAATTTTGTTCGAGCTTGTTTGAGTTGTGGCTGGTGTCTCCTAAGGTGTTTCGGCTACTTAGGGACGGCAACTTCAACTTTGACTCGCATAACCCATCATTCCACTTCCACATTGCCGAGTGCAAACCATCACCGCTTTCTGCTACCACCATTTGACTTTTGTCCTTGAGATTTTGAGTTGTGGGTTTTTTCGTTTCCTAAGGTGTTTTGGCTAATTAGGAATGGGTCGACATCAACAACACCACCTCTCATCATCGCCAAGGATGTTAACCTCGACAACGCCATTGTATATTACCCTTGCAATTGCATTGTTAACCTCTAGCCCATTTTGCGTCACTTTCCTATCGAGACTAGCCGTTTGAGTATTGTCGGCAACGTTACTTGTGCACATTAGTGATCATTGATCTACACCTTCCATTGCATACATACCAAATCATATTGGTATCATCTTGGTACCATATCATCTCGTGCACCTCAAGTTTGTTCCCGCATATACACAATTGCTATCTTGGTTTGTGCATTGTGCAAAAGTGGTAATACAAAAAAGAATAAGCTTTTAAGCAAAAGAGAAAGAGCAAAGAAGCTTGTAAGCAATAGCCATAGCATCCTACCACATTGCATAAGATTGTCATATTCGATCATCTTGGATCATAAAAATGGGAACCATACATACATAGCATACTTGGGATAGAAGTTGATACATTTTGCATCGTATAGGTTGTGCACAAGTGTCGTATCCGCCTATTGAGCAATCGTGCTAGCATCTCTCTTGAGTTGTGCAACATGAGCGTTTTCCGTGGATTCCACATTTTGTGCTCATTCCTTGGTTGCATGACCCCATTTATCTATCCGTGTGTGTGTTTCCGTGTGCCATATTGCTATTGGTCTACTTATTTCACTTGCGAATTTGTGAATCTCTTTCAAAATTATTGACCCTTGCTAACATTTTGCATTAAATTTTTGTGCCACTATCCTCACCAAGCTTCTCCATAAGATTTACTTGATAGGTGTGAGTGAACAAGTCTGGTACCAATTCCACTATTCTTTCATTTCACATTGAGTGAAACAGGATACATCCTCAACTTTGGGAAAAGGTAACTTGGTATTGTCTATCTCATTTCCTACTCACCTCTACTGGAGTCTTGTGATGGATAGGCAAGGCATTTCACCTTCGGTCTACAACAACAATGACGAGTTTGATGCCAAGAAAAACTACACCGGCGCCAAGATGCATGCTCAAATGGAGGAGATCAAAGCCATCATCAAGTCTTACAAGCGGTTTTCCTCATCTTCGAGAAGACGCTCAAGAGCACATGCTTCTGAGCTACCATCTCCGGCAAGATCAAATCGGAATCGACGCCATCATAAACAAGAACGTGAAGGTCAAGAGCTCAACACCAACTACCGCTCAACGACTTCACCATCTCCCTTGGCATCTTCGCCAAGTGACTTCAAGGCATCTTCGCCAACGGACATACGACATCTTCGCCAACAAGCACCCCAAGACTACGCTCAAGAGAAGCTCCCCAAGCTCAAGTCCGTGACTTCCACGAGCTACTACGACCTCGACACCGACCACGAGATTCCTTTCTATGGAACTCTAGAACCCGACGAGTATCTCAAGTGGGAGCGCTTGATGGACGACTACCTCAAGCTACATCAAGTCCCTTCTGAAGAACAAGTGAAGTGTGCCACAAGAAACTTCCACGACTACGCATCGACATGGTGGCTTCACACACATTCGGAGAGCTATGACATGAGTTGGCCCAAGATGAAGAGAGCTTTGCGGCGAGAGTTTGTGCCTCCAACCTACACGGAACAACTTCTACGCCAATTGGAGAACACCATACAAGGATCCAAGTCCATCGACGAGTACTTCAAGGAGATGAAGAATGCTTTGTGACGAGCCGGCGTGGACGACCCCATTTCAGTGAAGTTCCACTTCATGATGGGATTGCACAACGACATCTCCAAGACGATCTTCCTCGAGAACTACAAGTCCCTCGACGACTACTACATTGGTGCTCTCAAGGCGGAACAAGAACTCATGAAGGCCAAGGCTTATCCACCCCAAGCACACTTTGCGATGACCAAGTTCCAAGACGGCGAGCATGAGGCTAGTACCACGATGATGCCCAAGCCCGAAGAGCTCCAAGACGATGCTCCCAAGTTCGACTTCATCGCCATCCCTCTTTGTGGCATTGATGATGCCGAGTCTACTTTGACTATTTTTCAAGATGATGCGGCGACGAGTACGACTACGGAGACCCTCAAGGAACAAGCTTTGGAGGTGTGCGACATGGTGACGAGCACGGAGGATGCTTCCATCTTAGGAGGCGAGAGTGATGATGTGCCATCTTCGGCATTCATCCACGGCGACGACGAGATGGTTGAGCATGGGATTTTCCCTTCGACCACGGCGATGTATGATGACTTGAGTGACTTGTGCCACCATATTGAGAGTGAGAGTGACTTCACCACTAGCCCCATATATGATGTGTTGCCCCAATTCCCATGTGAGGAGAGCCACAACCCCCACCACTTGAGTGAGATGAGTGACTTCACCATATGTGAGTTTGAGTGCACCTATTTTGAGGGAGTGAGTGAACCACCACATAGAGAGAGAGTGATAGTTGATAGGGCATGTGAGGCCACTTCGATTTCTAATGACTTAACCTCTACCTCTATTGTGTCTTCTCATTTGGTGCTAGGTCCCATTTATGATGATGCATCGATCCTCGACGACTTCCTCCTCCCTTTGGACAAGATGGCCATGGTGGAATATGATGCACCCCCACATGGTTTCATCAAGATGAAGATGACCACCATTTGGTCTTTCCCACCTCACCTACACCATATGAGTGGAATGAGAATGGTAACATAGGTGATGGTGATGCTCTAGTCCCACTAGTGGATATTCTTGACATTGATTGCTTGCATGATGTTGATCAACCTATTACCATGCTTCATGCTAGTTCGAATTCCCCATGTGATGATTTATTGCCCATTTATGATGAGTATGATGATTGCCATGTGGAGTCTGTTAGTTGTGATGCCATGTTACATAGGATTTCTTGTGACAATTCTCTAGGTCACATCATGTTTGACAATCCTCTTGACTTGTCATATGCTATGCATGAGATCAACTATCATATTCGCAGTCTCTTCATAGTAACTATGCATATGCCATTAAAATAAACCCAATTTGCACATATGGCATAGATGATAAGCCCATGGTTCTTGGCATTTGTTTTTCTTGTGATGATATTGATATTCTCCCTTTGCATCATTTATCTCATATGCCATGCCATGACCACCTAGCTTCGGATATGCATTGTTTTGGATGTTGTCCATATTCTCCATATGATGTTTCCAATATTTCACATGAGGAGACCCCCATAGTTTCCTCATATATTTTAGGAGATTTTGATCCATCCCTTCAATTGCATGATCCCAATACTTGTGTGCACAATATGCTCCCCATTAATAAACATGGTATTGATGTGCCATACACTTGTATTCTCAATTTGTGTCCCCATCGTGTTATACACAATAACTATTCTTTCATGATGGATGACATGTTCTTATACCATGCATCAAATTTCTTTGAGCGATGCTTATCTTGTGCTAACTCTCACGTGCACATACACATCATGATGGATGATGTGTATATTTACCACGCAGACAATTTCTTTGGTTTGTGTCTCTTTTGTGTAGGTACCCATGAATACTTGTCAACCTCACAATCCCATGAGTTGACAAAACGAACTCCAGAGAGCAACGATGACTTGGGATCCCATGGATTATCTTTCCCACCGCTCTCTTCGCGCAAAGACTTCGCGCATTTCTACTACATGGCCCTCACTTGGCTATGGGTTATTGTTCATTACATATTATATGCCCATCTTGCCATGTTCACTTTTCATGATATGCTCATTACTATGCCTTTGCCATGCACTTGTGACCCATGCTTTGCATTACGCATGATGATTGGTTCTAGTACTTGTATGTGTATTTGCAAGCTTGGTGGAGATATTGCTTGTTATTGCCATGATTGCTTTGGGCACCATTCCTATGATGATCCTTTCATATTGCTTTGTGTTCGTGCTTGCGATATGTCATGTGCATTGTCTATGCCTATTATTTGCTCACATGACATGATTGCCATGATTTCCTCTAGTATGTTGCATCTTCGCACTACTAGCTTGCACGACTTGCTTACTATGATTGCTTGCCTTGTTGCATCCCGATGATTCATACTTGCTTATTTCATGCGGTTGATGACAATCATTATCATGCTTTGCACGTGATTGTTATTGCTTCTTGTCATATATCTGATGAGGACATCAATACCATTGTTACACCCACAGCCCCTGCTGCTATACATACTGGACCAATTACTAGAGCTCGCGCAAGCCAATTGAATTATCAGGTACTTTCGTTTCTTGGTAATGAATTTAATGTTCATGAGAATATGATGTAGCCTAAATTGGATACATTTGTTTTGCTTAAAAATGAAGGGCCTACCTTGGACAAGAAAGATGAACATTGGAGCAAGTTCAAGCATGGAGATGATGGCATGCGCAAGGGGAACAAGAACGGAATTACAAGTGATGATTCCAGGACTTTGAAGCCACCATAATGAGTGCATGAAGCCTTGGACGAAATATACAAGATGCCACTTCATAAATTTCGTCCAGAGGCTATTCTAGGTGCTGCGTCACCTTATTTTTGGGCCAGGCCCATGTAATTTCGAAATACTTGATTATAGGCAGTTTTTAGAGTCTGTATGTGTGGGGAAACAAGAGTTAGGGTTGGTTTCGGACCCCTCCTTCAAGGGCCACGAAATTCCCCCCTCTCTCCTCCATATATACAGCCCTTAGGGCATCGTTTAGACTTTGGGTTTTGTTTAGATTAAAAGTTCGCCATAGCTGCAACTTCGCGTACTTCGTTTGTGTTCAACGACCAAACCAAGACGTCACAGAACCCCACCTTGATCAATAAAACTTTCATCTTATATTCGCAATATCCAGATTGCAATCTTAGTTTCTTGCTCGTTCTTCATTTGCTCATAGGAAACAGACCCTCGTGATCGGGTTGATCGTGCTCCGGCGTGGTCAATAACCCCTCGAAAGTTGGTTTAGCGATTGCTAAGGCGCGACGTCTCGCACGTTTGTAGTCGGATTGTCAAGGTCGACTCCCATAGAAAATGATAGCCACCATCTCATTGAAACATCGGGACACCTTCGCCTCTATCAAGTGGTATCAGATTTCCAGGTTGCTCGGTGAGATTTTACAGTTTTCGTAGTTTAGATCGAGTCTGTTCTTCATACCTAAAGTCCACGAAAAAGCCACAAAAAATTTAGGGTTAGTTCATCATATCCGAACCAATCTGAGCCTTTGCATAATCTTTTTAGGGTTTTGCATTGTTGAATTTGCGTTTGCATCATCGTGTCTAGTTGTTGGTCTTAGTGTCTAGTCCTTTAGAGTTTCGAGTTCTGTTCACCAGTAGTCACGCCGCCGCCGCATCATCATCATCACCGCTGCCATATACCACCATCATCGTCACTGCTGCCATATACCACCATCGTCATCACAGCTGCCATATACCACCATCGTCATCGCCGCTGCCATATACCACATATCCACCGCCATCACGATAATCCGAGTCCACCTCCATCACAGATTCACCACCAGTCCGTGTTCCACCGCCCTACATATATTCGCCACAAGTCCGAGTTCCACCAGATTCATCTCTGCCACCAGTCCGAGTCCAGTATTTGTTGCATTGCTTTCGAGTTCCATATCACGCGATACTTCGAGTCATGACAGAGTAGGACTCCCGAGATTCTGTGCTACCCGCAGTAGAAAAATAGTTCCAAACTCAAAAAAACTAAGTCTGGAAAATTCTGGCTAGGCAGTTTTTAGACCATTTGTAGACTTTTTCAAAAAAATTGTTGCGGAGCAAAAAAAAGAGAGGAACAAAAAAGTGCAAAAAAAGTGAAAATAAAAAGAAAAAAATTTCAGAGCGTGCTCCTCCCTTGTTTACGTGCAGCGTCGTGATTTTGTTAGTGTTCTAGGCTCGCGTGTCTAGCACGGTCTAGCCTAGGACCAGCACAGTACCGTCGTTGAGCATTTATTCAACTTTGCATCTTTGAATTGATTATTGCTGACCCTTTTTGCTACCATATTATAAGCCTTCCCAGCTCCACATACATCTACGTCGTGTGTTTGACTCTCCCTGGTAATCGCTCTATCCAAACTTTGAGAGTTTTGACTATGACGCCTGCCGATCATCGCCTGCTGCTGGGTAAGAACTGGTAAGGATTTGAGATTTTCTTGACGGATTTGTGACACCCACCACCACCTCTTGTTAGTAGTCTGTAGGATCATATTCTCGTGTGTTTCTATTGCTGCTAACCATGGCAGGCTCACAAGCCAACGAGACTGACTGGGAGAACATGATGAATAAGGAGTTGCATGATAAATTTCAGCAAATGATGAGTGGACAGGTGCAAGATGTGCTAAACAGATTTGAAGAGGCCATGGAGAAGATAGATGGCATGGAGAATACGTTCGAAACAAAGCTCGATAACAAGTTTAAAGAACTTCTCGCGCGTCTTCCATCACCACCACCAGCTGCACCTAACGCACCTCAACAACAACAACAACAACAACCACAACCACAACGACGACGACGACGACGGTGACGAACTCCACGTCGCGAAATAGCCCTCCGCCAAGCGAGCCGTGTCCCTCTTGCGCCTGGCCAAACTGTTGGTGCTGCTGTTCATACTTCTGTTGCTCCTGCTACTGATGCGGAGGAGGATGATTATGCGGGAGATTACGAGGATGAGGTCGATCAAAATCAGAACTACGTGCAACCACCAGCACCACAACCACCAGGTCGTCCACATGCAAATAATGGCAATGGTAGGGCTCCCCCTCGGGTACGAGATCATGATCATCTCCCTAAACTGAAATTGAATATTCCACCATTTGAGGGTAGATATGTTCCTGATATATATCTTACTTGGGAGTTAGAAACTGAACAACGATTTACATGTTTACAATATCCTGAGGAGAGATGTGTTCCTGCTGCTGTTTGTGCTTTCACTAGCTTTGCATGTGTTTGGTAGTCTGAACATTGTAGGTTATATCCTATTCCAGCTACTTGGACTGCTTTGAAAACTACTATGCATACTTGTTGGGTTCCACCATATTATCAATGTGAATTAATTCAAAAATTGCAGTGTTTAAGACAAGGAAAAAATTATGTAGAAGAATATTATCAGGAATTACAAACTGACATGATTAGATGTGGTATTGTTGAGGAGAATGAAGCTATGCTTGCACGTTTTATGGGTGGATTAAACAGAGAGATTCAGACCATTCTAGAGTATAAGGAGTATAATAATATCACTCGTTCATTCCATCTTGCTTGTAAAGGTGAACGTGAAGTGCAGGATCGACAGGCATTGGCACGAACTAACATTTCTGCAGGTCGATCTTCATCATGGACACCATGTGCATCCTCTACTTCCACTACACCAGCACCTCCATCAGGTGCCACCTCCAGCCGTGATACAAGAAAGCGGGCACAACCACCACTATCTGCCAAGAGCACACCTGTCGGGCCTGCGCAGAGCTCTTCTTCTTCCGTGGCATCAACAGGGCACACAAGTGATATTATTTGTCGTCGTTGTAAGGGAAGAGGACATTTTGTGAGAGAATGCAAATCTCAGTGTGTGATGATTGCTACTGAGGATGGTGGGTATGAGTCCGCTAGTGACTATGATGAGGAGACTTTGGCTCTTATTACATGTGACAAACACGGTGGAGATGATTCTGATCATGAGACGCAATACATGGCTGCTGAAGATGCTGACAGGTATGAATGTTTAGTTGCTCAACGTGTTTTGAGTGTGCAGGTTACACAAGCTGAGCAAAATCAGAGGCATAATTTGTTCCATACAAAGGGAGTTGTGAAGGAATGTTCTGTTCGCGTCATCATAGATGGAGGGAGCTGCAACAACTTGGCTAGCATGGAGATGGTGGAGAAGCTATCTCTCACCACAAGACCACATCCACATCCTTACTACATCTAATGGTTCAACAACAACGGCAAGGTTAAGGTAACGTGTACTGTTCGTGTGAATTTTAGTATCTCTACATATGCTGATTATGTTGACTGTGATGTGGTACCCATGCAAGCATGTTCCTTATTACTTGGTAGACCATGGCAATTTGATAAAATTTCTGTACACCATGGTAGAAATAATAAGTATACTCTTGTTCATCAGGATAGCCATACTACTTTGCTTCCTATGACTCCTGATTCCATTTTGAAAGATGATATTAATAGAGATAATAAAGCAAAACAGGAGAAAAAGAGTGAAATTCAGATTGTGGCAAAAGAATTTGAGCAACACATGAAGCCTAATAATAAACCATCTAATGTTGCTTCTGAAATTACATTGAAAAGCGCTTGTTTACTTGCCACCAAGTCTGATATTGATGATCTAGATTTCAGCAAATTTGTTTGCTATGCTTTTGTGTCCAAAGAGGCATTATTTTCATTCGAGGACGTGCCTTCCTCTTTGCCTCCTGTTGTTACTAATATTTTGCAGGAGTTCGCTGACGTCTTTCCACAAGACGTGCCACCGGGATTACCACCTATTCAAGGGATTGAGCATCAGATTGACTTAATTCCCGGTGCTTCGCTACCCAACCGCACACCATACCGTACCAATCCAGAGGAGACGAAGGAGATTATGCATCAAGTCCAGGAGCTGCTCGACAAAGGTTATATTCGCGAATCCCTTAGTCCTTGGGTTGTTCCTACTATTCTAGTGCCGAAAAAGGATGGTACATCGCGTATGTGTGTTGATTGTAGAGGCATTAATAATATTACTACTCGTTATCGTCATCCTATTCCTAGGCTAGATGATATGCTTGATGAATTGAGTGGCTCTACAATATTCTCCAAAGTTGATTTGCGTAGTGGATACCATCAAATTCGTATGAAATTGGGAGATGAATGGAAAACTGCACTTAAAACTAAGTTTGGTTTATATGAGTGATTAGTCATGCTTGGGTTAACTAATGCACCTAGTACTTTCATGAGGTTAATGAACGAAGTTTTACGTGCTTTCATTGGACGATTTGTGGTAGTCTATTTTGATGATATATTGATTTATAGTAAATCTTTGGGGGAACAAATGGAACATTTATGTGCTATTTTTATTGCTCTACGTGATGCATGTTTGTTTGGTAACCTTGGAAAGTGCACCTTTTGCACCGACCGAGTATCTTTTCTTGGCTATGTTGTTACTCCACAGGGAATTGAAGTTGAGAAAGCCAAGATTTAAGCTATTAAGAGTTGGCCGCAGCCCAAAACGGTCACACAAGTGAGGAGTTTCTTTGGCCTCGCTAGTTTCTATAGGCGTTTTGTGAGAGATTTCAGCACCATTGTTGCACCTCTCAACGAGCTTACAAAGAAGGATGTGCCTTTTGTTTGGGGTACCGCACAGGAAGAAGCGTTCACGATATTGAAAGATAAGTTGACACATGCTCCTTTACTCCATCTTCCTGATTTTAATAAGACTTTTGAGCTTGAATGTGATGCTAGTGGAATTGGATTAGGAGGTGTGTTATTACAAGATGGCAAATCTGTTGCATACTTTCCTGAAAAATTGAGTGGGCCTAGTCTAAACTATTCTACTTATGATAAAGAATTATATGCTCTTGTTCGGACCTTAGAAACATGGCAAGATTATTTATAGCCCAAGGAATTTGTTATACATTCTGATTATGAATCTTTGAAACACACTAAAAGTCAAGCAAAACTGAACCGTAGACATGCTAAATGGGTTGAATTCATTGAGACTTTCCCTTATGTCACTAAACACAAGAAGGGTACAGAAAATGTTATTGCTGATGCATTGTCTCGTCGTTATACTATGCTTTCACAACTTGACTTTAAAATATTTGGTTTGGAGACCATCAAAGATCAATATGTGCATGATGCTGAATTTAAAGATGTATTGCAGAATTGTAAGGAAGGGAGAACTTGGAACAAGTTCGTTGTTAATGATGGATTTGTGTTTTGTGCTAACAAGCTATGCATTCTAGCTAGCTCCGTTCCTCTTTTGTTGTTGTAGGAGGCACATGGAGGAGGATTAATGGGACACTTTGGCGTAAAGAAGACGGAGGATATACTTGCTACACATTTCTTTTGGCCAAAGATGAGACGAGATGTTGAGCGTTTTGTTGCTCGTTGCACTACATGTCAAAAAGCCAAGTCACGACTCAATCCTCATGGTATATATGTCCCTTTGCCTGTACCTAGTGTTCCTTGGGAGGATATATCTATGGACTTTTTTTAGGTTTACCTCGAACAAAGAAGGGGAGAGATAGCATATTTGTTGTCGTGGATAGATTTTCGAAAATGGCACAGTTTATACCATGTCATAAAAGCGATGATGCTGTTAATGTTGCTGATTTGTTCTTTCATGAAATTATTCGCTTGCATGGTGTGCCAAATACTATTGTTTCATATCGTGATACTAAATTTCTTAGCCACTTTTGGAGATGTTTATGGGCTAAGTTGGGGACTAAATTTCTTTTTAGCACTACTTGTCACCCCTAAACTGATGGACAAACTGAAGTAGTCAATAGAACATTGTCTACTATGCTTAGGGCTGTTTTGAAGAATAATAAGAAAATGTGGGAAGAATGCTTGCCTCATATTAAATTTGCTTATAATCGTTCATTGCATTCTACTACTAAGATATGCCCTTTTGAAATTGTGTATGGTTTCCTACCTCAAGCACCTATTGATTTGTTGCCTCTTCCATCTTCGGAGAAGGTTAATTTTGATGCTAAAGAACGTGCTGAATTGATTTTAAAAATGCATGAGTTAACTAAGGAAAACATTGAGCGTATGAATGCTAAATATAAACTTGCTGGAGATAAGGGTAGAAAACATGTTGTGTTTGCACCTGGAGATCTTGTTTGGTTACATTTGCGTAAGGATAGATTTCCTAATTTGCGCAAATCAAAGATAATGCCACGTGTTGATGGTCCTTTTAAGGTGTTAGAGAAAATAAATGATAATGCATATAAACTTGAGCTGCCTGCAGATTTTGGGGTTAGTCCCACTTTAACATTGCAGATTTGAAGCCTTATCTGGGTGAGGAAGATGAGCTTTCATCGAGGATGACTTCATTTCAAGATGGGGAGGATTATGAGGACATCAATACCATTGTTACACCCACAGCCCCTGCTGCTATACATACTGGACCAATTACTAGAGCTCACACACGCCAATTGAATTATCATGTACTTTCGTTTCTTGGTAACAATTTTAATGTTCATGAGAATATGATGCTGCCTAAATTGGATACATTTGTTTTGCTTACAAATGAAGGGCCTAGCTTGGACAAGAAAGATGAACCTTGGAGCAAGTTCAAGCATGGAGATGATGGCATGCGCAAGGGGAACAAGAACGGAGTTACAAGTGATGATTCCGGGACTTTGAAGCCACCATAATGAGTGCATGAAGCCTTGGACGAAATATACAAGATTCCACTTCATAAATTTCATCCAGAGGCTATTCTAGGTGATGCTTCACCTTATTTTTGGGCCAGACCCATGTAATTTCGAAATACTTGATTATAGGCAGTTTTTAGAGTCCGTATGTGTGGGGAAACAAGAGTTAGGGTTGGTTTCGGACCCCTCCTCCAAGGGCCACGAAATTCCCCCCTCTCTCCTCCATATATACAGCCCTTAGGGCATCGTTTAGACTTTGGGTTTTTTTTAGATTAAAAGTTCGCCATAGCTGCAACTACGCGTACTTCGTTTGTGTTCAACGACCAAACCAAGACGTCACAGAACCCCACCTTGATCAATAAAGATTTCATCTTATATTCGCAATATCCAGATTGCAATCTCAGTTTCTTGCTTGTTCTTTGTTTGCTCGCAGGAAACAGACCCTTGTGGTCAGGTTGATCGTGCTCCGGCGTGGTCAATAACCCCTCGGAAGTTGGTTTAGCGATCGCTAAGGAGCGACGTCTCGCACGTTCGTAGTCAGATCATCAAGGTCGACTCCCACTGAAAATGATAGCCACCATCTCATCGAAACATCGGGACACCTTCACCTCTATCAATATCTCCATGTATTGCATCTCTCATGCTAGATGATTTGACATGTATCGAGTGCAACAATGATTTTAGTCTTGCTAATGAGATTACCCCCATAGCATTCTCGCATATATTTGGAGATTTTGACATAGTACTTGTGAAGCATGCTTGTCTTACCTCTTTGCACCATATACCTAGTGCCATGAATATAGCCATTGTTGCATCATATTATTCATGCACTTGCGCTTCTAATGGTTATGTGCACGAGAAGAGAACCATCATGATGGATGATGTGTTTATCTACCATGCGCATACGTTCTTTGCTTTGTTTTGTGCATGTGTATGATACTTGGATTTTGTGTCGACTTCCACTTCACGTGAGTTGACCATTCGAGCTCTTGAGAGCGAGCCTCATACATTCGACCACAACTTGCTTCTACACTGCTTTTCTTGCGCTTCGGCATTGTGAAGGACGCACAAGGACATGCTTTCAAGGTGATATCATTCTCTTTTGAGATACCCCAAACCATGGGCATGCATATGATGGATCATACAATTTGTGTTGCTTGCACCATGAGACTTATTGGCCATCTTGGACCACTTGCTTGCACACATGTTAGAGACCTTGCCTCGACTTGCCACTTTCACATTTCCATGCATCATGATATATATGCCTTGTATGTTGCATCCAATTCTTGGATTACTTGCTCCTATAATATGTTTGGTTGCAACAATATCATTTCTTCACATATGCCATGTCCCATTGCTTGTCACATGATTGACTTGATTGCCTCACACATGATGAACAATTGCTCTTTATATTGTGTTGAGTGCCACACGATTTTCACTACACCCTATGCATGTTATGCTTTGATTGTCTTGCACTTGACCCATGTGTTTAGACATTTCATTTTATTTGGTGTCGTGAATGCTTGTTATGCATACCAGAGACCATTTGTTGAGCGTTTTATGCATGATTGCTATGAACTTGAGGTAGATGCTTCTTCTCTTATCACACATATTTGCATCACTACCTCACACTTACATGCTTCACCCCATGATTTCTTTGCTTATGCTCAATTTATGTGCTTACATGCCATGTCATAATCCTTTATCAAACCATATGCTTTGCATGATGACGATACTTGTTGGGTGAATCACCACTTGAATGCTTGGTTTTGCACTAACGCTAACCACATTTGTTTTTCCAAGTGTTTGTTGTCCTTGCTCCTTTTGAAGGAATCACTAGACGGTGCGACATTGGAGAGTGCCCATTGCGATCTTGAAGATGATTAGTACTTGGTGAACGCCCACTTCTACACGGCGAAGCCATCTCTTTCCCATGGTGATTTGGTTTTTGATCCGAGGTTGGATCTTTCCCAAGGGGGGAAGATGATGCAGAGCATCCTATGGACATCACCATGTCAAGAGTCCGTTTGGCAAGTGACACATGCGACATCTACTTCACACACATAAAGGTGAATCATCTCCTTTACACGTGTTCACTTGACCCCTTCGAGGATGGTATACTACTTGACATTCCTCTCGTGCGCATGCATAGGTATTACTGGAGCTTCACGGATGACGAGGAGGAGTGCGGGCGCCAAGGAAAACCTACACCATCCGCAAGGGAAGCATGGAAGAGAAGATGGAAGAAACAGAGCTGCTACAAGCTATAGCCACCGGACATCCGGTACCTGACGCATCCCAAATGGCCAGAAGAACTACAGCTGACACATGCTACAGTGACCGAGCGACCGACGCCCACTGGACGTCCGACAAGTCCCAGCGCCCGGACATCCGACAACCTCCGGAAATCCGGTGCCGCTACACCCGAGAAGAATCGGCGGACTTCCGATGCACGCCGGACGTCCAGACCGTCTCGAGCCACCGGACGTCCGACCCCCACCAGTCGACCGGTAACTGCCTATGTGCAGCCGCGGGCCTTTGGCCTTATATCCCTTCCCACTTACCCTTTCACCCACTTAGACTATAAATACCCCCTACCTCCTCCTAGCTAGGGTTAGCAAAGTGATTGTATGTGAGCTTTGCTCCTACCTACCTCTACTCTTGAGCGAGCGAGAGAGAGAGAGAGACTACTCCATTGGAGGCCAAGACCTTCATCTAGGAGAAGATCCCGAGGGATTCAAGACCTCCTCACAGAGAAGATCCTTCTAGGATTCAAGCCCCCATCTCCTTTGGATTTGGGATGAACTTTACCTTGTATCTTTCCCTTTGTTGTTCGTGTACCTTGTGGATCTTGTGTGTTTGATTGTCTAGTGGATGTGTGATTGGACTTGTTCTTGAGTGTTTACCCTTGTGATTTCTCCCCATTCTTCCTCGTGTTCTTCGAGGGAATCCACTCCAATCATGAAAGATCGGCCTACAGCGGGTTATAGCCCCGCATCAGCAGTCCAGATTGGTTTTGAACCACAGCTGCACAAAAACGTTGAGGCTTATATGGATGATATTGTGGTCAAGACCAAGGACAGATCAACCCTCATCCAGGATTTGGAAGAGAAATTTGCTAACCTGCGCAAGATCAACTTGAAACTAAATCCGGAGAAGTGTGTATTTGGCGTTCCATTTAGCAAGCTACTTGGGTTCTTCGTGTCCCATCGTGGGATTGACACCAACCCCGAGAAGATCAAAGCTATCGAGCAGATCCAGACACCCAGGACAGTTAAAGATGTGAGGCGTCTGACAGGGTGCGCTGCCGCACTTAGCAGATTCATCTCCAAGTCTACTGAGCGCGCCCTGCCATTCTTCAAAATTTTGAAGAAGGCAGGGCCCATGAAGTGGACCCCGGAAGCAGACACAACTTTACAAGATTTGAAGACCTACTTGTCCTCTGTGTCCACTCTGGTTGCCCCTAAATCACAAGAGCCATTGTTGCTGTACTTAGCGGCAACTAATCAAGTGGTTAGTGCAGCCCTAGTGGCACAATGGGAAGTAGAGGAAACAGAGAGTGAGCAAAGCCCAGCAGGACCGGATGAGGATCAGGACAAAGAGGAGCACGGCAAGGATGCGGCAAGGAAGAAATTAGTGTAGTGCCTAGTGTACTTTGTTAGTTCCCTGTTACAGGGGGCTAGGTTGAGGTACTCTAGTGTGCAAAAGTTGATTTTTGGCCTCATCATGGCCTCAAGGAAACTACGCCACTACTTCCAAGCCCATGAGATCACGGTTGTCACCGGCTTCCCGCTGCAAAGGATACTCCGAAACCCTGAGGCTACTGGCAGAATAGTGGAGTGGGCTTTGGAGTTATCTAGCTTTGGCCTGAAATTTGAGAGCACATCAACAATTCAGAGCAGGGCATTGGCAGAGTTTATTGCAGAATGGACGCCAACCCCTGATGAAGAAGTACTGCAAACAGTTACCCCCGGCAAGGAAGTGCCCCAAGAATGGATTATGTATTTCGATGGTGCCTTCTCCTTGCAAGGTGCAGCGGCTGACGTGCTTCTCGTTACTCCCACGAGGGAGCACTTGAAGTACGTCGTCCAAATGCATTTTCCCCAGGAGGAGGCAACCAACAATACAGCAGAGTATGAAGGGCTCCTTGTCGGGCTCAGGATTGCCACATAATTGGGAATCGAGAAGCTGATCATTCGAGGAGACTCACAACTTGTGGTGAGACAAGTCAACAAGGATTACCAAAGTCCATTGATGGAGGCATACATTGAGGAAGTGAGAAGATTGGAGGAGCGCTTTGACAGATTGCAAACATAGCACGTACCCCATGCGGAAAACAGCATAGCTGATCATCAGTCAAAGTGCGCTGTGCAAAAGCTTCCTGTGGAACCAGGAACTTTTGTTCTCCATCTTACTCAGCCCTCTGTATCCCCGGCAACAAAGGCCCGAAAGAGGAGGAAGTTGGACTCCGGTAAGCCTCTCCTGGTAGAGCCTCCCGGGGCTCCTGGTAGGGACCCTGCCAGAAACAACTCCCCATCGATTGTAGGGTTGTGCCCTCCTGCCAGGCCACTAGTCCCCGTGGTCGAGGAACGCGCTCCTGCAGATGAGGAGGTGCCGCTAGTCCTTGTTTCCGAGTCCCAAGCTCCAACTTGGGCAAGACACATAGTCCATTTCCTCCAAATTGGAGAACTTCCCGATGAGCAAGATGAAGCTGAAAGAGTAGCCCGAAGGGCCAGTATGTATCAGTTTGTCGATGACACTCTATACAGAAGGTGGCCCAATGGTGTGAAATTGAAGTGCATCTGCCGGGAAGATGGAAAGGAACTACTGACAGAAATATACAAAGGCATGTGCGACTCCCACATTGGATCAAGGGCATTAGTTGGGAAAGCATTCCGGCAAGGATTCTATTGGCCCACTGCCCTCCAATATGCGGTCGAGCTAGCCACCAAGTGTGAAGCCTGCCAGCTCTATTCCAAGAACATCCATCTGCCTGCACAAGCTCTTCAGACAATCCCTTTGTCATGGTCGTTTTCTGTCTGGGGGCTCGATATCCTCGGCCCTTTCCCCCGAGCTGCCGGGGGCTTTGAATTCTTGTTCGTTGCCATCGACAAGTTTACAAAGTGGCCGTAAGTAGATGTCGTGAGGAAGGTGACTGCCCAGTCAGCTATCAAGTTCTTGAAAGGATTGGTGTACCACTTCGGGGTCCCTGCACGGATCATCACCGACAACGGAAGGCAGACTCCCTTCTCCCTAGTTCATGGGGCAGAAGCAGTTATCCCCATGGAACTCATTTACAGGTCACCTTGAGTGCTTGCCTACGATGAAGTAGCGCGGGAATAGCACCGGCGTGACGATGTTGTGCTTCTCGAGGAGAAACGTCTCCGAGCTACTACGTGTGCTGCATGCTATCAGCAAGCCATGTGTCGCTATCACAACTGTAGGGTTCATGCCCAGTGTTTTCAGGAAGGCGACCTTATCCTTAGGCACGTTCAGTCCGCCAATGGTACAAACAAGTTGACGCCAAAGTGGGAAGGCCCTTACCGGGTAGTTCGAGTCACCAGACCTGGCGCAGTCTGTCTGGAGACCGGAGATGGCATTCAATTGCAAAACTCATGGAATATTGAGCATCTCTGCAAGTTCTACCCGTAAGGCACGGCTGTCGGGCCCTGCCCGGCAGCCACCCTTTTGTACATGCCTTGCCTCAGTTGCATGTAACCCCTTGTACAAAGCTAGGCGAAGACCTTGAGCAACAGAGAAATGAATGAAGCGCTCGGGGCGACAAGTTTCATGCATGCATAAGCATTTCATGAGCATTGCATGTGCATATAGATAAGATCGCATCTTGCATCACTCCATCTGCATAAAACTGCAGGTTCCTGCCGAGAGCTTGGCCTCTGAGGGAAACTGGAAAGATGAACCAACACTGTGATCTCTGGCAAGCCAAATAGATGAGTTCTATCTCTTGTACATACGTGTTCTTTAAGCAAAGGCCTGTGCAGAAGAGAACCTCGCCGCTTTTTGAAACTTAGGTGCTCCCATTCCTCGGCTCGAACATTGCTTCGGTCAGGATGGTCGCAGTGGCCTTTGATGAAAAAAGATTGGCGGGGGGTTGGTCCCTCATTACAATTTGTGCCCGGTAAGCTCAGTTTCCCGGCAACAAAATAGAGGGTATCGGCAGGATAGCCTACCGGGGGGAACTCGTTTATTTAAAAATATAGAGGCATTCCACCTCTACATGGACATATACATGCACGAGTCACGGACAAGGTTCGTCTTTTTCATTAATATGCTGGTTAAACAAGTACAAACCTTATAGAACACAAACATGGATACAAGATATTACATTATTTGAACTAAAATTTGGCAAGTTCCTACAGATTTAAGATTGAAAAAAGATAAGTGCTCCATAAAACTCCTCTCCTTGTCCCTCTTGTCTCAGGTATTGCGGTGGGAAGAGAAGAGGGCGGAAGGGGAGCATCGGCAAACGTTGCTCCCATCCCGTGAGGGTCTGCCAGGTGTAGCCTGACAAGATTAGGGGTGGCAAGGCTGTGAAGGAGGAGGACAGAATGAGCAGCTCGGTGGCGTCCTGGTCACCGCCTCAAGGGCCCGTCAGAAGCCCCAGCATAAGCACTGGCAGGGAAGGCCGTCGGGGCTCAGTGGAAGACTGTTGGAGGAGGCGAAGGTACCAGGAGGGTGGCCCCTTCCCCAGTGATCAAGAGGCCAGTGATGACAGTGCTGGGGAAGGGAGGGGAAAGACGGGAACAAGAGGCAGCAGGTCGCCAGTACGAGATGAACGCGTCGGTGCTATCGTATGCCGACTGAATGGCCTACCTCCCGCCTCCTTCGTCTCCCCTAGCTTCATCTTCATCAACACTGCTCTAGGAAAATGCCGACCTCACGGTCCGATGCCTTCCTCGGAGAAGCAGCCAAGGGCCAAGACAGCCAGGGGGCTTGGGGCACGCCGCTCCCCACCTTGGTGGGAAGGAAGGCGCACCACCCCTCAACATCAGCCCTAGGGCCTTAGGAAGGGGTAGTACTGGGATTGCCAATGATCCCCGGCCCTGCTTCCCGGGTGAACGTCAAGGGCGCCGAGGACCTGGTCGTCGAGCTAACAAGTGGCAGCAGCTCGAGGCAACATGCCACATTACCTAAAGGATGACCGATAATGATAGACGAGACAAGCATTTCCCCACAATGGGGGAGCTTGATATCTCCCGCACCATAGACGACTCGTCCGCCGCGTCTTCTCCAGGCTTGGACCAGACTCACTCCCCAAGCAACAGCACAAGCATTCGGTGTTGCCAACCTCAAGCTACTGCCTAGGGCCTGGCCCTAGGCCCTCCTCCTCAGCATGGCCAGCAGAAAGCAGAGGATGGGGGAGAAGGGATGCGAGGGTGAATGCCTCCGCTCTTCCCCCGCCCCTCCTTTTATAGGCGGGTCGGGGAAGAGAGTTGATCCCTCAACGGATGACCGCCGCCCTCCTCCACCAATTCAAGAAGACCGGGCCCCCGCCTTGATGCTCTCCCACACCACGCGCCTCCGTTACCTACCCCGCACGATGCATGTAGCATACGTGGCTGAGTATAAGGGCGTGGTGGGAAGAGTGAATTGGCAGTTACACCCGTGTGCATTAAAGTCATTCACAGGCCATTACAAAAGTGGCCCCACCACGATTGGCTTTACACGACGCACGGGAAAACCGGAAACTGGCCCGGACACAAGTTAATGAAGAAGCAAAGAAGATCCCAAGGGGCCAGCCACTTCCACGCCCATGCATGTGCACTTATTAGGGCCAACCCCGATGATGCCCGACAGCGCGCTTGGGACAGGCCCGGGGGCTTCTGTCGGTACAACAAACCCTGGGTTCGTTGTCAGACTATGCACAGGCGCGAGATCAAATTACAGCACCAAGGTCAGACTGAAGCACAAGGGATTAGTTCTTCAAGGGACTAGCGTGCAGCACAAGAGGACCAAGACCGGCCAGATGAGCAAGATATTGCTAAGGGAGAAACCTCCCTTGACGGGCAGGCGAGCCTGGCAAGGATGGGGTCACCCCCGGAAGCAAGCCTTCAGGTCGTCCCGGCATGCCTGCCGAGGTTTGCGGAGCCAGAACCACCTCACCGCGCCACTCATCACAATGCACGTCGTCGATCGGTGCGGTGTCAAGCTCCGAAGTGACTAAGTGGCTGCTATTTGCCACATGGCAGCCACTTCCTGCAGAAAATCCCTACAAGCGACACTCGTCCTGCGATGTGTCGAGCAAGCAGGCGCGAAGCTGGCAAAATAGCCCGGCAGAGCCTGCCGGGCAAGCTATGATGTGACATTGGGTGGCGCATTTAATGCACCCTGTCAGCCTGCAGAGTTAGGTATGAAAGCATTGTTTGCTATCTAGTCAGTGCATAATGACTGATTTGCCACTATGGTGACCCCTTTGTCTATAAAAGGAGGCCCAAGGCAACCGTAGAAAGGGTTGGACACTGGGTTGGCTAATCCATCCCCACACACACTCATACGCATGTAGACATCTTTGCCCCGAGGCAACCCTGCTGGGAAAGCGTGTTGCGCTCACCACCATTTTTCCACCATCAATCCACCAAAGTAGGAGTAGGGTTTTACGCCTCGCGGCGGCCCGAACCTGGGTGAAGACTGCCCATGTGATCTCTATCGTGCTGCTCCATGCTCCTCGGCTCTTTGTGCAACGTGCCATCCCCCCACCGAACCAGCAAGGGACCCTTGGTCCCATAGGTGGCCGTGGTTTCCTGTGACAACCCCTAAAAATGAATGTCTTCATTTGAAGACTTTGGTTTTCTTGAAGATTTTGAAAATGAGGAAATTGGTGTGACCTTGAAGACTTTGATATTGATGCCAGGATTATGAAGTGTGAAGACTTTTGTTTTCATAGTTTCATTTTCTGTTTCTTGAGCCATAGGAAACACCATACTGTTAAAGGGGGTCGAGGTAAAACTAAGGAAACATTTCAAAGTGATGCTCATCTCAAATCCTACACATACCCAATCCTTTCGAGTGAAGCCATTGGAAATCTCATATAGTTCAATCAATTTCTTCAGTGACAGAGATGAAGATCTTCTGGTCTTTGAGGAATTTGTTCTGACTAAGGAGTTAGGAATTCGCCAGTGCGGATTGCCTACAAGTGAGGAACATGATAGCCCTGAGGAATTTGAAAGCTCAAATTTTCGACCATTTTTGTGCTACGCGCCAATTGTCCCAAAATATCTTATCCACCTAACAGTCATATCATTGAAAGGCATTTATGTCTTATCATGTCGGGCTGTGATAACCCACAAGTATAGGGGATCGCAACAGTTTTCGATAAGTAAGAGTGTCAAACCCAACGAGGAGCTAAAGGTAGAACAAATATTCCCTCAAGTTCTATCGACCACCGATACAACTCTACGCACACTTGACGTTCGCTTTACCTAGAACAAGTATGAAACTAGAAGTACTTTGTAGGTGTTGTTGGATAGGTTTGCAAGATAATAAAGAGTACGTAAATAAAAAGTAGGGGCTGTTTAGATAAAGAAACAACAAAGTAAATATAGCGAGTGTGGAAAAGTGGTGGTAGGAGTTGCGAAATTGCCCCTTAAGCAATTGACTACTTTACTAGACCGATAGCAAGTATTATGTGGGAGAGGCCACTGTAGCATGTCATCCCTGACTTGGAATTTTATGCGCTTATGATTGGAACTATTAGCAAGCATCCTCAACTACTAATGTTCATTAAGGTAAAACCCAACCATAGCATTAAGATATATTGGTCCCCCTTCAATCCCGTATGCATCAATTTCTATGCTAGGTTGAAGCTTCTGTCACTCTTGCCCTCCAATACATAGTCCTATCAACATACAACTAACCCTAGGGTGTGATCCACACGCACAATCATATGATGGCCACCAAAGGACAGCAACATAACCACAAGCAAATTAAATCAATCATAGCAATTCATCAACCACCGATAGGACAACGAAAATCTACTCAGACATCATAGGATGGCAACACATCATTGGATAATAATATGAAGCATAAAGCACCATGTTCAAGTAGAGGGTACAGCGGGTTGCGGGAGAGTGGACCGCTGTAGATAGAGGGGGGAAGGTGATGGAGATGTTGGTGAAGATGGCGGAGGTGTTAGTGTAGATCGCGGTGATGATGATGGCCCCCGGTGGCACTCCGGTGCCACCGGAAGCGAGGGGGAGAGAGCCCCCCTCCTTCTTCTTCCTTGACCTTCTCCCTAGATGGGAGAAGGGTTTCCCCTCTGGTCCATGGCCTCCATGGCAAGGGAGGGGCGAGAGCCCCTCCGAGATTGGATCTATCTCTTTGTCTCTCTGGAACAAACAGGAACTGGCACTGGGCACTGGATCAATATGTTAGTCCCAAAAATAGTATAAAAATTTGCCAAAAGTATATGAAAGTTGTAGAATAATGGCATGGAACAATCAAAAATTATAGATACAACGGAGATGTATCAGGCTGCTCCTCGGCTATAAATAGCCACCCCCTACAACCATTAGTTGGATGGTTGCTTCGAGAGAAACTGACTAATGAGTTATCTCTGGGCCCTCTCGGTAATGCACATCATATGAAGTCTTGCAAGCAAAGTGACTAATGAGTTAGTTACAAGATGATGTATTACAGAACGAGTAAAGAGACTTGCCGGTAACGAGATTGAACTAGGTATGTGGATACCGACGACCGAATCTCGGGCAAGTAACATACCGATGACAAAGGGAATAATGTATGTTGTCATAACGATTCGACCGATAAAGATCTTCGTAGAATATGTAGGAGCCAATATGAGCATCCAGGTTCCACTATTGGTTATTGACCGGAGAGGTGTCTCGGTCATGTCTACATAGTTCTCGAACCCATAGGGTCCGCACGCTTAACGTTCGATGACGATTTAGTATTATATGAGTTATGTGATTTGGTGACCGAATGTTGTTCTGAGTCTCTAATGAGATCACGGACATGACGGGGAGTCTCGAAATGGTATAGAGGTAAAGATTAATATATAGGATAATAGTATTCGGACACCGGAAGTGTTCCGGGTAGTATCGGGTATTTATCGGAGTACCGTGGGGTTACCGGAACCCCTGGGGGAAAGATATGGGCCATATGGGCCATTGGAGGGGAGCACACCATCCTACAAGGGGTGACCCCCCCCCCCAAGGAAGGAGGCCAAGTGGGGAAGGCAAAGAGGGGGTTCGCCCCCCCCCCCTTTCCTTCTCCCCTTCCTCTTCCCTTTTCGCCCCTCCGGAAATAAGGAAAGGGGGGAGGCCGAATTGGGGAGGACCCCAAGTAGGATTCCTCCTACTTGGGGCGCCCCATGGATGCCTCTCCTCCCCTCCCACCTATATATACATGGAGAGGGGGCGCCTAGAACACACAACAACAATTGATAGCCGTGTGCCCCCCCTCCATAGTTTACACCCCTGGTCATAGTTTTGCGGTGCTTAGGTGAAGCCTGATGCAGCTTGAAACTACGTTTGTATTTCCCCAAAGAGGAAGGGATGAGCAGCATAGCGGCGGTAGGTATTTCCCTCAGATATGAAACCAAGGTTATCGAACCAGTAGGAGAACCAAGCAACACAACGTAAACAACCCCAGCACACAAATGACAACTTCTCGCAACCAAACGTGTTAAAGGGGTTGTCAATCCCTTTCAGGGTACGGCGCCTCAAGTGGCAAATGAACGTAAGATAAAATTGTAGTAAATTGATAGATCGAACGCCAAACAAAACAAATAAAGAAAAATTGCAGCAAGGTATTTTTAGATTTTTCGATTAATAGATCTGAAAATAAAAGTAAATAAAATAGATCACAAAGGCAAATATATGAGAAAGAAGACCCGGGGCAGTAGGTTTCACTAGTGGCTTCTCTCGAGAAAAATAGCAAACGGTGGGTAAACAAATTACTGTTGGGCAATTGATATAACTTCAAATAATTATGACGATATCCAGGTAATGATCATTATATAGGCATCACGTCCAAGATTAGTTGACGGACTCCTGCCAGCATCTACTACTATTACTCCACACATCGACCGCTATCCAGCATGCGTATAGTGTATTAAGTTCATGGAGAAACGGAGTAATGCAATAAGAATGATGACATTATGTAGAAAGATCTATCTATGTAGAGATAGACCCCATTATTTTATCCTTAGTAGCAATGATACATACGTGTCGTTTCCCTTTCTGTCACTGGGATCAAGCACCGTAAGATCGAACCCACTACAAAGCACCTCTTCCCATTGCAAGATAAATAGATAAAGTTGGACAAACAAAACCCAAATATCGGAGAAGAAATACGAGGCTATAAGTAATCATGCATATAAGAGATCAAAGGAACTCAAATAACTTTCTTGGATATAAAAAGATAGAACTGATCATAAACTCAAAGTTCATCGGATCCCAACAAACACACAACAAAAGAGTTACATCATATGGATCTCCAAGAGACCATTGTATTGAGAATCAAGAGAGAGAGATGAAGCCATCTAGCTACTAACTATGGACCCGAAGGTCTACAAAGAACTACTCACGCATCATCGGAGAGGCACCAATGGAAGTGGTAAACCCCATCCGAGATGGTGTCTAGATTGGATCTGGTGGTTCTGGACTCTGCGGTGGCTGGATGAATATTTCGTCGACTCCCATAGGGTTCTAGGATTTTTGGGGTATTTATAGAGCAAAGAGGTGGTCCGGGGTACCCGAGGTGGGCACAACCCACCAGGGCACGCCTGGGCCTCCTGGCGCGCCCTGGTGGGTTGTGCCCCCCTCGGGGCACCCCCCCCCCAGGCGCAGCCAGGGCCCGTTATGTTCCTTCTGCCTCATAAAAATTCTCTGTAAAGTTCCTTGGCATTTGGACTCCGTTTGATATTGATTTTCTACGATGTAAAAAACACAGAAAAACCAGGAACTGGCAATTGGCACTATTGTCGGATTTCGGGTTCCGGCAAAACCCTCGAGGTTCGAACTCTGGGGTGCGCACGAAGATCTCTCCCCCTCCCAGCTCACGCCCTCACCACGATCTCAGAGCTAAGCACGTCGAACTCGCAGAACAAAGGACACATAGTTTATACTGGTTCGGGCCACCGTTGTGGTGTAATACCCTACTCCAGTGTGGTGTGGTAGATTGCCTCTTGGGCTGAGGATGAATGAGTACAAGGGAAGAACAGCCTCCTGAGGAGAGGTGTTCTTGAGCTCGATGAGCTTGTGTGTTTGAGGATGGTTTGAATGTCCCTCCCCGCTACGGTGGTGGCTAGCCCTATTTATAGAGGCCCTGGTCCTCTTCCCAAATGTAGGCGGGAAGGGATCCAACAACGGCCAAATTTGAAGGGAGACAACTAGTACAAGTTATCCTGACAAAGGTGGTCTTCGCCTACCAAAGGCTCTGGTGGTGACGCCGTCCTGGGCTCCACGGTGACCTCCGTCCTGCCGTCCTGCTGGTCTTGATCTTGTTGCACCAATATGGAAACCTTTGCCTGCTGCCTCGAGGCTCCTCGCCTGCGCCTGTCCCTTTAGCACCAAAGCGGAAACGAGGACACCGCGCGTGCTGGCACCCGCCTGGTGTCCACCTGGCCTTGGTCGTCATGGCTTGCGTCATAGGGACCTCGCGAGGTGCCCCCCGCCTTGATCTCTCCACCCCTCGCGAGCCATCCTGGTGAGGCCACCCCCGAGGAGGTCTTGCGTCGTCCGCCTCGCGAGGCTTGGCCCCTCGCGAGGGTCTTCAGTGTTTGCTTCTGAAGATGTGCCGTACGGGGCCGCTGGTGGAGCCATGTCGTGGGCCGCAGGCAGGCAAGTCTGGGGACCCCCGTTCCCAGGACGCCGACAACTATGTCAATAGGTAAGTACCTGATATAAAATGATTATAAAATATCCAAGATTGATAATATAACAGCATGGGGCAATCAAAAATTATAGATACGTTGGAGACGTATCAGCATCCCCAAGCTTAACTCCTGCTCGTCCTCGAGTAGGTAAGTGATAAAAACAGAAATTTTTGATGTGGAATGTTGCCTATCATGTCATATCATATTCTTTTCTTTATAGCATGGACAATTGGACTTTTAGTTGTTCAAAGCAATAGTCTAGTTTTGACATGATAATTTAGATACTCAAGCATATCAACAAGCAACCATGTCTTTCAAAATATCAATGCTAAAATAAGTTATCCCTAGCCCCATCATGCTCAAACATTGATCCATTCATGAAACACACTCGAATATTAGCTACACCCAATACTTAAGTACGATCATATTGCCTCCTAGTTGGTGCTTTTATAAGAGAAGATGGAGACTCAAAATAAAAATTGCATAAAGTAAAAGAAAGGCCCTTCGCAGAGGGAAGTAGGGGTTTGTAGAGGTGCCAGAGCTCAAAGCAAAAAACTTAGAGATAAAAACATTTTGGGAGGTGTATCCATCCCACCAACGAAAACGACTTAGAGTTCCCAATACTTTCCATGCATAGATATATGATAGGCGGTTCCCAAACAGAAAATAAAGTTTATTCCTTTCCACCATACTTTCACTTTCCATGGCTACTCGTATCCACGGTTGCCCTCCATACCAACACTTTCCAAGGAATTTATTATTTGACAACATAAAGTAAATTCAATTTTTTTGCATTTCAGGACTGGGCATCCCTAATACCTTTGCCTTACTCTCATGCAATGACAAGTGAATAAACACTCATCTTGAGAATAACACATCTAGCATGGAAAATATTAGCCACCCCTCACCGCTTCGCGAGTGAAACGAACACACAAAAGAGAAGTTTATTTTGAAAATTAGAGATGGCACATACAAATTTGCTTAAAATGGCAAAAGAATATCGCATATAGGTAGAGATAGTTGACTCATATGGAAAAAGTGGGTTAAAGGTTTTTGGATGCACAAGTAGTGATCATACTTAGTGCAAAATGAATGCTAGCAAAAGATTGGGAAGCGACCAACCAAGAAACAGATAATCTCATAAGGAAGCATTAAGAATAAATAACTCTAAATAATGCACCACAAGTAGGATATAATTTCATTGCATGACTATTGACTTTCGTACTTGCATAGGGAATCACAAACCTTAACACCAATATTCTTACTAAAGCATAATTACTCACCAACATAAATCACATATCACATCATCATATCTCAAAACTATTACTAAGAATCAAGTTTATTTTGTCCAATGATCTTCATGAAAGTTTTTATTATATCCTTCTTAGATATCTATCACTTTGGGACTAATTTTCATGTGTTGCTTTTGACAAGCTCCAACAAATATAAGTGAAGATCATGAGCATAATAAATTTTTCTTTCTCTCAAATTAGTTTAAGTGAAGCAAGAGAGAATGTCTTGAAAATTTTACAAACTCTCAAATAAATCTAAGTGAAGCAAGAGAGCATTTCTTCAAAAATACTAAAGCACACTGTGCTAAAAAAGATATAAGTGAAGCACTAGAGCAAGTCCATTGCTCATAAAAATTTATGTGAAGCATAGAGAACAATTCTAACAAGTCATGACATAATTTTGGCTCTCTCAAATAGGTGTGTCCAGCTAGGATTGATGACTTAAAACACAAAATAAAACAAACAAAGACTTATATCATACAAGACGCTTCGAGCAAAACACATATCATGTGACGAATAAAAATATAGTTTCGAGTAAAATACCGATGATTGTTGGAACAAAGCGAGGATGCCACTCGAGGGCATCCCCAAGCTTAGTTGGTTGCTCATTTTTGGATAATAGCTTGGGATGTCGGGGCATCCCCAAGCTTAGTCTCTTCCATCCTTCCTTCATCCATCGTAAGATAACCCAAAACTTGAAAACTTCAATCACACAAAACTCAACAAAACCTTCGTGAGATCCGTTAGTATAAGAATAATAAATCACTACTATAAGTATTGTATCAAACCAATTCATATTTTTTTTGTATTATATCTATTGTACTCCAACTTTTCTATGGCAAAAACTCATCAAATAAAACCATAGACTCATCAAAATAAGCACACAACACAAAGAAAACAGAATATGTGAAAACAGAACAGTCTGTAGCAATCTGACTATTTCGAATACTTCTGTAACTCCAAAACTTCTGTAAAATTAGGACGACCTAATAAATTTTTATATTGATCTACTTCAAGTGGAATGGGTATTTTATCGCTCTCTGGTAAAAAATGAAAATTAATTTCGTGAGCGTAAAAGATTTTGTTTTTCAGCAAGATCAAACAACTATCACCCAAGAAGATCCTAAAGGCTTTACTTGGCACAAACACTAACTAAAACATAAAAACACAATCATAACAGTAGAATAATTGTACTAACACTCAAGAATAGGAAGCAAAAAGCAAAAATAAAATTTATTCATTGGGTTGCCTCCCAAAAAGCGCTATAGTTTTACGCCCTTAGCTAGACATAAAGCAAGGATCTAAGTATTGTCATCTTTGGTTCGAGATCCATAAGATGCCCTCATGATTGACTCATAAGGTGGATTAATTCTAGTTCTAGGAAAGTGTTCCATACCCTTCCTTAAAGGAAATTGGAACTTAATATTGCCTTCTTTCATATCAATCACGGCACCGGTAGTGCGTAAAAACAGTCGACCAAGAATAATTAGACAAGACGGATTGCAATCAATATCGAGAACAATAAAATCTATGGGCACATAATTCCTATTTGCAAGAATAAGAACATCATTAATTCTTCCCATAGGCTTTTTAATAGTATAATCCGCCAAGTGCAAATTCAAAGAACATTCTTCAAGATTAGTAAGACCAAGCACATTACATAACGATTTCGGAATTGTAGAAACACTAGCACCCAAGTCACACAAAGCAAAACACTCATAATTTTTTATATTGACTTTGATAGTAGGTTCCCAATCATCATGCAATTTTCTAGGAATTGAAACTTCTAATTCCAATTTTTGTTCAAGAGCTTTCATCATAGCATCAACAATATGTTTAGTAAAAGCTTTATTTTGTTCATAAGCATGGGGTGACTTTGTCATGGATTGCAACAAAGAAATACAATCAATAAAAGAGCAACTATCATAATTAAAGTCTTTGTAATCCAAAAGAGTGGGCACATCACTAGTTAAAGTTTTGACCTCTCCAAACCCACTTTCATCAATTTTCTCAACAAGATTTTCACCCTCTGAAATATTGGGACGCCTTCTACCTAAAGTTGAATCTTCTCCAGTCCCTTTTTCATCAATATTAACTTTACTAAACAAGGAATCAATAGAAGAAACACCAATCATTTTAAGATCTTCATCACTTTTGCCTTCTAACGAGATTGGTTTAGCGGCCATTTGATTTACTAAGGTAGCTTGTGCATCAAATATTTTTCCTAGCAAACTTTTGGCAAAAGCATACTTAGATTGGAAATTGCAAACTTCTCTACTGATATCATCAAGTTATTTTGTAATACCATCAAGCACAACGGGGTGCTCCTTAAGTTCTTTAGTAAAATACTTATTATGCTCAAATTGTGTAGTCATATATTCCTTGGTAGTTTTCTCAGTTTCAAGCAAAATATTTGGATAAGGAACATCGTAATATTTTCTTTGAGGCATCATCACTACGTAAACAAGAGTGCACACAAAAATAGATCCGGCAAGAAAACGGCAAACGGAAAAAGAGAGGCGAATAAAACGGCAAATTTTTGTGAAGTGGGGGAGAGGAAAACAAGAGGCAAATGGCAAATAATGTAAATTGCAAGGAGATGATATTTGTGATTAGGAACCTGGAATATATTAAAGATCCTCCCCGGCAACGGTGCCAGAAATTCCTTTTGATGTCGCTTGAAGTCACGTCGGTATTTCCCCTGCGGTGGTAGGTATTTCCCTCATATATGAAACCAAGGTTATCGAACCAGTAGGAGAACCAAGCAACACAACGTAAACAGCACCTGCACACAAATAACAACTTCTCACAACCCGACGTGTTAAAGGGGTTGTTAATCCCTTTCGGGGTACGGCCACTCAAGTGGCAAACAGACGTAAGATAAATTTGTAGTAAATTCATATATCAAACGCCAAACAAAATAAAGAAAGAAAAAATGCAGCAAGGTATTTTTGGGTTTTTGGATTAATAGATCTGAAAATAAAAGCAAATAAAATAGATCACAACGGCAAATATATGAGAAAGAAGACCTGGGGCCGTAGGTTTCACTAGTGGCTTCTCTCGAGAAAAATAGCAAACGATGGGTAAACAAATTACTGTTAGGAAATTGATAGAACTTCAAATAATTATGACGATATCCAGGCAATGATCATTATATAGGCATCACATCCAATATCAGTAGACCGACTCCTGCCGGCATCTACTACTATTACTCCACACATCGACCGCTATACAGCATGCATCTAGTGTATTAAGTTCATGGAGAAACGAAGTAATGCAATAAGAACGATGACATGATGTAGACAAGATCTATCTATGTAGAGATAGACCCCATCGTTTTATCCTTAGTAGCAACGATACATACATGTCGTTTCCCTTTCTGTCACTGGGATCAAGCACCGTAAGATCAAACCCACTACAAAGCACCTCTTCCCATTGCAAGATAAATAGATAAAGTTGGCCAAACAAAACCCAAACATCGGAGAAGAAATATGAGGCTATAAGCAATCATGCATATAAGAGCTCAAAGAAACTCAAATAACTTTCAAGGATATAAAAAGATAGATCTGATCATAAACTCAAAGTTCATCAGATCCCAACAAACACACTGCAAAAGAGTTACATCATATGGATCTCCAAGAGACCATTGTACTGAGAATCAAGAGAGAGAGAGAGAGATGATGCCATCTAGCTACTAACTATGGACCCGAAGGTCTACAAAGAACTACTCACGCATCATCGGAGAGGCACCAATGGAGGTGGTGAACCCCATCTGAGATGGTGTCTAGATTGGATCTGGTGGTTCTAGACTCTACGGTGGTTGGAAGAATATTTCGTCGACTCCCCTAGGGTTCTGAGATTTTTGGGGTATTTATAGAGCAAAGAGGCGGTCCGGGGGGCACCTGAGGTGGTCACAACCTACCAGGGTGCGCCTAGTGAAGGAAATATGCCCTAGAGGCAATAATAAAGTTATTATTTATTTCCTTATAATCATGATAAATGTTTATTATTCATGCTAGAATTGTATTAACCGGAAACATAATACATGTGTGAATACATAGACAAACAAAGTGTCACTAGTATGCCTCTACTTGACTAGCTCGTTAATCAAAGATGGTTATGTTTCCTAACCATGAACAACGAGTTGTTATTTGATTAACGAGGTCACATCATTAGTTGAATGATCTAATTGACATGACCCATTCCATTAGCTTAGCACCCGATCGTTTAGTATGTTGCTATTGCTTTCTTCATGACTTATACATGTTCCTATAACTATGAGATTATGCAACTCCCGTTTACCGGAGGAACACTTTGGGTACTACCAAACGTGACAACGTAACTGGGTGATTATAAAGGAGTACTACAGGTGTCTCCAATGGTACATGTTAGGTTGGCGTATTTCGAGATTAGGTTTTGTCACTCCGATTGTCGGAGAGGTATCTCTGGGCCCTCTCGGTAATACACATCACATAAGCCTTGCAAGCATTACAACTAATATGTTAGTTGTGAGATGATGTATTACAAAATGAGTAAAGAGACTTGCCGGTAATGAGATTGAACTAGGTATTGGATACCGACGATCGAATCTCGAGCAAGTAACATACCGATGACAAAGGGAACAACGTATGTTGTTATGCGGTCTGACCGATAAAGATCTTCGTAGAATATGTAGGAGCCAATATGGGCATCCAGGTCCCGCTATTGGTTATTGACCGGAGACGTGTCTCGGTCATGTCTACATTGTTCTCGAACCCGTAGGGTCCGCACGCTTAAGGTTACGATGACAGTTATATTATGAGTTTATGCATTTTGATGTACCGAAGGTTGTTTGGAGTCCCGGATGTGATCACGGACATGACGAGGAGTCTCGAAATGGTCGATACGTAAAGATTGATATATTGGAAGCCTATGTTTGGATATCGGAAGTGTTCCGGGTGAAATCGGGATTTTACCGGAGTACCGGGAGGGTTACCGGAACCCCCCGGGAGCTATATGGGCCATAGTGGGCCTTAGTGGAAAAGAGAAGGGGCTGCCCTAGATGGGCTGCACGCCCCCCCCCCTTTCCCCTAGTCCTATTAGGACTAGGAGAGGTGGCCGGCCCCCTCCTCCTCTTTTCCCCCTCTGCGAATCCTATTCCGACTAGGATTGGGGGGGGGGGGGAATCCTACTCCCAGAGGGAGTAGGACTCTCCTGCGCCCTCCTCCTTGGCCGGCCAGCCCTCCCCCTTGGATCCTTTATATACGGGGGCAGGGGGCACCCCTAGACACAGAAGTTGATCCACGTGATCTATTCCTTAGCCGTGTGCGGTGCCCCCTGCCACCATATTCCTTGATAATACTGTAGCGGAGTTTAGGCGAAGCCCTGCTGCTGTAGTACATCAAGATCGTCACCACACCGTCGTGCTGACGGAACTCCTCCCCGACACTTTGCTGGATCAGAGTCCGGGGATCGTCATCGAGCTGAATGTGTGCTCGAACTCGGAGGTGCCGTAGTTTCGGTGCTTGATCGGTTGGATCGTGAAGACGTACGACTACTTCCTCAACGTCGTGTCAGCGCTTCCGCAGTCGGTCTGCGTTGGGTACGTAGACAACACTCTCCCCTCTCGTTGCTATGCATCACATGATCTTGCGTGTGCGTAGGAATTTTTTTTGAAATTACTACGTTCCCCAACACCTAGGCCTCCTGGCGCACCCTGGTGGGTTGTGCCCCCTCGGGGCACCCCCCAGGCGCAGCCAGGGCCCGTTGTGTTCCTTCTGGCTCATAAAAATTCTCTGTAAAGTTTCGTGGCATTTGGACTCCGTTTGATATTGATTTTCTGCGATGTAAAAAACATGGAAAAGCAGGAGCTGGCACTTGGCACTATGTCAATAGGTTAGTACCAAAAAATGATATAAGATGATTATAAAACATCCAAGATTGATAATATAATGGCATGGAACAATCAAAAATTAAAGATACATTGGAGACATATCAAAGCCCTGCGAGAATCACTTCACCATCACCGTCACCACGCCGTCGTGCTGACAGAATTCATCTACTTACTCGACACCTTGATGTATCAAGAAGGCGAGGGACGTCATCGCGCTGAACGTGTGCAGAACTCGGAGGTGTCGTACATTCGGTGCTTGATTAGACGAAGCTAGAAGAAGTTCGACTACATCAACCGCATTGTCAAACGATTCCGCTTTTGGTCTACGAGGGTACGTAGACACACTCTCCCCCTCTCATTGCTATGAATCTCCTAGATAGATCTTGCGTGAGCGTAGGATTTTTTTTTGAAATTCCATGCTATGTTTTCAACAGTGGCATCTGAGCCAGGTCTATGCGTAGATGATATGTACGAGTAGAACACAAAGAGTTGTGGGTGGTGATCGTCATACTGCTCACCAATTTCTTATTTTGATTCGGCGGTATTGTTGGATGAAGCAGCCCGGACCAACCTTACATGACCATGTTCATGAGACCGGTTCCACCGACAGGCATGCAACTAGTTTTGCATAAAGGTGGCTGGCGGGTGTCTGTTTCTCCTACTTTAGTTGAATCAAATTTGACTGTGGCCGGTCCTTGTTGAAGGTTAAAACAACAAACTTGATAAATCACTATTGTGGTTTTGATGCGTAGGTAAGAACGGTTCTTGCTAGAAGCCCATAGCAGCCACGTAAAACTTGCAACAACAAAGTAGAGGACGTCTAACTTGTTTTTGCAGGGCATGTTGTGATGTGATATGGTCAAGACATGATGTGATAAACATTATTGTATGAGATGATCATGTTGTAAGATATCTGACAACCGGCGGGAGCCTTATGGTTGTCTCTTTATTATATGAAATGCAAACGCCATGTAGTTGCTTTACTTTATCACTATGCGTTAGCGATAGTTGTACAAGCAATAGTTGGCGAGACGACTACAACGCTACGATGGAGATCAAGGTGTCGAGCCGGTGATGATGGAGATCATGACGATGCTTTGGATATGGAGATCAAAAGCACAAGATGATGATGGCCATATCATGTCACATATTTTGATTGCATGTGATGTTTATCTTATTTACATATTATTTTGCTTAGTAGGGCAGTAGCATTATAAGATGATCCCTTAACTAAAATGTCAAGGTATAAGTGTTCTCCCTAAGTATGCACCGTTGCGAAAGTTCGTCGTGTTGAGACACCACGTGATGATCGGGTGTGATAGACTCTACGTTCACATACAACGGGTGCAAGACAGTTTTGCACATGCGGAATACTCAGGTTAAACTTGACGAGCCTTGCATGTATAGACATGGCCTCGGAACACTAGAGACCGAAAGGTCGAACGTGAATCATATAGTAGATATGATCAACATAGAGATGTTCACCATTGAAAACTACTCCATCTCACGTGATGATCGGGCATGGTTTAGTTGATTTGGATCACGTATCATTTAGATGACTTGAGGGATGTCTATCTAAGTGGCAGTTCTTAAGTAATTTGATTAATTGAACTTAATTTATCATGAACTTAGTCCTGATAGTTTTTGCATATCTATGTTGTAGATCGATGGCCCATGCTACTGTTCCCTTGAATTTTAATGCGTTCCTAGAGAAAGCTAAGTTGAAAGATGATGGTAGCAACTACACTGACTGGGTCCGTAACTTGAGGATTATCCTCATTGCTGCACAGAAGAATTATGTCTTTGATGCACTTCTAGGTGAAAGGCCTGCTGCAGGAGTAGTTGCTGATGTTATGAATGCCATGCAAGCTTGATCTGATGACTACTTGGTAGTTCAGTGTGCCATGCTTTATGTCTTAGACTCGGGACTTCAAAGACATTTTGAACGTCATGGACCATATGAGATGTTCCAGGAATTGAAGTTAATATTTCAAGCAAATGCCCGAGTTGAGAGATATGAAGTCTCTGACAAGTTCTATAGCTGCAAGATGGAGGAGAACAGTTCTGTCGGTGAACACATACTCAAAATGTCTGGGTATCATAATCACTTGACTCAGTTGGGAGTTAATCTTCCAGATGATAGTGTTATTGACAGAGTTCTCCAATCACTGCCACCAAGCTACAAAGGCTTCATGATGAACTATAATATGCAAGGGATGGAGAAGACAATTCCTGAGCCCTTCGCAATGCTCAAAGTTGCGGTGGTAGAAATCAAGAAGGAGCATCAAGTGTTTATGGTTAAAAAGACCACAAGTTTCAAGAAAAAGGGCAAGGGAAAGAAGGGGAACTTCAATAAGAATGGCAAGCAAGTTTCCACTCTCGGGAAGAAGCCCAAAGCTGGACCCAAGCCTGAAACTGAGTGCTTCTACTGCAAAGGGACTGCTCACTCGAAGCGGAACTGCCCCAAGTATTTGGTGGATAAGAAGGGTGGCAAAGTGAACAAAGGTATATTTGATATACATGTTATTGATGTGTACCTTACTAATTCTCGTAGTAGCGCCTGGGTATTTGATACTGGTTCGGTTGCTCATATGTGTAACTCGAAACATGGGCTACAAATTAAACGAAGATTGGCTAAGGATGAGGTGACGATGCGCGTCGAAAATGGTTCCAAGGTCGATGTGATCATCGTCGACATGCTACCTCTACATCTACCTTCGGGATTAGTTTTAGACCCGAATAATTGTTATTTGGTGCCAACGTTGAGCATGAACATTATGTCTGGATCTTGTTTAATGCGAGACAGTTATTCATTTAAATCAGAGAATAATGGTTGTTCTATTTATATAAGTAATATCTTTTATGGTCATGCACCCTTGAAGACTGGTCTATTTTTATTGAATCTCGATTGTGGTGATACTAATACAGGCAAAGGTGTCCCGTATTTCGATGAGATAGTGGCTATCGTTTTGGAGGAAGTCGACTTTGACGATCCGACTACGAACGTGCGAAGACGTCGCGCCTTAGCAATCGCTCAACCAACTCCGAGAGGTTATTGATCACGCGGAGCATGATCAACCTGACCATGAAGGTCTGTTTCCTGCAGGCAAACAAAGAACAAGCAAGAAACTAAGATTGCAATCTGGATATTGTGAATATAAGAGGAAAGCTTTATTGATCAAGGTGGGGTTCTGTGACGCCTTTGTCTGCTCGTTGAACACAAACGAAGTACATGAAGTTGCAGCTATGGCGAACTTTAATCTAAACAAAACCCAAAGTCTAAATGATGCCCTAAGGGCTGTATATATGGAGGAAAGAGGAGGAAATTTCGTGGCCCTTGGAGGAGGGGTCCGAAACCAACCCTAACTCCTGTTTCCCCACACATACGGACTCTAAAAATAGCCTATACTTAAATATTTCGAAAATACATGGGCCGGGCGGGAGGGCGGGGCGGGAGGGGCGGGGGCAGCGCCGGGCGGCGGACGGTGGGGGCGGTGGCGGGTGGGGGAGGGGGTGGGAGCGCGGCGGCGCCGGACGGCGATGGGCGGTGGCGGGTGCGGCGAGGGCGGGGGCGGCGCCGGGCGGCGGGGGCGGGGGCGGAGGAGGTCGAGGGAGAGAGATGAGTAACGGGCGGGGGAGGGGGCTCGGTCGTTAGTTAGGTTAGTTAGGGTAGCCTTTGCCGTCCGCCCTCCTTTGCCGTCCGCTTTTCTTCATATTTGCCATCTGCGGCGGACGACAAAGCGGGGGGACGTTAAGTATTTTTTAACCAGCTCCTCAGTGGGCCCCCCCTCCCTCTTTGCCGTCTGCTAACGGACGGCAAAGTCTTTGCCGTCAGCTAGCGGACGGCAAAGTCTTTGCCGTCAGCTAGCGGACGGCAAAGAGCTGGCTGATGGCAAAGGCTTTCTTTGCCATCAGCCAGTTCTTTGCCGTCTGCTTTTGGGTAGCTGATGGCAAAGAGCTTCTTTGCCGTCCGCTAGCTGACGGCAAAGAGCTGGCAGATGGCAAAGTAGCTGATTCCAGTAGTGGAAGCTACCAAACTCCTAGATAATATTATGGTTAATTATTATCAATGGCACACCGAAAGATCTACTAGTAAAAAGGTTCATGCTATAGAAGAAATTAATGTTTTGAGTGGAAAGATGGATGAACTTATGAAATTGTTTGCTAATAAGAGTGTTTCTTCTTATCCTAATGATATGCCTTTGTCTACTTTGATTGAGAATAATAATGAATCTATGGATGTGAATTTTTTTGGTAGGAACAATTTTGGTAACAACGCGTATAGAGGAAACTTTAATTCTGGGCCTTTTCCTGGTAATTCCTCTAATAATTATGGTAATTCCTACAACAATTCTTATGGAAATTATAATAAGATGCCCTCTGATTTTGAATCTAGTATTAAAGAATTTATTAGTTCGCAAAGGAGTTTCAATGCTTTGATTGAACAAAAATTGTCTAAGATTAATGAGTTGGCTAGGAACGTGGATAGAATTTCTATTTATGTTGATTCTTTGAAACTTAGATCTATTGCACCTAAGCATGATATCAATGAGTCTCTCAAAGCCATGAGAATTTCCATTGATGAGTGCAAAGAAAGAAACTGTAGCGACCAGACCTCAAAAGGTCCAATCTCTGTGCTCCAGTGTCATCCCTGGATCAGTAATGCTGACACCACACAGTACCTGAAGGATTTATAACAGAGTAGCAATCACACACTTATTACATCGAGTGTCTCAAAATAGAGCTTATTACAATAAATATGGCTTAAGGCCATCTAATAACGATAACAGCGGAAGGCTTGGAAGATAAGTGAGTCCATCAACTCCAACGACATCACTGAGTATAGAACCACGACCTAAAAGCACCTTACTCGTCGTCTAAAAAAATCTGCAACATGAACATTGCAGCCCGAACGGGTCAGCACATGGAATATGCTGGCAATGTAACACATAGAGAGCAATGAAGGAATAAGACTATACTATATGCATATTTGGCTAGTGGAGAGCTCTATGGTTACAGTTTTGCGTAAAGCCAATTTTTCCCTACTGCAAAGGAATAAACTTTATTTAACTATCATGGTGGTTGTTAAACATTGAGAATGGTTGACAACATCCTCAATCCCAATTAAGAAACATCAATAAATCCAACAATATTAATTTAGAGTAACATGATGAGATTCACATGATAATCCAAGTACTAGATACTCAAGTTGTCCATAACCGGGGACACGGCTAATCATGATTAGTTTATACACTCTGCAGAGCTTTGCGCACTTTTCCCCACAAGACTCGATCTCCTCCGTTGGGGTTCTCACACTACATGGTGTTTGAGAAACGGATGACCGAGACATAGTCTTTCAGAAGCGCTAGCACCAAACAATCGGGTAGACCGTTACACCTACTTTGCCCTACATCTGCTAGTCTACCACTGTAAGAGTTCACACAACTTAGTCAACTATGCTAAAGCCTATAGTAGCTTGTGGCTGCACACGGAAGTTTCTAGCATGAATAATCTCATGATCCCTTTGAGCCTGGGTGGCGGTCCAAAAGAAAAACAGGCAATCGCTGGAATACCCAGGTGCCTCAATCCACCTAGATGTGTATTTAAGTTGCCACCTTAGATAAACCATTAATTTAACAAACTCACATCTGTCATGAATTTCACTCACCCAATCCACGTCTACTAGGATAGCATGGCATAATAAGCAAACGTAGAAGTAACTCCCAAGGGTTTGATAATAAAAAGGTGATAGGTACTACCTCAACTACTTCCCAAAACCCACAGTTTAATTAGATCCTAAACATGCAATGTGTGAGGATTGATCTAATGCAATAAAAACTGGGTAAAAGGAAGTATGATCGAAGTGTTACTTGCCTTGCTAATGATCCGTGAAACCTAGCGATTCGAAGTAGCAAGCGGTGCACTCTGGGTACTCTATCGCAAACAAACAAGCATACAATAAGTACTCAACTAATTCAAAGGTAAAACTCAATAAGAGATCTAACCAGAAAGTTCAACTTAAGAACTTCGGTTGGCAAAAGAACCAAATCGAACGAAGCAACGAAAGACAAACGGCAAAAGAAACAGGCTTCGTTTACTATTCTGGATCTAGGGCAATTTTTACAGAGGCAAAAACTTGTTTGAGTTGGTTAAACGTAAAGAGAGTTTCGAGACGAAACTCTAGGCGCTTGAATCGCCCGATTCCGATAAACGAGCGAAAAGTTATAGTAGAACGAAAATTGGATCAGGAATCGCGGTCAGAAAAATCGCGGATTTAATCCGAGAAAAAGAAAAGTGACGAACAGATTAACGAACGAACGTTCGTTATCTGGATCTAAACAATGAACGCATTCGTTAAAACGAAAGAACAAGCGAACGCTCGCTAAATAACTAAACCGAGAAAAAAATTGATCTATCTAAAAAAATCGAATCTGAAAAAAAAACCGAAAAAAAACCGGTGAAAACCAAACGGTTTTCTAAAAAAACCGGGGCGGCTCGACCTCGTCGGCGGCGAACTCCGGCGGCGGCATGCGGCGGCGGCTAGGGTTTGCGGGCGGGGCGGCGGCTAGGGTTTGCGGGCGGGGCGGCGCGGCTGGGCTGGGGCTGGGGCGGCCTGGGGCAGCGGCTATATAAAGCCCCGGCCAGGCGGAGTCCTGGCCGGTTACGGCCCAAAGTCGGTTTGGACTTTTTAAAAAAAATTAAGGTCAGAAAAAAAAACAAAAGGAATACTAAACGGACTCCAAAAATCCTGAGATAAATTTTCCTCGGCTTCTAAAATCAAGCCGCACAGGATGAACATTTATTTGGGGCCTAAATGCAATTTTGATAAACGCGCATTTTTCCTAAATTCAAATAAAATAGCAAATAAAACCAAAATAAAATCTTATTTGATATTATTATTAAATCCTCAATATTTCTTTATTTTGGGAAAGTCATTTTATTCCCTCTCTCATACTTTTATAATAGAAATAATTGAAGATAAAATAAATAAAATCAAATGATCCTATTTTCAAAATTTGAGAAAACTCAAATATGAAAATAACGAAATCCCCAACTCTCTTCGAGGGTCCTTGAGTTGCGTGAAATTTATAGGATCAACCAAAATGCAATAAAATATGATATGCAATGATGATCTATTGTATAACATTCCAATTGAAAATTTGGGATGTTACAAACCTACCCCCTTAAGATGAATCTCACCCTCGAGATTCGGGTTGGCTATAAAATAGGTGAGGGTGGTCCTTTAGCAAATCTTCCTCTCGCTCCCAGGTGGCTTCATCCTCCGTGTGGTGGCTCCACTGAACTTTGCAAAACTTTATAACCTTGCTGTGGGTGACTCGGTTGGCATATTCAATAATCTTGACTGGTTTCTCCTCATAGGTCAAATCACTGTCCAACTGAATCGCTTCCAGCGGTACTGTGTCTCTCAGTGGTATATCAGGCATCTCGGCGTGGCACTTCTTCAACTGGGAAACGTGGAACACGTCGTGAACTCCTGACAATCCTTCGGGTAACTCCAACTTGTAGGCTACTTCTCCCATACGCTCCAAAACTTTGTATGGTCCTACAAAACGTGGCGCTAACTTTCCCTTAACTCCAAAACGCTTAACTCCTTGAATTGGAGATACTCGAAGATAAAATCGGTCTCCGACTTCGTAAACTGTCTCATTGCGTTTAGAATCTGTGTAGCTCTTCTGCCTGGATTGGGCTACCTTGAGCCTATCGC
This sequence comes from Triticum urartu, assembly GCF_003073215.2. Taxonomy (NCBI): domain Eukaryota; kingdom Viridiplantae; phylum Streptophyta; class Magnoliopsida; order Poales; family Poaceae; genus Triticum; species Triticum urartu. Next base: position 240,444,906 of record NC_053022.1, on the reverse strand, counting down.
GAATCAATTTCACCTTCTATTCAGACTCCTTAATCAGATCCGGTCCAAACAACTGTCGGTCTCCAACTTCATCCCATGAAAATGGGGTCCTGCACCTCCTTCCGTACAAGGCTTCGAAAGGGTACATCTTCAAACTGGATTGATAACTGTTGTTGTAAGAGAACTCTACATATGGCAAATTCTCGTCCCAGCTAGATCCGTAATCTAGCGCACAAGCTCTCAGCATATCCTCCAAAATCTGATTGACTCTCTCGGTCTGTCCATCTATCTGCAGATGGAAAGCTATATTGAACACTTGCCTGGTACCCAAAATTTCATGCAACTAATTCCAGAACTTTGAGGTAAATTGGGTTCCTCTATCTGATACAATGCTCCTTGGAACTCCATGCAGACATATGATCCTGGTCATGTATATCTTTGCCAACTTGGCACTAGTATAGGTAGTCTTCACTGGAATGAAATGAGCTACCTTTGTCAAACGATCGACTACAACCCAAATCGAGTCATAGCCTGAACAAGTTCTGGGCAATCCTGTAATAAAATCCATGCCTAGCTTATCCCACTTCCATTCGGGTATCGGCAATGGCTGTAGTAATCCTGCTGGCTTCTGATGCTCTGCTTTTACTCTCTGACATACATCACAAACTGCTACATACTCCGCAATATCCTTCTTCATTCCGGTCCACCAGAAAGTATCCTTCAAATCCAAATACATCTTGGTATTTCCTGGGTGAATCGAATATGGTGAATCATGGGCCTCTTGCAGAATCAACTTCCTGATCTCCGGGTCGTTGGGCACATAAACACGGTCTTCAAACCATAAGGTATCGTGCTCATCCTCACGAAATCCTTTAGCTTTTCCTTTGCTCATTTTCTCCTTAATAGAGGCGATCTCCTTGTCAGTCCTTTGAGCTTCTCTGATCCTATCCATCAAAGTAGACTGAATCTCCAACGCTGCTACATAGCCTCTCGGGACTATCTCCAAACATAGCTCACGAAGATTTTCGGCTAACTCCCTTGGTAAATCTCCCGTCATTAGGGTGTTGATATGGCTCTTACGGCTCAGCGCATCGGCTACTACGTTAGCCTTTCCGGGGTGATAATGCAATCTCATATCATAATCCTTGATGAGCTCCAACCATCTCCTTTGTCTGAGGTTTAACTCCTTCTGTGTGAAAATATACTTCAAACTCTTGTGATCCGTATATACCTCACAATGGTTTCCAGTGAGGAAGTGTCTCCAAGTCTTCAATGCATGCACTACAGCTGCTAACTCCAAATCATGTGTGGCATAATTTAACTCATGAGGCTTAAGCTGTCGTGAGGCATAGGAAACAACTTTTCCTTCCTGCATAAGCACTGCTCCAAGTCCTCAATGTGAAGCGTCGCAATACACCTCATAATCCTTGGTCTGATCTGGCAAAATCAACACAGGTGATGTAACCAAATGTTTCTTCAACTCCTGGAAACTGGCCTCACATTCCTCGGTCCATATGAACTTGGTATCCTTCTTCAACAACTCCGTCATAGGCTTCGCAATCTTCGAGAAATTTTTAATAAATCTTCGGTAGTATCCTGCGAGTCCAAGAAAACTCCGGATCTCTCCAATTGTTGTTGGGGCTTCCCAATTTGTCACAGTGTCAACCTTGGTGGGATCTACTGCTATACCCTCTCCGGATATAACGTGTCCGAGGAATCCAACTTCCTTCAACCAAAACTCACATTTGCTAAACTTGGCATATAACTGATGTTCTCTGAGCTTCCCAAGTACCAAACGTAAATGCTCCTTATGCTCCTCTTCATTCTTCGAGTAAACCAGGATAGCATCAATGAACACTATGACAAACTTATCCAAAAATTCCATAAACACCTTGTTCATCATGTTCATAAAATATACAGGTGCGTTAGTCAGACCAAATGACATAACGGCATACTCGTACAGCCCATACCTGGTGGTAAAAGCCATCTTAGGTATATCATGTTCTCGAATCTTCAACTGATGGTATCCTGATCGCAGATCGATCTTGGAAAATACCTTAGCTCCTTGCAATCGATCAAACAGATCATTGATCATCGGTAGTGGGTACTTGTTCTTGATGGTTACTCCATTCAATCCTCGATAATAAACAACCATCCTTAACGATCCATCCTTCTTCTCCACTAGAAGTACTGGCGATCCCCAAGGCGAAGAACTTGGGCAGATATATCCTTTATCCAGTAACTCCTTAATCTGCTTCTTAATCTCCACCAAATCCTTTGTGGGCATCATATATGGTCTCTTAGATATTGGCCCTGTGCCTGGCAAAAGCTCAATCAAAAACTCAATATCTCTATCCGGTGGCATGCCTGGCAACTCTTCTGGAAATACATCAGGGAAATCCTTCACTACTGGTACTTCCTCCTGCACAACTCCTATTAACGAATTTACTTGAGTCCTCTTAGGCACATGCCGGGATACATACTTGATCCTTCTCCCTTCTGGGGTGGTAAGCAAAATTGACTTACTGGCGCAATCGATGTTTCCTCCATACATCGACAACCAATCCATACCCAGAATTACATCCAAACCTTGTGATTCCAAAATGATCAAATCCGAGGGAAACACATGCCTACCTATACTCAATGGCACTTGAAAACATCCCTTACTAGCCATATACTCCGCTCCTGGTGAGCTTACTAACATAGGTGTTCTAAGAACTTTGGTGGGCAGGTTATACTTATCCACAAATCCCCTTGATATGTATGAATGCGATGCACCGGTATCGAAAAGAACGAGTGCAGTAAATGACTTAACCAAAAACTTACCAATTACTGCATCCGGCTGCTCTTCAACCTCCTCCACGTTAACGTGGTTCACTTGTCCCATGTTGAAAGGGTTTGGCTTCTTCCCAGAGCTTCCATTGCCATTTCCATTCTGGGATTCAGGACATTCATTGGCATAATGTTCGGTCTTCTGGCACTTAAAGCAAGTGACTTGGCTCAGGTCTCTCTTGGCTGGGGTTGATGGGTTGGTACGGTTCTGGCCGTTGCTTCCTCTATTCCCATTACCATTCTTGGTGCCATTATGATTGTGCGAGCTACCTCCTCCATGGGTATGCTGAAAATGTCCTCTCGGTTTAGGGGTAAAACATGGCTTCTGCTGAGCTCCAGAATTGTACTTCCCTTGTCCATACTTCCTCTTGCGGTTCTCAATCTGCTGCTGTTTCCCTTCAATCATGAGAGCACGGTCTACCAACTCCTGGTAGTTGTTGAAGGTTGGTACCATCAACTGCATGCTCAACTCATCATTCAGTCCTTCCAGAAACTTCTCCTGCTTAGCTGCATCCGTAGCAACGTCATCTGGGGCATAACATGCTAACTTACTAAAGTCCTCCACATACTGGCCAACTGTCCGTCCTCCTTGGCGCAAATTGCGAAACTCTCGCTTCTTCATGGCCATAGCTCCTGCTGAAACATGGGCAGTACGGAAAGCCTGCTAAAACTGGTCCCATGTGACAGTGTCGATTGGGAAACTGGCGGTGAAATTCTCCCACCATGATGATGCGGGTCATTCAAGCTGATGTGCGGCAAACTTCAACTTTTCCGCATCTGTGCATCCTGCCGTGGTCAACTCCCTTGCTGTCTTGCGGAGCCAATCATCTGCTACTATCGGCTTGGTGCTATTGGAAAACACCGGCGGATTCAGCCTAAGAAAACGGGCTAAGTGATCAACAGGTGGTGGTGGTGGTGGTGGGTTGTTGTTCCCCTGATTCTGATTATGGACTAGCAACTGGATCAATGTGTTCTGCTGCTGGATCAACTGGGTGAGCTCTGGTGGGAAGGTAAATCCGGGGTCACGTCTCGGAGGCATCTGAGGGTTTAGAAAAGATGAGATTTAAGAATAGAGAGGGGTCTAGAGAGAAAACACTACCCATATGCACATGAGGCAAAAGCAAACAATTCACTTCATTCAATCAAACAAGGGCATACAATCGATCTAACTATCGCAAAGTGCTCTGACTACTATGTTTACATGGTGGACTACTACTACTGATGGGGTGGTCTACTAGAAATATTCTTCGGTTGCAGACTCCATGATATCTGCTCCAGCTTCATCAACATAGTCATCATCGCTATCATCTGGATCTGAGTCGGTGTCGTCGATGATGATGTAGTCTTCCGGGCGAATCTCCTTGGGTTCTTCGTCTTCTTCTACTGGTGTAGGGCCTCCCATAAATATTCCAATCTTCTTGATCAGATAGTCATTCTTCTCCACTAGTACTTTGATTTCCTCTTCATAATCTTCACGTGTAGCCTTGAGTTCTTCCTCCAGTTCCTTGATTCTTGTCCTTGCCTTCTTCAGATCTATCATGTCGGCGCACATCTGGTTCTCCTGATGTCGAATGTGCTAGTTTAACTCCTGGATAAAAGCTGCAATTGATCTATCCTTCCTGGTGCTGATCATCTCCCAGTGCTCATCTCGGCGCCCACAAATCTAGTAGATAGTATCCTTGAGATCATTGCGGTAAACTTCTCCAATGCGTCCCATGGCGATGTGAGCTGACATGCTCTTTCCTAGACTCCAGGTTGGTGCATCAAAGGAAAACTCTATGGGCTCAGTGACTGGCATGAACGTCCTTCCTGGAACTTGAACTTGAATCATCCACCGCTCTTCTTCAGGTAAAGTGGTGTTGTAAGTCCCGGTGAAGCTTGGTACTCCTATGTTCAGGTATCTAGTGACTTCCTTCAAGTGACGTACAAAGGGTGTATCTTCATCCGGTTGTGTGAACTTGTTCCTTACATCCGCCATCCTAAAAGAGTAGAAAAGATGAGGATTCAGAATGAGAAGAGTGAGTAGTGATCTAGGGCTTTGGCTTAGTGGTCGTGTCCTACATTCAGCGTGTGCTCTGATACCATCTTGTAGCAACCAGACCTCAAACAGTCCAATCTCTGTGCTCCGGTGTCATCCCTGGATCAGTAATGCTGACACCACACAGTACTTGAAGGATTTATAACAGAGTAGCAATCACACACTTATTACATCGAGTGTCTCAAAATAGAACTTATTACAATAAATATGGCTTAAGGCCATCTAATAACGATAACAGCGGAAGGCTTGGAAGATAAGTGAGTCCATCAACTCCAATGGCATCACTGAGTATAGAACCACGACCTAAAAGCACCTTACTCGTTGTCTGAAAAAATCTGCAACATGAACGTTGCAGCCCGAACGGGTCAGCACATGGAATATGTTGGCAATGTAACACATAGAGAGAAATGAAGGAATAAGACTATACTATATGCATATTTGGCTGGTGGAAAGCTCTATGGTTACAGTTTTGCATAAAGCTAATTTTTTCCCTACTGCAAAGGAATAAATTTTATTTAAGTATCATGGTGGTTGTTAAACATTGAGAATGGTTGACAACATCCTCAATCCCAATTAAGAAACGTCAATAAACCCAACAATATTAATTTAGAGTAACATGATGAGATTCACATGATAATCCAAGTACTAGATACTCAAGTTGTCCATAACCGGGGACACGGCTAATCATGATTAGTTTATACACTCTGCAGAGGTTTGCGCACTTTTCCCCACAAGACTCGATCTCCTCCATTGGGGTTCTCGCACTACATGGTGTTTGAGAAACGGATGACCGAGACATAGTCTTTCAGAAGCGCTAGCACCTTACGATCGGGTAGACCGTTACACCTACTTTCCCCTACATCTGCTAGTCTACCACTGTAAGAGTTCGCACAACTTAGTCAACTATGCTAGAGCCCATAGTAGCTTGTGGCTGCACACGGAAGTTTCTAGCATGAATAATATCAGGATCCCTTTGAGCCTGGGTGGTGGTCCAAAAGAAAAACAGGCAATCGCTGGAATACCCAGGTGCCTCAATCCACCCAGATGTGTATTTAAGTTGCCACCTTAGATAAACCATTAATTTAACAAACTCACATATGTCATGGATTTCACTCACCCAATCCACGTCTACTAGCATAGCATGGCATAATAAGCAAACGTAGAAGTAACTCCCAAGGGTTTGATAATAAAACAGGTGATAGGTACTACCTCAACTACTTCCCAAAACCCACAGTTTAATTAGATCCTAAACATGCAATGTGTGAGGATTGATCTAATGCAATAAAAACTGGGTAAAAGGAAGTATGATCAAAGTGTTACTTGCCTTGCTGATGATCCGTGAAACCTAGCGATTCGAAGTAGCAAGCAGCGCACTCCGGGTACTCTATCGCAAAAAAACAAGCATACAATAAGTACTCAACTAATGCACAGGTAAAACTCAAATAAGAGATCTAACCAGAAAGTTCAACTTAAGAACTCCGGTTGGTAAAAGAACCAAATCGAACGAAGCAACGAAAGACAAACGGCAAAAGAAACAGGCTTCGTTTACTATTCTGGATCTAAGGAAATTTTTACAGAGGCAAAAACATGTTTGAGTTGGTTAAACGGAAAGAGGGTTTCGAGACGAAACTCCAGGCGCTTGAATCGCCTGATTCCGATAAACGAGCGAAAAGTTATACTAGAACGAAAATCGGATCAGGAATCGCGATCAGAAAAATAGCGGATTTAATCCGAGAAAAAGAAAAGCGACGAACAGATTAACGAACGAACGTTCGTTATCTAGATCTAAATGATGAATGCATTCGTTAAAACGAACGAACGAGCGAACGCTCGGTAAATAACTAAACCGAGGAAAAAAACGATCTATCTAAAAAATTGAATCTGAAAAAAAACCAAAAAAAACCCAGTGAAAACTTAACGGTTTTCTAAAAAAACCGGGGCGGCTCAACCTCGTCGGTGGCGAACTCCGGCGGCGGCAGGCGGTGGCGGCGGCGGCTGGTGGCGGCGGCTGCTAGGTTTGCGGGCGGGGCGGCGCGGCTGGGCTGGGGCTGGGGCGGCCCGGGGCGGTGGCTATATAAAGCCCCGGCCAGGCGGAGTCCTGGCCGGTTACGGCCCAAAGTCGGTTCGGATTTTTTTTAATAATTACGCTCAGAAAAAAAACAAAAGGAATACTAAACCGACTCCAAAAATTCCAAAATAAATTTTCCATGGCTTCTAAAATCAAGCCGCACAGGATGAACATTTATTTGGGGTCTAAATGCAATTTTGAAAAACGCACATTTTTCCTAAATTCAAATAAAATAGCAAATAAAACCAAAATAAAATCTTATTTGATTTTATTATTAAATCCTCAATATTTCTTTATTTTGGGAAAGTCATTTTATTCCCTCTCTCATACTTTTATAATAGAAATAATTGAAGATAAAATAAATAAAATCAAATTATCCTATTTTCAAAATTTGAGAAAACTCAAATATGAAAATAACGAAATCCCCAACTCTCTCCGAGGGTCCTTGAGTTGCGTGAAATTTCTATGATCAACAAAAATGCAATAAAATATGATATGCAATGATGATCTATTGTATAACATTCCAAATTGAAAATTTGGGATGTTACAGAAACGTTAGGATGCGTGCTAAAAAGGATTGCTTCATAAAAGCGTGTTCTTCTAGTTTTGATGATAATAAGGATGAAGATCTAAAAGTGATTGATGTGTCTCCTATTAAATCTTTATTTTGCAATATGAATCTTGATAATGATGGGACTGGAGATGAGTCAACTTTAGTTAAAAGGCGTCCCAATGATTCAGAGTTTTTAGATCTTAATGCTAAAATTGGTAAAAGTGGGATTGATGAGGTCAAAACTTTACATAGCAATGAACCCACTATCTTGGATTTCAAGAAATTTAATTATGATAATTGTTCTTTAATAGATTGTATTTCCTTGTTGCAATCGGTGCTAAATTCTCCGCATGCTTATAATCAAAATAAAGCCTTTACTAAACATATCGTTGATGCGTTAATGCAATCTTATGAAGAAAAGCTTGAATTGGAAGTTTCTATCCCTAGAAAACTTTATGATGAGTGGGAACCCACTATTAAAATTAAAATTAAATATCATGAATGCTATGCTTTATGTGATTTGGGTGCTAGCGTTTCCACGATTAAAAAAACTTTGTGTGATGTGTTAGGTTTCCGTGAATTTGATGATTGTTCTTTAAATTTGCATCTCGCGGATTCCACTACTATTAAACCTCTGGGAAGGATTAATGATGTTATTATTGTTGCAAATAGGAATTATGTGCCCATAGATTTCATTGTTCTTTATATTGATTGCAATCCTACATGTCCCATTATTCTTGGTAGACCTTTCCTTAGAACGATTGGTGCAATTATTGATATGAAAGAAAGGAATATTAGATTCCAATTTCCATTCAGGAAAGGCATGGAACACTTTCCTAGAAATTAAATTAAATTAACTTACGAATATATTATGAGAGCCACTTATGGATTGCATTCCAAAGATGATAATACCTAGATCTATTCTTGCTTTTATGCCTAGCTAGGGGCGTTAAACGATAGCGCTTGTTGGGAGGCAACCCAATTTTATTTTTGTTTCTTGCTTTTTGGTTCTGTTTAGTAATAAATAATTCATATAGCCTCTGTTTAGATGTGTTTTTATGCTTTTAATTGGTGTTTGTGCCAAGTAGAACCTTTGAGAAGACTTGGGGGAAAGTCTTTGCGATCTTGCTGTAAAAAACAAAAACTTTAGCTCTCATGAGATTTGCTTCCATTTTTTACTGGAGAGTGCGATTAGGTTGATTCTTTTTGCAGATGATTAATAGATAAATTACTCATGTCCAGAAATTTATTTTAGAATTTTGGTGTTACATAAGTATTCTAAACCTACATATTACTACAGACTGTTCTGTTTTTGACAGATTCTGTTTTTCGTGTGTTGTTTGCTTATTTTGATGAATCTATGGCTAGTATCGGAGGTTATAAACCATAGAGAAGTTGGAATACATTAGTTTTAACACAAAAATAAATAAATAATGAGTTCATTACAGTACCTTAAGTGGTGGTTTGTTTTCTTATACTAACGGAGCTCATGAGATTTTCTGTTTAAGTTTTGTGTTGTGAAGTTTTCAAGTTTTGGGTAAGATTTGATGGATTACGGAATAAGGAGTGGCAAGAGGCTAAGCTTGGGGATGCCCAAGGCATACCAAGGTAAAATTCAAGGACAACCAACAGCCTAAGCTTGGGAATCCCCCGGAAGGCATCCCCTCTTTCATCTTCTTCTATCGGTAACTTTACTTGAGGCTATATTTTTATTCACCACATGATATGTGTTTTGCTTGGAGCGTCTTGTATGATTTGAGTCTTTGCTTTTTAGTTTACCACAATCATACGTGCTGTACACACCTTTTGGGAGAGACACACATGAATTGGAATTTATTAGAATACTCTATGTGCTTCACTTATATCTTTTGAGCTAGATAATTTTGCAATAGTGCTTCACTTATATCTTTTAGAGCACGGTGGTGGTTTTATTTTATAGAAATTATTGATCTCTCATGCTTCACTTATATTATTTTGAGAGTCCTTTAGAACAGCATGGTAATTTTCTTTGGTTATAAAATTGGTCCTAATATGATAGGCATCCAAGATGGGTATAATAAAAACTATCATAAAAAGGTGCATTGAATAGTATGAGAAGTTTGATACTTGATGATTGTTTTGAGATATGGAGATGGTGATATTAGAGTCATGCTAGTTGAGTAGTTGTGAATTTAAGAAATACTTGTGTTGAAGTTTGTGATTCCCGTAGCATGCACGTATGGTGAACCGTTATGTGATGAAGTCGGAGCACGACTTATTTATTGATTGTCTTCCTTATGAGTGGCGGTCGGGGACGAGCGATGGTCTTTTCCTACCAATCTATCCCCTAGGAGCATGCGCGTAGTACTTTGTTTCGATAACTAATAAATTTTTGCAATAATTATGTGAGTTCTTTATGACTATTGTTGAGTCCATGGATTATACGCACTCTCACCCTTCCACCATTGCTAGCCTCTCTAGTACCACGCAACTTTCGCTGGTACCTTAAACCCACCATATACCTTCCTCAAAACAGCCACCATACCTACCTATTATGGCATTTCCATAGCCATTCCGAGACATATTTTCATGCAACTTTCCATCATTCCGTTATTATGACACGCTTCATCATTGTCATATTGTTTTGCATGATAATGTAGTTGACATCGTATTTGTGGCAAAGCTGCCGTTCATAATTCTTTCATACATGTCACTCATGATTCATTGCACATCCCGGTACACCGCCGGAGGCATTCACATAGAGTCATATTTTGTTCTAGGTATTGAGTTGTAATCTTTGAGTTGTAAGTAAATAAAAGTGTGATGATCATCATTATTAGAGCATTGTCCCAAGTGAGGAAAGGATGATGGAGACTATGATTCCCCCACAAGTCGGGATGAGACTCCGAATGAAAAAAAAAGAAAAAAAAAGAGGCCATAAAAAAGAAAAAAGAGAGTAAAGGCCCAAATAAAAAATGAGACAAAAAGAGAGAAGGGACAATGTTACTATCCTTTTACCACACTTGTGCTTCAAAGTACCACCATGATCTTCATGATAGAGAGTCTCCTATGTTGTCACTTTCATATACTAGTGTAAATTTTACATTATAGAACTTGGCTTGTATATTCCAATGATGGGCTTCCTCAAAATGCCCTAGGTCTTCGTGAGCAAGCGAGTTGGATGCACACCCACTTAGTTTCTTTTTAAGCTTTCATACACTTATAGCTCTAGTGCATCCGTTGCATGGCAATCCCTACTCACTCACATTGATATCTATAGATGGGCATCTCCATAGCCCGTTGATACACCTAGTTGATGTGAGACTATCTTCTCCTTTTTGTCTTCTCCACAACCACCATTCTATTCCACCTATAGTGATATGTCCATGGCTCATGCTCATGTATTGCGTGAAGATTGAAAAAGTTTGAGAACACCAAAAGTATGAAATAATTGCTTGGCTTGTCATTGGGGTTGTGCATGATTAAATACTTTGTGATATGAAGATAGAGCATAGCCAGACTATATGACTTTGTAGGGATAACTTTCTTTGGCCATGTTATTTTGAGAAGACACGATTGCTTTGTTAGTATGCTTGAAGTATTATTATTTGTATGTCAATATTAAACTTTTGTCTTGAATCTTTCAGATCTGAACATTCATGCCACAATAAAGAAAATTACATTGAGAAATATGCTAGGTAGCATTTCACAGCAAAAATTCTGTTTTTATCATTTACCTACTCGAGGACAAGCAGGAATTAAGCTTGGGGATGCTTGATACGTCTCCAACGTATCTATAATTAATTATTGCTCCATGCTATTATATTATCTGTTTTGGATGTTAATGGGATTATTTATACACTCTTATATTATTTTTGGGACTAACCTACTAACCCAAGGCCCAGTGCAAATTGCTGTTTTTTTTGCCTATTTCAGTGTTTCGCAGAAAAGGAATATCAAATGGAATCCAAACGGAATGAAACCTTCGGGGAAGTTATTTTTGGAACAAATGTGATCAAGAGGACTTAGAGTGGACATCAAGAAATCAACGAGGAGGCCACGAGGCAGGGAGGCACGCCCCCAACCCTCGTGGGCCCCTCGTGGCTCCACCGACCTACTTCTTCCTCCTATATATATATCCATATACCCCGAAAACATCCAGGAGCACCACAAAACCCTATTTCCACCACCGCAACCTTCTGTACCCAAGAGATCCCATCTTGGGGCCTTTTCCGGAGCTCCACCGGAGGGGGAATCAATCGCGGAGGGCTTCTACATCAACACTGTAGCCTCTCCGATGACGTGTGAGTAGTTTACCTCAGACCTTTGTGTCCATAGTTATTAGCTAGATGGCTTCTTCTCTCTCTTTGGATCTCAATACAAAGTTCTCCTCGATCTTCTTGGAGATCTATTCGATGTAACTCTTTTTGTGGTGTGTTTGTCGAGATCCGATGAATTGTGGGTTTATGATCAAGTTTATCTATGAAAAATGTTTGATTCTTCTCTGAAATCTTATGTGTATGATTGGTTATCTATGCAAGTCTCTTCAAATTATCAGTTTGGTTTGGCCTACTAGATTGATCTTTCTTGCAATGGGAGAAGTGCTTAGCTTTGGGTTCAATCTTGTGGTGTCCTTTCCCAGCGACAGCAGGGGCAGCAAGGCATGTATTGTATTGTTGCCATCGAGGATAAAAAGATGGGGTTTATATCACATTGCTTGAGTTTATCCCTCTACATCATGTCATCTTGCCTAATGTGTTACTCTGTTCTTATGGACTTAATACTCTAGATGCATGCTGGATAGCGGTCGATGTGTGGAGTAATAGTAGTAGATGCAGAATCGTTTTGGTCTACTTGTCGCGGACGTGATTCCTATATACATGATCATGCCTAGATATTCTCATAATTATGCACTTTTCTATCAATTGCTCGACAGTAATTTGTTCACCCACCGTGATACTTATGCTATCTTGAGAGAAGCCACTAGTGAAACCTATGGCCCCCGGGTCTATTCTCTATTATATTAATCTCCCGTCAACTAACTATTTCTGGCGCCATTTATTTTGCAATCTTTACTTTCAATCTATATCATAAAAATACCAAAAATATTTATCTTATTATTATTATTTCTATCAGATCTCACTCTCATAAGTGACCGTAAAGGGATTAACAACCCCTTTATCGCGTTGGTTGCGAGGTTCTTATTTGTTTGTGTAGGTACGAGGGACTTGCGTGTAGTCTCCTAGTGGATTGATACCTTGGTTCTCAAAAACTGAGGGAAATACTTACGCTACTTTGCTGCATCACCCTTTCCTCTTCAAGGGAAAACCAACGCAATGCTCAAGAGGTAGCAAATGCCCGACCACTGCAGAAGATAGAGAGAAAATGAAAGTCATTCTCTATGCCTCAGCCATAGGTTCTATCATGTATGTTATGTTGTTTACCAGACCTGATGTGTGTCTTGCTATAAGTTTAGCAGGGAGGTACCAAAGTAATCCAGGAGTGGATCACTGGACAGCGGTCAAGAACATCCTGAAGTACCTGAAAAGGACTAAGGATATGTTTCTTGTTTATGGAGGTGACAAAGAGCTTGTCGTAAATGGTTACGTCGATGGTAGTTTTGACATTGATCCGGATGACTCTAAGTCACAAACCAGATACGTATTTATATTGAATGGTGGAGCTGTCTGTTGATGCAGTTCCAAATAGAGCGTTGTGGCGGGATCTACGTGTGAAGCGGAATACATAGCAGCTTCGGAAGCAGCAAATAAAGGAGTCTGGATGAAGGATTTCATATCCAATCTAGGTGTAATGCCTAGTGCATCGGGTCCAATGAAAATCTTTTGTGACAATATGATAACCCACAAGTATAGGGGATCGCAACAGTTTTCGAGGGTAGAGTATTCAACCCAAATTTATTTATTCGACACAAGGGGAGCCAAAGAATATTCTCAAGTATTAGCAGCTGAGTTATCAATTCAACCACACCTGGAAACTTAATATCTGCAGCAAAATATTTAGTAGCAAGTAATATGATAGTAGTGGTAATGATAGTAAAATGTAACGGTAGCAGAAGTAATGTTTTTGGTATTTTGTAGTGATGATAGCAATAGCAACGGAAAAGTAAATAAGCGAAGAACAATATATGGAAAGCTCATAGGCAATGGATCAGTGATGGAGAATTATGCCGGATGAGGTTCATCATGTAACAGTCATAACCTAGGGTGACACAGAACTAGCTCCAATTCATCAATGTAATGTAGGCATGTATTCCGAATATAGTCATACGTGCTTATGGAAAAGAACTTGCATGACATATTTTGTCCTACCCTCCCATGGCAGCGGGGTCCTAGCAGAAACTAAGGGATATTAAGGCCTCCTTTTAATAGAGTACCGGACCAAAGCATTAACACATAGTGAATACATGAACTCCTCAAATTACGGTCATCACTGGTAAGTATCCCGATTATTGTCACTTCGGGGTTAACGGATCATAACACATAATAGGTGACTATAGACTTGCAAGATAGGATCAAGAACCCTCATATATTGATGAAAACATAATAGGTTCAGATCTGAAATCATGGCACTCGGGCCCTAGTGACAAGCATTAAGCATAGCAAAGTCATAGCAACATCAATCTCAGAACATACTGGATACTAGGGATCAAACCCTAACAAAACTAACTCGATTACATGATAAATCTCATCCAAACCATCACCGTCCAGCAAGCCTGCGATGGAATTACTCACGCACGGCGGTGAGCATAATGAAATTGGTGATGGAGGAAGGTTGATGATGACGATGGCGACGGATTCCCCTCTCCGGAGCCCCGAACGGACTCCAGATCAGCCCTCCCGAGAGGTTTTAGGGCTTGGCGGCGGCTCCATATCGTAAAACACGATGAATCCTTCTCCTTTATTTTTTTCTCCTAGAAAGCAAATATATAGAGTTGGAGTCGAGGTCGGAGGAGCTCCAGGGGGGCCACGAGGTAGGGGCGCGCCCCCCACCCTCGTGGCTAGGGTGTGGGCCCCCTGGTCTTCATCTTTTGCAAGGATTTTTTATTATTTCCGAGAATATGTTCCGTGAAGTTTCAAGTCATTCCGAGAACTTTCGTTTCTGCACATAAATAACACCATGGTAATTCTGCTGAAAACAGCGTCAGTCCGGGTTAGTTCCATTCAAATCATGCAAGTTAGAGTCCAAAACAAGGGCAAAAGTGTTTGGAAAAGTAGATACGATGGAACGTATCAAGTCCCCCAAGCTTAAACATTTGCTTGTCCTCAAGCAATTCAGTTGATAAACTGAAAGTGATAAAAGAAAAAGTTTTACAAACTCTATTTGCTCTTGTTGTTGTAAATATGTAAAGCCAGCATTCAAGTTTTCAGCAAAGATTATGAACTAATCATATTCATAATAACGCATAGGTCTCATGTTTACTCATATCAATGGCATAATTAACTAGCGAGCAATAATAATAAATCTCGGATGGCAACACTTTCTCAAAACAATCATAATATGATATAACAAGATGGTATCTCGCTAGCCCTTTCTGAGACCACAAAACATAAATGCAGAGCACCTTTAAAGATCAAGGACTGACTAGACATTGTAATTCATGGTAAAAGAGATCCAGTCAAGTTATATTCAATGTAAACTAACAGTAATGAATGCAAATGACAGTGGTGCTCTCCAAATGGTGCTTTTTAATAAGAGGATGATGACTCAACATGAAAGTAAATAGATAGGCCCTTCGCAGAGGGAAGCAAGGATTTGTAGAGGTGCCAGAGCTCGGTTTTGAAATAGAGGTGAATAATATTTTGAGCGGTATACTTTCATTGTCAACATAACAACCAAGAGATGGCGATATCTTCCATGCTACACACATTATAGGCGGTTCCCAAACAGAATGGTAAAGTTTATACTCCCCCTCCACCAACAAGCATCAATCCATGGCTTGCTCGAAACAACAAGTGCCTCCAACTAAAAAGAGTCCCAGGGGAGTTTTGTTTGCAATTATTTTGATTTAGTTTGCATAAAGCATGGGACTGGGCATCCGGTTGACCAGCCATTTTCTCGTGAGTGAGGAGCGGAGTCCACTCCTCTTGAGAATAACCCGCCTAACATGGAAGATACGGACAGCCCTAGTTGATCCATGAGCTATTCGAGCATACAAAACAGGATATTTATTTGAAGGTTTAGAGTTTGGCACATACAAATTTACTTGGAACGGCAGGTAGATACCATATATAGGTAGGTATGGTGGACTCATATGGAACAAGTTTGGGGTTTATGGAGTTGGATGCACAAGCAGTGTTCCCGCTTAGTACAGGTGAAGGCTAGCAAAAGACTGGGAAGCGACCAGCTAGAGAGCGACAACAGTCATGAACATGCATTAAAATTAATCAACACCGAATGCAAGCATGAGTAGGATATAATCCACCATGAACATAAATATCATGAAGGCTATGCTGATTTTGTTTCAACTACATGCGTGAACATGCGCCAAGTCAAGTCACTTAAATCATTCATAGGAGGATACCACCCTATCATACCACATCACAACCATTTTAATAGCATGTTGGCACGCAAGGTAAACCATTATAAGCTCCTGGCTAATTAAGCATGGCACAAGAAACTATGATCTCTAGTTGTCATTGCAAACATGTTTATTCATAATAGGCTGAATCAGGAAGGATGAACTAATCATATTTACAAAAACAAGAGAGGTCGAGTTCATACCAGCTTTCTCATCTCAATCAGTCCATCATATAATCATCATTATTGCCTTTCACTTGCACGATCGAATGATCTGGATAATAGTAAGAGTGCATGTGCATTGGACTAAGATGGAATCTACAAGCATTCAATAAACAGGAGAAGACAAGGCAATATGGGCTCTTTTGTCAGATCAACAATAATGCATATAAGAGCCGCTTCAACAATTTAATTATGGTCTTCTCCTATCGACCCCCAAAGAAAAGAAAATAAATAAAACTATTTACACGGGAAAGCTCCCAACAAGCAAAAGAAGAACAGGAAATCTTTTTGGGGTTTTCTTTTTAATTACTACTACAAGCATGGAAAATAAACTAACTAAAAGCTACAACTATTTTTTTGGTTTTTCTTAAGGTTTATTAAAAACACAAGAAAAAAGCATAAAAAGGAAAATAAACTAGAATGGATGATACAATGAAAAAGTATGAGCACCGACATCTAGCAATGAGTGTGTGAACATGAATGTAATGTCGGTGGGAAATACGTACTCCCCCAAGCTTAGGCTTTTGGCCTAAGTTGGTCTATGGCCACGGCTGGGCTGGCGGATATCCATAGTAATAGTTGGGGTCGTACTGCGATGAAGAAGACTCTGATTGCCACTTGTTGGAAATCATCTCCAGATCCCAATGGTAATTAGACTGTCGTGGAGGATCAACTTGTGGTTCCGACTCTGGCTCTGTGGCTGATGTAGGGTTCCGGTGAGCGTGAATAGCCTCTAACGGAACAAGGTACTGGCCTTAAGATAAATCAAACAAGGAAGGAGCAGGCAAGGTAATAGTCTTAGGATGATGTTTATGAAAGAACAATTTGTATTTAAGCTCCCCTTCCCTATTCTTAACAATAAAATCGTGTGCCACCATACTCTTATAATCTAAATAAACAGTGGGCAGCAATTTTTCTTCCTTCTCATAATGCCTAATAGGTATGTTAAAATGTGCAGCTAGGCGTGAAGTATAGATGCCTCCAAAGATGGGGCCCTTTGTACGGTTCAGACTTAACCGTTTATCAATAATACCGCCCATACTAACAGAGTTATCACTGAATAAACCGTGGAACAAAATAATAATATCAGGAACACTAAGGTTTCCACAGTTTCCACGACCAATTAAGAAACGACTAGCAAATATTGCAAAGTAGCGTAAAACAGGAAAATGTATGCTAGTGATTCGTGCATCGGAAACCTTCCTCGTTTCCCCTACATTAATGGTATCAATAAACCCATCCACATCGCCGCGATGTGGTTCCTCTGTCGTGCCCTCGAAAGGGACCAAACAAACCCGACAAAAATCATAAAGTGACACCTCCTTATGCTCATCATATAAATAAAACTCCACCGTAGGTGGTGAGCTCCTAGAATGGAAATAAAAGTTTTGCACAAAGATATTGGTGAGTAAGAGATACTGGTCGTGTTGGTCGTGGAGGAAGGCGGTGAGGCCTGCATTCTCAGCCAATTCATAAAAATCATCATAAATCCCGGCTTCTCTCAGGAAATCATCGGAAGGCCATTCACACGGCAGAACCTCTGTGGTGCGAGGCAGATTATATTTGGGCCTCTCTGCTTTTTCATTTTTTGCTTTTCCTTCGAGCTTCGACTCGATGAGCCCCTCAAAAATCTCTTCATTATTTTCTGAAAAATTCTGAATTTTTTAGTAATTTCAAACAAAAGTGAACCAAGCTCAACAAAATTGATAGCAACAACTCCTACAAGTGCCTAGAGCCTATATCATGCATTAGAACTACTTTTGACCATATAAATTTGACATGCAAGCTCAAGAACATGGTCACCTAGGCAGCACAAATTTGCAATGAATAAAGCACTAGAACAAAAACTAATTGGACCAATGGAGGAGTCACATACCAAGGAACAATCTCCCCAAGCAGTTTTGTGAGAGGTGCTTTGAGCAAGGAGATCGAAAATGGCAGCAAAATGAGCTTGGACTCGGGTTTGAGCTGGATATTCCTGTTTGTGGGAGGAAGGAGTGTGTGGGTGCAGGAGTAAGTGGAGGAGGGCCACCATGGGCCCACGAGGTAGGGGGCGTGCCTAGGGGGGTAGGGCGTGCCCTCCACCCTCGTGGCCAGGTGGATGCCCTTCCTGCTGTGTTCTCAGTGCCAAATATTCTCAAATATTCCAGAAAAATCATATTTAAATTTCAGGGCATTTGGAGAACTTTTATTTTTGAGGTATTTTTATATTGCATGGATAATTCAGATAATAGACGGAAAATACTTATTTTTATTTTATTTAATATAAATAACAGGAAGTAAAAGGAGGGTACAGAGAGTTGTGTCTTCTAGTTCCATCCATCTCATGCTCATCAAAAGGAATCCACTAACAAGGTTGATCAAGTCTTGTTAACAAACTCATTCCGAATAACATGGAACCGAAGAAATTTCGAATAACACTATGTTATCTCAACGGGGATATGCACATCCCCAATAATAAGAATATCATATTTCTTCTTGACAGTAGGAAGAGGAATCAAAACCTCCAAATATAATCGATGGAATTTTTCCAACAGAGTTGATACTATGAACTTGAGGTTGTTTCCTCGGAAAGTGTACCATATGCTCATTACCATTAACATGAAAAGTGGCATTGCCTTTAGTGCAATCAATAACAGCCCCATACAGTATTCAAAAAGGGTCTTCCAAGAATAATAGACATACTATCGTCCTCGGGAATATCAAGAATAACAAAGTCCGTTAAAATAGTAACGTTTGCAACCACAACCGGCACATCCTCACGAATACCGACAGGTATAGCAGTTGATTTATCAGCCATTTGCAAAGATATTTCAGTAGGTGTCAACTTATTGAAATCAAGTCTACGATATAAAGATAGAGGCATAACACTAACACTGGCTCCAAGATCGCATAAAGCAGTTTTAACATAGTTTCTTTTAATGGAGCATGGTATAGTGGGTACTCCTGGATCTCCAAGTTTCTTTGGTATTCCACCCTTAAAAGTATAATTAGCAAGCATGGTGGAAATTTCAGCTTCCGGTATCTTTCTCTTATTTGTAACAATTTCTTTCATGTACTTAGCATAAGGGTTCATTTTAAGCATATCAGTTAATCGCATACGCAAAAAGATAGGTCTAATCATTTCAGCAAAGCACTCAAAATCCTCATCATCCTTTTTCTTGGATGGTTTGGGAGGAAAAGGCATGGGTTTCTGAACCCATGGTTCTCTTTCTTTACCATGTTTCCTAGCAACAAAGAATTTCTTATCATAACATTGATTCTTTGATTGTGGGTTATCAAGATCAACAGCAGGTTCGATTTCTATATCATTATCATTGCTAGGTTGAGCATCAACATGAACATTATCATTAACATTATCAGTAGTTTTAGGTTCATTACCAGATTGTGTTTCAGCATCAGAAATAGAAATATCATTTGGATTCTCAGGTGTTTCAGTAATAGGTTCACTAGAAGCATGCAAAGTCCTATCATTTTTCTTTTTCTTCCTTTTAGAAGGACTAGGTGCATCTATATTATTTCTCTGAGAATCTTGCTCAATTCTCTTAGGATGGCCTTCAGGATACAAAGGTTCCAGAGTCATTTTACCACCTCTAGTCATAACTCTAACAACATTATCATTATCCTTACTATTCAATTCATTGAGTAAATCATTTTGAGCCTTAAGTACTTGTTCTACTAGAGTGGTAACCATAGAAGCATGTTTACTAATAAGTTTAAGTTCACCTTTGACATTAGCCATATAATCACCCAAGTGTTCAAGCATATTTGAATTGTATTTCAATTGTCTACCAAAATAAGCATTGAAGTCTTCTTGCTTAACCATAAATTTATCAAACTCATCTAAGCATGGGCTAGCAAACTTAGTAAATGGGATTTCAGCTTTATCATATCTATAGAGAGAGTTTACCTTTACTACCTGTGTCCGGTTATCAAGACCATGAGTTTCTTCAATAGGTGAAGGATTAAGATCATATGTTTCTTCAACAGGCGGTAAATTAAGACCATGTATTTCTTCAATAGGAGGTAAATTCTTAACATCTTCAGCTTTAATACCTTTTTCTTTTATAGATTTCTTTGCCTCTTGCATATCTTCAGGACAGAGAAGTAGAACACCTCTCTTCTTCGGAGTTGGTTTAGGAATAGGCTCAGAAAGTGTCCAATTATTTTCATTTGTCAACATATTATTCAATAGAATTTCAGCTTCATTTGGTGTTCTTTCCCTGAAAACAGAACCAGCACAACTATCCAGGTAATCTCTGGAAGCATAGGTTAGTCCATTATAAAAGATATTAAGTATTTCATTTTTCTTAAGAGGATGATCAGGCAAAGCATTAAGTAACTTGAGAAGCCTCCTCCAAGCTTGTGGGAGACTCTCTTCTTCAATTTGCACAAAATTATATATATCCCTTAAGGCAGCTTGTTTCTTATGAGCAGGGAAATATTTAGCAGAGAAGTAATAAATCATATCCTAGGGACTACGCACACAACCAGGATCAAGAGAATTATACCATATCTTAGCATCACCCTTTAATGATAATGGAAATATTTTAAGGATATAAAAGTAACGAGTTCTCTCATCATTAGTGAACAGGGTGGCTATATCATTTAATTTAGTAAGATGTGCCACAACAATTTCAGATTCATAGCCATGAAAAGGATCAGATTCAACCAAAGTAATTATATCAGGATCAACCGAGAATTCATAATCCTTATCGGTAACACAGATAGGTGAAGTAGAAAAAGCAGGGTCAGGTTTCATTCTAGCATTAAGAGATTGTTCCTTCCATTTAGCTAATAACCTCTTGAGTTCGTATCTATCTTTGCAAGCTAAAATAGCTAAAGCAGCTTCTTTTTCAAAAACATAACCCTCAGGAATAACAGGTGATTCATATTCATTAGAGGGAGAGTCTTCATCCTCACTTTCATCAATATTTTCATTCTCTCCAACCCTAGCAAGTTGTTCATCAAGAAATTCACCAAGTGGCACAGTAGTATCAAGCATAGAAGTAGTTTCATCATAAGTATCGTGCATAGCAGAAGTGGCATCATCAATAACATGCGACATATCAGAACAAATAGCAAAAGCAGGTTTAGGTGTCGCAAACTTACTCAAAACATAAGGTGAATCAAGTGCAGAGCTAGATGGAAGTTCCTTACCTCCCCTCGTAGTTGAGGGGTAAATCTTGGTTTTTGGATCTCTCAAGTTCTTCATAATGATAAGCAGATATAAATCCCAAGTGACTCAAAGAATAGAGCTATGCTCCCCGGCAACGGCGCCAGAAAATAGTCTTGATAACCCACAAGTATAGGGGATCACAACAGTTTTCGAGGGTAGAGTATTCAACCCAAATTTATTTATTCGACACAAGGGGAGCCAAAGAATATTCTCAAGTATTAGCAGCTGAGTTGTCAATTCAACCACACCTAGAAACTTAATATCTGCAGCAAAGTATTTAGTAGCAAAGTAATATGATAGTAGTGGTAACGATAGTAAAAGGTAACGGTAGCAGAAGTAATGTTTTTGGTATTTTGTAGTGATGATAGCAATAGCAACAGAAAAGTAAATAAGCGAAGAACAATATATGGAAAGCCCGTAGGCAATGGATCAGTGATGGAGAATTATGCCGGATGCGCTTCATCATGTAACATTCGTAACCTAGGGTGACACAGAACTAGCTCCAATTCATCAATGTAATGTAGGCATGTATTCTGAATATAGTCATACGTGCTTATGGAAAAGAACTTGCATAACATCTTTTTTCCTACCCTCCCGTGGCAGCAGGGTCCTAACGGAAACTAAGGGATATTAAGGCCTCCTTTTAATAGAGTACCGGACCAAAGCATTAACACATAGTGAATACATGAACTCCTCAAACTACGGTCATCACCGGTAAGTATCCCGATTATTGTCAGTTCGGGGTTAACGGATCATAACACATAATAGGTGACTATAGACTTGCAAGATAGGATCAAGAACCCTCATATATTGATGAAAACATAATAGGTTCAGATCTGAAATCATGGCACTCGGGCCCTAGTGACAAGCATTAAGCATAGCAAAGTCATAGCAACATCAATCTCAGAACATAGTGGATACTAGGGATCAAACCCTAACAAAACTAACTCGATTACATGATAAATCTCATCCAACCCATCACCGTCCAGCAAGCCTACGATGGAATTACTCACACACGGCGGTGAGCATCATGAAATTGGTGATGGAGGAAGGTTGATGATGAAGATGGCGACGGATTCCCCTCTCCGGAGCCCCGAACGGACTCCAGATCAGCCCTCCCGAGAGGTTTTAGGGCTTGGCGGTGGCTCTGTATCATAAAACGCAATGAATCATTCTCCTTTATTTCTTTCTCCCCGAAAGCAAATATATAGAGTTGGAGTCGAGGTCGGAGGAGCTCCAGGGGGCCCACGAGGTAGGGGCGCACCCTAGGGGGGCAGGCGCGCCCCCCACCCTCGTGGCTAGGGTGTGGGCCCCTGGTCTTCATCTTTTGCAAGGATTTTTTATTATTTCCGACAAGATGTTCCGTGAAGTTTCAGGTCATTCCGAGAACTCTTGTTTGGCACATAAATAACACCATGGTAATTCTGCTGAAAACAACGTCAGTCCGGGTTAGTTCCATTCAAATCATGCAAGTTAGAGTCCAAAACAAGGGCAAAAGTGTTTGGAAAAGTAGATACGACAGAGACGTATCACAATACTGGAGAAATTGCCTTAGCAAAGGAATCCAGATTTCACAAAAGAACCAAACACATCAAGAGACGCTTCAGCTCCATCTGTGATCAAGTCAAGGAGGGAGACATAGAGATTTGCAAAATACATACGGATTTGAACGTAGCAGGCCCATTGACTAAGCCTCTTCCACGAGCAAAACATGATCAGCACCAAGACTCCATGAGTGTTAGAATCATTACAATGTAATCTAGATTATTGACTCTAGTGCAAGTGGGAGACTGAAGGAAATATGCCCTAGAGGCAATAATAAAGTTGTTATTTTATATTTCCTTATGCATGATAAATGTTTATTATTCATGCTAGAATTGTATTGATAGTAAACACAAATACATGTGTGAATACATAGACAAACATTGTGTCCCTAGTGAGCCTCTACTTGACTAGCTCGTTGATCAAAGATGGTTAAGGTTTCCTGACCATGGACATGAGTTGTCATTTGATAAATGGGATCACATCATTAGGAGAATGATGTGATGGACAAGACCCATCTGTTAGCTTAGCGTATTGATCATTCATTTTTATTGCTATTGCTTTCTTCATATCATATACATATTCCTTTGACTATGAGATTATGTAACTCCCGAATACTAGAGGAATACCTTGTGTGCTATCAAACGTCACAATGTAACTGGGTGATTATAAAGATGATCTACAGGTATCTCCGAAGGTGTTTGCTGGGTTGGCATAGATCGAGATTAGGATTTGTCACTCCGAGTATCAGAGAGGTATCTCTGGGCCCTCTCGGTAATGCACGTCATATGAAGCCTTGCAAGCAAAGTGACTAATGAGTTAGCTACAAGATGATGTATTACGGAACGAGTAAAGATACTTGTCGGTAACGAGATTGAACTAGGTATGTGGATACCGACGATCGAATCTTGGGCAAGTAACATACCGATGACAAAGGGAATAATGTATGTTGTCATAATAGTTCGACCAATAAAGATCTTCGTAGAATATGTAGGAGCCAATATGAGCATCCAGGTTCCCCTATTGGTTATTCACCGGAGAGGTGTCTCGGTCATGTCTACATAGTTCTCAAACCCGTAGGGTCCGCACGCTTAACGTTTGATGACGATTTAGTATTATATGAGTTATGTGATTGGGTGACCGAATGTTGTTTGGAGTCTCGGATGAGATCACGGACATGACGAGGAGTCTTGAAATGGTCAAGTGGTAAATATTAATATATATATATATATAGGATGATATTATTCGTACACCAGAAGTGTTCCGGATAGTATCGGGTATTTATCGAAGTACCGGGGGGTTACCGGAACCCACGGGGGAAAGATATAGGCCATATGGGCCATAGGATGGGAGCACACCATCCCACAAGGGGTGGCTCCCCACCCCCAGGAAGGAGGCTGAGTGGGGAAGGGAAAGAGGGGTCCCCCCTATTTTCCTTCTCTCCTTCCTCTTCCCTTTCCCCCCTCTGAAAATAAGGAAAGGGGGGAGGCCGAATTGGGGAGGACCCCAAATAGGATTCCTCTTACTTGGGGCACCCCATGGCTGCCTCTCCTCCCCTCCCACCTATATATACATGGGGAGGGGACGCCTAGAACACACAACAACAATCGTTAGCCATGTGTGGCACCCCCCCCTCCATAGTTTACACCCATGGTCATAGTTTTGCGGTGCTTAGGCGAAGCCCTGCGAGAATCACTTCACCATCACCGTCACCATGCCGTCATGCTGACGGAACTCATCTACTTCCTCGACACCTTGCTAGATCAAGAAGGTGAGGGACGTCATCACGCTGAACGTGTGTAGAACTTGGAGGTACCGTACGTTCGGTGCTTGATCGGTCGAAGCTAGAAGAAGTTCGACTACATCAACCGCGTTGTCAAACGCTTCCGCTTTCGGTCTACGAGGGTAAGTAGACACACTCTCCCCCTCTCGTTGCTATGCATCTCCTAGATAGATCTTACATGAGCGTAGGGAATTTTTTGAAATTACATGCTACGTTTTCCAACACAAGTGACCAAATCTGTGAAGGTTTGGAAGTCACGTGTGAAGACTTACCATGAGTGATTGGGCGAGGTCTGTGTGACCTTGGCTCAAGGAGAATACGGTGAGGACTGTGTGTCCTTTGGTTTAAATACCTAGACGCTCCAACCAGACGTACAACTGTCATAGCAGTTGAAACTGGTCTACCAAATCATTGTCTTCACCGAGCTACTGGTTCTATTTGCTCAACCCTTTCATTTCCTCGCTCATGTGTTGATGATATTGATTGTTATTGTTTGAAGACTTTGACTGAAGACTTCCCCAATTTCCTTAATCTTATTTCTTCAGTCACTTTGTCCTCAGCCTGCTTATCCTGTTTTACTCACTACCTGTGCCTTGTGTATGTTTCATTTCATCATGATGACTATGCTACTGCCCTGTTATGCATGCACCTGAGTACTTATTTCGCTGCTTGTAGTTCATCACTTAGCAAATTCCTCAAGTAGTATTTCCTTAGTGACGAATTTGTCAAAATCGCCTATTCACCCCACCCCCTCTAGTTGATATAATGCACTTTCACTCCTCGCGACCCTTAGGCAGTGAGAGCAACACTGGCTCCACAAAGCTCGCAAGACCCGATGGTGACCTCTGCCGACCTCCAAAAAGCTCATGCTAGCCGCGGGCACCTCCTAGTATGGCAAAAGGATCACAGAGGAGGAAGGGGTTGGCGGTGCATGGTGGTTCGCTAGCTTCTTCCTCATACGTGGTGATCTGTGATGTAACAATGTCACAAACCCACAAAGAAAGGACATACACAAGTACCACACAAGACGGTGTGCCTGGATACGGGCTTCCGAGATCCAACCTTGTACCGCTGCAGAGGAATCACAGAACCAAGGGCTACAAGGGCATGTGACGTCACCACCTCCGCTCGCATCACCGACAAGTTGCCGTTGTATCCTTCCCGGCTTCCGCTGTATGCCCGTATCAACTTCGCCCCAACCTTCCGTGTGAGAGATATTTGGTGCAAGACAATTGTATTCACCTCATGGGTGCCCATATATAACACGTACAGGGTTAATTCCGTCCACGGTTAGTACTCTAATTACGAAATACAGACTTGGGAGACAAGCGGGACAACTACACCTAATACATGTGTGTGCATATACAGAACAAACACAACCATCCGTCAACACCCCCCACCACCACCACCACCGCGCGCGCAGTCATAGCGTCTTGGAATACAGATGCAGTATATAATTCCAATGAATGCGACAAGGGCGAACATTGAGGAGCAAAGATGTTGTAGCTAGGTCGTCAGGCCAAAATCAAGGAGGGATGTTGGCATGGAATAAAAGAGTGCGGGCATAGTCATTTAGGGTGCGAAGAATGAGTCAGCACGACCATTTTGCTAGGAGGTGTATGGACACATGAGGCGGAAGATGGTGCCATGGGAGCTGAGGAGGGAGTGAATGGCAAGGTTGTCGAATTCCTTTCTATTGTCAGTCTGTAGTGCATGAATGGAGTGACCAAACTGGATGGACACATAAGAGAAGAACACAACGAGAGAGTGTGTAGCAAAGGACTTATGTCGTAGGGGAAAGTCCAAAAAAGTGCAAAAAACATCTAAGATCACAATATAATATAGGTAACCAGTATTACTTGCAATAGGAGATGTCCAAACATCACTATGAATTAACTCAAAAGGAAATGGCGTATGGTGGATGACGAGCTAAATGGAAGTCGGACATGTTTACCCACATGACAAGCATGACATGTGTAAGCATCGATTTTATTATGAAAATGAATATCCCTTAAGGAGATGACTGGGAGAGGCGGAGTTGGGGTGACCAAGAAGAGTGTGCCACACGCCGGCTGATAGGGCGGCCGGCGCAGGTGCGCAAGACGACGATGATGACTTGGTAGGATAGAGATCACTTGGGTTGTCACATCGGTGTAGAACCATCCGGTTACATGCATCCTTAACAGAAAAACTGAACATGTCAAACTCAACAGTGACAGGATTATCATGAGTTAAAGTACGAACAAAATAAGGTTTTTAATGAGGTGTGGAGACACAACAATATTGTTAAGTGATAAGGATGCGAATGATGAAGGGAACCAGTATGAATGATGTGTGTAATGGGAAGAGTGGACCCATCGCCAACAATAATGTAGGTGGAAGTGATGGTGGGTCGAGAGGTGATAAGGATACTATTGGGGAACATAGTAATTTCAAAATTTTCCTACGCACACGCAAGATCATGGTGATGCATAGCAACGAGAGGGGAGAGTGTGTCCACGTACCCTCATAGACCGAAAGCGGAAGCGTTAGCACAACGCGGTTGATGTAGTCGTACGTCTTCACGATCCGACCGATCAAGTACCGAACACACGGCACCTCCGAGTTCTGCACACGTTCAACTCGATGACGTCCCTCGAACTCCGATCCAGCCAAGCTTTGAGGGAGAGTTCTGTCAGCACAACGGCGTGGTGACGATGTTGATGTTCTACTGTCGCAGGGATTCCCCTAAGCACCACTACGATATTATCGAGGTGGACTATGGTGGAGAGGGGCACCGCACACGGCTAAAAGATCCAAGAGATCAATTGTTGTGTCTGGAGGTGCCCCGTATATAAAGGAGGGAGGGAGAGGCCGGCCCTAGAGGGGCGCGCCAAGTGTGGGGAGTCCTACTAGGACTCCCAAGTCCTAGTAGGATTCCCCTTTCCTTTCCAGAGTAGGAGAGAAGGAAAGAGGGGGAGAGGGAGAAGAAAAAGGGGGCTGCACCCCTTGTCCAATTCGGACCAGAGGGGGGCGTGCGCCTCCTTCCTTTTGGCCTCTCTCCTTTATTCACCTATGGCCCAATAAGGCCCAATACTTCACCCGGTGAATTCCCGTAACTCCTCGGTGCTCCGAAAATACCCGAATCACTCGGAACATTTCCGATGTCCGAATATAGTCGTCCAATATATCGATCTTTACGTCTCGACCATTTCGAGACTCCTCATCATGTCCCCAATCTCATCCGGGGCTCCGAACTACCTTTGGTACATCAAATCACATAAACTCATAATATAACCGTCATCAAACTTTAAGCGTGCGGACCCTACGGGTTCGAGAACTATGTAGACATGACCGAGATACATCTCCGGTCAATAACCAATAGCGGAACATGGATGCTCATATTGGCTCCCACATATTCTACGAAGATCTTTATCGGTCAAACCGCATAACAACATACGTTGTTCCTTTTGTCATCGGTATGTCACTTGCCCGAGCTTAGATCGTCGGTATCTCAATACCTAGTTCAATCTCGTTACCGGCAAGTCTCTTTACTCGTTCCGTAATACATCATCCCGCAACTAACTCATTAGTTACAATGCTTGCAAGGCTTATAGTGATGTGCATTACCGAGTGGTCCCAGAGATACCTCTCCGACAATCAGAGTGACAAATCCTAATCTCGAAATATGCCAACTCAACAAGTACCTTCGGAGACACCTGCAGAGCACCTTTATAATCACCCAGTTACGTTGTGACGTTTGGTAGCATACAAAGTGTTCCTCCGGTAAACGGGAGTTGCATAATCTCATAGTCATAGGAACATGTATAAGTCATGAAGAAAGCAATAGCAACAAACTAAACGATCATTGTGCTAAGCTAACGGATGGGTCAAGTCAATCACATCATTCTCTAATGATGTGCTCCCGTTAATCATATGACAACTCATGTCTATGGTTAGGAAACATAACCATCATTGATTAAACGAGCTAGTCAAGTAGAGGCATACTAGTGACACTATGTTTGTCTATGTATTCACACATGAATTATGTTTCCGGTTAATACAATTCTAGCATGAATAATAAACATTTATCATGAAATAAGGAAATAAATAATAACTTTATTATTGCCTCTAGGGCATATTTCCTTCAGTCTCCCACTTGCACTAGAGTCAATAATCTAGTTCACATTGCCATGTGATTTAACACCAATAGTTCACATCACCATGTGATTAACACCCATAGTTCACATCGTCATGTGACCAACACCCAAAGGGTTTACTAGAGTCATAATCTAGTTCACATCGTTATGTGATTAACACCCAAAGAGTACTAAGGTGTGATCATGTTTTGCTTGTGAGAGAAGTTTAGTCTACGGGTCTGCCACATTCAGATCCGTATGTATTTTGCAAATTTCTATATCAACAATGCTCTGCACGGAGCTACTCTAGCTAATTGCTCCCACTTTCAAAATGTATCCAGATTGAGACTTAGAGTCATCTGGATCAGTGTCAAAATTTGCATCAACGTAACCCTTTACGACAAACCTTTTGTCACCTCCATAATCGATAAACATATCCTTATTCCACTAAGGATAATTTTGACCTTTGTCCAGTGATCTACTCCTAGATCACTATTGTACTCCCTTGCCAAAATCAGTGTAAGGTATACAACAGATCTGGTACACAACATGGCATACTTTATAGAACCTATGGCTAAGGCATAGGGAATGACTTTCATTCTCTTTCTATCTTCTGTTGTGGTCGGGCTTTGAGTCTTACTCAATTTCACACCTTGTAACACAGGCAAGAACTCTTTCTTTGTCTGTTCCATTTTGAACTACTTCAAAATCTTGTCAAGGTATGTATTCATTGAAAAAACTTATCAAGCGTCTTGATCTATCTCTATAGATCTTGATGCTCAATATGTAAGCAGCTTCACCGAGGTCTTTATTTGAAAAAAATCCTTTCAAACACTCCTTTATGCTTTGTAGAATAATTCTACATTATTTCTGATCAACAATATGTCATTCACATATATTTATCAGAAATGTTGTAGTGCTCCCACTCACTTTCTTGTAAATACAGGCTTCACCGCAAGTCTGTATAAAACTATATATGATTTGATCAACTTATCAAAGCGTATATTCCAACTCTGAGATGCTTGCACCAGTGCATAGATGGATCGATGGAGCTTGCACATTTTGTTAGCACCTTTAGGACTGACAAAACCTTCTGGTTGCATCATATACAACTCTTCTTTAAGAAATCCATTAAGGAATGTAGTTTTGACATCCATTTGCCAGATTTCATAAAATATGGCAATTTGCTAACATGATTCAGACAGATTTAAGCATCGCTACGAGTGAGAAAATCTCATCGTAGTCAACACCTTGAACTTTGTCAAAAAACCTTTTTCGACATGTCTAGCTTTGTAGATAGTAACACTACTATCAGCGTCCGTCTTCCTCTTGAAGATCCATTTATTTTCTATGGCTTGCTGATCATCGGGCAAGTCAACAAAAGTCCACACTTTGTTCTCATACATGGATCTCATCTCAGATTTCATGGCCTCAAGCCATTTCGCGGAATCTGGGCTCATCATCGCTTCCTCATAGTTCGTAGGTTCGTCATGGTCAAGTAACATGACCTCCAGAACATGATTACCATACCATTCTGGTGCGGATCTCACTCTGGTTTACCTACGAGGTTCGGTAGTAACTTGATCTGAAGTTACATGATCATCATCATTAGCTTCCTCACTAATTGGTGTAGTAGTCATAGGAATAGATTTCTGTGATGAACTACTTTCCAATAAGGGAGCAGGTACAGTTACCTCATCAAGTTCTACTTTCCTCCCACTCACTTATTTTGACAGAAACTCCTTCTCTAGAAAGAATCCATTCTTAGCAACAAATAGCCTTTGGATCTGTGATTAGAAGGTGTACCCAATAGTCTCCTTTGGGTATCCTATGAAGACGCATTTCTCTAATTTGGGTTCAAGCTTACCAGGTGGAAACCTTTTCACATAAGCATTGCAACTCCAAACTTTAAGAAACGACAACTTTGGTTTCTTGCCAAACCATAGTTCATATAGTGTCGTCTCAACGGATTTAGATGGTGCCCTATTTAACGTGAATGCAGCTGTCTCTAATGCATAAACCCAAAACGATAGTGGTAAATCAGTAAGAGACATCATAGATTGCACCATATCTAATAAAGTACAGTTACGATGTTCGGACACACCATTATGTTGTGATGTTCCATGTGGTGTGAGTTGCAAAACTATTCCGCATTGTTTCAAATGAAGACCAAACTCGTAACTCAAATATTCTCCTCCACGATTAGATCGTAGAAACTTTATTTTTCTTGTTACGATGATTTTCCACTTCACTCTGAAATTATATGAACTTTTGAAATGTTTCAGACTTATGTTTCATCAAGTAGATATACCCATATCTGCTCAAATCATCTGTGAAGGTCAAAAATAATGATACTCGCCGCGAGCCTCAACACTCATTGGATCGCATACAACAGTATGTATTATTTCCAAAAAGTCAGTTGCTTGCTCCATTGTTCCGGAGAACGGAGTTTTAGTCATCTTGCCCATAAGGCATGGTTCGCAAGCATCAAGTGATTCATAATCAAGTGATTCCAAAATCCCATCAGCATGGAGTTTCTTCATGCGCTTTACACCAATATGACCTAAACGGCAGTGCCACAAATAAGTTGCACTATCATTATTAACTTTGCATCTTTTGGCTTCAATATTATGAATATGTGTATTACTACGATCGAGATCCAACAATTCATTTTCGTTGGTGTGTATGACCATAGAAGGTTTTATTCATGTAAACAGAACAACAATTGTTCTCTAACTTAAATGAATAACCGTATTGCAATAAACATGATCAAATCATATTCATGCTCAACACAAACACCAAATAACATTTATTTAGGTTCAACACTAATCCCGTGTAACGCCCCGAGACCGATGCGCTAGGTGTCTTCCAGTTATTTGTTGTTGTTGCCTTGTCATTTGCTTGCGTGTTGCATCTTGCCATGTCATCATCCGCATTGCATCATCATGTTTTCAAAACTTGCTTCCGTCCGGGTTCCCCCAGTTCCGTCCGTTGTCCGTTCTGAGCCCAAACACACTTGCACACGCCCACGGCACGTCCGAAATAGTATTTTATAAGTGGCCGAAAAATGTTCTCGGAATGGGTTGAAAGTTGGCATGCGTTGTTTTTATGTTGTAGGTAGGCCGTCTGCCAAGTTTTGTCGCATTTGGAGTTCGTTTGACGCCCCAACGGATAACTATAGCGGCAGTATAGGCGGTCTAGCGTCGGACGTTTCCGGTCTCCGGAAACGGTTGCCGGGTTGCATTCCCCCTCTCTCTTCTCAATCCAACCACACACTTGACCTCGTTCGCCTAACCCCTCTTTGCACAGTGTATCAACCCCTCGCGCGTGTCCGAAACTTACCCGAACCTGACCCGGGCAGTTGTTACCGTTGGGTCCGGATCATCCCCAAACGTCTATAAAACATCATCGTTTTCTTATTTGGACTCCCTAACCTATTCATCTCCGACCGTCTAATTTTGATCGGATGATCCAAAATACTCCCTCCTGTCTACATTCTAGTATATATAGCAGTCCAACCCTAAAATCTAGCTCCATTGTCCCTCACCCGCCGCCACCTTCCAAAAATCCTCCTAGGGATCCCTCCCGATCCACCCACCTACCCCCATCGTATTCCCCAATGGCCCAACCAGCACTCGAGGCCTCCCCTCGATCCAACTCCACCTCACTCGCCGTGCCTCCTCTTCCCTCCCCTGCTCGATCCCGAGTGGATCGTGAGCACCAGCACCTCCCGAGCGGGAACGCTCGCGCCCGAGGCCCCAGCTGGCCCAAGCTCCTTCGCCTGCAGCATCGGGGCAGCAGGACCGCCCCTTCCTCACCTCGCATCGCGCCGCCGTCGGTGACCACGAGATAAGCTCCCATTCCTGGCGCCGCATCGACCACGGCCAAGGCTGTGCCCTTGCTTCTTTCTCCTTCTCTGCTATCTTCTTCTCTGAATGTCCCCTCCCTGTCTTTCTTCCACAGGGAACCGCTGCCGCCCATGGCCTCGTCTTCGGCCAGAATGAGCCGTCCCCGACCTCCCCTCGTCGCCCGTCCGCCGGTCGCAGTGCCAAGTTCCTCTTCGAACCCCTCCCCTACGGACCCCGACGCCACCTCATTCTGTCGCCGCCGGCGACCAGCATGTCGTGTCGCCGTGCCCTGCCTCCTCTTCTTCGCGTTCTGCTTCTTCTCGTTGTCTTCTCTCTGCTTCTCTCGCTCAACTCTCTCTGTTGTTTTTCTTCAGGTAGCAGCAACCTACATGGCCTCGTCGCCGGGAACCAGCGCCCCGACCCTCGTATTGCCCGAATCCGCCGCGCCCGCTGGTCCCCGCCCTTGTATCGCGCCTCTGCTTCCATCCCCATCACCGCCGGCTGCATCGAGCAGCATCAACGAGCGCGTCGCTCAACCGAGTTCTGCCCGCATTAACCGTGCCTCGGTCCGGCACTCCAACCAGCCCAGTTGCGCACCCCCCCCCACCAGGCCTCAGCCCACTAGGTGAGGCCACCTCTAGCGCCCACGCTCCTATCGGGCCAGCCAGTTTCGGCCTGCTATGGTTTTTTCATGTTCTGTGATTTTCCTAATTTCCAGGGAATTGGCAGTTTTACAGAAAACCCCTTGAGTTCATGCATATAATAACTAATTAGCCATACATCAGATTTAAACAAACTTTATATGTAAAATGCTTAGAATTTTGTGTAGATTAATAATATGCCACTTTCATCCATGTTTAAAATGTTGTTTGTGTTTATTTCGCATAATGCCATGCTAAAATGCTTTATTTCATAACTAAGTAACCGTAGCTCCAAATTTAATAAACTTTATATGTAAATGGGGTAGAAAAATGCCTAGTTTAACTTGGTGCACTTCTCTTTGCATGTTTAACAACTCTAAAATATAGTTTAGGGCAGAACAGTACCAAACCTAAAATATGCACATGAGGAGTTTCCGGACTTGTTGTTTGTTGTTCCGGCCTCATTTAAACTTGCCTAGATGGGTAGTTTTCATTTGTTTCACCTCTTGCCATGTTTAACAACATTTAATATTGTTGGGTACATAAATGAGAGAGAACTAAATAATTGATGTGGTGTTCCATCAATATGCAACTCGTTGCATATTGAGCTCCACTTGTAGTTTTGCTTGTGCCCTTTGCCATGCCATGCATATTTAAACCGGACATGCATCATACTTGGTTGTGCATCATGCCATGTTTATGTGATGGTTGTTTATTTTGTTGCTTGCTTCTTTCCGGGTTGCTTCTCTCGTTAGCTTCGGTTTCGTTCTGGAGTTGTGAGGATTCGTTCGACTACGTCCGTTTGTCTTCTTCATGGACTCGCTCTTCTTCCTTGCGGGGTCTCAGGCAAGATGACCATACCCTCGAAATCACTTCTATCTTTGCTTGCTAGTTGTTCGCTCTTTTGCTATGCCGTGATACCTACCACCTGCTATATCATGCCTCCCATAATGCCATGTCAAGCCTCTAGCCCACCTTTCCCAGCAAACCGTTGTTTGGCTATGTTACCACTTTGCTCAGCCTCTCTTATAGCGTTGTTAGTTGCAGGTGGAGATGAAGTTTGTTCCATGTTGGAACATGGATATTGTTGGGGTATCATTATTATATCTTGTTTACTTTAATGTACCTATATACTTGGTAAAGGGTGGAAGGCTCGGCCTTATGCCTAGTGTTTTGTTCCACTCTTGCCGCCCTAGTTTCCGTCATACCGGTGTTATGTTCCTTGATTTTTGCGTTCCTTATGCGGTTGGGTGTTATGGGAACCCCTTGACAGTTCGCTTTGAATAAAACTCCTCCAGCAAGGCCCAACCTTGGTTTTACCATTTGCCTACCTACCACCATATACCTTCCCTTGGGTTCTGCAGACTCAAGGGTCATCTTTATTTTAGGCCCCCCGGGCCAGTGCTCCTCCGAGTGTTGGTCCGAACTAGAGTCCTTTGCAGCGCCACCTCGGGGAAACTCGAGGTTTGGTTTTAGTTGTACAGAGCGCTCATCCGGTGTGCCCTGAGAACGAGATACGTGCGACTCCTATCGGGATTTGTCGGCACATCGGGCGGCTTTGCTGGTCTTGGTTTACCATTGTCGAAATGTCTTGTAACCGGGATTCCGAGACTGATCGGGTCTTCCCGGGAGAAGGAATATCCTTTGTTGACCATGAGATCTTGTGATGGGCTAAGTTGGGACACCCCTGCAGGGTTTTGAACTTTCAAAAGTCGTGCCCGCGGTTATGGGCAGATGGGAATTTGTTAATGTCCAGTTGTAGAGAACTTGACACTTAACTTAATTAAAATGCATCAACTGCGTGTGTAGCCGTGATGGTCTCTTTCCGGCGGAGTCCGGGAAGTGAACACGGTTTTGGAGTTATGTTTGAACGTAAGTAGTTTTAGGATCACTTCTAGTTCACTATTGTTGCTTCGCTTCTCTTCTCGCTCTTATTTGCGTATGTTAGCCACTATATATGCTAGTGTTTGCTGCAGCTCCACCTCACCACCCCTTTCCTACCCTTAAGCTTAAATAGTCTTGATCGCGAGGGTGTGAGATTGCTGAGTCCTCGTGACTCACAGGTACTTCCAAACAGTTGCAGGTGCCGATGATACCAGTGCAGGTGACGCAACCCAGCTCAAGGAGGAGCTCGATGAAGTTTGTGTTCGTTGTGTTGTTTCGTTTCTAGTTGATCAGTAGTGGAGCCCAGTCGGGACAATCGGGGATCTAGCATTTGGGGTTGTCTTTGCTTTATTTGGTTCCGTAGTCGGACCTTGATTGTATTCTGGATGATGTATGCTATATTCATGTATTGTGTGAAGTGGCGATTGTAAGCCAACTCTTTATCCCTTCCTTATTCAGTACATGGGATGTGTAAAGATTACCCCTCTTGCGACATGCCTACTATGCGGTTATGCCTCTAAGTCGTGCTCCGACACGTGGGAGATATAGCCGCATCGTGGGTTTTACATCCCGAAAGTATAGGGAGTGTGCGGTGATGATCATATCAAGCTTGGAACTGCTTCCAACACACATCGTCACTTCACCCTTAACTAGTTTCTGTTCATTCTGCAACTCCCGTTTCGAGTTACTACTCTTAGCAACTGAACTAGTATCAAATACTATGGGGTTACTATAAACACTAGTAAAGTACTCATCAATAATATGTATATCAAATATACCTTTGTTCACTTTGCCATCCTTCTTATCCGCCAAATACTTGGGGCAGTTCTGCTTCCAGTGACTAGTCCCTTTGCAGTAGAAGCACTTAGTCTCAGGCTTAGGTCCAGACTTGGGCTTCTTCACTTGAGCAGCAACTTGCCTGCCGTTCTTCTTGAAGTTCCCCTTCTTCCCTTTGCCATTTTCTTGAAACTAGTGGTCTTGTTAACCATCAACACTTGATGCTTTTCTTGATTTCTACCTTCATCGATTTCAGCATCACGAAGAGCTTGGGAATCGTTTCCGTTATCCCTTGCATATTATAGTTCATCACGAAGTTCTAGCAACTTGGTGATAGTGACTAGAGAACTCTGTCAATCACTATCTTATCTGGAAGATTAACTCCCACTTGATTCAAGTGATTGTAGTACTCAGACAATCTGAGCACATGCTTACTGGTTGAGCTATTCTCCTCCATCTTGTAGG
The DNA here is from genome assembly GCF_003073215.2 of Triticum urartu. Taxonomy (NCBI): domain Eukaryota; kingdom Viridiplantae; phylum Streptophyta; class Magnoliopsida; order Poales; family Poaceae; genus Triticum; species Triticum urartu. Next base: position 240,408,460 of record NC_053022.1, on the reverse strand, counting down.
CAAAGTAATGTCAGAGGTCTCATACCGCTCGACACGGGCATGAGTATGAAATACCAATTTCAACTCTTGGAACATCTTATATGCTCTATGGCGTTCAAAACATTTTTGAAGTCCCGGTTATAAGCCGTAAATCATGGTGCACTAAACTATCAAGTAGTTATCATACCGAGCTTTTGTCAAAACGTCCAAAATGTCTGCATCTGCTCCTGCAATAGTTCTGTCTCCTAGCGGTGCATCAAGGACATAATGCTTCTGTGCAGCAATGAGGATAATCCTCAGATCACGGAGCTAGTCCGCATCTTTGCTACTAACATCTTTTAACTTATTTTTCTCTAGGAACATATCAAAAATAAAAACAGGGGAGCTAAACGCGAGCTATTGATCTACAACATAGATATGCTAATACTATCAGGACTAAGTTCATGATAAATAAAGTTCAATTAATCATATTACTTAAGAACTCCCACTTAGATAGGCATCCCTCTGATCATCTAAGTGATCACGTGATCCAAATCAACTAAACCATGTCCGATCATCACGTGAGATGGAATAGTTTTCAATGGCGAACATCACTATATTGATCATATCTACTATACAATTCACGCTCGGCCTTTCGGTCTCAGTGTTCCGAGGCCATATCTGCATATGCTAGGCTCATCAAGTTTAACCTGAGTATTCTACGTGTGCAAAACTGGCTTGCACCCGTTGTAGATGGACGTAGAGCTTATCACACCCGATCATCACATGGTGTCTGGGCACGACGAACTTTGGCAACGGTGCATACTCAGGGAGAACACTTTTATGTTGAAATTTAGTGAGAGATCATCTTATAATGCTACCGTCAATCAAAACAAAATAAGATGCATAAAAGATAAACATCACATGCAATCAATATAAGTGATATGATATGGCCATCATCATCTTGTGCTTGTGATCTCCATCTTCGAAGCACCGTCATGATCACCATCGTCACCGGCGCGACACCTTGATCTCCATCGTAGCATCGTTGTCGTCTCGCCAACTATTGCTTCTACGGCTATCGCTACCGCATAGTGATAAAGTAAAGCAATTACAGGGCGATTGCATTGCATACAATAAAGCGACAACCATATGGCTCCTGCCAGTTGCCGATAACTCGGTTACAAAACATGATCATCTCATAGAATAAAATATAGCATCATGTCTTAACCATATCACATCACAACATGCCCTGCAAAAACAAGTTAGACGTCCTCTACTTTGTTATTGCAAGTTTTATGTGGCTGCTATGGGCTGAGCAAGAACCGTTCTTACCTACGCATCAAAACCACAACGATAGTTCGTCAAGTTAGTGCTCTTTTAACCTTCCCAAGGACCGGGCGTAGCCACACTCGGTTCAACTAAAGTTGGAGAAACTAACACCCGCCAGTCACGTGTGTGCAAAGCACGTCGATAGAACCAGTCTCGCGTAAGCGTACGTGTAATGTCGGTCCAGGCCGCTTCATCCAACAATACCGCCGAACCAAAGTATGACATGCTGGTAAGCAGTATGACTTGTATCGCCCACAACTCACTTGTGTTTTACTCATGCATATAATATCTACGCATAAAACCTGGCTCTGATACCACTGTTGGGGAACATAGTAATTTCAAAATTTTCCTACGCACATGCAAGATCATGGTGATGCATAGCAACGAAAGGGGAAAGTGTGTCCACGTACCCTCGTAGACCGAAAGCGGAAGCGTTAGAACAACACGGTTGATGTAGTTGTACGTCTTCACGATCTGACCGATCAAGTACCGAACGCACGGCACCTCCGAGTTCTGCACATGTTCAACTCGATGACGTCCCTCAAACTCTGATCCAGCCGAGCTTTGAGGGAGAGTTCTGTCAGCACGACAGCGTGGTGACGATGTTGATGTTCTACTGTCGCAGGGCTTCGCCTAAGCACCGCTACGATATTATCAAGGTGGACTATGGTGGAGAGGGGCACCGCACACGGCTAAAAGATCCAAGAGATCAATTCTTGTGTCTAGAGGTGCCCCCTTGTCCCCGTATATAAAGGAGGGAGGGAGAGTCCGGCCCTAGAGGAGGCGCGCCAAGTGTGGGGAGTCCTACTAGGACTCCCAAGTCCTAGTAGGATTCCCCTTTCCTTTCCGGAGTAGGAGAGAAGGAAAGAGGGGGAGAGGGAGAAGGAAAAGGGGATTGCACCCCTTGTCCAATTCATACCAGAGGGGGGGGGGCGCGTGCCTCCTTCCTTTTGGCCTCTCTCCTCTATTCCCGTATGGCCCAATAAAGCCCGATACTTCTCCCGGTGAATTCCCGTAACTCCCCGGTACTCCGAAAATATCCGAATCACTCGGAACCTTTCCGATATCCGAATATAGTCGTCCAATATATCGATCTTTACGTCTCGACCATTTCGAGACTCCTCGTCATGTCCCCGGTCTCATCTGGGACTCCGAACTACCTTCGGTACATCAAATCACATAAACTCATAATATAACCGTCATCAAACTTTAAGCGTGCGGACCCTACGGGTTCGAGAACTATGTAGACATGACCGACATACGTCTCCGGTCAATAACCAATAGCGGAACCTGGATGCTCATATTGGCTCCCACATATTCTACGAAGATCTTTACAAACCGCATAACAACATACGTTGTTCTCTTTGTCATCGGTATGTTACTTGCCCGAGATTCGATCGTCGGTATCTCAATACCTAGTTCAATCTCGTTACTGGCAAGTCTCTTTACTCGTTCTGTAATACATCATCCCGCAACTAACTCATTAGTTACAATGCTTGCAAGGCTTATAGTGATGTGCATTCCCGAGTGGGCCCAGAGATACCTCTCCGACAATCGGAGTGACAAATCCTAATCTCGAAATACGCCAACTCAACAAGTACCTTCGGAGACACCTGTAGAGCACCTTTATAATCACCTAGTTACGTTGTGATGTTTGGTAGCACACAAAGTGTTCCTCCAGTAAACGGGAGTTGCATAATCTCATAGTCATAGGAACATGTATAAGTCATGAAGAAAGCAATAGCAACAAACTAAACGATCATCGTGCTAAGCTAACGGATGGGTCAAGTCAATCACATCATTCTCTGATGATGTGATCCCGTTAATCAAATGACAACTCATGTCTATGGTTAGGAAACATAACCATCATTGATTCAACGAGCTAGTCAAGTAGAGGCATACTAGTGACACTATGTTTGTCTATGTATTCACACATGTATTATGTTTCCGGTTAATACAATTCTAGCATGAATAATAAACATTTATCATGAAATAAGGAAATAAATAATAACTTTATTATTGCCTTTAGGGCATATTTCCTTCAGATACCGGGGTTAGCCGCCATGTGAGCAGTGGCTCCAGTGTCCATGAACCTGTCACCACCGCCGCCATACTAAGTTGGTGTAGGGGTGATGTGGACGGCGATGAGTAGGAAGGAGGTATGCCCGATGGCGTGGGGTAGGCACCAAAACTCGGGACGGCTCCAATGTCCATGAACCTGTCACCACCGTCGCCATACTAGGTTGGTGTAGGGACGGTGTGGAGGGCGATGAGTAGGGAGGAGGCATGCCCAGTGGCGTGGGGTAGGCGCCAAAACCCGGGGCGGCGGCGACCTTCTCGAATGTCGGCACAACGAGGAGCGTGAGGCTGGAGGCGGCGTTGCCGATGTCCTCATTAAGGACGGTCATCAATGTAGAGCATGAGTTCATCGGATACCTTGAACTCGAGGTCACGCAACTGATCGAAGATCGCCTTGAGACGCATGCAGTGCTCTTCAATGGAAGAGTCGTTTTGGTGTAACCCAAAACACTCCTGCTGGAGGAAGACATTGTAGCCGGTTGTTGGTGAAGAGACCGGTGATCTTGCTCCAGACGGCGGCGGCGGAGTCACCATCATTCACGACGGTGTAGAAGATATCGTCGGAGCTGATGAGGAAGAACCATCGAATGATGGTGGCATCGATCGCTAGCCACTCGGAGTCATATTGGGCGGTGAAGAAGTTCACAGAGCCATCAACATGATCGCTAAGATCATACTCGCGAAAGAGAAGATTGAAGTAGGTCTTTCACGAGCAAAAATTGGTCGCGATGTGGGAAAGCTTGATGGGGACGTGGTTGGCGATGGGGGCGTCACGGATGGTCCCTGGATCAGGGCCGACAAAAGGGATTGGAGTGACCAGAGGAGCGGGCTGAAGACCCGAAGAAGGTCATGGCGACAGAGAGGTGCGGCTAGGGTTAGGGTTTTGGAGAAGAGGAAGAAGGCGGTGGCGGCTCGGCAGGGGATGGGCATTGGCGGTTGGGAGGAGGAGTAGGAGTAGGCAATAATGGTGGTGGGGTAGGTAGATGGAGCAACGGCGGCAGGAGGAGGCGGCGGCGGCTCGAGATAAGCAGCGGCGATGGCCAAGGAAGGTAGGAGGTGCGGCGGCGGCTCAGGAGGAGAACGGTGATGGCGGCAGTTAGCGGCGATGGCGGCAGCCAAGGGGGGCGGCGGCCGCTGAGGATGGAGGAGCGGCGCGGCAAGGATCGAAAAACGGTTAATACCGTGTGAAGAGATTATTTGGTGCAAGACAATTGTGTTCACCTTATGGGTCCCCATATATAACATGTATAGGAGTAGTTCCATCGAGAGCGAATACCCTACTTACAAAATACATACTTGGGAGACAAGCGGGGACAGCTACACCTAATAAATGTACGTGTATACACAGAACAAACACAATCATCCGCCAACATTTCGGGCCTCCATCAATTCCACTAGAGGCACCGACGGACCTACCATGGCGTCCTTCCGCGCTCCTGCCGCACCTCTTCGGGCTTCTGCCGCACCTCTTCGGGCTTCCATCGATGAGCTCGTTGTGGGCTTGTGTCGAGGCTCCAACGTCCCAACGGGTTGTGTCAGTAGTTTCCGCATAGTCGTTCTCTGGGGCTCGACCTTGTCCAAGACGCCCCTCGGGGCCTCACCTCTCTCACCGAGGGTGGCGAAGCGACTTTCTCCAACAACCTCTTTCACGGCCTCCCTGGGGTTGCGTGACCTGAACCTGTGCCTGTTTTGCGGGCTTGGAAACAAAGGCTTTAAAGGCCTGGATGCAAGACAAGGAAAACATGTCGGCAAAAATAGCCAAAGGGAAAAATACTGGCTGAGGCAAGATGGCTATGCACAAGGAGATGGTGCATTGGTCATAGGTCGCAGTTTGCTTCCTTGTCATGCCTTCGTTGTTCCAAAACCGGTCGTGGCTTTGGCAGAGTGATGAAGTACGAGGAGATGCTACACATTGGTCATAGGCAGCAGTTTGCAAATCCGCTGATTGTCAATAATGCGTGTTCACAATTCCAAATAAGTTCAAGGCAGGCTCTGAAAATGTACATCATTGATCGTTGGCCAACATGGCAAGGCAGGTTTTTTGTTTCAGAAATATTTTAGCCATTGTCGATAATCACTAAATTTCAATGAAATTCAGTGATTTCTGTTATCATTTCGACCAAAGGACCAAAATTTTCACTTGAATTTGATTGAGATCAAACCAAACATTTTAAAAATCCAAGGATAACTTTAAAAATGATTTGAAATTCTGCACACTATTGAAATTGCTGAAATATTGACCGAAAGGCAGGTATGTACCAAAATTAGTGAAATTTCACTAAAAGTGAGAACAATGGGCACGACAGCCGCCAATTTTGATTGGCTGGTGAGGTTCTTTGTCCCACGTTGCCTGCTACTTTGTGGATCAGACAAAAGTGCTCCAAGCTTCTTACAACTGTTACCCATTTTGCTACTTTGTGGATCAAAAGTGCTCGGGTGTTATTGCTTCATTTCAGAGTACAAGCGGTCTCATGATGCCACTTTGGACAAAACAAGACAAGTCATATTCTTAAAGCACCTCCTTTAGTCAGGCTAATTATTGCAACTTAGAACAAAGATCCGCTCACGGGAAAAAACGAAAGGCTGCCTCAAATTATAAGTGGACATCTGCTGAACTTTGAACAAAACGAAGCAAGGTTGATAGCGCGACAAGGCATATCCGTCCTGTATTCAGGCTAATTATTGATGCTCAGATCCACTCACAGGAGAATGCAAAAGGCTGTTTTTAGATTAGAAGTGGCCTTCATTGGAACAGAAAAATAAAAAAGATGATGGCATAAAGTTTCATCATCATCCCTCAAGAGCAGAGGCACCCGATATGATCTCAGTGAGCTCAGTAGTGATAGATGCTTGACGTGTCCTGCAGAGATAAAACAGGGTGAATCCTCGCCCACCTTTTACATATATGTTGTCTGATGCTGATGTGTCAAGTGATACTTTTACTTAGATTAATGCATTCAAAGCTACTGAAAGCTAGAAGGGTAACCTGTTGTATGTCAGTGTAAGACGGTCAAGCATTTCACCGGCATTTCTGCTGGAGCTGTCCATAGCAGACATACGGGCACCAAGCTCACTGCACGCATTCTCTAGAACAGCATTATACATAACCTGCCAAGAGTACAAATTCCAAACATCATTATCAACAATGTCGTGGCAACAAAATTTCAACAAAAATATTTTTTGTGCTATCCAAGAAATGCTTAGACTAACATGCTAATAACTTGGAACTTGATTTGGATAGAGCAATGCCACAGAAATCATCCCCAAATATTGATGAAACTACAAAAGGGTCAATCAATGACGCACGACTTACACAAGAAAACTGGAACTCGGTAAGATTCTGCAGGATTTCTGATTTTGTTTCACCTCCTTCAATTTCATACGAATCCAGCTGACCAACCTTCCCGCCAGATTCTGATTCTTTCTCCATAACCTACCAAAAAGAGGAGAATTGAAGCCAACATTACCTTAGTCGGTAACAAATTTAAGCGAGCACGAGTCATGGAAGCACAAATTCATATATGCCTCAAGAACGAGCACCCACCTCTGGGGACAGTATTGTGGCCAGTGTAGGCCTAAATGAAATGACAGACTGAAACTTGTTAAAAACAACTCTTATAGCATCATATTCAACATTTTTCAAGATATCATCTGCCAGCACAGCAACCTGGGAAAAAAATCATTTTAGAACCAGTACATTCACACAAAGAGGGAAAATATACACATAAACCTTCCATTGATCCCAGAATTAGATACTCCCTCCGTCCAATGATACAAGGCAGAGATACTTTCATCATTTTATCTTTGACTAACAGTTAGTCAAACATTATAATACACTGTAAATTATGTGATACGTAAGTGATGCTTCATTGTAAGTGAAGTTTCTAACAGTATCAAATATCTGTTGAACTACATGTTGGTCATAGATAAAACCTGGAAAACACATGTGCCTTCTATTCTAAGAATAAGAAACTGGTAAATATGAAAGAACACTTTAAACGAAAGTCAGCTAATGTAAACTACTTGAAATGCTAATGCATGCTCAGTGAACAGAAGTGGATCAAATTATGTTAAGTAGAATCAGTCAGCTGCATTGCGATTACCTAAGATTTTTTTCAAACCAAAATAGGAATGAAGAGTAACACTGCAAACAAACAATGCTTATGTGTGTGACTAAACCAACAATGCTTATGTGGGAGCTGTCCATGCAGTTAGAATCAACAATACTTGCAAAACAAATAAGCCAACTCAGAAAGCCTACATCTACATGAAACTGCAGAAAAGAAAATACTTGGATAGAGGCATGCTCTGTTGTACTAATGTTTTAGAAGGTACAAGGTCTAAAACAAATTCTCCAACTAAAATACATGTTCACATAATTAACTGCAATTAGCAAATGTATAGAAATTAAAAGCCCGGAAAACAGTTACCTGTGTGTAATTGATAGGGTTTTTCTGCAACTCAGATACTGTCATTTCAATATGCTTCCTGGAGTCACGGATGAGTTGAACTTTCCCCTTTTCTCCTAATATGACATACTTGCTTTCTTTCTCTGGACCTGATTACTAGAGTTATAAGCCATAGCCATATAATAACAAAATATAAATAACAAAATATAACCATGAACCAAATTACCAGAAGTCATTTTCTGGAGTGCTTTGCTGACTTTAACAGATGTAGAATTGATACCACCACAGAGACCCTTGTCAGATGTAATGGCTACAATAACATTCTTCTTGACATTTACACCTGATGTTTGTATCAAAGATTTTAACCACCCAAGAAAAAGAATAATATTCATGGTCTTGCAAGAAGAACAAAACATGAACTAAGAAATTGATACATTATCATCTGCAAGAATAGTATTCATGGTCTTGCAAAAAGAACAAAACAACAGCATCTGATAAGTTTGTGTTAGATCTAACTGGATCTAAGGTGTCAAAAGAGCCCATTCCATCATGAGTTACTTTATTAATTAAGAACTGTGGGTCACTGAATTACTGAATGTATTAGATGTTTATGACGAAGAAACTAAAGATATATCCCGTGTCTTTCAATCACTAATCCCTTGGTCCACATATAAAAGCCCCCCACAAAATCAGAGCTCAACTAACTAATAAAATATGAGTTATATGTCACAAAAATTTATACAATTGAAAACTCTTTTGGAGTGTGAGTACAGTGGTAGAATTTTAATGTCACATGACTTGTATTTTAATAGCTGAATTCATAGGCAAGATAGGCGCTATGCAGATGCAAAATTAGGAATTTACACCTAACATCATTTGGACCTTCTACATCTACATGCTAAAATAATTACTCAAGAGTTCAACAAGTCTCCTAACATGCAGGAACAGCCACCAGTCCATTAGCAACAATGGACAAGACTGTTGGCAATTAAACAACAGATGCTAAAATAAGCATTGCATAAGATATGACATGATGGCTTAGACATACTAGGAGCATCCCCAAGAAGAGCTGTGAATGGCTGCCATAGACCACGTGAATTCTCAGTTCTTGTTTGAACAGCACGAAGCTTTGATGCTGCAACCATCTTCATTGCTTTCGTAATCTTTTGGATGTTCTTGACACTTTTCATGCGGTTCCTCACTGAAAATCATTAATTCAGGCCAATGAATACGACACCATTCCATGTATGCAATACAGAACAGGTTGGAATGAAAATACTAACCAATTTGTGTTGAGATCGACCGTGCACCAAGCGGAGCAATCTGCCTGAAGGGTCAAAATGCAACATAGTCACATTCTCATTAACATAAATATCATGCAAACAGCTGAACGGTGCTTTGAATTTGTCAAATAAATGGTGGAATATTGAAGTAATCCAAACAAATAATTTCACAGGAAGCACGGCATTGTGTGTAGAAAGTGAAACCAAATTAACAAAGCCCTGATTACCTTCAAACCAGTAAATTTCAACGCATTATATTTTACAAAACTAGTGGGCCACAACTTAGGAGCATAATATGCAACAATTACAAATGGTAGCGTGAAAGCAAATAACAATCATAATGCCATCAGCCTTTGCATAGCACGGGAGCACTAAGCCGGCAACTTTTCAGCAGAATATGTAGAATTGGCAATTGGTAGCATGAGAGCACAAAACAAACATTATGTCATATCTTTGCATAGCAAGCGAGGATTAAACACATAAATTTTCAAGAATTAGTTAAACACAAATTATCAACATAATGCACAGTTCACAGTTGGAAGCAAGAAAGCACAATATAACATAATGCCATAATCTTTGGACAGTAACGGCATCAAATAAAATGATGGTGAATCCCAAACAATCATGACTCTTGTCTCCTCGCATCCATTACCTAAAGAAATGGTCCGAAATCTTGTATCCTTGACACAACAAAAAAAAACACCACAACACCACGAGAAGAATCATCACATTACACAATCCAACAAGAAATCGTAAGCGTTCCTCAGATAGAAATTCAGAATCCCATTTACAATATCATTTTCCCAAGATAATTCAAACCCTAACGAACCTTTCACGGATCCTTAACCCAAACTACCGTCAGCAAACAGACGCGCAAAGGCGCCATACATTCGCAGAACACAGGCCAGACGCGCCTCGCATTTCGGAGGTCAACTTTGATTTGACGAAGAACACGTGATCAGATCTATCGCCAGACCGACCGGATATTTAGAGAACCACTGATATAGGCGGAGGATAGATCGGGAAGGAGTAAATGGATGGGGATCTTACGACTGGGAGGCAGCCCGGGAGAGCGCAGCCATGGTGGCTGCCGGGGAGGGGGTGTTGAGGAGGACACGCCGCCCCTCGCGTCTTAGGGCCGCCATCGCCATCGCCATCGCCGGTGGAGTTGTTCCTCTCTGCTTTTTGCGGATCTGGAATTTCTTGCAAATGCTAGGCGAGTTCGCTTCGCCTCAACAAACTCGATGGGAAAAGGAGGGGTTGCGGCGGCGGACGAGCCCTACAGTAGCATCGAAGGGCCTCTTTAAAAGGGGCTGAGGCAGAATGTGCCTGTAATAGAATTTTAGAGCATCTACCATTCAGGGGGAAAAAATACTCCTATTAGATCGCTACTTTAGTGATCTATCTTTTTTCTGAAATATGCACGAGTGTGCATATCATCTACTTAGATCTCATTTGGTTTAGACAAATATTGTAGAAATTTTATAGGATAGGATTTTTATAGAAAAAAAAAATTTAGAGTCCTTTGGTTTATAGGAATGGAATCCTATTTCTATGAAGAAATTCTTTCTATCATTCACATTCCATAGGAAAATAAACATCAATCTAGACTCAATGAAAAAAAATCCTATGATGTGAATCAAAGGGCATCTTCTTTCCTATTCCTACTCATAGGATTTGAGATACATGTCATCTCATTTTCTATGACTTTTCTATTCCTACGATTTTCCTACCCTATGAACCAAAGGAGACCTTAAAGAAGAGAAATGGGTGAAAGAAACCCTTCACAAGTAGTGTTACAAGTAATTGCATGCAAGCACTACTCTGCCCGGTCACAACCGGCCTAGTTGGCCTACTCATCTCTCGTGCTAATCCACCTAGCTAGCTCCACTATGAAATGGTCAAGGTCGTCCTTGATTAAACCCGCTCGCTTCCAATTCCTACACTCCAAGTGTTTGGTCCCGATGACCCGATGTAAGGAGGGTGTTGCACCGTCGAACACGATTGCATTTCGATGCTTTCATAGTGTCCACATACCCAACATGGTGATCGTTCTATTGTCCTTGTCTGAATGTCGATTGCTTGTCCTGCTGGTGCACCAATCTGTCAGGACGTCCAGTTGGGTGGGCGCGTACGTGGGCGACTCCATCGTCGTGCCTATTATCGTCCACATTTATCACGAGAAGACACACTGGAGGAGTAAGTGGTTGATCGTCTCGTCGTGCTGATCACAGAACAGGCACTTGTCCTGGTGGGGTAGACCCCTTCGCGCTAGGCGATCGGACGTCCGGCATCTATTTTTGATGGCTAGCAAGGAGAAGAATTTGCATCAGAGGGGGCTCGCAATTTCCATGTGAAGTTTGCAGTTGGGATACTTCCTTTCCCCAGAACTTGGCAGCATATGTTGATCTTGTTGAGAAACATCCGTCCTTCTCCCACGCCCATGATATTGTGTCTGGGATCTCATCGTCTAGCTGAACCGTGGTTGTGCGGTCCCATATATCGAAGAACTCGAGCAGCTGCTCCTTCGTCAGCTCAAGGCCAAAGTCACACGCCCAGGAACCATGCGTTAGCGTGTCTTGTACGGTTTTCATCTTTCTGATTTTGTTCGGCACGTCCCTGTATATCCCCGGTGGTAGCTCTTGCACTCGGTATCCCTAAAGCCAACGATCCTCCCAGAACAAGACCGTGCGGCCATTACCTACAGTGGTGTTGGCAGCCGCCCTGACCAGTTCCATGGATTCCTTGGGCACCTTGATTTGGAATTCACTCCAAGGCCGCGAGGGGTCCGTATGTTGCAACCACGACCATCTTGCCTACATAGCACAGTTTAACCACCCGAGGTTTGGCAATCCTAGTCCTCCTACCCACTTTGGTGTGCATACGGTATCCCATGCCACCGCGCAATTTCCACCATTGGCCTTGTCTTTTCCACACCACGAGAATCCTTTGCATAGTTTCGTCATTGCCATAAGCGTCTTTGGCGGGATGTCTGGTACGTCCATTTTGCATCATGTTTTCTTACTATTATTTATGATGTTTTTATGCACAATAATGCTTTTTGGAGTAATTCTAATACCTTTTCTCTCATAATATGCAAGGTACACACAAAGAGGGAGAATTTCGACAGCTGGAAATCTGGATCTGGAAAAGCTACGTCAGGCCACCTATTCTGCACAACTCCAAACAAGCTGAAACTTTACAAAGATTTTTTATGAAATATATGAGGAATATTGGAGCCAATAAGTATCAGAGGGGGGCCACCAGGTGGGCACAAACCCACTTGGGCGTGCTAGGGAGCTCAGGCGCGCTCTGGTGGGTTATGCTCCCCTCGACCCACCTCTGGTGCCCATCTTCTGGTATGTAAGTCATTTTGACCTAGAAAAAATAAGGAGAGGACTTTCGAGACTGAGCGCCGCTGTCTCGAGGCGGAACTTGGGCAGGAGCACTTTTGCCCTCCGGCGGAGCGATTCTGCCGGGGGAACTTCCCTCCCGGAGGGGGAAATCATCGTCATCGCCGTCATCATCGCCAACAACTCTCCCATCTTGGGGAGGGCAATCTCCATCAACATCTTCAACAACACTATCTCCTCTCAAACCCTAGTTCATCTCTTGTGTTCAATGTTTGTGCCGGAACTATAGATTGGTGCTTGTGGGTGACTAGTAGTGTTGATTACATCTTATAGTTGATTACTATATGGTTTATTTGGTGGAAGGTTATATTCTCAGATCCATTATGCTATTTAATACCCCTCTAATATCGAGCATGTTTATCACTTGTGAGTAGTTACTTTTGTTCCTGAGGTCATGGGAGAAATCATGTTGCAAGTAATCATGTGAACTTGATATGTGTTCGATATTTTGATAGTATGTATGTTGTGATTCCCTTAGTGGTGTCATGTGAACGTCGACTACATGCCACTTCACCATATTTGGGTCTAAGGGAATGCATTGTGGACTAGTTATTAGATGATGGGTTGCGAGAGTGTCAGAAGCTTAAATCCTACTTTATGCGCTATTCCGTAAGGGACCGATTGGATCGAAAAGTTTAATACTATGGTTAGGATTTATCCTTAATACTTTTAACGTAGTTGCAGATGCTTGCAAGGGGGTTAATCATAAGTAGGAGGTCTGTTCAAGTAAGAACAACACCTAAGCACCGGTCCACCCACATATCAAATTATCAAAGTAGCAAACAAGAATCAAATCAACATGATGAAAGTGACTAGATGAAATTCCCGTGCACCCTCAAGAACGCCTTGCTTATCATAAAAGACCGTTTTGGTCTGTCCTTTGCCTCAAAAGAATTGGGCTACCTTGCTGCACTTTTGTTACTATTATCATTACTTGCTCGTTACTAAACATCTCATTATCAAACTACTCTGTTACTTACAATTTCAGCACTTGCAGACATTACCTTGCTGAAAACCATTTGTCGTTTCCTTCTTCTCCTCGTTGGGTTCGACACTCTTACTTATCAAAAAGAGCTACAATTGATACCATATACTTGTGGGTCATCAAGGCTATTTTCTAGCGCCGTTGCCCGGGAGTGAAGCGCCTTTGGTAAGTGGAAATTGGTAAGGAAACATTTTATATACTGTGCTTGATAGAGACGAAGGTGTCCTGATGTTTCGATGAGATATATATTGTTTTCTGTGGGAGTCGACTTTGACGATCCGACTACGAATGTGCGAAGACGTTGCGCCTTAGCAATCGCTAAACCAACTTCCGAGGGTTATTGACCACGCGGAGCACGATCAACCTGGCCACGAGGGTCTATTTCCTGCGAGCAAACGAAGAACAAGTAAGAAACTGAGATTGCAATCTGGATATTGCGAATAAAAGAGGAAAGATTTATTAATGAAGGTGGGGTTCTGTGACGTCTTGGTCTGGTCGTTGGACACAAACGAAGTACGCGAAGTTGCAGCTATGGCGAACTTTTAATCTAAACAAAACCCAAAGTCTAAACGACGCCCTAAGGGATGTATATATGGAGGAAGAGGAGTGAATTTCGTGTCCCTTGGAGGAGGGGTCCAAAACCTACCCTAACTCTTGTTTCCCCACACATACGGACTCTAAAAACAGCCTATACTTAAGTATTTCGAAAATACATGGGCCTGGCCCAATAATAAGGTGACGCAACACCTAGAATAGCCTCCGGACGAAATTTATAAAGTGGCATCTTTTATATTTCGTCCAAGGCTTCATGCACTCCTTATGGTGGCTTCAAAGTCCTGAAATCATCACTTGTAACTCCGTTCTTAATCCCCTTGCGCATGCCATCACCTCCATGCTTGGTCTTGCTCCAGTGTTCATCCCTCTTATCCATGCGAGGCCCTTCATTTGTAAGCAAAACAAATGTATCCAATTTAGACAACATCATATTCTCATGAACATTAGAATCATTACCAAGAAACGAAAGTACCTGATAATTTAATTGGCGTGCGCGAGCTCTAGTAATTGGTCCAGTATGTATAGCAGCAGGGGTTGTGGGTGTAACAATGGTATTGATGTCCTCATCATCCTCCCCTTCTTGAAATGAAGTCGTCCTCGATGGAAGCTCATCTTCCTCACCCAAATAAGGCTTCAAATCTGCAATGTTAAAAGTGGGACTAACCCCAAAATCTGCAGACAATTCAAGTTTATATGTATTATCATTTATTTTCTCTAACACCTTAAAAGGACCATCAACACGTGGCATTATCTTTGATTTGCGCAAATTAGGAAATCTATCCTTACGCAAATGTAACCAAACAAGATCTCCAGGTGCAAACACAACATGTTTTCTACCCTTATCTCCAGCAAGTTTATATTTAGCATTCATACGCTCAATGTTTTCCTTAGTTAACTCATGCATTTTTAAATCAATTCAACACATTCTTTAGCATCAAAATTAACCTTCTCCGAAGATGGAAGAGGCAACAAATCAATAGGTGCACGAGTTAGGAAACCATACACAATTTCAAAAGGGCACATCTTAGTAGTAGAATGCAATGAACGATTATAAGCAAATTCAATATGACGCAAGCATTCTTCCCACATTTTCTTATTATTCTTCAAAACAGCCCTAAGCATAGTAGACAATGTTCTATTGACTACTTCAGTTTGTCCATCAGTTTGGGGGTGACAAGTAGTACTAAAAAGCAGTTTAGTCCCCAACTTAGCCCATAAATATCTCCAAAAGTGGCTAAGAAATTTAGTATCACGATCTGAAACAATAGTATTTGGCACACCATGCAAGCGAATAATTTTACGAAAGAACAAATCAGCAACATTAATAGCATCATCGCTTTTATGACATGGTATAAAGTGTGCCATTTTCGAAAATCTATCTACGACAACAAATATGCTATCCCTCCCCTTCTTTGTTCGAGGTAAACCTAAAACAAAGTCCATAGATATATCCTCCCAAGGAACACTAGGTACATGCAAAGGCATATATAAACCATGAGGATTGAGTCGTGACTTAGCTTTTTGGCATGTAGTGCAGAGAGCAACAAAACGCTCAACATCCCGTCTCATCTTTGGCCAAAATAAATGTGTAGCAAGTATATCCTCTGTCTTCTTGACGCCAAAGTGTCCCATTAATCCTCCTCCATGCACCTCCCGCAACAACAAAAGACGAACGGAACTAGCTGGAATACATAGCTTGTTAGCACGAAACACAAATCCATCGTTAAGAACGAACTTGTTTCAAGTTTTCCCTTCCTTACAATTATGCAGTACATCTTTAAATTCAGCATCATGCACATATTGATCTTTGATGGTCTCCAAACCAAATATTTTAAAGTCAAGTTGTGAAAGCATAGTATAATGACGAGACAATGCATCGACAATAACATTTTCTTTACCCTTCTTGTGTTTAATGACATCAGGGAAAGTCTCAATGAATTCAACCCATTTAGCATGTCTACGATTCAGTTTTGCTTGACTTTTAATGTGTTTCAAAGATTCAGGATCAGAATGTATAACAAATTCCTTGGGCCATAAATAATGTTGCCCTGTTTCTAAGGTCCGAACAAGAGCATATAATTCTTTATCATAAGTAGAATAGTTCAGACTAGGCCCACTCAATTTTTCAGAAAAGTATGCAACAGGTTTGCCATCTTGTCATAACACACCTCCTAATCCAATTCCACTAGCATCACATTCAAGCTAAAAAGTCTTATTAAAATCAGGAAGTTAGGGTAAAGAAGCATGTGTCAACTTATCTTTCAATACCGTGAAGGCTTCTTCCTGTGAGGTACCCCAAACAAAAGGCACATCCTTCTTTGTAAGCTCGTTGAGAGGTGCAACAATGGTGCTGAAATCTCTCACAAAACGCCTATAGAAACCAGTGAGGTCAAGGAAACTCCTCACTTGTGTGACCGTTTTGGGCTGCGGCCAACTCTCAATAGCTTCAATCTTGGCTGTATCAACTTCAATTCCCTGTGGAGTAACAACATAGCCAAGAAAAGATACTCGGTTGGTGCAAAAGGTGCACTTTCCAAGGTTACCAAACAAACATGCATCACGTAGAGCAATAAAAACAGCACGTAAATGTTCCAAATGTTCCTCCAAAGATTTACTATAAATTAGTATATCATCAAAATAGGCTACCACAAATCGTCCAATGAAAGCACGTAAAACTTCGTTCATTAACCTCATGAAAGTACTAGGTGCATTTGTTAACCCAAAAGGCATGACTAACCACTCATATAATCCAAACTTAGTTTTAAATGTTGTTTTTCATTCATCTCCCAATTTCATACGAATTTGATGGTATCCACGACGCAAATCAACTTTGGAGAATATTGTAGAGCCACTCAATTCATCAAGCATGTCGTCTAACCTAGGAATAGGATGACGATAACGAATAGTAATATTATTAATGCCTCTACGATCAACACACATACGTGACGTACCATCCTTTTTCGGCACTAAAATGATAGGAACAACACAAGGACTAAGGGATTCACGTATATAACCTTTGTCGAGAAGCTCCTGTACTTGACGCATAATCTCCCTCGTCTTCTCTGGATTGGTACAGTATGGCGCACGGTTGGGTAATGATGCACTGGGAATTAAGTCAATTTAATGCTTAAACCCTCAAATAGGTGGTAATCTTGGTGGCACGTCTTGTGGAAAGACGTCAGCGAACTTATGCAAAATGTTATTGACAGCAGGAGGTAAAGAAGAAGGCATGTCCTCGAATGAAAATAATGCCTCTTTGCACACAAAAGCATAGTAAACAGATTTGCTAAAATCTAGATCATCAATATCAGATTTGGTGGCAAGTAAACATGCACTTTTCAATTTAATTTCAGAAGCAAGACTAGATGGTTTATTATCGCTTCATTTGTTGCTCAAATTCTTTTGCCACAATCTGATTTTCACTCTTATTTTGCTCCTGTTTTGCTTTATTAGCTCTATTAATATCATCTTTCAAAATGGAATCAGGAGTCATAGGAAGCAAAGTAATATTTTTATCCTTATGAACAAGAGTATACTGATTGTTTCTACCATGGTGTATAGAATTTTTATCAAATTGCCATGGTCTGCCAAGTAATAAGGAACATGCTTGCTTGGGTACCACATCACAATCAACATAATCAACATATGTAGAGACACTAAAATGCACACGAACAGTACGTGTTACCTTAACCTTGCCGCTGTTGTTGAACCATTGGATGTAGTAAGGATGTGGATGTGGTCTTGTGGTGAGAGATAGCTTCTCCACCATCTTCATGCTAGCCAAGTTGTTGCAGCTCCCTCCATCTATGATGACACAAACAGAATGTTCCTTTACAACTCCCTTTGTATGGAACAAATTATGCCTCTAATTTTGCTCAGCTTGAGTAACCTGCACACTCAAAACACGTTGAGCAACTAAACATTCATACCTGCCAGCGTCTTCAGGAGCCATGTATTGCGTCTCATGATCAAAATCATCTACACCGTGTTCGTCACGTGTAATAAGAGCCAAAGTCTCCTCATCATAGTCACTAGCGGACTCATACCCACCATTCTCAGTAGCAATCATCACACGCTGAGATTTGCATTCTCTCGCAAAATGTCATCTTCCCTTACAACGACGACAAATAATATCACTTGTGTGCCCTGTTGATGCCATGGAAGAAGAAGAGCTGTGCGCAGGCCCGACAGGTGTGCTCTTGGCAGATAGTGGTGGTTGTGCCTGCTTTCTTGTATCACGGCTAGAGGTGGCACCTGATGGAGGTGCTGGTGTAGTGGAAGTAGAGGATGCACGTGGTGTCCATGATGAAGATCGACCTGCAGAAAAGTTAGTTCCCGCCAATGCCTGTCGATCCTGCACTTCATGTTCAGCTTTACAAGCAAGATGGAATAAACGAGTGATATTATTATACTCCTTATACTCTAGAATGGTATGAATCTCTCTATTTAATCCACCCATAAAACATGCAAGCATAGCTTCATTCTCCTCAACAATATCACATCTAATCATGCCAGTTTATAATTCCTGATAATATTCTTCTACATAATTTTTTCCTTGTCTTAAACACTGCAATTTTTGAATTAATTCACATTGATAATATGATGGAACCCAACGAGTACGCATAGCAGTTTTTAAAGCAGCCCAAGTAGCTGGAATAGGATATAATCTACAATGTTCAGACCACCAAACACATGCAAAGCTAGTGAAAGCACAAACAGCAGCAGGAACACGTCTTTCTTCAGGATATTGTAAACATGTAAATCGTTGTTCAGTTTCTAACTCCCAAGTAAGATATATATCAGGAACATATCTACCCTCAAATGGTGGAATATTCAATTTCAGTTTAGGGAGATGATCATGATCTCGTACCCGAGGGGGAGCCCTACCATTGCCATTATTTGCATGTGGACGACCTGGTGGTTGTGGTGCTGGTGGTTGCACGTAGTTCTAATTTTGATCAACCTCATCCTCGTAATCTCCCGCATAATCATCCCCCTCCGCATCAGCAGCAGGAGACACAGAAGTATCAACGACAACACCAACAGTTTGGCCAGGCGCAAGAGGGACACGGCTCGCTCGGCGGAGAGCTATTTCGCGATGTGGAGGTAGTCGTCGTCGTCGTTGTTGTTGTTGTTGTTGTAGAGGTGCGTTAGTTGCAGCCGGTGGTGGTGGTGGAAGACGCGCGAGCAATTCATTAAACTTGTTATCAAGCTTTGTTTCGAACGTCTTCTTCATGCCATCTATCTTCTCCATGGCCTCTTCAAATCTGTTTAGCACATCTTGCACCTGTCCACTCATCATTTGCTGAAATTTATCATGCAACTCCTTATTTGTCATGTTCTCCCTGTCAGTCTCATCGGCTTATGATCCTGCCATGGTTAGCAGCAATAGAAACACACAAGAATATGATCCTACAGACTACTAACAAGAGGTGGTGGTGGGTACCACAAATCCGTCAAGCAAGTCTCAAATTCTTACCAGTTCTTACCCAGCAGTAGGCAGTGATCGGCAACCGTCATAGTCAAAACTCTCAAAGCTTGGATAGAGCGATTACCAGGGAGAGTCAAACGCATGACGTAGATGTATGTGGAGCTGGGAAGACTTATAATATGGTAGCAAAAAGGGTCAACAATAATCAATTCAGAGATGCAAAGGTGAATAAACGCTCAACGACAGTATTGTGCTGGTCCTAGGCTAGACCGTGCTAGAGACACGAGCCTAGAACACTAACAAAATCATGGCGCTGCACGTAAACAATGGAGGAGCACACTGTGATTTTTTTCTCTTTTTTTTCCTTTTTTTCTTCGCACTTTTTTCCTCTTTTTTTGCTCTGCAACATTTTTTTGAAAAAGTCTAAAAACGGTCTAAAAACTGCCTAGCCAGAATTTTCCAGACTTAGTTTTTTTGAAACTGGAACTATTTTTCTACTTCGGGTAGCACGACCGTTCGGGAGTCCTACTCTGTCACAACTCGGAGTATGGCGTGATCTGGAAATCCAAAACAGAGTAGCAAAATACTAGACTCGGACTAGGACTAGTGGCGGAGATGAATCTGGTGGAACTTGGACTGGTGGCGTGATACGTCTCCATCGTATCTATAATTTTTGATTGTTCCATGCCAATATTATTCAACTTTCATATACTTTTGGCAACTTTATATATTATTTTTGGGACTAACATATTGATCCAGTGCCCAGTGCCAGTTCCTGTTTGTTGCATGTTTTATGTTTCGCAGAATATCCATACCAAACGGAATCCAAACGGGATAAAAACGTACGGAGCTTATTTTTGGAATATTTGGAAAATTCCGGAAGAAAAATCCACGTGAGACGGTGCTCGAGGTGGTCACGAGGTAGGGGGCGCGCCTGACCCCCCTGGGCGCGCCCCCTACCCTCGTGAGCCACCCGTAAGGCGGTTGACGCTCTTCTTTTGCCGCAAGAAAGCTAATTTTCAGAAAAAAATCACGGCGAAGGTTTCAGGCCAATCGGAGTTACGGATCTCCATATATACATGAAACGGTGAAACAGAGCCAGAACAGAACGCAGAACCAGAGAAAAACAGAGAGATAGATCCAATCTCGGAGGGGCTCTCGCCCCTCCCATGCCATGGAGGCCAAGGACCTGAGGGGAAACCCTTCTCCCATCTAGGGAGGAGGTCAAGAAAGAAGAGGAAGAAGGGGGCCCCTGTCCCCCTCTCCTCCAGTGGTGCCGGAACACCGCCGTGGCCATCATCATCATCACCGTGATCTTCACCAACACCTCCGCCATCTTCACCAACATCTCCATCACCTTCCCCCCTCTATCTACAGCAGTCCACTCTCCCGCAACCCGCTGTACCATCTACTTGAACATGGTGCTTTATGCTTCATATTATTATCCAATGATGTGTTGCCATCCTATGATGTCTGAGTAGATTTTCGTTGTCCTTTGGTGCCCATCATATGAGCGCGCACATGGATCACACCATAGGGTTAGTTGTATGTTGATAGGACTATGTATTGGAGGGCAAGAGTGACAGAAGCTTCAACCTAGCATAGAAATTAATGCATACGGGATTGAAGGGGGACCAATATATCTTAATGCTATGGTTGGGTTTTACCTTAATGGACATTAGTAGTTGCGGATGCTTTCTAATAGTTCCAATCATAAGTGCATAGAATTCCAAGTCAGGGATGACATGCTAGCAGTGGCCTCTCCCACATAATACTTGCTATCGGTCTAGTAAAGTAGTTAATTGCTTGAGGGGCAATTTCGCCACTCCTACCACCACTTTTCCACACTCGCTATATTTACTTTATTGTTTCTTTATCTAAGCAGCCCCTACTTTTTATTTACGTACTCTTTATTATCTTGCAAACCTATCCAACAACACCTACAAAGTACTTCTATTTTCATACTTGTTCTAGGTAAAGCGAACGTCAAGCGTGCGTAGAGTTGTATCGGTGCTCGATAGAACTTGAGGGAATATTTGTTCTACCTTTAGCTCCTTGTTGGGTTCGACACTCTTACTTATCGAAAACTATTGCGATCCCCTATACTTGTGGGTTATCAAGACCTTTTTCTGGCGCCGTTGCCGGGGAGCAATAGCGTGGGGTGAATATTCTCGTGTGTGCTTGTTTGCTTTATCACTAAGTAATTCTTATTGGCTGTTCTTAGTTGTTCTTTATCTTTATTTATGGATATGGAACACGAAATACCAAAAAAATTAGGTGTACTTGCTACTCATGGAGATGGGGAACCTCCTAAAACCCTCGATGCTGGTTATGTGAAAGATATTATGTACTACTTTAATAATCCTGAGAAAACCCCATTTAATTATGTAATGGGAGTAACGTTGGATCAACGTGAATACTTTAGGGATTATCGCTTGACACAAAAAGGGAAACTATTGTGGGATCAAATTTATATATTGAAGTGGTATGCTAGACAACTATGCTCGGAATATGATTATACTTGTTGCTCTAGGATGAATTCTCCACACCTCCCCTTTTCATGCAAATTTAATGATAATGAAACCTTGGCTTCTTATGCTAGAGGTATATATGATTACTATGATGTGGAACAAATAGAAGAATTTGTTGCTTTTATGGGTGCTTATGAAATTGAATCTATGTTTAAAGAGTTTGATGATATTGATGATGCTTGTTATAGATCTGAAAATTTAGCTATCCTCAAATATTGCTATGAGAATTATGAATACAATTATGAAATTAATGCACTTATTAAGAAAGTCTCCGTTGTCCAAGAAGAGACTAATATTTTGCAGGAATCTATGGAAGAAGAAGTTGATGACACTGTGAGCTCATTGGATGAAAAAGATGAGGAGGAGAGCGAAGAACAAAATGAGGAAGAGCGGATTGATCACCCGTGCCCACCTTCTAATGAGAGTAACTCTTCAACTCATACATTGTTTAATTCCCCTTCGTGCTTATCAAAGGATGATTGCTATGATGACTGTTATGATCCCTATGATTCTTTTGAAATATCCCTTTTTGATGATGCTTGCTATGCTTGTGGCCAAGATGCCAATATGAATTATGCTTATGGAGATGAACTTGCTATAGTTCCTTATGTTAAACATGAAATTGTTTCTATTGCACCCACGCATGATAGTCCTATTATCTTTTTGAATTCTCCTGACTACACTATATCAGAGAAGTTTGCACTTATTAAGGATTATATTGATGGGTTGCCTTTTACCATTGCACATGATGATTTTGATAGATATAATATGCATGTGCTTGCTGCTCCTACTTGCAATTATTATGAGAGAGGAACTATATCTCCACCTCTCTATGTTTCCAACATGATAAAATTGCAAGAAACTGTTTATACTATGCATTGGCCTTTACTAGGTGTGCATGAGTTGTTCTTTTATGACATGCCGATGCATAGGAAGAGAGTTAGACTTCGTCATTGCTTGATATATGTTGCTCTGTGCTCACTACTAAATTACAAATCATTGTTAATTAAAATTGGCTTTGATATACCCTGGGATCCGGGTGGGTCCATTACTTGAGCACTATATGCCTAGCTTAATGGCTTTAAAAGAAAGTGCTGCCAGGGAGACAACCCGGAAGTTTTAGAGAGTCATTTATTTCTGTTGAGTGCTTTCATATAGTTTAAAAACAACAAAAATAAAGAGGGGAACCCAAAAAAATTTCAAAAAGGAAAGTGAAAGTGAGAAAGACAAGCACTGTTGAAGTGGGAGAGCTCCTTGAACTTTGTTCATGCTCACGACAACTTTGTGAATCTTGATTACAGAAACTTTTCAATAAAAATAATTATCCCCTTGTACAATTCCATTGTATTATAAAAATAATGTGCCAAGGTTCGCCTTTAGGATGTTTACATTTGCTTGATGGTTTGTACGGTGCAGGACAGAAACTTTGGCTGTAGTGCGCGATTTTACATTTTTAGCTCGAACGTCAAATGGTTCTGATTATTTTTGCACTGTCTTCCTATACAAATTTTTTATTTTTCCTAATTTTGGTAGAAGTTTTCAAGTATCAGAAGTATGGTGAATGTTCAAATTATTACAGACTGTTCTGTTTTAGACAGATTCTGTTTTTGATGCATAGTTTGCTTGTTTTGATGAAACTATCAATTTATATTAGTGGATTAAGCCATGAAAAAGTTATATTACAGTAGACACAATGCAAAAAAAATATGAATTGGTTTGCAACAGTATTTAGAGTAGTTATTTGCTTTATTATACTAACGGATCTTACCGAGTTTTCTGTTGAAGTTTTGTGTGGATGAAGTGTTCGATGATTGAGAAGGTCTCGATGTGAGAAGAAGGAAGAGAGGCAAGAGCTCAAGCTTGGGGATGCCCGAGGCACCCCAAGTAAATATTCAAGGAGACTCAAGCGTCTAAGCTTTGGGATGCTGGGGAGGCATCCCCTCTTTGTTCAACAAGTATCGGTATGTTTTCGGATTCGTTTTGTTCATGCGATATGTGCAATCTTGGAGCGTCTTTTGCATTTAGTTTTCATTTTTCCTTTATGCACCATGCTGGTATGAGATAGTCCTTGGTTGATTTATAGAATGCTCTATGCACTTCACTTATATCTTTTGTGTATGGCTTTATAGAATGCTTCATGAGCTTCACTTATATCATTTGAAGTTTGGATTGCCTATTTCTCTTCACTTAGACAACCGCCATTTGTAGAATGCTCTTTTGCTTCACTTATATTTGTTAGAGCGTGGGCATATCTTTTGTAGAAAGAATTAAACTCTCTTGCTTCACTTATATCTATTTAGAGAGATGACAGGAATTGGTCATTCACATGGTTAGTCATAAAATCCTACATAAAACTTGTAGATCACTGAATATGATATGTTTGATTCCTTGCAATAGTTTTGCGATATAAAGATGGTGATATTGGACTCATACTAGTGGGTGGTTGTGGATTGTAGAAATCCTTGTGTTGAGGTTTGTGATTCCCGTAGCATACATGTATGGTGAACCGTTATGTAACGAAGCTGGAGCATGATTTATTTATTGATTGTCTTCCTTATGAGTGGCGGTCGGGGACGAGCGATGGTCTTTTCCTACCAATCTATCCCCCTAGGAGCATGCGCGTAGTACTTTGTTTCGATGACTAATAGATTTTTGCAATAAGTATGTGAGTTCTTTATGACTAATGTTGAGTCCATGGATTATACGCACTCTCACCCTTCCATCATTGCTAGCCTCTCTAGTACCACACAACTTTCGCCGGTACCATAGACCCACCATATACCTTCCTCAAAAGAGCCACCATACTTACCTATTATGGCATTTCCATAGCCATTCCGATATATATTGCCATGCAACTTCCATAATCATCATATACATGACTTGAGCATTCATTGTCATATTGCTTTGCATGATCGTAAGATAGCTAGCATGATGTTTTCATGGCTTGTCCGTTTTTTTGATGTCATTGCTACGCTAGATCATTGCACATCCCGGTACACCGCCGGAGGCATTCATATAGAGTCATATTTTTGTTCTAGATATCGAGTTGTAATATCGAGTTGTAAGTAAATAAAAGCGTGATGATCATCATTATTAGAGCATTGCCCCAGTGAGGAAAGGATGATGGAGACTATGATTCCCCCATAAGTCGGGATGAGACTCCGGACTTTACAAAAAAATAAAAGAGGCCAAAGAAGCCCAAATAAAAAAAGAGGCCAAAGAAGCCCAAATAAAAAAAAGAGGCCAAAGAAGCCCACCAAAAAAATAAAAAAAATAAGAGAAAAAGAGAGAAGGGGCAGTGCTACTATCCTTTTACCACACTTGTGCTTCAAAGTAGCACCATGTTCTTCATATAGAGAGTCTCTTGAGTTATCACTTTCATATACTAGTGGGAATTTTCATTATAGAACTTGGCTTGTATATTCCGATGATGGGCTTCCTCAAATGCCCGAGGTCTTCATGAGCAAGCAAGTTGGATGCACACCCACTTAGTTTCAGTTGGAGCTTTCATACACTTATAGCTCTAGTGCATCTGTTGCATGGCAATCCCTACTCACTCACATTGATATCTATTGATGGGCATCTCCATAGCCCGTTGATACGCCTAGTTGATGTGAGACTATATTCTCCGTTTGTCTTCTCCACCATCATATTCTATTCCACCTATAGTGCTATGTCCATGGCTCACGCTCATGTATTGCGTGAAAGTTGAAAAGGTTTGAGAACGTCAAAAGTATGAAACAATTGCTTGGCTTGTCATCGGGGTTGTGCATGATGTGAGTATTTTGTGTGGTGAAGATGGAGCATAGCCAGACTATATGATTTTGTAGGGATAACTTTATTTGGCCATGTTATTTTGAAAAGACATGATTGCTTTATTAGTATGCTTGAAGTATTATTGTCTTAATGTCAAAGGATAGACTATTGCTTTGAATCACTCGTGTCTTAATATTAATGCCATGATTAGACATACGATCAAGATTATGCTAGGTAGCATTCCACATCAAAAATTATTATTTTTATCATTTACCTACCCGAGGACAAGCAGGAATTAAGCTTGGGGATGCTGATACGTCTCCGTCGTATCTATAATTTTTGATTGTTCCATGCCAATATTATTCAACTTTCATATACTTTTGGCAACTTTTTATATTATTTTTGGGACTAACATATTGATCCAGTGCCAGTTCCTGTTTGTTGCATGTTTTATGTTTCACAGAATATCCATACCAAATGGAATCCAAACGGGATAAAAACGGACGGAGCTTATTTTTGGAAAATTTGGAAAATTCCGGAAGAAAAATCCACGCGAGACGGTGCCCGAGGTGGTCACGAGGTAGGGGGGCGCGCCTGACCCCCCTGGGCGCGCCCCTACCCTCGTGAGCCACCCGTAAGGTGGTTGACGCTCTTCTTTTGCCGCAACAAAGCTAATTTTCGGGAAAAAAATCACGGCGAAGGTTTCAGGCCAATCGGAGCTACGGATCTCCATATATACACGAAACGGTGAAATAGAGCCAGAACAGAACGCAGAACCAGAGAGAAACAGAGAGATAGATCCAACCTCGGAGGGGCTCTCGCCCCTCCCATGCCATGGAGGCCAAGGACCTGAGGGGAAACCCTTCTCCCATCTAGGGAGGAGGTCAAGAAAGAAGAGGAAGAAGGGGCCCCCTCTCCCCCTCTCCTTCGGTGGCGCCGGAACGCCGCCGTGGCCATCATCATCATCACTGCGATCTTCACCAACACCTCCGCCATCTTCACCAACATCTCCATCACCTTCCCCCCTCTATCTACAGCGGTCCACTCTCCCGCAACCCGCTGTACCATCTACTTGAACATGGTGCTTTATGCTTCATATTATTATCCAATGATGTGTTGCCATCCTATGATGTCTGAGTACATTTTCGTTGTCCTATCGGTGGTTGATGAATTGCTATGATTGATTTAATTTGCTTGTGGTTATGTTGCTGTCCTTTGGTGCCCATCATATGAGCACGCGCGTGGATCACACCATAGGGTTAGTTGTATGTTGATAGGACTATGTATTGGAGGGCAAGAGTGACAGAAGCTTCAACCTAGCATAGAAATTGATGCATACGGGATTGAAGGGGGACCAATATATCTTAATGCTATGGTTGGGTTTTACCTTAATGAACATTAGTAGTTGCGGATGCTTGCTAATAGTTCCAATCATAAGTGCATAGAATTCTAAGTCAGGGATGACATGCTAGCAGTGGCCTCTCCCACATAATACTTGCTATCGGTCTAGTAAAGTAGTCAATTGCTTGAGGGGCAATTTCGCCACTCCTACCACCACTTTTCCACACTCGCTATATTTACTTTATTGTTTCTTTATCTAAGCAGCCCCTACTTTTTATTTACGTACTCTTTATTATCTTGCAAACCTATCCAACAACACCTACAAAGTACTTCTAGTTTCATACTTGTTCTAGGTAAAGCGAACGTCAAGCGTGCGTAGAGTTGTATTGGTGGTCGATAGAACTTGAGGGTATATTTGTTCTACCTTTAGCTCCTTGTTGGGTTCGACACTCTTACTTATCGAAAACTGTTGCGATCCCCTATACTTGTGGGTTATCATGGCGGCGATGAATCTGGTGGAACTCGGACTGGTGGCGGATATATGTTGCAGGTGGAATCGAATTGGCATGATGGCGGCGGATATGTGGTGGCGTATATGGACTCGGATTGGTGGTGAATATGTGGTGGTGGTATATGGCAGCGACGATGAATTTGGTGTGGTGGTGGTATATGGCAGCAGCGATGATGATTATGCGGTGGTGATATATTGCAGCGGTGACGTGACAACCTGTGAACAGAACTCGAAACTCTAAAGTACTAGACGCTAAGACCAACAACTTGACACGACGATGCAACCGCAAATTCAACAAAGCAAATACAAAAAAGATTATGCAAAGGCTCAGATTGGTTCAGATAGGATGAACTAGCCCTATTTTTTTGGCTTTTTCGTGGACTATAGGTAGGAAGAACAGACTCGATCTAAACTACGAAAAACTGTAAAATCTCAACGAGCAACCTGGAAATCTAATACCACTTGATAGAGGCGAAGGTGTCCCGATGTTTCGATGAGATAGATATCGTTTTCTGTGGGAGTCGACTTTGATGATCCGACTATGAACGCGCGAAGACGTCGCACCTTAGCAATCACTAAACCAACTTCCGAGGGTTATTGACCACACCGGAGCACGATCAACCTGACCACGAGGGTCTATTTCCTGCGAGCAAACGAAGAACAAGAAAGAAACTGAGATTGCAATTTGGATATTGCGAATAAAAGAGGAAAGCTTTATTAATGAAGGTGGGGTTCTGTGACGTCTTGGTCTAGTCGTTGGACACAAACGAAGTACGCGAAGTTGCAGCTATGTCGAACTTTTAATCTAAACAAAACCCAAAGTCTAAATGATGCCCTAAGGGCTGTATATGGAGGAAGAGGGCGGGGGGGGGGGGGATTTAGTGGCCCTGGGAGGAGGGGCTCGAAACCTACCCTAACTCTTTTCCCCCCACACAAACGGACTCTAAAAATAGCCTATACTTAAGTATTTTGAAAATACATGGGCCTGGCCCAATAATAAGGTGACGCAGCACCTAGAATAGCCTCTGGACGAAATTTATGAAGTGGCATCTTGTATATTTCATCCAAGGCTTCATGCACTCCTTATGGTGGCTTCAAAGTCCTGAAATCATCACTTGTAACTCCGTTCTTGATCCCCTTGCGCATGCCATCATCTCCATGCTTGGTCTTGCTACTGTGTTCATCCCTCTTATCCATGCCAGGCCCTTCATTTGTAAGCAAAACAAATGTATCCAATTTAGGCAGCATCATATTCTCATGAACATTGGAATCATTACCAAGAAATGAAAGTAGCTGATAATTTAATTGGCGTGCGCGATCTCTAGTAATTGGTCCAGTATGTATAGCAGCAGGGACTGTGGGTGTAACAATGGTATTGATGTCCTCATCAGTGCTGAAATTTATTGTCACTTGTTACTATGGAAAACAATCCTTTGAGGGGTTTGTTTGGGGTATCTTCACCTCGACTGGAACCACAATTAGCTACCCCTCAACCTAGTGTACCTACTGAAAATATTGAATTTGAAATTCCTTTGGGTATGATAGAACAACTACTAGCTAATCCTTATGCGGGAGATGGAACCGAACATCCTGATATGCACTTGATATATGTGGAACAAATTTGTGGATTGTTTAAGCTTGCAGGTTTACCCGGACATGAAGTTAAGAAGAAGGTTTTCCCTTTATCTTTGAAGGGAAAAGCATTGGCATGGTATAGGCTATGCGATGATTTTGGATTTTGGAATTGGAACCAATTGAAATTGGAATTTCACCAAAGAATTTATCCTATGCATCTAGTTCATCGTGATCACAATTACATATATAATTTTTGGCCTCGTGAAGGAGAAAGTATCGCTCTAGCTTGGGGGAGGCTTAAGTCAATGTTATATTCATGCCCCAATCATGAGCTCTCAAGAGAAATTATTATTCTGAATTTTTATGCTTGACTTTCTCGTGATGGTTAATCTATGCTCAATAATTCTTGTACTGGTTCTTTTATGAAGAAGACTATTGAATTCCGGTGGGATCTTTTGGAAAGAATTAAACGCAACTCTGAAGATTGGGAACTCGATGAAGGTAAAGAGTCGGGTATTAAGCTTAAGTATGATTGTGTTAAATCTTTTATGAATACCGATGCTTTTCAAAAGTTTAGCGCTAAATATGGACTTGACTCTAAGATAGTAGCCTCCTTTTGTGAATCATTTTCTACTCATGTTGATCTCCCTAAGGAGAAGTGGTTTAAATATCTGTTAAGGAACGTAGCATGCAATTTCAAAAAAAAATCCTACGCTCACGCAAGATTTATCTAGGAGATGCATAGCAACGAGAGGGTGAGAGTGTGTCCACGTACCCTCATAGACCGAAAGCTGAAGCGTTAAGTTACGCGGTTGATGTAGTCGAACGTCTTCGCGATCCAACCGATCAAGTACCGAATGTACGACACCTCCGAGTTCAGCACACGTTCAGCTCGATGATGTCCCTCGAACTCTTGATCCAGCATAGGATCGAGGGAGAGTTTCGTCAGCACGATGGCGTGGTGATGTGATCCGCGCAGGGCTTCGCCTAAGCACTATGTGAATATGCCCGGAGGAGTAAACCGTGGAGAGAGACGCCGCACACGGCTTGGAACAATTGGTATGTCTCCAAGGGGTGCCCTGCCCATGTATATAAAGGAGGGAGAGGAGGAGGCCGACCACCAGGGGCGCGCCAAGGGGGGAGTCCTACTAGGACTCCACTCCTAGTAGGATTCGGCCCCCTTTTTCCTTCTCGTGGAGGGGGAAAGAGGGAAGGGAGAGGGAAGAGGGGAAGGAAAGGGAGGCGCGGCCCCTCCCCTAGTCCAATTCGGACTCCTGATGACCCACAAGTATAGGGGATCAATTGTAGCTCTTTTCGATAAGTAAGAGTGTCGAACCCAACGAGGAGCAGAAGGAAATGACAAGTGGTTTTCAGCAAGGTAATGTCTGCAAATGCTAAAATTGTAAGTAGCGGAGTATTTTGATAGCGAGATAATTTGTAACAAGCAATTAACAATAATAGTAACAAAAGTGTAGCAAGGTAGCCCAATCCCTTTGAGGCAAAGGACATGCCAAAACGGTCTCTTATGATAAGGAAAGCGTTCTTGAGGGTACACGGGAATTTCATCTAGTCACTTTCATCATGTTGGCTTAATTCGTGTTCGGTACTTTGATAATTTGATATGTGGGTGAACCGGTGCTTAGGTGCTATTCTTACTTGAACAAACCTCCTACTTATGATTAACCCTCCCGCAAGCATCCACAACTATGAGAGAAGTATTAAGAATAAATTCTAACCATAAACTTTTGGATCCAATCGGTCCCTTACGGAATAGCGCATAAACTCGGGTTTAAGCTTCTGTCACTCTCGGAACCCATCATCTAATTGCTACTCCACAATGCATTCCCTTAGGCCCAAATATGGTGAAGTGTCATGTAGTCAACGTTCACAAGACATCACTAAGAGAATCACAACATACATACTATCAATATATCGAAGACATATCAAATTCACATGATTACTTGCAACATGATTTCTCCCGTGACCTCAAGAACAGAAGTAACTACTCACAAATGATAAACATGCTCATGATCAGAGGAGTGTTAAATAACATATTGGATCTGAACATATAATCTTCCACCAAATAAACCATATAGTAATCAACTATAAGATGTAATCAACACTACTAGTCACCCACAAGCACCAATCTATAATTTCGGTAACAAGATTGAACACAAAGAGATGAACTAGGGTTTGAGAGTGTAACATCCCAAATTTTCAATTTGGAATGTTATACATTAGAGCATCATGCATATCATATTTTATTTTGCATTTTGGTTGATCCTAGAAATTCTACGCAACTCAATGACCCACGGAGAGACTTGGGGATTTCGTTATTTTCATATTTGAGTTTTCTCAAATTTTGAGAATAGGATCATTTGATTTTATTTATTTTATCATCAATTATTTCTACTACAAAAATATGAGAGAGGGAATAAAATGACTTTCCCAAAATAAAGAAATATTGAGGATTTAATAATAAAATCAAATAAGCTTTTATTTCAGATTTTTTCGGTGTTTTATTTGAATTTAGGAAAAATGTGCGTTTTTCAAAATTGCATTTAGGTCCCAAATAATTGTTCACCTTATGCGGCTTGATTTTAGAAGCCCGTGAAAATTTATTTCGGAATTTTTGGAGTCCGTTTAGTATTTATTTTTATTTTTCTTCCGAGCGGAATAATTTAAAAAAATGCGAACCGACCTACGGGCCGTGTCCGACTAGGACTCCGGCCCGAGGGGGGGCTTTATAAGCCAGGGCAGCCCACCCCGAGGGAAACCCTAGCCAGCCCCCAGACCAGCCGCCGCCCCGCCCTAGCCGCCGCCGCCGTCCGCCGCCGTCGCCGGATCCCGCCGCCGAGGTTCGTCGTGCCTCGTTTTCCGTGCCGAAAAAAGAGGAAAAAAAGATCAGCGTTCGTCGTTTTTCTTTTTCTCGGATTAAATCCACGATTTTTCTGATCGCGATTCCTGATCCGATTTTCGTTTTAGTGTAACTTTTCGCTCGTTTATCGGAATCAGGCGATTCAAGCGCTTAGAGTTTCGTCTCGAAACCCTCTATCTGTTTAACCAACTTAAACAAGATTTTGCTACTATAAAATTTGCCCTAGATCCAGATTACTAGAACGAAGTTGTTTTCTTTCGCCGTTTGATTTTCGTTGCTTCGTTTGATTTGATTCTTTTTGCCAACCGGAGTTCTTAAGTTGAACCTTCTGGTTAGATCTCTTATTTGAGTTTTACCTGTGCATTAGATGAGTACTTATTGTATGCTTGTTTGTTTGTTTGCGATAGAGTACCCGGAGTACGCCGCCTGTTACTTCGAACCGCTAGGTTTCGCGGATCATCAGCAAGGCAAGTAACACTTTGATCATACCTTTTCTACTACCCAGTTTTATTGCATTAGATCAATCCTCACACATTGCATGATTAGGATCTAATTAAATTGTGGGATGGGAAGTAGATGAGGTAGTACCTATTACCTGTTATTACCAAACCTTTGGGAGTTACTTCTACGTTTGCTTATTATGCCATGCTATGCTAGTAGACGTGGATTGGGTGAGTGATATCCATGACAGCTGTGAGATTGTTAATTAATGGTTTATCTAAGGTGGCAACTTAAACACACATCTGGGTGGATTGAGGCACCTGGGTATTCCAGGACTTGCCTGTTTTCTTTTGGACCGCCACCCAGGCTCAAAGGGATCATGAGACTATTCATACTAGAAACTTCCGTGTGCAGCCACAAGCTATTATGGGCTCTAGCATAGTTGACTAAGTCGTGCAAACTCTTACAGTGGTAGACTAGCAGATGCAGGGGATATAGGTGGTACGGTCTACCCGATCGTAAGGTGCTAGCGCTTCTGAAAGACTATGTCTCGGTCATCCGTCTTCTCAAACACCATGTAGTGCGAGAAACCAAACGGAGGCGATCGAGTCTTGTGGGGGAAAAGTGCGCAAACCTCTGCAGAGTGTAATAAACTAATCATGGTTAGCCGTGTCCCCGGTTATGGACATCTTGAGTATCTAGTACCTGGATTTTCATGTGAATCTCAACATGTTACTCTAAATTAATTTTGTTGGGTGTTTTAATGATGATGCTTAATTGGGATTGAGAATGCTGTCAACCATTCTCAATGTTTAACAACCACCATGATAGTAATTAAATTTATTCCTTTGAAGTAGGGAAAAATTGGCTTTACGCAAAACTGTAACCATAGAGCTTTCCACCAGCCAAATATGCATTATAGTATAGCTGTTTCATTCCATTACTCTCTATGTGTTACTTGCCAGCATATTCCATGTGCTGACCCGTTTCGGGCTGCAACGTTAATGTTGCAGACTTTTCAGACGACGATTAAGGAGTTTTTAGGTCGTGGTTCTATACTCAGTGATGCCGTTGGAGTTGATGGACTCACTTATCTTCCAAGCCTTCCGCTGTTATCGTTATTAGATGGCCTTAAGCCATATTTATTGTAATAAGTTCTCTTATGAGACACTCGATGTAATAAGTGTGTGATTGCTACTCTGCTATAAATCCTCCGAGTACTGTGTGGTGTCAGCATTACTGATCCAGGGATGACACCGGAGCACAGAGATCAGACTTTGAGGTCTGGTCGCTAGAGATGGTATCAGAGCACACGTTGACTGTAGGACACGACCACTAAAGAGACCTAGATCACTATTCCTCTCTTCTCTTCTGACCTCTCATCTTTTCTACTCTTTAGGATGGGATGAAAGGACAAGTTCACACAACCGGATGAAGATACACCCTTTGGACGACACTTGAAGGAAGTCACTAGATACTGAACATAGGAGTACCAAGCTTCACGGGAACCTACAACGCCACTTTACCTGAAGAAGAGCGCTGGATGATTCAAGTTCAAGTTCCAGGAAGGACGTTCATGCCAGTCACTGAGCCCATAGAGTTTTCTTTTGATGCACCAACTTGGAGTCTAGGAAAGAGCATGGCAGCTCACATCGCCATGGGACGCATTGGAGAAGTCTACCGCAAGGATCTCAAGGATACTATCTACCAGATTTGTGGGCGCCGAGATGAACACTGGGAGATGATCAGCACCAGGAAGGATAGATCAATTGCAGCTTTTATCCAGGAGCTAAACCAGCACATTCGACGACAGGAGAACCAGATGTGCGCCGACATGATAGATCTGAAGAAGGCTAAGACTAGAATCAAGGAACTGGAGGAAGAACTCAAGGCTACACGTGAAGATTATGAAGAGGAAATTGAAGTATTGGTGGAGAAGAATGACGACCTGATCAAGAAGATTGGAATATTTATGGGAGCCCTACACTAGATGAAGACGAGAACCCAGGAAATTAGCCCGGAAGACTACATCATCATCGACGGCACCGACTCGGAACCAGATAGTAGCGATGATGACTATGTTGATGAAGCTGGAGCAGATATCATGGAGTCACGACCGAAGAATATTTCTAGTAGACCACCTCATCAGTAGTAGTAGTCCACCATGTAAATATAGTAGTCCGAGCACTTTTGCGATAGATAGATCGATTGTATGCCCTTGTTTGATTGATTGAAGTGAATTGTTTGTTTTTGCCTCATGTGCATATGGGTAGTGTTTTCTCTTTAGACCCCCTCTATTCTATATCTCATCTTTTCTTAAACCCTCAGATGCCTCGAGACGTGACCCCGGATTTACCTTCCCACGGAGCTCACCCAGTTGATCCAGCAGCAGAACACATTGATGCAGTTGCTAGTCCAGAATCAGAATCAAGGGAACACAACAACAACCACCAACCACTGTTGACCACTTAGCCCGTTTTCTTAGGCTGATCCGCCGGTGTTTTCCAGTAGCACGCCGCGATAGTAGCAGATGATTGGCTTCCGCAAGACAGCTAGGGAGTTGACCACAGCAGGATGCACAGATGCGGAGAAGGTGAAGTTTGCCGCACATCAGTTAGAGGGACCCCCGTAGCATCATGGTGGGAGAATTTCACAGCCACTTCCCAGTCGACACTGTCATGGGACAGTTTCAAGCAGGCTTTTCGTAACTACCCATGTTTCAACAGGAGCTATGGCCATGAAGAAGCTTGAGTTTCGCAACTTGCGCCAAGGAGGACGGACAGTTAGCCAGTATGTGGAGGAATTTAGTAAGTTAGCACGTTATGCACCAGATGACGTCGCTACGGATGCAGCGAAGCAGGAGAAGTTTTTAGAAGGACTGAATGATGAGTTGAGCATGCAGTTGATGGTAGCAACCTTCAACAACTACCAGGAGTTGGTAGATCGTGCTCTTATGATTGAAGGGAAGCAGCAACAAATTGAGAATCGCAAGAGGAAGTATGGACAAGGAAAGTACAATTCAGGAGCTCAGCAGAAGCCACGTTTTACCCCTAGACCGGGAGGACATTTTCAGCATACCCATGGAGGAGGTAGCTCGCACAATCACAATGGCACCAAGAATGGTAATGGCAATGGAGGAAGCAACGGCCAGAACCGCACCAACCCCTCAACCCCAGCCAAGAAGGACTTGAGCCAAGTCACTTGCTTTAAGTGTTCGAAGACCGGACATTATGCCAATGAATGTCCTGAATTACAAAATGGAAATAGCAATGGAAGTTCTGGGAAGAAGCCGAACCCTTTCAACAGGGGACAGGTGAACCACGTTAGCGTGGAGGAGGTTGAAGCTCAGCCTGATGCAGTAATAGGTAAGTTTTTGGTTAAGTCATTTACTGCACTCGTTCTTTTTGATACTGGTGCATCGCATTCATACATCTCAAGGGGATTTGTGGATAAGTATAACCTACCAACCCAAGCCCTTAGGTCACCCATGTTAGTAACCTCGCCTGGAGCAGAGTATGTGGCTAGTCTATGGTGTGATCGGTTACCATTAAGGATTGGTAACTATGTTTTTCCCTCAGACCTAATAGTATTGGAATCTCAAGGATTGGATGTGATATTAGGCATGGATTGGTTATCAAAGTATGAAGGGAATATTGAATGTGCTAGTAAGTCAATTTTGCTTACCCCACCAGAAGGGAGAAGGATCAAGTATGTATCCCGGCATGTGCCAAAGAGGACTCAAGTAAATTGCCTAACAGGAGTTGTGCAGGAGGAAGTACCAGTGGTAAGGGATTTCCCTGATGTATTTCCAGAGGAGTTGCCAGGCATGCCACCGGATAGAGATATTGAGTTTTTGATTGAGCTATTGCCAGGCACAGGGCCAATATCAAAGAGACCATATAGGATGCCAGCAAAGGATTTGGTGGAAATTAAGAAGCAGATTAAGGAGTTACTGGATAAAGGATATATTCGCCCAAGTTCTTCGCCTTGGGGATCACCAGTACTTCTAGTGGAGAAGAAGGATGGATCGTTAAGGATGGTTGTTGATTATCGAGGATTGAATGAAGTAACGATCAAGAACAAGTACCCACTACCAATGATCAACGATCTGTTTGATCGATTGCAAGGAGCTAAGGTATTTTCCAAGATCGATCTGCGATCAGGATACCACCAGTTGAAGATTCGAGAACAGGATATTCCGAAGACAGCTTTTACCACCAGGTATGGGCTGTACGAGTATACCGTTATGTCATTTGGTCTGACTAACGCACCTGCCTATTTTATGAACATGATGAACAAAGTGTTTATGGAGTTTTTGGATAAGTTCGTCGTAGTGTTCATTGATGATATCCTGGTTTATTCGAAGAATGAAGAGGAAGCATAAGGAGCATTTGCGTTTGGTACTTGGAAAGCTCAGAGAACATCAATTATATGCCAAGTTCAGCAAATGTGAGTTTTGGTTGAAGGAAGTAGGATTCCTCGGACATGTTATATCTGGAGAAGGTATAGCAGTAGATCCCGCTAAAGTTGAAACCGTGACCAAGTGGGAAGCCCCAACAACAGTTGGAGAGATCCGGAGTTTTCTTGGACTCGCAGGATACTACCGGAGATTTATTGAGAATTTCTCAAAGATTGCGAAGCCTATGACGGAGTTGTTGAAGAAAGATACCAAGTTCATATGGACAGAGGAATGTGAGGCTAGTTTCCAGGAGTTGAAGAAACGTTTGGTTACCTCACCAGTGTTGATTTTGCCAGACCAGACCAAGGATTATGAGGTGTATTGCGACGCTTCACGTCGAGGACTTGGAGCAGTGCTTATGCAGGAAGGGAGAGTTGTTTCATATGCCTCAAGACAACTGAAACCTCATGAGTTGAATTATGCCACGCATGATTTGGAGTTAGCAGCCGTAGTGCATGCTTTGAAAACATGGAGACATTTTCTCATTGGAAATCATTGTGAGGTGTACACGGATCATAAGAGTTTGAAGTACATTTTCACACAGAAGGAGTTGAATCTCAGACAAAGAAGATGGTTGGAGCTTATCAAGGATTATGATATGAAATTGCATTATCACCCCGGAAAGGCTAATGTAGTAGCAGACGCATTAAGCCGCAAGAGCCATGTCAATACGTTAATGACGGGAGAAATACCAAGGGAGTTAGCCGAAAATCTTCGTGGACTATGTTTGGAAATAGTTCCGAGAGGTTATGTAGCAGCATTGGAGATTCAGTTAACTTTGATGGATAAAATCAGGGAAGCTCAGAAAGCTGACAAAGAGATTGCCGCTATAAAGGAGAAGCTGAGCAAAGGAAAAGCTAAAGGATTTCGTGAGGATGAGCACGACACCATATGGTTTGAAGACCGTGTTTACGTGCCCAATGACCCAGAGATCAGGAAGTTGATACTGCAAGAGGCACACGACTCACCATATTCGATTCAGCCAGGAAACACCAAGATGTATTTGGATTTGAAGGATATTTTCTGGTGGACCGGAATGAAGAAGGTTATTGCGGAGTATGTAGCAGTTTGTGATGTATGCTAGAGAGTAAAGGCAGAGCATCAGAAGCCAACAGGATTGTTACAACCATTGCCGATACCCGAATGGAAGTGGGATAAGTTAGGCATGGATTTTATCACGGGATTGCCCAGGACTCGTTCAGGCTATGACTCGATTTGGTTTGTAGTTGATCGATTGACGAAAGTAGCTCATTTCATCCCAGTAAAGACCACTTACACCAGTGCTAAGTTGGCAAAGATATACATGACCAAAATAGTGTGTCTGCATGGAGTTCCAAGGAGTATCGTATCGGATAGAGGAACCCAGTTTACCTCAAAGTTCTGGAAGCAGTTGCACGAAACTTTGGGTACCAGGCTAGAATTCAGTACAGCTTTTCATCCACAGACAGATGGACAGACCGAGAGAGTTAATCAGATTTTGGAGGATATGCTGAGAGCTTGTGCGCTAGATTATGGATCTAGTTGGGACAATAATTTGCCATATGCAGAGTTCTCTTACAACAATAGTTACCAAACCAGTTTGAAGATGGCCCCTTTCAAAGCATTGTACGGAAGGAGGTGCAGGACACCGTTGTCATGGGACGAAGTTGGAGACCGCCAGTTGTTTGGACCTGACTTGATTAAAGAGTCTCAACAGAAGGTGAAGTTGATTCGAGATAGGCTCAAGGTAGCCCAGTCTAGACAGAAAAGTTATGCAGATTCTAAACGAAAGGAGACAGTTTACGAAGTCGGAGATAGAGCTTATCTTCGAGTATCTCCACTTCGAGGAACAAAGCGTTTTGGAGTTAAAGGGAAGTTAGCGCCACGATTTGTAGGACCATATCGAGTTTTGGAGCGTATGGGAGAAGTGGCCTACAAGTTGGAATTGCCCAAAGGATTGTCAGGAGTTCATGATGTGTTCCACGTTTCTCAGTTAAAGAAATGTCACGCGGAGATGGATGACATACCGTTGAGAGACACAGTGCCTTTGGAAACTATTCAGTTGGATAATGATTTGACCTACGAGGAGAAACCAGTCAAGATTCTCGAGTTTGCCAACCGAGTTACTCGCAGCAAGGTTATCAAGTTGTGCAAAGTTCAGTGGAGCCACCACACAGAGGATGAAGCCACCTGGGAGCGAGAGGAAGATTTGCTCAAAGACCACCCTCACCTATTTTCTAGCCAACCCGAATCTCGAGGGCGAGATTCATCTTAAGGGGGGTAGGTTTGTAACATCCCAAATTTTCAATTTGGAATGTTATACATTAGAGCATCATGCATATCATATTTTATTTTGCATTTTGGTTGATCCTAGAAATTCTACGCAACTCAATGACCCACGGAGAGAGTTGGGGATTTCGTTATTTTCATATTTGAGTTTTCTCAAATTTTGAGAATAGGATCATTTGATGTTATTTATTTTATCATCAATTATTTCTACTACAAAAATATGAGAGAGGGAATAAAATGACTTTCCCAAAATAAAGAAATATTGAGGATTTAATAATAAAATCAAATAAGCTTTTATTTCAGAGTTTTTCGGTGTTTTATTTGAATTTAGGAAAAATGTGCGTTTTTCAAAATTGCATTTAGGTCCCAAATAATTGTTCACCTTGTGCGGCTTGATTTTAGAAGCCCGTGAAAATTTATTTCGGAATTTTTGGAGTCCGTTTAGTATTTCTTTTTATTTTTCTTCCGAGCGGAATAATTTAAAAAAAATGCAAACCGACCTACGGGCCGTGTCCGACTAGGACTCCGGCCCGAGGGGGGGCTTTATAAGCCGTGGCAGCCCACCCCGAGGGAAACCCTAGCCAGCCCCCAGCCCAGCCGCCGCGCCGCCCTAGCCGCCGCCGCCGTCGTCCGCCGCCGCCGCCGGATCCCGCCACCGAGGTTCGTCGCGCCTCGTTTTCCGTGCCGAAAAAAAAGAGAAAAAAAAGATCGGCATTCGTCGTTTTTCTTTTTCTCGGATTAAATCCGCGATTTTTCTGATCGCGATTCCTGATCCGATTTTCGTTTTAGTATAACTTTTCGCTCGTTTATCGGAATCAGGCGATTCAAGTGCCTAGAGTTTCGTCTCGAAACCCTCTATAAGTTTAACCAACTTAAACAAGATTTTGCTACTGTAAAATTTGCCCTAGATCCAGATTACTAGAACAAAGTTGTTTTCTTTCGCCGTTTGATTTTCGTTGTTTGGTTTGATTTGATTCTTTTTGCCAACCGGAGTTCTTAAGTTGAACCTTCTGGTTAGATCTCTTATTTGAGTTTTACCTGTGCATTAGATAATTACTTATTGTATGCTTGTTTGTTTGTTTGCGATAGAGTACCCGGAGTGCGCCGCCTGCTACTTCGAATCGCTAGGTTTCGCGGATCATCTGCAAGGCAAGTAACACTTTGATCATACCTTTTCTACTACCCAGTTTTATTGCATTAGATCAATCCTCACACATTGCATGATTAGGATCTAATTAAATTGCGGGATGGGAAGTAGATGAGGTAGTACCTATTACCTGTTATTATCAAACATTTGGGAGTTACTTCTACGGTTGCTTATTATGCCATGCTATGCTAGTAGACGTGGATTGGGTGAGTGATATCCATGACAGATGTGAGATTGTTAATTAATGGTTTATCTAAGGTGGCAACTTAAACACACATCTGGGTGGATTGAGGCACCTGGGTATTCCAGGACTTGCCTGTTTTCTTTTGGACCGCCACCCAGGCTCAAAGGGATCATGAGACTATTCATACTAGAAACTTCCGTGTGCAGCCACAAGCTATTATGGGCTCTAGCATAGTTGACTAAGTCGTGCAAACTCTTACAGTGGTAGACTAGCAGATGCAGGGGATATAGGTGGTACGGTCTACCCGATCGTAAGGTGCTAGCGCTTCTGAAAGACTATGTCTCGGTCATCCGTCTTCTCAAACACCATGTAGTGCGAGAAACCAAACGGAGGCGATCGAGTCTTGTGGGGAAAAGTGCGCAAACCTCTGCAGAGTGTAACAAACTAATCATGGTTAGCCGTGTCCCCGGTTATGGACATCTTGAGTATCTAGTACCTGGATTTTCATGTGAATCTCAACATGTTACTCTAAATTAATTTTGTTGGGTATGTTTAATGATGATGCTTAATTGGGATTGAGAATGCTGTTAACCATTCTCAATGTTTAACAACCACCATGATAGTAATTAAATTTTATTCCTTTGAAGTAGGGAAAAATTGGCTTTACGCAAACTGTAACCATAGAGCTTTCCACCAGCCAAATATACATGTAGTATAGCTGTTTCATTCCATTACTCTCTATGTGTTACCTTGCCAGCATATTCCATGTGTTGACCCGTTTTCGGGCTGCAACGTTAATGTTGCAGACTTTTCATACGACGATTAAGGAGTTTTTAGGTCGTGGTTCTATACTCAGTGTTGCCGTTGGAGTTGATGGACTCACTTATCTTCCAAGCCTTCCGCTGTTATCGTTATTAGATGGCCTTAAGCCATATTTATTGTAATAAGTTCTCTTATGAGACACTCGATGTAATAAGTGTGTGATTGCTACTCTGCTATAAATCCTCCGAGTACTGTGTGGTGTTAGCATTACTGATCCAGGGATGACACCGGAGCACAGAGATCAGACTTTTTGAGGTCTGGTCGCTACAGAGAGAGGATGGTGCTATTGAAGATGTTGATGGAGATTACCCTCCCCAAGATGGGAGAGTTGTTGGTGATGATGATGACGATGATTTCCCCCTCTGGGAGGGAAGTTCTCCCGTGGAATCGCTCCGTTGGAGGGGAAAAATGCTCCTGCCCAAGTTCCGCCTCGAGGTGGCAGCGCTCCGCCCTGAAAGTCATCTCCTTATTTTTTTCTAGGTCAAAACGACTTATATACCAGAAATGGGCACCAGAGGTGGGTCTTGGTGAGCACAACCCACCAGGGCGCGCATGGGCTCCCTGGCACGCCCAGGTGGGTTGTGCCCACCTAGTGGGCCCCCTCTGGTAGTTATTTGCTCCAATATTCCTCAAATATTCCATCAAAATTCTCCGTGAAGTTTCAGCTTGTTTGGAGTTGTGCAGAATAGGTAGCCTGACGTAGCTTTTCCGGTCCAGATTTCCAGCTGTCGGAATTCTCCCTCTTTGTGTATACCTTGCATACTATGAGAGAAAAGGCATTAGAACTAATCCAAAAAGCATTATTATGGATAAAAACATCATAAATAATAGTAAGAAAACATGATGCAAAATGGACGTATCAACTCCCCCAAGCTTAGACCTTGCTTGTCCTCAAGCGAAAACCAAAATCGAAAAACATGTTCACATGCTTTGAGAGAGAGGTGTTGATAAAACCAAAATACGAACATAGAAGCATCATGTTGATTATTATAACAAAAACAAAACTAAACATGAGACTTTTATCATAGAACTTTTATCATATACTTCTCATGAATAAGTAACAATTCATCACACAATTGAAGTATAAAGCAAAAACTCTACTAAAAACCAACAAACTATGTTCTCAGTGAACTTTTCAACTATAATTCATCATATTTTCAGGAAGGGTGACGTATCGGAGCCTTTAGGCAAGTCTACATACTCAACCATCATATAGTCTTCTATGATTGCTAACACTCACCGCGTACACATGAGCAAAACGTTTCAACCAGATGCAAAAAAAATTAGGGGCTTATAGTTTCACCTCCCAACGTATTCACCTCAAGGGTGATGTCAACAATAATAACTCATGCTATCTATATTCAACTGGACATATGTGCCTAGATCTTTCCTCACCACATGATTCTTGCCAAAGGAGAAAAATAAAAAGGAATAGAAGGAAAACTTTGACTCTTTGCATAAAAGTAAATACATAAAAGTAAAAAATAGGCCCTTCGCAGAGGGGAGCAGAGGTTGCCATGCACTTATTTGTTTGTATGCTCAACCCCTTAGTGAAAAAGAACGTCACGTTGCATTGCCCCTTGTGATAGAGACCTTTATTATGCAATATGTCGCTTTTATTCTTCACCATCACAAGTTCTTGCGACGCTCAATTTTCTCTTACACTAAATGATCTCACATTTTTAGAAGCAATTTTTATTGCCTTTTTACACTGATGACAACTTACTTGAGGGATCTTGCTCAATCCCTAGGTAGGTATGGTGCACTCTTGAAAATAAGATTCGGGTTTAAGGGTTTTTGGATGCACAAGTAGTATCTCTACTTAGTGCAAAAATTTTGGCTAGCAAAGATAGGGGGCAAGCACCACATGTTAAAGGATCTATGACAATATGACTTCTGTGTGAATATAGACAAACATGAACCATTAGGTTGTCTTCCTTGTCCAACATCAACAATTTTGGCATATAATATTTTGATGAGGGCTCACAATCACAAAAGATTTCTAGGATAGTATATTTATATGTGAATCTTCTCTTCTATTATTAATTCTTTCATGAGTTGCATCATTGACTAATGCTATGTTTGTCAATCTCTAATAAAATTTTCTACTTATACTTTTTCTTATGTGGTGTCATCACCTACCATAGGATTGGTATATGATTCTTTTTCATTATTTATTTCCTTTCTCTTATTTTCAACATGGAAGTAAAGAAAGCAAAAACTCAAACTAAACTTTATTTTATAACTTGAACACGATTACAAGGATAGTCACTAAGCAAACTCTCAAAGAAGAAAGGATCAAACTAAACTTTTATTCTTCTAAGCAAAAGATCGAACTAAAATAAGTAAAGGTAAAAAGATAGTGGGATGATAAGATACCGGGGCACCTCCCCCAAGCTTGGCGGAAGCCAAGGGGAGTGCCCATACCTGATACTAAATTCTCCTTTGGTGGTGAAGAATTTGATGGTGGTGATGAAGCGATCCTGTCCTTCAGGATCAAGAGATTCTCCAATCGACGGATGATGCTCCGGAGATGGATGATATGCTCTTGATGCAGAATATTTTCGTGAGTGAGATACTTATTTTGTATGCGAACTATTTCAGTGACACGAAAATCTTCAATCTCAGCAGGAGTAAGGTGAGTAAGGTAGGCTTAAGGATATCTTCTTCTTCCTCCTCCTCGGCTAGCAGTGGTTGTGCTACCACTGGGGATGGATCTACGGTAGCTTCCTTGCCCTTGTCTCCCTTGACGGCGTCCGTAGGCTCCTCCCGCTTTATCTCGATCTTTATCAACCAAGCATCTTCTTCCATGTTGTTGGAGGAGCAGGAAGACATGATGCCTGGCTTGATAAATCTGACGAGAAACAGCAAGAAAAGAGAACAGAGGATTTCTCCGCGATATGGTGATCACACGTTCGGGAAATATATATAGATTTTTTATCTTGTGGGACAAGCATATGGTAGAAAAACGGAGTCCGGAAGGTGTCCCGGGTGGGCACAACCCACCTGGGCGCGCCAGGCACCTGGTGCGCCTGGTGTCTTGTGCCCACCAGGGTATGCTTCGTGGAAGTTTCTTTATTTCCTAAATTTTTAAATATTCCAAAACTGATAAAAAAATATTTTTGTGGATTTTTCGGAGTCCGTTTACTTACCATATCACATACCTCCTTATTTTC
Source organism: Triticum urartu (assembly GCF_003073215.2). Lineage (NCBI taxonomy): Eukaryota > Viridiplantae > Streptophyta > Magnoliopsida > Poales > Poaceae > Triticum > Triticum urartu. Next base: position 240,363,926 of record NC_053022.1, on the reverse strand, counting down.
ATGATTCTGGAGTGCTCCGGAAGGACTCTTTTATGTGTTCTTCCGGTGTCAAAGTTTGGATAATATTACTTTCAACATTAATGGGCGTACCTGAGATATAATGCTTTATTCGTTGTCCATTGACAACTTTCAGGTTAGTACCTTCGGAATTATTTATTTTGATGGCTCCAGACCAATAAACATCCTTGATGACATATGGGCCTTCCCATTTTGAGAGGAGTTTTCCTGCAAAAAATCTGAAACGAGAGTTGTACAAAAGAACACATTCTCTGACTTTAAACTCACGCTTTTGGATTCTTTTGTCATGCCATCTTTTAACTTTTTCTTTGAATAATTTTGCATTTTCATAAGCTTGGGTTCTCCATTCATCTAATGAGCTAATATCAAATAACCTCTTTTCACCGGCAAGTTTGAAATCATAATTGAGTTCTTTGATTACCCAATATGCTTTATGTTCTAACTCAAGAGGCAAATGCCAAGCTTTTCCATAAACCATTTTATAAGGAGACATACCCATAGGATTTTTATATGCTGTTCTATAAGCCCAAAGTGCATCATCTAATTTCTTAGACCAATTCTTCCTGGACCTATTGACAGTATTTTGCAAAATTAACTTTATTTCTCTATTGCTAAGTTCAACTTGACCACTAGACTGAGGATGATAAGGTGATGCAATTCTATGGTTGACATCATACTTGGCTAGCATTTTAAGGAAAGCACCATGAATAAAGTGTGAACCATCATTAGTCATTAAATATCTAGGGACTCCAAGCCTTGGAAAAATAACTTCCTTAAGCATTTTAATAGAGGTGTTGTGATCAGCACTACTGATTGGATTAGCTTCTACCCATTTAGTAACATAATCAACAACAACCAAAATATGTGCATACCCATTAGAGGAAGGAAAAGGTCCCATGTAATCAAATCCCCAAACATCAAATGGTTCAACAGAGAGTGAATAATTCATAGGCATTTCTTGTCGTTTACCGATATTACCTATCCTTTGACATTCATCACAAGATAAGACGAACTTACGGGCATCCTTGAAGAGAGTAGGCCAATAAAACCCAGATTGCAATACCTTGTGAGCAGTTCTATCTCCAGCATGATGCCCTCCATAAGCTTTGGAGTGACATTTACGTAGGATTTGTCCCTCTTCATGCTTAGGTACACACCATCTAATAATACCATCTACTCCTTTATAAAGATGTGGGTCATCCCAAAAGTAATGTCTTAAATCATAGAAGATTTTTTTTCTTTTGTTGGTATGTAAAGCCATGTGGTAAATATTTGGCAACAATGTAATTAGCATAATCAGCATACCAAGGAGTACTGTGAGCAACATTTATTGCAGCTAACTGCTCATTAGGAAAACTACCATCAATAGGTAGTGGGTCATCAAGCACATTTTCAAGCCCAGATAAATTATCAGCTTCTCGGCTCTCAGCTCCTTTTCTATCAACGATATGTAAATCAAATTCTTGTAATAAGAGAACCCATCGAATAAGTCTAGGTTTGGCATCTTTCTTTTCCATAAGATATTTAATAGCAGCATGGCCTGTGTGAACAGTTACTTTGGAATCAACAATATAAGGTCCAGATTTATCACAAGAAAACACAACTGCTAAGAATTCTTTTTCAGTAGTAGTATAATTTATTTGAGCATTGTCTAGAGTTTTACTAGCACAATGAATTACATTAAGTATCTTATCAATTCTTTGTCCTAGAACAACACCAACAACATAATCACTAGCATCACACATAATTTCAAAAGGCAAGTTCCAATCATGTGGTTGAACAATAGGTGCAGAAATTAAGGCTTTCTTGAGTGTTTCAAAGGCTTCTAAACAATCATCATCAAAAACAAAAGGAATATCCTTTTGCAAGAGACTAGTAAGAGGCCTAGAAATTTTTGAAAAGTCTTTGATAAATCTCCTATAGAAACCAGCATGACCTAAGAAACTACGAATACATTTTATATCTTTAGGACATGGCATTTTCTCAATTGCATCAACCTTAGCTTTGTCCACTTCAATACCTCTTTCAGAAATTTTATGACCCAAGACAATGCCTTCATTAACCATAAAGTGGCACTTCTCCCAATTCAAGACAAAATTTGTTTGTTCACATCTCTGCAAAACTCGATCAAGCTTGCTTAAACAATCACCAAAAGACTTCCCATAAACAGAAAAGTCATCCATGAAAACCTCAACAATCTTTTCACAAAAGTCAGAGAATATAGCGGTCATACATCTTTGAAAGGTAGCAGGCGCATTACATAAACCAAAAGGCATACGTCTATAAGCACAAGTAAAAGTGGCCTTTTCTTGATTAGGTTGAGAAACAGGTATTTGTGAAAAATCAGAATATCCATCAAGGAAGCAAAAATGTGTGCGCTTAGATAATCTTTCAAGCATGTGATCAATAAAAGGCAGAGGGGAATGATATTTTCTAGTTGCTTTGTTTAATTTTCTAAAATCAATTACCATTCTATAGCCTGTAACAATTCTTTGTGGAATAAGTTCATTCTTATCATTAGGAACAATAGTTATACCTCATTTCTTAGGGACACAATGAACAGGACTCGCCCATCTACTATCAGCTATAGGATAGATTATACCTGCCTCCAGAAGTTTTAATATTTCCGTTCTTACCACTTCTTTCATCTTGGATTTAACCGACGTTGGTGATCAACAATGGGTTTAGCATCAGGTTCCATATTAATTTTGTGCTGACATAGAGTGAGGCTAATGCCCTTTAAATCATAAAGAGTATATCCAATAATAGCTCAGTGCTTCCTTAGAACTATCAATAATCATTCTTCTTCATGTTTTGAAAGGTTAACACTAATAATAACTGTTGGGGAATGTAGTAATTTCAAAAAAAATTCCTACGCACACACAGGATCATGGTGATGCATAGCAACGAGAGGGGAGAGTGTGTCTATGTACCCTCGTAGACCGAATGCGGAAGCGTTAGCACAACGCGGTTGATGTAGTCGCACGTCTTCACGATCCGATCGATCCAAGTACCGAACGCACGGCACCTCCGAGTTCTGCACACATTCAACTTGATGACGTCTCGCGAGCTCCGATCCAGCAAAGCTTCACAGGAGAGTTTCGTCAGCACGACGGCGTGGTGACGGTGATGATGATTCTACCGATGCAGGGCTTCGCCTAAGCACTGCTATGATATAAATCGAGGTGGATTATGGTGGAGGGGGGCACCGCACACAGCTAAGAGATCAATGATCAATTGTGTGTCCATGGGGTGCCCCCTGTCCCCGTATATAAAGGAGCAAGGAGGAGGAGGCGGCTGGCCAGGGAGAGGCGCGCCAAGGGGGAGTCCTACTCCCACTAGGAGTAGGACTCCTCCTATTCCTAGTAGGAGTAGGAGAGGGGGAAGGAAAGGGAGAGGAGGAGAAGGAAAGAGAGGGCCAGCCCCCCTTACCCTAAACCAATTCGGTTTGGGCCTTGGGGGGGGGGTGCCCCACACTCCCCTTGCTGCCCTCTATTTCCACTAAGGCCCATGTAGGCCCATTAAGCCCCCGGGGGGTTCCGGTAACCCCCCCGGTACTCCGGTATATGTCCGAACCTTCCGGAACCTTTCCAGTGTCCGAATATAGTCGTACAATATATCGATATTTACGTCTCGACCATTTCGAGACTCCTCGTCATGTCTGTGACCATATCCGGGACCCCGAACTACCTTCGGTACATCAAAACACAAAAAATCATAATACCGATCGTCACCGAACTTTAAGCGTGCGGACCCTACGGGTTCGAGAACTATGTAGACATGACCGAGACACGTCTCTGGTCAATAACCAATAGAGGAACCTGGATGCTCATATTGGCTCCCACATATTCTACGAAGATCTTTATCGGTCAAACCGCATAACAACATACGTTGTTCCCCTTGTCATCGGTATGTTACTTGCCCGAGATTCGATCGTCGGTATCTCAATACCTAGTTCAATCTCGTTACCGGCAAGTCTCTTTACTCGTTCTGTAATACATCATCCCGCAACTAACTCATTAGTTACAATGCTTGCAAGGCTTATAGTGATGTGCATTACCGAGTGGGCCCAAAGATACCTCTCCGACAATCGGAATGACAAATCCTAATCTCGAAATACGCCAACTCGACAAGTACCTTCGGAGACACCTGTAGAGCACCTTTATAATCACCCAGTTACGTTGTGACGTTTGGTAGCACACAAAGTGTTCCTCTGGTAAACGGGAGTTGCATAATCTCATAGGCATAGGAACATGTATAAGTCATGAAGAAAGCAATAGAAACATACTAAACGATCAAGTGCTAAGCTAACGGAATGGGTCAAGTCAATCACATCATTCTCCTAATGATGTGATCATGTTAATCAAATGACAACTCATGTCTATGGCTAGGAAACATAACCATCTTTGATCAACGAGCTAGTCAAGTAGAGGCATACTGGTGACACTCTGTTTGTCTATTTATTCACACATGTATCATGTTTCCGGTTAATACAATTCTAGCATGAATAATAAGCATTTATCATGATATAAGGAAATAAAAAATAACTTTATTATTGCCTCTAGGGCATATTTCCTTCAGTCTCCCACTTGCACTAGAGTCAATAATCTAGATTACACAGTAATGATTCTAACACCCATGGAGCCTTGGCGCTGATCATGTTTTGCTCGTGGAAGAGGCTTAGTCAACGGGTCTGCAACATTCGGATCCGTATGTATCTTGCAAATCTCTATGTCTCCCACCTGGACTTGATCCCGGATGGAGTTGAAGCGTCTCTTGATGTGCTTGGTTCTCTTGTGAAATCTGGATTCCTTTGCCAAGGCAATTGCACCAGCATTGTCACAAAAGATTTGCATTGGACCCGATGCACTAGGTATGACACCTAGATCAGATATGAACTCCTTCATCCAGACTCCTTCATTTGCTGCTTCCAAAGCAGCAATGTACTCCGCTTCACATGTAGATCCCGCCATGACGCTCTGTTTAGAACTGCTCCAACTGATAGCTCCACTGTTTAATATAAACACGTATCCGATTTGCGATTTAGAATCGTCCGGACCAGTGTCAAAGCTTACATCAACGTAACCATTTACGATGAGTTCTTTGTCACCTCCATAAACGAGAAACATATCCTTAGTCCTTTTCAGGTACTTCAGGATGTTCTTGACCGCTGTCTAGTGATCCACTCCTAGATTACTTTGGTACCTCCCTGCTAAACTAATAGCAAGGCACACATCAGGTCTGGTACACAGCATTGCATACATGATAGAGCCTATGGCTGAAGCATAGGGAACATATTTCATTTTCTCTCTATCTTCTACAGTGGTCGGGCATTGAGTCTTACTCAACTTCACACCTTGTAATACAAGCAAGAACCCTTTCTTTGCCTATCCATTTTGAACTTCTTCAAAACTTTGTCAAGGTATGTGCTTTGTGAAAGTCCAATTAAGCGTCTTGATCTATCTCTATAGATCTTGATGCCCAATATGTAAGCAGCTTCACCGAGGTCCTTCATTGAAAAACTCTTATTCAAGTATCCTTTTATGCTATCTAGAAATTCTATATCATTTCCAATCAACAATATGTCATCCACATATAATATTAGAAATGCTACAGAGCTCCCACTCACTTTCTTGTAAATACAAGCTTCTCCAAAAGTCTGTATAAAACCATATGCTTTGATTACACTATCAAAGCATTTATTCCAACTCCGAGAAGCTTGCACCAGTCCATAAATGGATCACTGGAGCTTGCACACTTTGTTAGTACCTTTTGGATCGATAAAACCTTCAGGTTGCATCATATACAACTCTTCTTCCAGAAATCCATTCAGTAATGCAGTCTTTACATCCATTTGCCAAATTTCATAATCATAAAATGCGGCAATAGCTAACATGATTCGGATGGACTTAAGCATCGCTACGGGTGAGAAGGTCTCATCGTAGTCAACTCCTTGAACTTGTCAAAAACCTTTAGCAACAAGTCGAGCTTTGTAGACAGTAACATTACCATCAGCGTATGTCTTCTTCTTGAAGATCCTTTTTTCTCGATGGCTTGCCGATCATCGGGCAAGTCAACCAAAGCCCACACTTTGTTCTCATACATGGATCCCATCTCAGATTTCATGGCCTCAAGCCATTTTGCGGAATCTGGGCTCATCATCGCTTCCTCATAGTTCGTAGGTTAGTCATGGTCTAGCAACATGACCTGCAGAACAGGATTACCGTACCACTCTGGTGCGGATCTTACTCTGGTTGACCTACGAGGTTCGGTAGTAACTTGATCTAAAATTTCATGATCATCATCATTAGCTTCCTCACTAATTGGTGTAGGTGTCATAGGAACCGGTTTCTGTGATGAACTACTTTCCAATAAGGGAGCAGGTACAGCTACCTCATCTAGTTCAACTTTCCTCCCACTCACTTATTTCGAGAGAAACTCCTTCTCTAGAAAGGATCCATTCTTAGCAACGAATGTCTTGCCTTCAGATCTGTGATAGAAGGTGTACCCAACAATTTCCTTTGGGTATCCTATGAAGACACATTTCTCCGATTTGGGTTCGAGCTTATCAGGTTGAAGCTTTTTCACATAAGCATCGCAGCCCAAAACTTTAAGAAACGACAACTTTGGTTTCTTGCCAAACCATAGTTCATAAGGCGTCGTCTCGACGGAGTTTGATGGTGCCCTATTTAACGTGAATGCAGCCGTCTCTAAAGCATAACCCCAAAATGATAGCGGTAGATCAGTAAGAGACATCATAGATCATACCATATCCAGTAAAGTACGATTACGACGTTCGGACACACCATTATGCTGTGGTGTTCTGGGTGGCATGAGTTGCGAAACTATTCCGCATTGTTTCAAATGTAGACCAAACTCGTAACTCAAATATTCTCCTCCACGATCAGATCATAGAAATTTTATTTTCTTGTTACGATGATTTTCCACTTCACTCTGAAATTCTTTGAACTTTTCAAATGTTTGAGACTTATGTTTCATTAAGTAGATATACCCATATCTGCTCAAATCATCTGTGAAGGTGAGAAAATAACGATACCTGCCATGTGCCTCAGTATTCATTGGACCACATACATCGGTATGTATGATCTCCAACAAATCTGTTGCTTGCTCCATTGTTCCGGAGAACAGCGTTTTAGTCATCTTGCCCATGAGGCATGGTTCGCAAGTACCAAGTGATTCATGATCAAGTGATTCCAAAAGTCCATCAGTATGGAGTTTCTTCATGCACTTTACACCAATATGACCCAAACGGCAGTGCCACAAATAAGTTGCACTATCATTATCAACTCTGCATCTTTTGGCTTCAACATTATGAATATGTGTGTCACTACTATCGAGATTTAACACAAATAGATCACTCTTCAAGGGTGCATGACCATAAAATATATTACTCATATAAATAGAACAACCATTATTCTCAGATTTAAATGAATAACCGTCTCGCATCAAACAAGATCCAGATATAATGTTCATGCTCAACGCTGGCACCAAATAACAATTATTCAGGTCTAAAACTAATCCCGAAGGTAGATGTAGAGGTAGCGTGCCGATGGCGATCACATCGACTTTGGAACCATTTCCCACGCTCATCGTCACCTCGTCCTTAGCCAGTCTTCGCTTAATCCATAGTCCCTGTTTCGAGTTGCAAATATTAGCAACAACACCAGTATCAAATACCCAGGTGCTACTGCGAGCCCTGGTAAGGTACACATCAATAACATGTATATCACATATACCTTTGTTCACCTTGCCATCCTTCTTATCCGCCAAATACTTGGGGCAGTTCCGCTTCCAGTGACCAGTCTATTTGCAGTAGAAGCACTCAGTCTCAGGCTTAGGTCCAGACTTGGGTTTCTTCTCCTGAGCAGCAACTTGTTTGCTGTTCTTCTTGAAGTTCCTCTTTTTCTTCCCTTTACCCCTTTTCTTGAAACTGGTGGTCTTGTTGACCATCAACACTTGATGCTCCTTCTTGATTTCTACCTCTGCTGCCTTTAGCATTGCGAAGAGCTCGGGAATTGTTTTATTCATCCCTTGCATATTATAGTTCATCATGAAGTTCTTGTAGCTTGGTGGCAGTGATTGAAGAACTCTGTCAATGACACTGTCAACAGGAAGATTAACTCCCAGTTGAGTCAAGTGATTATGATACCCAGACATTCTGAGTATATGTTCACTGATAGAACTATTCTCCTCCATCTTGCAGCTATAGAACTTATTGGAGACTTCATATCTCTCAATCCAGGCATTTGCTTGAAATATTAACTTCAACTCCTGGAACATCTCATATGCTCCATGACGTTCAAAACATCGTTGAAGTCCCGGTTCTAAGCCATAAAGCATGGCACACTGAACTATCGAGTAGTCATCAGCTCTACTCTGCCAGATGTCCTTAATGTCATCAGCAGCATCTGCAGCAGGCCTGGCACCCAACGGTGCTTCCAGGTGATAACCCACAAGTATAGGTGATTGCAACAGTTTTTGAGGGTATAGTATTCAACCCAAATTTATTGATTCGACACAAGGGGAGCCAAAGAATATTCTCAAGTATTAGCAGCTGAGTTGTCAATTCAACCACACCTGGAAACTTAGTATCTGCAGCAAAGTATTTAGTAGCAAAGTAATATGATAGTAGTGGTAATGGTAGCAAAAGGTAACAGTAGTAAAAGTAATGTTTTTGGTATTTTGTAGTGATGATAGCAATAGCAACGGAAAAGTAAATAAGCGAAGAACAATATGTGGAAAGCTCGTAGGCAATGGATCAGTGATGGAGAATTATGGCGGATGCGGTTCATCATGTAACAGTCATAACCTAGGGTGACACAGAACTAGCTCCAATTCATCAATGTAATGTAGGCATGTATTCCGAATATAGTCATACGTGCTTATGGAAAAGAACTTGCATGACATCTTTTGTCCTACCCTCCCGTGGCAGCGGGGTCCTTATGGAAACTAGGGGATATTAAGGCCTCCTTTTAATAGAGAACCAGAACAAAGCATTAACACATAGTGAATACATGAACTCCTCAAACTACGGTCATCACCGATAAGTATCCCGATTATTGTCACTTCAGGGTTAACGGATCATAACACATAATAGGTGACTATAGACTTGCAAGATCAGATCAAGAACACTCATATATTGATGAAAACATAATAGGTTCAGATCTGAAATCATGGCACTCTGGCCCTAGTGACAAGCATTAAGCATAGCAAAGTCATAGCAACATCAATCTCAGAACATAGTGGACACTAGGGATCAAACCCTAACAAAACTAACTCGATTACATGATAGATCCCATCCAACCCATCACCGTCCAACAAGCCTACGATGGAATTACTCACACACGGCGGTGAGCATCATGAAATTGGTGATGGAGGATGGTTGATGATGACGATGGCGACGGATTCCCCTCTTCGAAGCCCTGAACGGACTCCAGATCAGCCCTCCCGAGAGGTTTTAGGGCTTGGCGGCGGCTCCGTATCGTAAAACGCGATGATTTCTTCTCCCTGATTTTTTTCTCCCCGAAACACAATATATGGAGTTGGAGTTGGAGTCGGAGAGGCAACAGGGGGCCCACGAGGTAGGGGCCGCGCCCTAGGGGGCAGGCACGCCCCCACCCTCGTGGAGAGGTGGTGGCCCCCCTGGCCTTCATCTTTTGCAGGTATTTTTCATATTTTTTGAAAAGTTGCTCCGTGAAGTTTCAGGTCATTCCGAGAACGTTTGTTCCTGCACATAAATAACACCATGGTAATTCTGCTGAAAACAGTGTCAGCCCGGGTTAGTTCCATTCAAATCATGCAAGTTAGAGTCCAAAACAAGGGCAAAAGTGGTTGGAAAAGTAGATACGTTGGAGACGTATCAACTCCCCCAAGCTTAAACCTTTGCTTGTCCTCAAGCAATTCAGTTGACAAACTGAAAGTGATAAAGAAAAACTTTTACAAACTCTGTTTGCTCTTGTTGTTGTAAATATGTAAAGCCAGCATTCAAGTTTTCAGCAAAGATTATAACTAACCACATTTGCAATAATGCATAGGTCTCAAGTTTACTCATATCAATAGCATAATCAACTAGCGAGCCATAATAATAAATCTCGGACGACAACACTTTCTCAAAACGATCATAATATGATATAACAAGGTGGTATCTCGCTAGCCCTTTCTGAGACCGCAAAACATAAATGCAGAGCACCTTTAAAGACCAAGGACTGACTAGACATTGTAATTCATGGTAAAAGAGATCCAGTCAAGTCATACTCAATGTAAACTAACAATAATGAATGCAAATGACAGCGGTGCTTTCCAAGTGGTGCTTTTTAATAAGAGGGTGATGACTCAACATGAAAGTAAATAGATAGGCCCTTCGCAGAGGGAAGCAGGGATTTGTAGAGGTGCGAGAGCTCGGTTTTGAAACAGAGGTGAATAATATTTTGAGTGGTATACTTTCATTGTCAACATAACAACCAAGAGATGGCGATATCTTCCATGCTACACACATTATAGGCAGTTCCCAAACAGAATGGTAAAGCTTATACTCCCCCTTCCACCAACAAGCATCAATCCATGGCTTGCTCGAAACAACAAGTGACTCCAAGTAACAAGAGTCCCATGGGGAGTTTTGTTTGCAATTATTTTGATTTAGTTTGCATAAAGCATGGGACTGGGCATCGCGGTGACCAGCCATTTATCTCATGAGTGAGGAGCGGGGTCCACTCCTCTTGAGAATAATCCGCCTAACATGGAAGATACAGACAGTCCTAGTTGATACATGAGCTATTCGAGCATACAAAATAGGATATTTATTTGAAAGCTTAGTGTTTGGCACATACAAATTTACTTGGAACGGTAGGTAGATACCGTATATAGGTAGGTATAGTGGACTCGTTTGGAATAACTTTGGGGTTTAAGGGATTGGATGCACAAGCAGTATTCCCGCTTAGTACATGTGAAGGCTAGCAAAAGACTGGGAAGCGACCAGCTAGAGAGTGACAATAGTCATGAACATGCATTAAAATTAATCAACACCGAATGCAAGCATGAGTAGGACATAATCCACCATGAACATAAATATCGTGAAGGCTATGTTGATTTTGTTTCAACTACATGCGTGAACATGTGCCAAGTCAAGTCACTTAAATCATTCAGAGGAGGATACCACCCTATCATACCACATCACAACTATCTCAATAGCATGTTGGCACGCAAGGTAAACCATTATAACTCATAGCTAATCAAGCATGGCACAAGAAACTATGATCTCTAGTTGTCATTGCAAACATGTTTATTCATAATAGGCTGAATCAGGAACGATGAACTAATCATATTTACAAAAACAAAAGAGGTCGAGTTCATACCAGCTTTTCTCATCTCAGCCAGTCCATCATATATCATCATAATTGCCTTTCACTTGCACGACCGAACGATGTGAATAATAATGATAGTGCACGTGCATTGGACTAAGCTGGAATCTGCATGCATTCAATAAATAGGAGAAGACAAGGCAATATGAGCTCTTTTGTCAGATAAACAATAATGCATATAAGAGCCACTTCAACAATTTAATTATGGTCTTCTCCTATCGACCCCCAAAGAGAAGAAAAGAAATAAAACTATTTACACGGGAAAGCTCCCAACAAGCAAAAGAAGAACAAGAAATATTTTTGGGTTTTCTTTTTAATTACTACTACAAGCATGGAAATTAAACTAACTAAAAGCTACAACTATTTTTTTGGTTTTTCTTAAGGTTTATCAAACACACAAGAAGAAAGCATAAAAAGGAAAATAAACTAGCATGGATGATACAATGAAAAAGTATGAGCACCGACATCTAGCAATGAGTGTGTGAACATAAATGTAATGTCGGTGGGAAATACGTACTCCCCCAAGCTTAGGCTTTTGGCCTAAGTTGGTCTATGGACACGGCTGGCCTAGCGGATATCCATAATAGTAGTTGGGGTCGTACTGAGAAGAAGAAGAGGAAGACTCCGCTTGCCACTGGCTGACAATCATCTCCGGATCCCACTGATAATTAGACTGTCGTGAAGGATCAACTTGTGGTTCCGGCTCTGGCTCCACGGCCGGTGAAGGGTTCCGGTAGGCATGAATAGCCTTCAATGGAACAAGGTACGTGCCTGAAGATAAATCAAACAAAGAAGGAGCAGGCAGGGTAATAGTCTCAGGATGATGTTTGTTAAAGAACAATTGATATTTAAGCTCTCCTTCCCTATTCTTAACAATAAAATCATGTGCCACCATACTTTTATAATCTAGATAAACACGAGGCAGCACTTTTTCTTCCTTCTCATAATGCCTAATAGGTATGTTAAAATGTGCAGCTAGGCGTGAAGCATAGATGCCTCCAAAGATGGGGCCCTTTGTATGGTTCATACTTAACCGTTTGGCAATAATGCCGCCCATACTAACAGAGTTATCACCATATAAACCGTGGAGCAAAATAATAATATCAGGGATACTAAGGTTTCCACAGTTTCCGCGACCAATTAAGCAACGACTAGCAAATAATGCAAAATAACGTAAAACAGGAAAATGTATGCTAGTGACTCGTGCATCGGAAACCTTCCTTGTTTCCCCTACAGTGATAGTACCAATGAACCCCTCCACATCATCGCGACGTGGTTCTTCTGTCTTGCCCTTAAAAGGGACTAAACAAACCTGAACAAAATTATAAAGTGACATCTCCTTATGCTCATCATATAAATGGAACTCTACCGTAGGTGGTGAGCTCCTAGAATGGAAATGAAAGTTTTGCACAATGGTATTTGTGAGTAAGAGATACTGATCGCATTGGTCGTGGAGGAAAGTGGTGAGGCCTGAATTTTTAGCCAATTCATGAAAATCTTCATAAATCCCGGCTACTCTCAAGAAATCATCGGAAGGCCATTCACATGCCCGAACCTCCGCGGTGCAAGGCAGATTATACTTAGGCTTTGGTGCCTTTTCCTTCGAGCTTTGGCTCGATGAGCCCCTCAAAAGTCTCCTCATCATTTTCTGAAAAATTCTGAAAATTTTAGGAACTTCAAAATAAAAGTAAACCAAACTCAACAATATTGATAGCAACTACTCCTACAAGTGCCCAGGGCCTATATCATGCATCAAAACTACTTTTGACCATATAAATTTGACATGCAAGCTCAAGAACAGGGTCACCTAAGTAGCAAAAAATTGCAATGAATAAAGCACTAGAACGAAAACTAATTGGACCAATGGAGGAGTCACATACCAAGGAACAATCTCCCCAAGCAGTTTTGTGAGAGGTGCTTTGAGCAAGGAGATCGAAAATGGTAGCAAAGTGAGCTAGAAATCGTGCTTGAGCTGGATATTCGTGTTTATGGGAGGAAGTAGAAGTGTATGGGTGAAAGGATAAGTGGAGGAGGGCCACCGTGGGCCCACGAGGCAGGGGGGTGTGCCTAGAGGGGTAGGGTGCGCCCTCCACCCTCGTGGGCAGGTGGTTGGCCCCCCTGCTGTGTTCTCAGTGCCAAATATTCTCAAATATTCTAGAAAAAATCATATTTAAATTTTAGGGCATTTGGAGAACTTTTATTTTTGAGGTATTTTTATATTGCATGGATAATCAGATAACAGACAGAAAAATATTTATTTTTATTTTATTTAATATAAATAACAAAAAGTAAAAGTGGGGTACAGAAGGTTGTGCCTTCTAGTTTCATCCATCTCATGATCATCAAAAGGAATCCACTAACAAGGTTGATCAAGTCTTGTTAACGAACTCATTCCGAATAACATGGAACCGGAGAAATTTCGAATAACACTATGTTACCTCAACGGGGATATGCACATCCCCAATAATAAGAATATCATATTTCTTATTGACAGTAGGAAGAGGAGATTCAAAACCTCCAAATATAATCGATGGAATTTTTCCAATAGAGTTGATACTATGAACTTGAGGTTGTTTCCTCGGAAAGTGTACCGTATGCTCATTACCATTAAAGTGAAAAGTGACATTGCCTTTAGTGCAATCAATAACAGCCCTGCAGTATTCAAAAAGGGTCTTCCAAGAATAATATACATACTATCGTCCTCGGGAATATCAAGAATAACAAAGTCCGTTAAAATAGTAACGTTTGCAACTATAACAGGCACATCCTCACAAATACCGACAGGTATAGCAGTTGATTTATCAGCCATTTGCAAAGATATTTCAGTAGGTGTCAACTTATTCAAATCAAGTCTACGATATAAAGAGAGAGGCATAACACTAACACCGGCTCCAAGATCACATAAAACAGTTTTAACATAGTTTCTTTTAATGGAGCATCGTATAGTTGGTACACAGGGATCTCCAAGTTTCTTTGGTATTCCACCCTTAAAAGTGTAATTAGCAAGCATGGTGGAAATTTCAGCTTTCGATATCTTTCTTTTATTTGTAATAATATGTTTCATGTACTTAGCATAAGGATTGGTTTTGAGCATATCAGTTAATCGCACACGCAAAAAGATAGGTCTAATCATTTCAGCAAAGCGCTCAAAATTCTCATCATCCTTTTTCTTGGATGGTTTGGGGGGAAAAGGCATGGGTTTCTGAACCCAAGGCTCTCTTTCTTTACCATGTTTCCTAGCAACAAAGTCTTTTTTATCATAACGTTGATTCTTTGATTGTGGGTTATCAAGATCAACAGCAAGTTCAATTTCTATGTCATTATCATTACTAGGTTGAGAATCATCATGAACATTATCATTAACATTATCACTAGTTTTCGGTTCATTACCAGATTGAGTTTCAGCATCAGAAATAGAAATATCATTTGGATTCTCAGGTGTTTCAGTAATAGGTTCACTAGAAGCATGCAAAGTCCTATCATTTTTATTTTTCTTCTTTTTAGAAGAACTAGGTACATCTATATTATTTCTCTGAGAATCTTGCTCAATTCTCTTAGGGTGGCCTTCAGGATACAAAGGTTCCTGAGTCATTCTACCAGTTCTAGTAGCCACTCTAACAACATTATCATTATTCTTACTATTCAATTCATTGAGCAAATCATTTTGAGCTTTAAGTACTTGTTCTACTTGAGTGGTAACCATAGAAGCATGTTTACTAATAAGTTTAAGTTCACCTTTAACATTAGCCATATAATCACCCAAGTGTTCAAGCATATTTGAATTGTATTTCAATTGTCTACCAAAATAAGCATTAAAGTCTTCTTGCTTAGCCATAAATTTATCAAACTCATCTAAGCATGGGCTAGCACATTTAGTAAATGGGATTTCAACTTTATCATATCTATAGAGAGAATTTACCTTTACTACCTCTGTCGGGTTATCAAGACCATGAGTTTCTTCAATAGGTAATGGATTAATATTATATGTTTATTCAACAGGCGGTAAATTAAGACCGTGTATTTCTTCAATAGGAGGCAAATTCTTAACATCTTCAGCTTTAATACCTTTTTCTTTCATAGATTTCTTTGCCTCTTGCATATCTTCAGGACTGAGAAATAGAATACCCCTCTTCTTCAGAGTTGGTTTAGGAATAGGCTCATGAATTGGCTCCGGAGGTGTCCAATTATTTTCATTTGTCAACATATTATTCAATAGAATTTCAGCTTCATCCGGTGTTCTTTCCCTGAAAACAGAACCAACACAACTATCCAGGTAATCTCTGGAGGCATCGGTTAGTCCATTATAAAAGATATCAAGTATTTCGTTTTTCTTAAGAGGATGATCAGGCAAAGCATTAAGTAATTGGAGAAGCCTCCCCCAAGCTTATGGGAGACTCTCTTCTTCAATTTGCACAAAATTATATATATCCCTTAAAGTAGCTTGTTTCTTATGAGCAGGGAAATATTTAGCAGAGAAGTAATAAATCATATCCTCGGGACTACGCACACAACCAGGATCAAGAGAATTAAACCATATCTTAGCATCACCCTTTAATGAGAACGGAAATATTTTAAGGATGTTAAAGTAACGAGTTCTCTCATCTTTAGTGAACAGGGTGGCTATATCATTCAATTTAGTAAGATGTGCTACAACAGTTCCAGATTCATAACCATGAAAAGGATCAGATTCAACCAAAGTAATTATGTCAGGATCAATAGAGAATTCATAATCTTTATCAGTAACAAAGATAGGTGAAGTAGCAAAAGCAGCGTTAGGTTTCATTCTAGCATATAGAGATTGCTTACTCCATTTAGCTAATAACCTTTTGAGTTCATTTCTATTTTTGCAAGCTAAAATAGCTAAAGAAGCTTCTTGATCAAAAACATAACCCTTAGGAATAACAAGTGATTCTTCATCATCACTTTCATCAGTATCATTAGATTCAATATTTTCAATTTCTCTAGCTCTAGCAAGTTGTTCATCAAGAAAATCACTAAGTGGCACAGTAGTATCAGGCATAGAGGTAGTTTCATCATAAGTATCATGCATAGCAGAAGTGGCATCATCAATAACATGCGACATATCAGAACGAATAACAGAAGCAGGTGTAGGTGTCGCAAACTTACTCAAAACAGAAGGTGAATCAAGTGCAGAGCTAGATGGAAGTTCCTTACCTCCCCTCGTAGTTGAGGGATAGATCTTGGTTTTTGGATCTCTTAACTTCTTCATAATGATAAGCAAATATATATCCCAAGTGACCCAAAGAATAGAGCTATGCTCCTCGGCAACGGCGCCAGAAAATAGTCTTGATAACCCACAAGTATAGGGGATCGCAACAGTTTTCGAGGGTAGAGTATTCAACCCAAATTTATTGATTCGACACAAGGGGAGCCAAAAAATATTCTCAAGTATTAGCAGCTGAGTTGTCAATTCAACCACACCTGGAAACTTAGTATCTGCAGCAAAGTATTTAGTAGCAAAGTAATATGATAGTAGTGGTAACGGTAGCAAAAGGTAATAGTAGTAAAAGTAATGTTTTTGGTATTTTGTAGTGATGATAGCAATAGCAACGGAAAAGTAAATAAGCGAAGAACAATATGTGGAAAGCTCGTAGGCAATGTATCAGTGATGGAGAATTATGCCAGATGCGGTTCATCATGTAACAGTCATAACCTAGGGTGACACAAAACTAGCTCCAGTTTGTCAATGTAATGTAGGCATGTATTCCGAATATAGTCATACGTGCTTATGGAAAAGAACTTGCATGCCATCTTTTGTCCTACCCTCCCGTGGCAGCGGGGTCCTTACAGAAACTAAGGGATATTAAGGCATCTTTTTAATAGAGAACCGGAACAAAACATTAACACATAGTGAATACATGAACTCCTCAAACTACGGTCATCGCCGGTAAGTATCCCGATTATTGTCACTTCGGGGTTAACGGATCATAACACATAATAGGTGACTATAGACTTGCAAGATAGGATCAAGAACACTCATATATTGATGAAAACATAATAGGTTCAGATCTGAAATCATGGCACTCGGGCCCTAGTGACAAGCATTAAGCATAGCAAAGTCATAGCAACATCAATCTCAGAACATAGTGGACACTAGGGATCAAACCCTAACAAAACTAACTCGATTACATGATAGATCCCATCCAACCCATCACCGTCCAGCAAGCCTACGATGGAATTACTCACGCACGGCGGTGAGCATCATGAAATTGGTGATGGAGGATGGTTGATGATGACGATGGCGACGGATTCCTCTCTTCGAAGCCCCGAACGGACTCCAGATCAGCCCTCCCGAGAGGTTTTAGGGCTTGGCGGCGGCTCTGTATCGTAAAACGCGACAATTTCTTCTCCCTGATTTTCCTCTCCCCGAAACACAATATATGGAGTTGGAGTCGGAGAGGCAACAGGGGGCCCACGAGGTAGGGGGCGCGCCCTAGGGGGGTAGGCGCGCCCCCACCCTTGTGGAGAGGTGGTGGCCCCCCTGGCCTTCATCTTTTGCAGGTATTTTTCATATTTTCTGAAAAGTTGCTCCGTGAAGTTTCAGGTCATTCCGAGAACGTTTGTTCCTGCACATAAATAACACCATGGTAATTCTGCTGAAAACAGCGTCAGTCAGGGTTAGTTCCATTCAAATCATGCAAGTTAGAGTCCAAAACAAGGGCAAAAGTGTTTGGAAAAGTAGATACGTTGGAGACGTATCACCTGGACGTAATTCTTCTGTGCAGCAATGAGGATAATCCTCATGTTACGTACCCAGTCCGTGTAATTGCTACCATCATCTTTCAACTTTGCTTTCTCAAGGAACGCATTATAATTCAACGGAACAACAACACGGGCCATCTATGTACAATAACATAGACAAGCAAAATACTATCAGGTACTAAGTTCATGATAAATTTAAGTTCAATTAATTATATTACTTAAGAACTCCCACTTAGATAGACATCCCTCTAATCATCTAAGTGATCACGTGATCCATATCAACTAAACCATAACCGATCATCACATGAAATGGAGTAGTTTTCAATGGTGAACATCACTATGTTGATCATATCTACTATATGATTCACGCTCGACCTTTTGGTCTCAGTGTTCCGAGGCCATATCTGCATATGCTAGGCTCGTCAAGTTTAACCTGAGTATTCTGCGTGTGTAAAACTGTCTTACACTTGTTGTAGATGAACGTTGAGCTTATCACACCCGATCATCACATGGTGTCTCGGCACGATGAACTTTGGCAACGGTGCATACTCAGGGAGAACACTTTTATCTTGAAATTTAGTGAGAGATCATCTTATAATGCTACCGTCAAACAAAGCAGAATAAGATGCATAAAGGATAAACATCACATGCAATCAATATAAGTGATATGATATGGCCATCATCATCTTGTGCTTTTGATCTCCATCTCCAAAGCACCGTCATGATCACCATCGTCACCGGCGCGACACCTTGATCTCCATCGTAGCATCATTGTCGTCTCGCCAACTATTGCTTCTACGACTATCGCTACCGCTTAGTGATAAAGTGAAGCAATTATAGGGTGATTGCATTGCATACAATAAAGCGACAACCATATGGCTCCTGCCAGTTGTCGATAACTCCGTTACAAAACATGATTATCTCATACAATAAATATAGCATCATGTCTTAACCATATCACATCACAACATGCCCTGCAAAAACAAGTTAGACGTCCTCTACTTTGTTTTTGCAAGTTTTACGTGGCTGCTACGGGCTGAGCAAGAATCGTTCTTACCTACGCACCAAAACCACAACGATAGTTCGTCAAGTTAGTGTTGTTTTAACCTTCCCAAGGACCGGGCGTAGCCACACTCTGTTCAGCTAAAGTTGGAGAAACTGACACCCGCCAGCCACCTATGTGCAAAGCACATCGGTAGAACCAGTCTCGCGTAAGTGTACGCGTAATGTCGGTCCGGGCCGCTTCATGCAACAATACCGCCGAACTAAAGTATGACATGCTGGTAAGCAGTATGACTTGTTGATACGTCTCCAACGTATCTATAATTTTTGATTGCTCCATGCTATATTATCTACTGTTTTGAATGTTTATGGACTTTATTATACACTTTTATATCATTTTTGGTACTAACCTATTAACCCAGAGCCCAGTGCCAGTTCTGTTTTTACCCTGTTTTAGGGTTTCGAAGAAAAGGAAAATCAAACGGAGTCCAATTGACCTGAAACCTCACGGAACTCATTTTTGGAAGGAAAGAAGCCCAGAAGACTTGGAGTGCATGTCGGGGGATCTGCGAGGAGGTCACGAGGCAGGGGGCGCGCCCCCCCCCGGGGCGCGCCCGCCACCCTCGTGAGCCCCTCGTGCCCCCCTAACGTACTTCTTCCGCCTATATATCTCCATATACCCTAAAAACATCCGTGAGCACAATAGATCGGGAGTTCCGCCGCCAGAAGCCTCCATAGCCACCGAAAACCAATCTAGACCCGTTCCGGCACCCTGCCGGAGGGGGCAATCCTTCTCCGGTGGCCATCTTCATCATCCCGGTGCTCTCCATGACGAGGAGGGAGTAGCTCTCCCTCAGGGCTGAGGGTATGTACCAGTAGCTATGTGTTTGATCTCTCTCTCTCTCGTGTTCTTGATTTGGCACGATCTTGATGTATCGCGAACTTTGCTATTATAGTTGGATCTTATGTTTCTCCTCCCCCTCTTCTCTCTTGTAATGAATGGAGTTTCCCCTTTGAAGTTATCTTATCGGATTGAGTCTTTAAAGATTTGAGAACACTTGATGTATGTCTTGCCATGCGTATCTGTGGTGACAATGGGATGCCACGTGATTCACTTGATGTATGTTTTGGTGATCAACTTGCGGGTTCCGCCCATGAACCTATGCATAGGGGTTGGCACACGTTTTCGTCGTGATTCTCCGGTAGAACTTTGGGGCACTCTTTGAGGTCCTTTGTGTTGGTTGAATAGATGAATATGAGATTGTGTGATGCATATCGTATAATCATGCCCACGGATACTTGAGGTGACATTGGAGTATCTAGGTGACATTAGGGTTTTGGTTGATTTGTGTCTTAAGGTGTTATTCTAGTATGAACTCTAGGGCTGTTTGTGACACTTATAGGAATAGCCCAACGGATTGATTGGAAAGAATAACTTTGAGGTGGTTTCGTACCCTACCATAATCTCTTCGTTCGTTCTCCGCTATTAGTGACTTTGGAGTGACTCTTTGTTGCATGTTGAGGGATAGTTATGTGATCCAATTATGTTAGTATTGTTAAGGGAACTTACACTAGCGAAAGTATGAACCCTAGGCCTTATTTCCACGCATTGCAATACTGTTTACGCTCACTTTTATCATTAGTTACCTTGCTGTTTTTATAATTTCAGATTACAAATACCTTTATCTACCATCCATATACCGCTTGTATCACCATCTCTTCGCTGAACTAGTGCACCTATACAATTTACCATTGTATTGGGTGTGTTGGGGACACAAGAGACTCTTTGTTATTTGGTTGCAGGGTTGCTTGAGAGAGACCATCTTCATCCTACGCCTCCCACGGATTGATAAACCTTAGGTCATCCACTTGAGGGAAATTTGCTACTATCCTACAAACCTCTGCACTTGGAGGCCCAACAACGTCTACAAGAAGAAGGTTGTGTAGTAGACATCAAGCTCTTTTCTGGCGCCGCTGCCGGGGAGGCTAGCGCTTGAAGGTATATCTTTAGATCTTGCAATCGAGTCTTTTAGTTTCTTGTTTTATCACTAGTTTAGTTTATAAAAGAAAATTACAAAAAAATGGAATTGAGTTTGTCTCATACGCTTCACCTTTTTAATATCTTTCGTGAGTATGATGGAAAGGATAATTGTGCTCAAGTGCTAGAAGAAGAATGCATTAGAATGTTTGGACCTAAATATTTGAATGATGAGCATGACTGCAATGTTGTTAGTACGAATTCTTTAAATATCCATGACACTAATGATGATTGCACTAGTTATGATGAAAATGTCTCCTATAAACATGTCAATTTTTGTGGAGTGAATTGGATTTGTAAGTACACACCAAATAGATAAGATAGATATTGCAAGAAGCATAAGTACTTAGAAACTAAATTGTTGCAAGAAGAGCTAGATGATTGTGCTGAAAATTTAAATTTTCTTGGTCATACTTGTGAGCTTTGTAATGAACGTGGTCATTTAATTATCCGATGCAAATTCTTTCATGATCTAATCGTGTCCAAGAATTGTGATGACTTGATTTCCCTTGCACATTATAATGAACTTAGTTTGCTTATGGGATACGAAGAAATGAAACATATAACTAAGGATATTCCAAAATTTTCCCTTGATAGAGTTCTTCATTTTGACCTAGAGGAAATTTATATGTATTGTGCGGTGAATTGCATTGAAAATCCTTATATTTCCAATTACATAAAGAAAAGAAAACAAATAGAAGATGAAGAGAATACTAATGAAAGGGAAGAGACTTCCCAATATCCTCCTATTATTTTTTATGATGAATCAGGTAACGAGGAGGAGCCTCCTATTCAACCAATCTCATTAATAAGGAGCTCCAAAAATAGGATTGAACCCACACATGATGTGGTGAAGAAGAAGAAGAAAAGAAAAAGGAAGAGAGGTAAAAAGATATCTCTCCCAAATAATGCTGCTCCTATTACTATTGTGCCTCATGAAAATATAATTGAGGAAGATAATGATACTTCCTATGATCTTGAAAATCCTTTTGGCACTTGCTTGGAAGAATATGATAATTGCTATACTATTGGTGCCATCTATACTATTAATGATGAGAGTGATTATGCTTATGATATGAAAAGGCCCAAGCTTGGGGATGCTATGTTTGATGAATATGATGTTTTTGAGAATATATTTGCTACAATTAATGTTTGTCCCAAGCTTGGGGATGCTACGCTTAATGAAGATGATATTTTTTGTCCCCCAAGTTTTGATGAGCAAATTTATTATGATGAAAGCATGCCTCCTATCTATGACGATTATTGTGATGACATGTATGCTTTAAAGAATAATAATAACAATGAAATTTGTCATCTTGATTTCAATTTTCAATCCCATGATAGTTACTATGTTGAGTTTGCTCCCACTACTATTAATGAGAAGAATTTTGCTTGTGTGGAGAGTAATAAAATTTCTATGCTTATAGATCATGAAAAGAATGCTTTAGGTGCTGGTTATATTGTTGAATTCATTCATGATGCTACTGAAAATTATTATGATGGAGTTATATATTCTTGTAGGAATTGCAATAATATCAAGTTTCCTCTCTATGTGCTTAAAGTTTTGAAGTTATGCTTACCTTCCTATGCAAGTTGATTCTTGTTCCCACAAGTTGTTTGCTCACAAAATCCCTATGCATAGGAAGTATGTTAGACTTAAATGTTCTAGTCATATTCTTCATGATGCTCTCTTTATGTTTCAATTCTTATCTTTTATGTGAGCATCATTGAAATCATCGTGCCTAGCTAGGGGCGTTAAACAATAGCGCTTGTTGGGAGGCAACCCAATTTTATTTTAGTTCCTTGCTTTTTGTTCCTGTTTAGTAATAAATAATTCATCTAGCCTATGTTTAGATGTGGTTTTATGCTTTTAATTAATGTTTGTTCCAAGTAGAACCTTTGGGAAGACTTGGGAGAAGTCTTGTTGATCATGTTGTAAAAAACAGAAACTTTAGCGCTCACGAGAATTGCTGCCATTTTTATTTGGAGAGTGATATTTAGTTAATTCTTTTTGCAGATGATTAATAGATAAATCCCTCAGGTCCATAAAGTTATTTTAGAATTTTTGGGGGTCCATAAGTATACGTTTGATCCAGATTACTACAGACTGTTCTGTTTTTGACAGATTCTGTTTTCTATGTGTTGTTTGCTTATTTTGATGAATCTATGAGTAGTATCGGAGGGTATGAACCATAGATAAGTTGGAATACAGTAGGTTTAACACCAATATAAATAAAGAATGATTTCATTACAGTACCTTGAAGTGGTGATTTATTTTCTTATACTAACGGAGCTCACGAGTTTTCTACTTTAAGTTTTGTGTTGTGAAGTTTTCAAGTTTTGGGTAAGGATTCGATGGACTATGGAATAAGGAGTGGCAAGAGCCTAAGCTTGGGGATGCCCAAGGCACCCCAAGGTAATATTCAAGGATAGCCAAGAGCCTAAGCTTGGGGATGCCCCGGAAGGCATCCCCTCTTTCGTCTTCGTTCATTGGTAACTTTTCTTGGAGCTATATTTTTATTCGCCACATGATATGTGTTTTGCTTGGAGCATCATTTTATTTTATTTAGTTTTGCTTGATGCTTGAATAAAATTTCAAGATATGAAATTCTTAAATATTAGAGAGTCTTCACATAGTTGCATAATTATTCGAATACTGATTAATCTTCACTTATATCTTTCGGAGTAGTCTGTTGTTGCTCTAGTGCTTCACTTATATCTTTTAGAGAACGATGGTGGATTTGTTTTATAGAAACTATTGATCTCTCATGATTCACTTAGATTATTTTTAGAGTCTTAAATAGCATGGTAATTTGCTTAAAATCCTAATATGCTAGGTATACAAGATTAATAAAATTCTCTTATGAGTGTGTTGAAGACTAAGAAAAGTTGGATGCTTGATAATTGTTTTGAGATATGGAGGTAGTAATATCAAAGTCATGCTAGTAGAGTAATTGTGAATTTGAGAAGTGCTTGAGTTAAAGTTTGCAAGTCCCGTAGCATGCACGTATGGTAAACGTTATGCAACAAATTTGAAACATGAGGTGTTATTTGATTGTCCTCCTTATGAGTGGCGGTCGGGGACGAGCGATGGTCTTTTCCTACCAATCTATCCCCCTAGGAGCATGCGCGTAATGCTTTGGTTTTTCATGGCTTGTAGATTTTTGCAATAAGTATATGAGTTCTTTATGACTAATGTTGAGTCCATGGATTATACGCACTCTCACCCTTCCATCATTGCTAGCCTCTACGGTACCGTGCATTTCCCTTTCTCACATCGAGAGTTGGTGCAAACTTCGTCGGTGCATCCAAACCCCGTGATATGATACGTTCTTTCACACATAAACCTCCTTATATATTCCTCAAAACAGCCACCATACCTACCTATTATGGCATTTCTGTAGCCATTCCGAGATATATTGCCATGCAACTTTCCACCATCCAGTTTATCATGACACATTCATCATTGTCATATTGCTTAGCATGATCATGTAGTTGACATAGTATTTGTGGCAAAGCCACCGTCCATAATTCTTTCATACTTGTCACTCTTGATTCATTGCATATCCCGGTACACCGCCGGAGGCATCCATATAGAGTCATACTTTGTTCTAGTATCGAGTTGTAATCATTGAGTTGTAAATAAATAGAATTGTGATGATCATCATTCAATAGAGCATTGTCCCCCCCCAAAAGAAAGGCCAAAGAAAAAAAAGAAGGCCCAAAACAAAAAGGGGGCAATGCTACTATCCTTTTTTCCACACCTGTGCTTCAAAATCTTCATGATAGAGAGTCTCGTGTGTTATCACTTTCATATACTAGTGGGAATTTTCCATTATAGAACTTGGCTTGTATATTCCAACAATGGGCCTCCTCAAGTGCCCTAGGTCTTCGTGAGCAAGCAAGTTGGATGCACACCCACTAGTTTGTTTTGTTGAGCTTTCATACATTTATAGCTCTAGTGCATCCGTTGCATGGCAATCCCTACTCCTTGCATTAACATCAATCGGTGGGCATCCCCATAGCCCATTTATTAGCCTCGTTGATGTGAGACTTTCTCATTTTTGTCTTCTCCACATAACCCCCCTCATTATATTCTATTCCACCCATAGTGCTATATCCATGGCTCGCGCTCATGTATTGCGTGAAAGTTTATAGGTTTGAGATTACTAAAGTATGAAACAATTGCTTGGCTTGTCATCGGGGTTGTGCATGGTGAGAGCATTCTTGTGTGACGAAAATGAAACATGACTAAACTATATGATTTTGTAGGGATGAACTTTCTTTTGCCATGTTATTTTGAGAATACATAATTGCTTAGTTAGTATGCTTGAAGTATTATCATTTTTATGTCAATATGAACTTTTTTCTTGAATCTTTCGGATCTGAATATTCATACCACAATTAAGAAGAATTACATTGAAATTATGCCAAGTAGCACTCCGCATCAAAAATTCCGTTTTTATCATTTACCTACTCGAGGACGAGCATGAATTAAGCTTGGGGATGCTGATACGTCTCCAACGTATCTATAATTTTTGATTGCTCCATGCTATATTATCTACTGTTTTGAATGTTTATGGGCTTTATTATACACTTTTATATCATTTTTGGGACTAACCTATTAACCCAGAGCCTAGTGCCAGTTTCTGTTTTTACCCTATTTTAGGGTTTCGAAGAAAAGGAAAATCAAACGGAGTCCAATTGACCTGAAACTTCACGGAACTCATTTTTGGAAGGAAAGAAGCCCAGAAGACTTGGAGTGCACGTCGGGGGATCTGCGAGAAGGTCACGAGGCAGGGGGGCGCCCACCCCCTGGGCGCGCCCTCCACCCTCGTGAGCCCCTCGTGGCCCCCATGACATACTTCTTCCGCCTATATATCTCCATATACCCTAAAAACATTCGTGAGCACAATAGATCAGGAGTTCCGCCGCCAGAAGCCTCCGTAGCCACCAAAACCAATCTAGACCCATTCCGGCACCCTGCCGGAGGGGGCAATCCTTCTTCGGTGGCCATCTTCATCATCCCGGTGCTCTCCATGATGAGGAGGGAGTAGTTCTCCCTCAGGGCTGAGGGTATGTACCAGTAGCTATGTGTTTGATCTCTCTCTCTCTCTCTCGTGTTCTTGATTTGGCACGATCTTGATGTATCACGAGCTTTGCTATTATAGTTGGATCTTATGTTTCTCCTCCCCCTCTTCTCTCTTGTAATGAATTGAGTTTCCCCTTTGAAGTTATCTTATCGGATTGAGTCTTTAAAGATTTGAGAACACTTGATGTATGTCTTGCCGTGCGTATCTGTGGTGACAATGGGATGCCACGTGATTCACTTGATGTATGTTTTGGTGATCAACTTGCGGGTTCCGCCCATGAACCTATGCATAGGGCTTGGCACACGTTTTCGTCGTGATTCTCCGGTAGAACTTTGGGGCACTCTTTGAGGTCCTTTGTGTTGGTTGAATAGATGAATATGAGATTGTGTGATGCATATCGTATAATCATGCCCACGGATACTTGAGGTGACATTGGAGTATCTAGGTGACATTAGGGTTTTGGTTGATTTGTGTCTTAAGGTGTTATTCTAGTATGAACTCTAGGGCTGTTTGTGACACTTATAGGAATAGCCCAACGGATTGATTGGAAAGAATAACTTTGAGGTGGTTTCGTACCCTACCATAATCTCTTTGTTCATTCTCCGCTATTGATGACTTTGGAGTGACTCTTTGTTGCATGTTGAGGGATAGTTATGTGATCCAGTTATGTTAGTATTGTTAAGGGAACTTACACTAGCGAAAGTATGAACCCTAGGCCTTATTTCCACGCATTGCAATACTATTTACGCTCACTTTTATCATTAGTTACCTTGCTGTTTTTATAATTTCAGATTACAAATACCTTTATCTACCATCCATATACCGCTTGTATCACCATCTTTTCGCCGAACTAGTGCACCTATACAATTTACCATTGTATTGGGTGTGTTGGGGACACAAGAGACTCTTTGTTATTTGGTTGCAGGGTTGCTTGAGAGAGACCATCTTCATCCTACGCCTCCCACAGATTGATAAACCTTAGGTCATCCACTTGAGGGAAATTTGCTACTGTCCTACAAACCTCTGCACTTGGAGGCCCAACAACGTCTACAAGAAGAAGGTTGTGTAGTAGACATCACTTGTATCGCCCACAACTCGTGTTCTTATCATGCATATAACATCTACGCATAAACCTGGCTCAGATGCCACTGTTGGGGAACGTAGTAATTTCAAAAAATTCCTACGCACACACAAGATCATGGTGATGCATAGCAACGAGAGGGGAGAGTGTGTCTACGTACCCTCATAGACCGAATGCGGAAGCGTTAGCACAACACGGTTGATGTAGTCATATGTCTTCACGATCCGACCGATCCAAGTACCGAACGCACGGTGTTGGGGATATTACTACTGGACATAAACCGGCCAGGAGAGGCTGGGTTATCCTCATGATTATTATCTTATTTGAAGCCAATGAATACATGAATGATGGTGCTTCATGAAGGCCCAAGGCCCAAAGGCGGGTTAAGGCTTGTAGAAATAAACCAATATTGATGTATACTTGTATGATAAGTTAGGAGTAGAGACCGAGCCAGAGACGTTTATGATCCGGCCTCGGGACTTAGTAAACTGGCGGGCGTCGACCTATGTATATAAAGGGACGACCCGGCGGTGGTTTAGGGACGACAGACAACAACTCAAGAGCCAGGCAAAGCGGATTCGCTCCCTGGTCATCGAAACCCTAGCAATACCATCACAACTGGAGTAGGCTTTTACCTTCATCGTAAGGGGCCGAACCAGTATAAACCCTTGTGTCCTTTGTCCGCTTTAAACCCCTTTAAGCTAACCCGTAGCAATGGCTCCATGACTAAGTCCTTTCACAAGGACATCTTCCATGACAATTCCACGAGAGTTGGTGCCCACCGTGGGGCTATCGCAGGATGGTTTCGAGTTCTTGAAGGGTAGCTTCGAAGGACTCAAGGGATACGCTGTGGACCGGATGACTAAAAGTTGTCACGGCAAGCTCTACATCGATGATGCAGGTTGGAGTCCCGAGGCCGGTTCAATTGAGTATGGGTACCGGGTCCCCTTTGGTGGAATTCATGTCTTCATCGGCAAGATCGGTGAACTGGGTCCTGAGCCGGACATCTGCACCGACATCATCAAGACGGCTCAGCATGCAAGCTGTGCCCATGTTCAGCCCACCGTAAAGCATGTCTTTGTAGGTGTCATCCATGGAGCGGAATATGAGGATAGATCGGCATCTGGTGGCGAAACCGTTGTCTGCTCTAATGACGAGTCTTCAACTGGAGAGACCGAGTTGCTGTACCAGTTGCAGGATGGCTGGATTAGTGGAGGTTCCGATGGCAACAGTATTCCGGACCCCCTCGATCTGCCAAGCCGGGTCGCGGTCTTCATGGCCGGTACACAATCAGCGCATCACTCTTCTACCGCCGCGGCAATGATCTTCGGTTCAGCAACAGCAACACCAACGGGAGCAGGGGGCTCTGCGCCGCCTCCGGCTCAGGTTTTGTCCGATCTGTTCGACGCTTTAGTAACGTTGCTGGCAGCAGAGGTGGACGCGGCAAACCGGGATCAGCACAATGCATAGATCGCAAATGTGAAGGATCAGATAACTCAAGCTAAAGCGGACTTGGCAGCAGAAAACACCAGGATGGCTACAGAGCGGGCCGGATTGGAGGCTCAGGCTTACCGGCTTATGCTGGATCAGAGTGCGTCAGATGATGTCATGAGGAGAAGATACCGGTCGCACCTTCCATCGGTCTTTGAGGCAAGGAATCTCTTTAACACGCCAGGAGAGGGCACCAGCAACCAGCCTGTGGTAAACCGGGCGGAGGCACCTGGGACCGGGGCACCGGTTCAACCTCGTGCGATGGATCCATCGCCTCCGCCTCGTCAGAACGATATTCCATCACGACATGTCTCAACACCTCGGGGTCATTACTCTAACCCGTTGGATAACATCGTTGCCGCCGCTTCACGATTGACAGCTCTCCCGATTGATGGCAAGTCCCTATAGCGGTTGAGACACGGCGGGCTAGGGAGCTCCTTCAGACTGCTTTGACTCAGCAGCAGGCCTATTCATATAGCCGCGAAAGGATTCATTCTACTCCCCGCCCAAGCCGGAGCTACAACAGGCATATCGATGAACCGGCCGTATCAAGCAGTGCGAGGAATCGTAATCCGCCCTATGGCAATAACCTGACGAGTGGCGGAGGCAATGCCCAGGATGTAGTGGATCGCGCTAGGGCACGTCGGGAAGCCGAGTTAGCGGCACAACACGAAGCTCCGGTTCGTCAGTTCACTCCAGTTTGTCCAACAACATCGGTGGAACCAGGGGTTACCTCCAGTTCTTTGGGAGTGCCATGTATTGTCCCAGCGCTGCGCAATGTATGGTTACCCAAGGAGTTCAAAGGCCCGCGTAAGGTGCCAAATTACACCGCTAATTTATCCCCTGAGTCATGGGTGCAGAGCTATGAGATGGCAATGGAGATGCTGGATGTGGACGAAGCAGCGTGTGCCAAATACTTTACCATGATGTTGGAGGGAACAACTTGCACATGGTTGAAAAATCTGCCAGCCAACTCTATTGGACCGTGGGCCGAGTTGAGGGCCCGGTTTATCCAAAACTTCGAAGATACGTGCAAGCAGCCCATGTCCATCGTGGATTTAGCTGCATGTGTCCAGGAGGAAGGAGAATCAACAACCCACTGGGTGCGCCGGGTTTCGGAGATTTTGCATTTATCAGACCGCATCAATGCTGACACAACCGTTTTAACATTGGAAGGCAATTGCCGGTTTGCACCTTTGAAGATGAAATTGGGACGGCTCAAACGCCATTGTAATGACATGGGAACACTTATGGCGGCTCTGGTAAAATATGCCGACTCTGATAGTACCAAGGACCCCGAGTCCGATGATGACAATACAGGGAAGGGAAAGAAGAGCGGCAACGCCAAGGGGCAGCAGCATAATCCGGCAGGTCATGGGAACAACGGTAAACGCAAGGCGGGTAATAGCTTGGAATTTGTGGCTAACACCAACACCCAGGATAACGGTCAGCGGCATAAGGGTAAACCGCCCCAGAGGAGTGGAGGGTCAGGCCCAATCTGGAGCGCCTGTTAAACCAGCCTTGCCCAAAGCACAGATCAAAGGAGAGGCCAGCTATGCATCTTTGGAAGGATTGCTTCATCATGCGCGAGTTCAAAAATTCAAATCTCTTTCAGTATGACAATGGACCACCCGGCGGGTCCGGAGGCAATTTCCATGGGCCGGGTTATGGTGGTGGCAGTTCCAGTTCAGGATTCCAAGGCAACCAAACTGGACATGGCCATCAGAGCAGCCAGGGCAACCAAGGAGGTTAAAACCACCAGGGGAATCAACAGCAGCAGCAATCGGGTTATCAGAGCAATCCAAAACAGTTGAATAGTGGGCAGTATC
Organism: Triticum urartu; assembly: GCF_003073215.2. Lineage (NCBI taxonomy): Eukaryota > Viridiplantae > Streptophyta > Magnoliopsida > Poales > Poaceae > Triticum > Triticum urartu. The sequence goes on along the minus strand of NC_053022.1, from coordinate 240,333,273 downwards.
ATGTCTTCACCACTAGCTTATGTAAGCACGGTCAGAAGCTTCATAAAAGAGCCGTGAACTCTGTTGAACCGGCGGTACCTCGTTATCTACGCGGGTCTGAACAACCCATCCTGTGGAGTCGAGAGGATCATCCACCCCGGGTTGACAATCCGGGTCATCCGGCTTTAGTGGTGGCACCTCAGGTTGGGGGGTATAAGTTTACTAAGGTGCTTATGGATGGAGGAAGCAGTATCAATATCCTTTACTATGAAACCTTTCATCGCATGGGGTTAACAGATAAGAATCTTAAACCGTCGAACACCGTGTTTCATGGGGTAGTGCCTGGTAAATCGGCATACCCATTTGGCAAGATAGCTCTGGAAGTTGCGTTTGGAGACGATCATGATTCAAGAACAGAGGTGTTGACTTTTGAAGTGGTGAAAATCAAGAGTCCATATCATGCCCTGTTTGGACGGCCAGCTTATGCTAAGTTCATGGCAAGGCCCTGCTATGTTTATCTGCAGCTTAAGATGCCGGGTCATAAGGGGACCATCACGGTGCATGGGAGCCGAAAGATTGCTTTGGAATGTGAAGAGGGTGATGCGGCTTATGCTAAGTCGGTTTGCGCCACTGAGGAGCTGAATTTTTATAAGGACAATGTTGATCCGGCAGATATGACTTCTCTAAAAAAGCCAACTACTGAGCATGATCCGGCGCTGAAATTTAAATCGGCTGAGGAGACTAAGCTGGTTGACTTTGTTCCTGGCGATTCATCCAAGCAGTACAGCATCAGCGCTAACCTGGATCCGAAATAGGAAAGCGCGCTCATCGAGTTCATCCGTGAGAACCGAGACATCTTTGCATGGAAGCCTTCTGACATGCCAAGTGTACCGAGGGAACTCGCTGAGCACACTCTTAATATAGATCCTAAGTTTAAACTGGTCAGGCAGTTTCTTCGCCGCTTCAACGAAGAAAGGCGTAAAGCTATTGGTGAGGAGGTAGCCCGACTTTTGGCAGAAGGGTTTATTGTGGAGGTCTTTCACCCTGAATGTCTAGCTAATCCGGTGCTGGTACTTAAGAAAAATGACACTTGGCATATGTGTGTGGATTACACAAACTTAAACAAAGCCTGTCCAGCTGACCCCTTTGCTCTCCCTCGTATCGATCAAATTATTGATGCTACAGCAGGTTGTGACCATTTGTGTTTTCTGGATGCTTATTCTGGTTATCATCAGATCAAAATGGCAGTTAAGGACCAGGAGAAGACAACTTTCATAACTCCCTTTGGAGCCTTCTGCTATGTATCTATTCCTTTCGGGCTCAAGAGTGCCCAAGCAACTTATCAGCGCTGTGTCCAGAATTGTCTGCATAAACAGATTGGGCGCAATGACCATGGATATGTGGATGATATTGTGGTGAAGTCCAGAAAGGAGGAGACATTGATAGGTGACTTAAAGGAAACTTTTGATAACCTCCGGGTTTATAAGATGATGCTTATGTTGGGGTTTCGTAGTAATTTCAAAAAATTTCCTACGCACACGCAAGATCATGTGATGCATAGCAACGAGGGGGAGAGTGTTGTCTACGTACCCAACGCAGACCGACTGCGGAAGCGCTAACACGACGTAGAGGAAGTAGTCATACGTCTTCACGATCCAACCGATCAAGCACCGAAACTACGGCACCTCCGAGTTCGAGCACACGTTCAGCTCGATGATGATCCCCGGACTCCGATCCAGCAAAGTGTCGGGGAAGAGTTTCGTCAGCACGACGGCGTGGTGATGATCTTGATGTACTACAGCAGCAGGGCTTCGCCTAAACTCCGCTACAGTATTATCGAGGTATATGGTGGCAGGGGGCACCGCGCACGGCTAAGGAATAGATCTCAAGGATCAACTTGTGTGTCTTTGGGGTGCCTCTACCTCAGTATATAAAGGAGCCAAGGGGGGAGGGGGCGCCGGCCAGGAGGAGAGGGCGCAGGAGGAGTCCTACTCCTTCCGGGAGTAGGACTCCCCCCCAATCCTATTCCAACTAGGATTCCCCAAAGGGGGAAAGAGGGAGAAGGGTGGCCGGCCACCTCTCCTAGTCCTAATAGGACTAGGGGAAGGGGGGAGGCGCGCAGCCCTTGTGGGCAGCCCTTTCACCTTTCCACTAAGGCCCATGAAGGCCCATATGGCTCCCGGGGGGTTCCGGTAACCTCCCGGTAACCCGGTAAAATCCCGATTTCACCCGGAACACTTCCGATATCCAAACATAGGCTTCCAATATATCAATCTTTACGTCTCGACCATTTCGAGACTCCTCGTCATGTCCGTGATCACATCCGGGACTCCGAACAACCTTCGGTACATCAAAATGCATAAACTCATAATGAAACTGTCATCGTAACCTTAAGCGTGCGGACCCTACGGGTTCGAGAACAATGTAGACATGACCGAGACACGTCTCCGGTCAATAACCAATAGCGGGACCTGGATGCCCATATTGGATCCTACATATTCTACGAAGATCTTTATTGGTCAGACCGCATAATAACATACGTTGTTCCCTTTGTCATCGGTATGTTACTTGCCCGAGATTCGATCGTCGGTATCCAATACCTAGTTCAATCTCGTTACCGGCAAGTCTCTTTACTCGTTCCGTAATACATCATCTCACAACTAACATATTAGTTGTAATGCTTGCAAGGCTTATGTGATGTGTATTACCGAGAGGGCCCAGAGATACCTCTCCGACAATCGGAGTGACAAATCCTAATCTCGAAATACGCCAACCCAACATCTACCTTTGGAGACACCTGTAATGCTCCTTTATAATCACCCAGTTACGTTGTGACGTTTGGTAGCACCCAAAGTGTTCCTCCGGCAAACGGGAGTTGCATAATCTCATAGTCATAGGAACATGTATAAGTCATGAAGAAAAGCAATAGCAACATACTAAACGATCGGGTGCTAAGCTAATGGAATGGGTCATGTCAATCAGATCATTCAACTAATGATGTGACCTCGTTAATCAAATAACAACTCATTGTTCATGGTTAGGAAACATAACCATCTTTGATTAACGAGCTAGTCAAGTAGAGGCATAATCCGGCCAAATGTGTCTTTGGTGTACCAGCAGGCAATCTTTTGGGTTTTCTGGTGTCTAACAGGGGCATGGGGTTTTTAAGCTGAGAGGAAAGAGTATCGTTCAACGGCCTGGTTTATTATATCAGCGAGGTGTTTATTGAGTCCAAACAGAGATACCCACATTGGCAGAAGCTGGTATATGGGGTTTTTATGGCAAGCCGGAAGCTCAAGCATTATTTGCAGGGTCATCCTATCATAGTGGTCAGTTCAGTCCCCTTGGGAGATATCATCCAAAACAGAGAAGCAACGGGCCGGATTGCTAAATGGGCTATTGAGCTTGGACCTCACGGGCTAAAGTATACGCCTCGCACATCAATCAAATCCCAAGCACTTGTGGGCTTCATTAATGATTGGACAAAGTCGCAAGCACCGGAGGAAAAGCCAGACAACACTTATTGGACTATTCATTTTGATGGGTCCAGGCAATTGGAGGGCTCGGGGGCTGGAGTCATATTAACTTCCCCACGAGGTGATAAGTTTTGTTATGTTCTCCGTTTAATGTTCCCTTGTACTAACAATGCAGCTGAGTATGAGGCCTTGCTCCATGGTCTTCGGATGGCTAAGGAAATGAATTTAAGCCGGGTTAAGTGCTTTGGTGACTCAGACCTGGTGGCTCAGCAGGTATCTGGCACTTGGGATTCCAAGGATCCACTCATGGCAGCATATAGACGAGAGGTGGATGCACTGGCTGGTCATTTCAAGGGTTATCAAGTTGACCATATAGACTGGCAAAAGAATGAAGTGGCTGATGCTTTAAGTCGCTTAGGCTCTCAACGTAAACCGGTGCCACCCAATACCTTTCTTGATGTGTTGCATAATCCGTCAGTCAAGATACCTACGGAGGAGGATTTGGCTATCCCTGACCCCTTGGCTCAATTGGTGGCGGCTCTTCATGTTATTCCGGATTGGACGGTCCCATACCTGGCATACATGGACCGGGGCGAGTTACCAGACGACGAAACCTTGGCCCGGTAGATAATCCAGCGATCCAAGTTAATGACCATTGTCAATGGGGAGCTACATCATTGTAGCGTCACAGGAGCATTTCAGCGTTGTGTCTCTCCTCAAGAAGGTTGTGAGATTTTGCGTGAGATCCACGAAGGAGATTGTGGTCACCATGCCGGTTCAAAATCCTTGGTGGCTAATGCCTTTCGTCACGGCTTCTATTGGTTGACGGCTCATGCTGATGTTGAGGATTTGGTAAAGAGGTGTGATGGCTGTCAAAAGTTCGCACGCCACGCTCATGTTCCGGCTCAAGAATTAAGAATGATTCCAATAACTTGGCCGTTTCCAACTTGGGGGCTCGATATGGTTGGACCTTTTAAGAGGTCCAAGGACAAGAAGACCCACCTACTGGTGGCGGTTGATAAGTTTACCAAGTGGGTCGAGGCAGAGCCAGTCAGTAAGTGTGATGCGGCCATGGCAGTTCAATTCATCAAAAGGTGATATTCTGGTTTGGTTTTCCACACAGCATTATCACTGATAATGGTACTAATCTGTCGAAGGGTGCTATGGAAGAATTTTGTCAAAGTGAGCACATCCGGCTTGACGTGTCATCAGTGGCTCACCCCAAATCTAATGGTCAAGCAGAAAGGGCCAATCAAGAAATTTTGAGAGGTATCAAACCCCGGCTTATGGTTCCTTTAAAGCGGACGCCGGGTTGTTGGGTGGATGAGTTACCTTCCGTGTTATGGAGTATCAACACCACACCAAACAGATCTACGAGTTACACGCCTTTCTTCATGGTTTATGGAGGAGAGGCAGTTCTCCCTAGTGACATACGTCATGACTCGCCCCGTGTGGCGGCTTATGTTGAAGCTGATAATGAAAAAGCACGTCAGGACTCATTGGACCTGTTAGATGAGGAGCGTGATCTTGCGGCGGCACGTTCGACGATTTATCAACAAGATCTGCGACGTTATCATAGCTGTCGGGTTAAAAAACCAGAACTTTTCAAGAAGGCGATCTGGTGCTCCGGCTCATCCAGGATCAGACTGATATGCACAAGTTATCCCCACCTTGGGAAGGGCCTTTTGTGGTCAGCAAAAATTTGCATAATGGACCATACTACCTTATCGATGTTCGAGAGCACAAGGACTCACGTAAATCGGAGGAGGAGACCCAGCAGCCATGGAATATAGCTCATCTTTGGCCTTACTATACTTGAGCCATAGGCTCTTTTTTATGTACATAATTATGACAATGTATATATTATGATCAATATAATAAACCGGAGCCTCAGCTAAAGCGGGGTCTCTGTTGTTTTACATCATATGTGTTTACATGGAGGCTTCTATTTACAAAGCAGAATTCTGTTGATCTGGCTTGTAAAGCCACACATATAAAAGGAAATCACTAGGGGGCTTGGTCATATCTGAACCTTAGCCACACCTCTTGATCGGCTTAGGGCCAAAGGGAAATCACTAGGGGGCTTGGTTGCATTCACACCATAGCCACACCTCTTGATAGGCTTAAGGCCAAAAGGAAATTATGTGGGGCCAAAGAGAGTGTTGCACCAGCACAACTCAAACATAGGCACCCACTGAGCACAACTCACATATTGCTTGGGGGCTCTCTGCTTCTCAAAAGAACAAAGAGTCTGCACCCTTGCAATAGGCTATCAAGACAGGCTTGGAAGCCAGGTGTATTCACCTAAAACCCCGGGTTATCCTGCCTCTTTAAGTAAGCCACTCTGTCCAGGTAAACCTGGTATGACCCATCGAACGTTTGACAAGTCAATATCATAGACCATGAACTTGTCAACGTTGAAACGATGATTGGTTAAAGATTGAGGTCCATCTTAAAAGGCTTTGAAAAATGGTTTAACTCAGTGGCCTGGCAGCCCATGAAAAGCCTCGATTTAGGGCCTGGCAGCCCATGAAAAGCCTCGCATATTCTTCTTGTATTTTTTGCATAGTTTTTCTTCTCTTTTGATAAAATTCCTAAGTATTTTCTGATAAACCGGTGTTTATTATAACCCAGCATGGCTTACAATGCTAAATTGTTAGTACATGATCAGCTATAATCCGGCCTTTCTTGTTCCGGTCTGGTTTTGACTACAAGTCACCAGTATTATAAAACCGGTGTTTATCATAACCCGGTATGGTTTATTGTAAGCCAGCAAACCTGGAAGGAGTCATCTATACTCCAGATTGGTGTTATCACCCTTTTTATAACAACCGTGGGTCAAACAACGAGGTAACATGTATTCTTTATTTTATATCTGGTTGTTTTTAAACAGCCTTGGCTTTAGACCTAGGCTATATATTTGGGCATCATGACCCGTCCAGCGGTAAACAACCAGGACCTTTAAATCTCTTGTATGCAGGAACAAGTTAAAATATAGCCACTGCGGATTATGCATATAATAAAGATCCTAAAAGCATGGCAAGTTATCAGTATCAAGCAAAATAAGTATGCTCGATGGCATAGCAGACATGTGTTTGAACTAGCCTATTACAAGGCGTTTTAATGCCCACACTGGATAATTGTTTCAGCAAGAATGGTAGGCTGCGACAGACTAAACCGGCCTCCGGTTCAGGATTCATCACCAAGACGACTTGAAGATTGAGGATCATCTTGAGTCGCTGCATCCTCCTCCTCTCTACCAAGTGGCTGGAAATCAATCGTTGTCCAATCGATCCCAGTTAAAGCTTGGAACACGGCTTATTCACTTATAAGGGTGGAAGGATCAATGTTAGGGGCATAAGTGTGCTTACGAATTGGCGGAATAAGATCTTCTACATCATGTGTTGGCGCAGGATATCTTTTCTGATCAGCATGATAAACCGGCTGGTAATGAGACAGATCCGTTTCATCCGCCAATTTGCTCGCTATGGGTCGCAGTTCCCTTGTCAGCCTTTGGAGATCACCATTGTTGAATTCTGAGCTGTCTTCCTTTACGCCGGGATAGCCTTGGCCAATATCTGCCGGTTCAAGATCTGGAATCCATGCCTTGGCCCGGATTAGTGCAGTCAGCGCGCCTGACCTTGCAGCTGATCTTTTAAGTTCATCCAACCAGGCAAACAACATTGACAGCTTCTCGATGGTTTCTTTTATCAGTGTTGGAGGAGGCCTGTTATAAGCAGCAGTGCAAATAGCCCGTTGGGATCCGGAATACAACTGCTCTATCAAAGTATAGGCAACCTTCAACTTCATCCGCATATCAGAGCCCAGATGAGTAATGCGGGTCCCTGTAACATCGCAAGCATCAGTAAACCGGTAATTGATATGGTAAAATGACTTAAAAACATCAGATGAGGATACTTACCAAATACAGCAGAGGTCATAGCGTTTATTTGCTGCTTTAAACCGGTCAGTTCTTCGACCACCGGTTTAAGGGCTGCCTCTGCGTCTTCGGCCTTCTTTACTAAAGCGGCCTTCTCCGTGTCCCAATCTTCACATTCCTTCTTGAAGTTTTCCTTCAGCTTCTCCATGGCTGTTAAGGCATTGGTCAGTTCCTCTTTGGCTTTAGAAGCCTCCGCTTGCTAAGATTTGATGTTCTCTTGAATATCAGCGGTTTGGGCGTCCTTTTTGCTCAGCTCAGCCTATAAAGATCAGACATGTCATCAACGGGCTGTATATATTTGAAGTACCAAGTGTAGAATAATCTATGCACTTTTCACTTGGGGGCTAATGCCTACTCACTTCATTCTAGAAAATTATTTCAAGTCCCAAGTATAATGCAAGCATTATTCTTGGTACTTGGGGGCTAATGTACATCTGCTCAAAAGTAACAGTGGTTAAAGTCTTGGTTCACCTTCGAAAGGTAAACCGGGCCTTGGGGACTACACAGGCGAAAGTTACAAGGATACAATGCCAAAGTACCGGTTCAGTTTTAAAGGATCAAACGACCCTTGGAGGATAAGTATGCAGAAGTGCGGAATTATGAAGTCCCGGTTTTTGATTACTATCATAAATCCGGAGATTGGACTTACGATTGGACTTATGAGAGAAAATGATTTGTACTTACTTCATAACGTTCCTTCATCAAATTCACTAAACCGGCTTCATAGTCACGGTTTGTGTACAGACGGTTCAGAAAACCAGAATGGAGCTCCTGGGCGTTAAGGTGGGCATAGCTTGATAAATCGGTGCTCCATTTGCCTTTCACCATGGCAGGACGTTCTTCTTTGGTGCTATGTTTTGCTAATACATCAGGATGGCCAGGGGAGGTGTAGCCAACACCAGTAATGATAACCTCATCTTCCTTGTCGCCAACAGCCTTTACTGGAGTTGGTGGAATATCACTAGCCTTAACCGGACTAGACGGTCCATCATCAGTATAGACTGGACTTGCCGGTTTATCAGCTTGCACTGCGGTATCAACTTCTACTTGTTCAGTAGAAACATGATCTAGGGGTGGCAGGTCATCAAGCATGGCATCAACTGTTGCTCTCTCCGATTCTGAAATTGTCGCCGGTTCAACTGTCACATGGTCATCAGACGGTTTATCTACACGACCCTTCTTACTGGGTCTAGCCTTGGCTCTGAAAGAGAAAGATATACACATCAGTATAGCACATAAGCATAAAGCGTCAAAAAGAGACAGCTTAAGACCCAGGGACGGTCTTAAGGGGTGGAAGCTGTGTGGCAGTTGATTCGCTGGATGATGAAGGTGGCGTTCCCTGATAATTCGAATCGGACGGATTAAGAGGCTGTCGGAAATAACCCGCCTTGGGGTAAGAAGTATTGGAAGTATTTGAAACCTCAGATTGGCGCTTCCAAACCGGAGTATTTGACAGACCGATGGAAGTGATTACTTGGTCGCTATGATGGGTTGTGCGGCGAGCTTCATGTTGCTGCTTCTTCAAAAGAAAGTTTGGGTCCAAGTAAGCTAGGGGTGAGAAAATCTTACTTTCCGGATTGCTTGACGGATTTTTTGTGTTGGTAGAGGATCTGAACCGGAGGGAAGGATAATTACCTCTGCGTCGTCAGCTTGGCTGCCCTCAGCATCATCCTGATAAATATCATTGTCAATGAGGTGTATGAAAAGTGAACCAAGAGAATCAAGTTCTACCTCTGCATCTGGTTCATCAGGGTCATCATCGAGCTCTAAACCGATTGGCTCAGTTGCCTTCCTCTTAGCAGATTTCTTGACAGCCTTCGTTTTTTGACGAGGAGCCTTAACCGTTTTCTCCTGAGGTTTCTTTTTCTAGAACGGATCATCAACCTGTTTAAAAGATGAGCAGAGGATATTAAAAGTTGCACAGTTCAAAAATATCAGGTATAAAGCGGAAGCAAAGCAACTCTTACAGCGGGCAGTTTGTTCTGTGTATAAAAGGGACTTAGCCCGGTCTTGCTATAGACAGCTTCCGGTTCATTCAGCATTTTCTTGACAGACTCAGTAACTTCATCATTTGTTAGCTGAATGTCAATATGACGTTGGGAGTCTTTTATGTCACCGGTATACTCGCACATTAAATCGGAGCGGTGACTTGATACTCTAGGATAACCAGCAACAAACAAAGTCCACGCCCGTCAAACCGTTGGCCATGAAAACTCTAAGCTTGGTGAGTTATGGTGCATATGAGGCCCATTCCTTGGTAGTTAGTCATTGCGGGAGCGGACGAGTGTTGGTAAGTCGGTGAGCACGGTAACCCGGCAGAGGATTCTCATCTTCAGGAGAAGTGTCCTTGCAATAGAACCAAGTCTGTTTCCAATCTTTTGGGTGACTATGAAGTTTGGCGTGAGGAAGCTAACATCCTTCCTTTTCTGAATGGAGACGCCACCAAGTTCAGTATTGGGCCCGTCTACGAATTCAGTGCGACGGTTTAAGTGGAAGAAATCCCGGAACAACTCGACAGTCGGTTCTTCCTGTAGGTAGGCTTCACAAAACACCTGAAAGTTGCAGATATTGGATACAGAGTTGGGTCCAATGTCTTGAGGGTGGATCTGAAAGCTGGCAAGTACATCCCGGAAAAACTTGGATCCAAGCGGTTTAAAACCACGGCCCATATGATCAGCAAACACTACTACTTCACCATCTCTGGGGGTAGGAGGATTTTCTGGACCGGGAACTCACCACCGGATTTCATTCTTCTTCGGTAAGGTGCCAATTTTGACACATCCATTCAGTTGCTCCTCAGTAACCCGGGAAGGGACCCAGTTACAGGAATAGAATTGTTTGGCCATTGCAAGTGAAGAGCTGGAAAAGATTACTGCCAGTTTATGATTCATAATGACAATGCATAAAGTACAACAGGTTGAGGAAAAAGGAATTCAAGCATGTAAAATTGATAAACCGGAGGAAGTTATAAACCGCCTACGACAAAGCGTTTATAAATGGTAAAGCGATGAGCGGTTTTCAAGGGGAATAATGGCATATCACAAATTACTTTCTACAAGGATAAACCGCCTACGCAGATAAGGAAGATACAGATCTAAGGCAGAACTGACTAAGTGAGGAAAAACAGGTTTCACAAGTTTGCATTGGAATTTTGGATCTACCATAAGTCAGGAAAAGAAAAAAAATATCTAGACCTAGAAAAGTTTGGTCCTAAAGCAGTCCACAAAAGGTCCATACCAAGTTCTTATGTGTTTAAAGTTTGGTTTGATGGCGGAGATAAGGAATATCATAGCTACTGCACGGAACGCATCAAGCCATAGGTCTGCTATCTATGGACTGACGAAGAACACGAAGAGAGCGCCATGAACCCGTATGAACCCTCAGTGGATCTATAGAGGAGAGAACGGAAAGGCTTACAACGACTGTTGAAGCAGCGGAGGTGCGCCGCGTTTCTCTGGTGCGATCAGGTCGATGCAGCGGCCAATGGTGAGGCAGAGGTGAAGTTCGACGACGGCGGCGACGCTCGGGTGCAGGGGCGTCGCAAGGAGGAAGAAGAGATGGAAAGGCAAATGAAAGAAAGGGAAAGGGGTCCTCAGCCCTATTTATAAGGGTAAAGAGATAAGCGACAGGCGCGTGAATCAAGGAGCCCAAATAATGGATGTATAACGAGGTTGTCGTTTCAATTGTTGGATGCTCATAAATGAAAGAGTATCTTCGGCTATAAATGAACAGGTAACGTCACGGTGGTTTACTACAAATCTGGAGGATGACGTCACGGCGGTTTACAAGATCTATGTGAAGGTGCAAAGGGAGGAATTCTTCTAAGTGTTGAAGATTGACATGAACAAGTTCAAATCAATCTGGGGCCTAATGTTGGGGATATTACTACTGTACATAAACCGGCCAGGAGAGGCCGGGTTATCCTCATGATGATTATCTTATTTGAAGCCCATGAAGACATGAATGTTGGCGCTTCATGAAGGCCCAAGGCCCAAAGGCGGGTTAAGGCTTGTAGACATAAACCGATATTGATGTATACTTGTATGATAAGTTAGGAGTAGAGACCGAGTCGGAGACGTTTATGATCCGGCCTCGGGACTCTGTAAACCGGCGGGCGTCGACCTATGTATATAAAGGGATGACCCGGCAGCGGTTTAGGGACGACAGACAACAACTCGAGAGCCAGGCAAAGCGGATTCGCTCCCTGGTCATCGAAACCCTAGCAATACCATCACAACTGGAGTAGGCTTTTACCTTCATCGTAAGGGGCCGAACCAGTATAAACCCTGATATCCTTTGTCCGCTTTAAACCCCTTTAAGCTAACCCATAGCGATGGCTCCACGACTAAGTCCTTTCACAAGGACATCTGTCGTGACAATTCCACGACACATGGCACCTCCGAGTTCTGCACACGTTCAACTCGATGACGTCCCGCGAGCTCCGATCCAGCAAAGCTTAACAGGAGAGTTTCGTCAGCACGACGGCGTGGTGACGGTGATGATGATGCTACCGACACAGGGCTTCACCTAAGCACCACTACGATATAATCGAGGTGGATTATGGTGGAGGGGGGCACCGCACACAGCTAAGAGATCAATGATCAATTGTCTGTCCATGGGGTGCCACCCTGTCCCCATATATAAAGGAGCAAGGGGGAGGAGGCGGACGGCCAGGGAGAGGCGCGCCAAGGGGGAGTCCTACTCCCACTAGGAGTCGGAGAGGGGGAAGGAAAGGGAGAGGAGGAGAGGGAAAGAGGGGCCGGCCCCCCTTGCCCTAAAACAATTCGGTTTGAGCCTTGGGGGGAGCACCCCACACTCCCTTGCTGCCCTCTATTTCCACTAAGGCCCATGTAGGCCCATTAAGCCCCGGGGGGGGGGGGGTTCCGGTAAACCCCCGGTACTCCGGTATATGTCCGAAACCTTCCGGAACCTTTCCGGTGTGCGAATATAGTCATCCAATATATCGATCTTTACGTCTCGACCATTTCGAGACTCCTCATCATGTCCGTGATCATATTTGGGACTCCGAACTACCTTCGGTACATCAAAACATAAAAACTCATAATACCGATTGTCACCGAACTTTAAGCGCGCGGACCCTACGGGTTCGAGAACTATGTAGACATGACCGAGACACGTCTCCGGTCAATAACCAATAGCGGAACCTGGATGCTCATATTGGCTACCACATATTCTAAGAAGATCTTTATCGGTCAAACCGCATAACAACATACGTTGTTCCCTTTGTCATTGGTATGTTACTTGCCCAAGATTCGATCGTCGGTATCTCAATACCTAGTTCAATCTCGTTATCGGCAAGTCTCTTTAATCGTTCCGTAATACATCATCCCACAACTAACTCATTAGTTACAATGCTTGCAAGGCTTATAGTGATGTGCATTACCTAGTGGGCCTAGAGATACCTCTCCGACAATCGGAGTGACAAATCCTAATCTCGAAATACGCCAACTCAACAAGTACCTTCGGAGACACCTGTAGATCACCTTTATAATCACCCAATTACGTTGTGACGTTTGGTAGCACACAAAGTGTTCCTCCGGTAAACGGGAGTTGCATAATCTCATAGTCATAGGAACATGTATAAGTCATGAAGAAAGCAATAGCAACATACTAAACGATCAAGTGTGAAGCTAAAGGAATGGGTCAAGTCAATCACATCATTCTCCTAATGATGTGATCCCGTTAATCAAATGACAAGTCATGTCTATGGCTAGGAAACATAACCATCTTTGATCAACGAGCTAGTCAAGTAGAGGCATACTAGTGAAACTCTGTTTGTCTATGTATTCACACATGTATCATGTTTCCGGTTAATATAATTCTAGCATGAATAATAAACATTTATCATGATATAAGGGGATAAATAATAACTTTATTATTGCCTCTAGGGCATATTTCCTTCAATAACAGGATATATCTTCTTGTCATCAAGATAAGCATATTTCAAAGTGTCTGGCAATTGTTTTAGTTCAAACACAGGATCACCTTTAGGTGGAGGAGGACCTCCTAGAGTTTCAATAGGCAAATTGTGTTTAAGCAGAGGGCGTTGTTCAAAGAATATTTTATCTATTTCATTTCTTTCATGCATATGTAACTCATTTTCATGGTCTAGCAAATAATGTTCTAAAGGATCAGTGGGTGGTACAACAATAGAAGCAAGACGAATTAATTCATCCTTACTAGGCAATTCTTTTTCATGAAGCTTTCTACTAAACTTGGAAAAATTAAACTCATGAGACTCATCACCAAAACTAACACCGATAGTTTGTTTCTCACAATCTATTTTAGCATTAACGGTGTTCAAGAAAGTTCTACCAAAGATAATGGGACAAAACTCATCTTGTGGGGAACCAAGAACAAGAAAATCAGTAGGGTATTTTATTTTTCCACACAAGACTTCAACATCTCTAACAATCCCAATTGGTGATATAGTGCCTCTATTAGCAAGTTTAATAGTAACATCTATGTCTTCTATCTCTGCGGGTGCTATGTCATTCATAATTTCTTGATATAAGGTGTAAGGAATAGCACTCACGCTAGCACCTATGTCACATAAACCATGATAACAGTGATCTCCTACTTTAACTGAGATGACATGCATGCCAACAACAGGTCTATGTTTATCTTTTTTATCATGTTTGGCAATTTTAGCAACTTCTTCACAGAAGTAAATAACATGCCCATCCATATCCTCTTCTAAGAGATCTTTAACCATAACAATACTAGGCTCTACTTTAATTTGTTCATCAGGTTTAGTTGTTCTAATATAACTTTTTTTAACCACGGTTGAAACTTTAGCATGTTCCTTTATTCTAACAGGGAAAGGTGGTTTCTCAATATAAGCAGAAGGAACAACTAGATCAACATTGTAAAGTATAGTTTCTTCTTTAACTGGTACCGGTTCTTTAATTTCTTCTTTTTTTGACTATGTACTATGAAGCAAAAGCTCCACAGTCTTTTATTGTAATAGAAAAGAAAAGAGGTTCACCTATTTACAAACTAAAAGAGGTGAAAATAAACTTACGTACTTACCTATGTTACAAAATACAACAAACTAAGGAAGATTATTAACCCAAGCTAAGAAAGCAGGCTTAACACTCTCCCTCACTCTATGATACAACAGGTTAATATCATGTACAAATTTTCCCCTCCACACCCCAAAAGAGGCCCTCTCGAATCTGAAGATCTTGCCATTCCTAGTAGTCCAAATGCACCAAGCCGCCGACCTCAAAGAAAAAAGGTTGGTTAAAATTCTTCTTGGCGTGCAACAAGCAGGAGGTCACATCCTGACCTCTGAACCAATCAATCTGAAGATAAGACCAGACCCGTTGACTGAAATTGCAATTGAAGAAGAGGTGGAACCTATCCTCATGGAGACTGGCAGGACAAAGTACACAATTATTATCCTCCTGGTCAGACCTCCAATGTCTCCGGAGAAGCATGTCTCAAGTGTTCAGACGATCAAAAAAGAGCAACCAGCCAAAAACCTTGATCTTCATCGTGCATGAGCTTCTCCAAAGCCAAACACAAGGTGTAACTGTTGGAAGGTGCATGTGCATTACGGTGTAGAAACTCTTAGCAGAGTAACCATTCTTTGAAGGCCAAGACCACACATCAGGGACAGTAGCATCTCTTTGCAGCGTAGTAACCCAATGAAGAAGGTGCTCAAGTTCAGAAGCTGCGTTGCTGGAGATTGGCAAATGAAACATTGTTGCCACATCCTCAGTATCCAAGAAATCCATGGCCGAGATCTTATCATACTTTACAAAGGAGAAAAGGTGGGGCAGTCGGTCCCGAAGAGGTCTGTTAGAATTGTGAACGAACCAGCTGTCAGACCAGAACAGAATTGAATCACCCTGATTCACAGTGGCCGATGAGATTGCTCTGTAAGAATCAGCCAGCTTGAAAACGTCCCTCCACCAGAAAGAGCCACACAACACCGTGGCATGAGGAACAACACCATCATAGTAAGAGTTCCAGATAAGAGAGACCCACGGGATATCTTCCTTATTGAAAAACTTATGAAGATGCTTTATGAGCAAGGCTTGGTTCTGAAGATGTAAGTTAATTATGCCAAGACCACCCTTATCCTTGGGCCTACAAACCAACTCCCATGCTACAAGAGATTGCTTGGGTGTGTCAGAGTTGCCACGCCAGAGACACTGCCGTTGAATTCGTTCCAGTTGCTTGATTATGCCCATTGGGATGTCCAAAGTGCAGAGAAAATATATAGGCATAGAGGACAGCACAGAGGTCACCAACTGAAGCCTGGAACCTTGATTCAGCATGGCAGAGCTAGCAGTAAGCCTTCTTTCCATCCTATCAACCAAAGGCATAAGATCAATAATCCTTGGCTTAGTAGTTCCCATGGGAAGACCTAAGTAAGCGAAAGGAAGCATCCCCAAAGAGCAGCCAAACACAGCCGCAAGCCTAATGGCCTCCTCATCGTCCACATTAAGGGGCACCATTGTTGATTTCTGAAAATTCACTTTGAGGCCAGTTGAAGCATAGAAAACATCCAACATTTCCTTGAGAGCAATAAGCTGGGAGTCCACTGCGGGCACAATTAAAATAGTGTCGTCAGCATATTGGATGATTGGAAAATGTGGATCATGGGTGGGGATTGGCAGGTTGAGGATGCCATCAGCCAGCATTTTGTTGACAATTGACTGCAGAAGATCGGCAGCAATTACAAAGAGCAGAGGGGATAAAGGGTCCCCTTGTCTAACACCACATTTGCACTGAAATTGCTTGCCTGGCACTCCATTTAACAGAACCGAAGAAGAGCCAGAAGATAGGATTTCCTTAACCCAAGCTAGCCATTTGACATCAAAACCCTTCTGCTGCAGGATTAACAAAATTGCTTCATGCTCGATCGTATCAAAAGCCTTAGCAAAATCCAGCTTCAAAATCAAAATAGGTCTCCTGGATTGTTTGCACTGATGGATGTACTCAAAGGCCCACGCCAGGCAGTCTTGAATGGACCTCGACTTCAGGAATCCATACTGATTTTTGTGGATGCACTTAAGGATCACCAATTGAAGCCTATTAGCAAGCAACTTAGTTAAGAACTTGAGACATGTGTTGGTCAAGGAGATAGGCCTGAAATCCCCCGGACCCTGGGGAGCAATCATTTTAGGAATAAGAGTTATCAGGGAACCATTAATGCCCTCCAAGCTCAGGGAGCTAGCAGCAAATTGTTCAGTCTATTTCAGAAAATCATTCTAAATAACAGGCCAACATTTCTTAACAAAAAGACCATTGAACCCATCAGGCCCAGGGGCTCTGTCCGTAGGCATTTCCTTCAGAACCTTATCGATTTCAGCTTGTGAAAAGGGCCTCGATAGATCATTTATGCCTTCTATGGGCTGGATTAGGTCAGCCAAACAAAAGCCCATCCGAATCCCCCTGGACTGGCCCATCCTAGATTTGAAAGAGTGCCAAAGCACTCCCGCCATTTGGTCATGATCATGAACTGTAACTCCATCATCAGATACCAGACTAGCAATGCTATTTTTTCGCATCCTCTCAGACGCCATAGCATGGAAAAATTTGGAATTTTCCTCACCAACTTTTATGTAGCGAATCGTACAGTGCTGCTTCCAGTAAATATACTGCAACCGAAGCAAATCCTCATGATGAAGCTTAATTATCTTCCTGAAATTGAACTCTGGGACTGTGAGAGGCCAGCACTCCTCCAGAGTATCCAAACAAAGAATGACTTTAGAGCAGTTAAGAATAACTTTCTTTATGGAGGAAAGATTGATGTGCCATCTCTTCAGATCACTCCTAAGACACTTGAATTTCTTAGAAATAACCGCAGCTGCCGAGCCCCTACAAGCTAAAGGAGCATTCCAAGAGGCCGTGACACAGTCCATAAATCCAGGTAGATCCACCCAGTAATTTTCAAATCGAAAAACTTTTGCTCTAGGGATGGTGGTGTCATTTGATACCAAGCACGGGATATGATCAAAACCCGTACGAGCAAGTGGGTGGACGACTGTGTTAGGGTATAAGGAGATCCAAGAACTAGATGTAAAAAACCAGTCCAACTATTCAAGGAGAGGTTGCTGCTGCATATTAGACCAGGTATAAGCCCTACCCTTCAACGACAATTCCAATAAACCAAGGTGACCAATAGTCTCATTGAACAAGAAGATATCATTTACATCACCACCAGGTAGATTTCTGTTGTCCAAAGATCTGATGAAGTTGAAATCACCCAGCAACAGCCAGTTAGCATTCATGGGTCTTTGAAGATGATATAACCACTGAACAAATTCATCACGAAGGGCCGTCACATGGGCCATACACAGAAACCAGATTCCAAACTTCAGAGTTGTGGACTGAAGTAAAGGAAACAACGACAGCAAAACGCTGGATTTCTATGAGACAACCAGTGAAAATAGCTGAATTCCAAACAACTAAAATGCCCCCAGAGGCCCCATGTGAGGGAGCGAACGCAAAGTTATCAAATCTGCGCGGGCAAAATTGGCGGATGAACTTAAGGTCAAAAGATTCACATTTTGTTTCTTGCAAACAGACAATGGAGCAGTTACTTTCCTCAATCTTAGCACGGACATCTCGCTGATGTTTCTCAGAGTTTAAACCCCGCACATTCCAGCACAGTACTTTCCAATTATGAAAACACGGATTATCCATAAAGAAACTCAAAGGGGTAATCAAACAACTCCACTGCATAACAGAGAAGATAACTGTCACCAGGTTCATACAGGAAGATAGATAATAAGTTCTCAGACACAGACCCAGTACTGACAACAAAAATAACATAAACGGTCCACCTCATAAGCTCTCAAGAAACAGAGATAAGTTCAGACTGCTGACACAAAAGTAAGGGCCGACCAACACATGAATCAAAACCAAAAAGGAATGACACCGCATTCCCGCCCAATTGACATCTGGAAGCTTCACTTATCATCATGATCGTTGTGCTGGTCCTTGGCCTCAGGACTTGCCATAAGCTTGTCCTCGGTAAGCTTCTCCGATGAGATCCCCAGAGATTCTCCAATACGCTGCATGAGACTGATAGGCGTAGGTGGTGGAACTGCCGTGCTGTGCTCCTCCGCCGCAGACGAATTCTCTTCCTGAGAGATAGAGCCATACCTAGGCTTCTTAGCACGAGGTCGCCGGAGAGGGGACGGCTTGTTGGGAAGAGCAGAGGTGGGCTTGAAACCCAATTTCTTGGCGCAGCTGCGGGTCATTCTCCTATTAGAGAAATCCTCTCGAGAGCGAACGAGCTTGGAACCCTGACGACGGCCACGTTTATGCCTGCCTAACATGGATGGGGTCTTGGACGTAAACTGAAAGTCATCAGGCTAAACTGGCACAACAGAAAAAACTTCAGATATGTCCATCAGAGTTTCAGATCCCTCAATATCATCCAAATCAACCAGCTCGGCAGAAGAAACCTGAGGTAATCCAGGAGGAGCAGCCATACCAATCAGAGACAGGAGAGAATATTCCAACTCCTGGGACCAAAACCTCATGGGTAAAACCGCAGGTGGAAGCACGGAAAGACAAACAGGCCTGTGAATGCTCTGACTCTCAAAATCCGGCAGAAGATTCCTGAAAGAGCGCTCCCACACCATGGCAGGTGGAAGAACCGGACCAAAAACAACCCTGACGAGGCCAAGTTGGATTGGATCAAGGTTGACCACAGGTGGATGAACGGCTGGAGGAACATATGGAACTATTGCACGCTCCAAATTCTCCTGAACAACAATGTGCTGAACCACTTCAACCTCTGCTGGCTGAACTTCAAAAGAACTGTTGGACCCCAAGGAAGGATTTAGCACCATGGAGTTCTGATCTTGGGCTTCTTAAACTGCAGGCTCATGAACTGGAGCGTTCTGCACAACGACAGCCTCCTCCCAAGGGCCCCATCCTTCAGCATTATGATCTGGCTGTGGCTCATGCTCAGGTTGATCAACTCCCCACCCATGAGGTGGCTCCGGATGATGCTGGCCATTCACAGGATTAGCATCCCAGCCCAAAGCAGGAAAAGGTGGCATCCCCCAGAAAGGTTGAGGAGGAACATGGCCTGGCATAGGATGAGGGTTTCCGTCCAAGGGCATGGGGTCTTCATCAGCACCCAACATAGCTTCCGCAAAATTATCAGTGAGAATATAAACCGCAGCAGTCCAAGAGACAATAGTTCCTCCCCAAGTAGCATACTCATGAAAAACCACAGATCGAGGCACCATAATGTTATCCGGAAAAGAAGCATATACCAAAGATCTCACGAATCGCCGATCTGGCTCATCCCAGTAATGAAACTGGCCAAAAGTACTGATCACATCAAACAGGTATCAGGTATTCCTCCAATCCAAAGGTACCCCAATGAACATTAACCAACCCGTTCTGTGACCATGGATAGCCCTAAAACCCTCCCCCTGATTGTGTGGTATGAAACACACAAAGAACTCATTGCCATCTTCATCAAGGCCCATGGGAAAAGGAGGATGTCGGGTAAACCAAGAACGCATCACCGGACTAGCCACTTCAAACAAACCACCCCCCTGGAACCAGGTTTGAGCAGAGCGAACAATCATCTGGAGATTCTCTTGTAAGAAGTTGAGGACTTGTTCCCGTCTAATGGCCACAAGATGAGCCGGCGGCAGCGGCTCGACAATAGCCACCATGAACTGCTCATGGGTTCTTGGGGGGGCCTGCATCGGGGTGTAGTATGTTCTTGGCAAGCGCTCTGCTCCTCCATCGATGATGTCATGGCCAGCAGGGAGAAATCGGCGAGGGTCAAGCTCGTAGACTGCCATGGGTGGAGAATCTGCTGCAGTAGGCGGTGGTGGCGGAGTCGATTAGGGTTTTTGGGCGGATTGGTTCTGTGAGGGAGAGGTGGAGGTGGACGGTGAAGGCAGCGAGCCCGAAGAGCCGGGGAGGGGTGCTGTCAAGGCTCTAGGCTCGAAACCTGGCGACGGGACTTTAGGTACCCAAACAGTGGAACCAGCATTAATACCCGGGCAGTCTTTCTTAACGTGACCGGAACGAAAACACAATCTGCAGCATATACGATTCGTACACGTATCAGACATATGGCCCATACCCAAACAGTTCTGACAATCCCAATATTTAACTGCCATATCTTCAACCATCTCATTGAAACTCTGTAAATCATCCACAATTTCCTTTGGTGACGAAAAACAGACCGGAGATGATGCATCAAGCGAATCATCATCAGATAATAAAATTGGGCTGGTCAAAGAGCATCCATGGGCCAAATCCAAACCTGGCGGCGGAGTGCGAGGGCTGCTGTCGAGAGAACCATGGGCCAAGCCCAAAACAGATGATGGGGTGCTAGGGCTGTCCTAAAGGATAACGACTGGAGGGGGTCCAGATACATTTGAAATCCCAGAAAATCCGGGGTTGCCGCTTGACGAACTAACCTTCTCCGGGGAAGGAGGAAAAGATCCAAACTGGATGGTCACCGGCGGCGACGACGGGCTCACCGGAGGCGAAAATGCAGTGTTGTCCGATGATGTGATGTTAGGAGAATGAACATCATAACCAGCCTCACGGATAGTCAAAACTTCAAGAGCATTGGGACGATATTGATAACCCTTACAAACATCATACTTCATGAAAGTAGCAAACCTCAAACTCTTAGCAGGCCCCGATCTAGGATTTGTGCGTAAGGAGGACTTGACGGGTGGATTTTTCATGGCTAATAACCCTAGCTTCGCACGGCGTTTAGATGGACTAACCATCGTCCACTCCTCGTTGCACTCAATCTGCCATAGATGAAATTCCTTCATCCAATCCGGGCCACCATGACCCCAGAGATGGAAGAAACACTTAAACTGAGGGCAAACAAAGCTACGCCGCTGGTGCAAGATGAAAAACCCAACTTCTTTGCAAGAGACATGAAAAGAGAAAACCTGATCACGTAGGCAAGAAACCTTGAGCTGAGAACAATATCCACCAATAGCAGATTCCAAGGCCAGGGCAACATTCTCCTCAGATAGTCTGAAGGAATGTCTGGCAAATGAGACAACCATGATGAAGTGGCTCGAGTCTTCAGAAGGGTGAACAGATCGGTGAAAAGAGCGCCAGATCTCCTGAGCCAGGCCCATCCCTGGGTTGAAGTCAAACCCTAGAGAGATGGACACATGAACAACCATTGAGATGACAACCAGGGGCTTCGGGAGAGGACGCCGGAGACGATGCGCGGGTCAGATGGCAAAGACCACGGCTAGGCGTGGAGATCGCCGGCGGGGTGGCGGCGGCTAGGGGTTAGGGTGGGAGGTGGGAGCCATAATAACTTTAATTTCTTCTTTAATAGGTGGGTGATATTTAAACCACTTCTCTTTAGGGAGATCAACCTGAGTAGCAAATGATTCACAAAAGGAGGCTACTATCTCAGAGTCAAGTCCATATTTAGTGCTAAACTTTTGAAAAGCATCGGTATCCATAGAAGATTTAACACAATCATACTTAAGTTTAATACCTGACTCTTTACCTTCGTCGAGTTCCCAATCTTCAGAGTTGCGTTTAATTCTTTCCAAAATATCCCACCAGAATTCAATAGTCTTCTTCATAAAAGAACCAGCACAAGAAGTATCAAGCATGGTTTGATCATTACGAGAAAGTCGAGCATAAATTTTTTGGATATAATTTATCTTGAGAGCTCATGATTGGGGCATGAATATAACATTGACTTAAGCCTTCCCCAAGCTATAGCGATACTTTCTCCTTCACGAGGCCAAAAATTATATATATAATTCCGATCACGATCAACTAGATGCATCAGATTTTTTTGGTGGAACTCCAATTTCAAACGATTCCAATTCCAAGATCCAATATCATCCCATAGCATATACCATGCCAATGCTTTTCCATTAAAATATAAAGGGAAAACCTTCTTCATAACTTCATCTCCGGGTAAACCTACAAGCTTGAACAATCCACAAATTTGTTCTACATATATCAAGTGCATATCAGGATGTTCGGTTCCATCTCCTACATAAGGATTAGCTAGCAGTTGTTCTCGAAGGAATTTCATATTCAATATTTTCAGTAGGTGCAGTAGGTTGAGGGGTAACTAATTGTGGTTCCGGACAAGGTGAAGATACCCCGAACAAACCCCTCAAAGGATTGTTTTCCATAGTAACAAGTGACAATAAATTTCAGCACATTATATAAATGTTTCCTTACCAAAGGCGCTTCACTCCTCGGCAACGGTGCTAGAAAATAGCCTTGATGATCCACGGGCATAGGGGATAAATTGTAGCTCTTTTCGATAAGTAAGAGTGTCGAACCCAACGAGGAGCAGAAGGAAATGACAAGTGGTTTTCAGCAAGGAAATGTGTGCAAGTTCTAAAATTGTAAGTAGCGGAGTATTTTGATAGCGAGATAATTTGTAACAAGCAAGTAACAATAATAGTAACAAAAGAGCAGCAAGATAGCCCAATCCTTTTGAGGCAAAGGACAGGACAAAACGGTCTCTTATGATAAGCAAAGCGTTCTTGAGGGTACACGGGAATTTCATCTAGTCACTTTCATCATGTTGGCTTAATTCGTGTTCGGTACTTTGATAATTTGATATGTGGGTGGACCGGTGCTTAGGTGCTGTTCTTACTTGAACAAACCTCCTACTTATCATTAACCCCCCCCCCCCCCTTCTTTACCCCCCCCCCCCCCCCCCCGCGCAAGCATCAGTGCTACCTCTTGAGCATGCGTTGGTTTTCCCTTGAAGAGGAAAGGGTGATGCAACAAAGTAGCGTAAGTATTTCCCTCAGTTTTTGAGAACCAAGGTATCAATCCAGTAGGAGACTACACGCAAGTCGCCTAGTACCTGCACAAACAATCAAGAACCTTGCAACCAATGCGATAAAGGGGTTGTCAATCCCTTCACGGCCACTTGCAAAAGTGAGATCTGATAAACATAATAAGATAAATATTTTTGGTATTTTTGTTGTATAGATTGAAAAGTAAAGATTGCAAATAAAATAAATAGTAAACTAGAATTGTAGATCAGAAACTTATATGGTATAAAATAGACCCGGGGGCCATAGGTTTCACTAGTGGCTTCTCTCATGATAGCATTTATTACGGTGGGTGAACAAATTACTGCCGAGCAATTGATAGAAAAGCGCATAGTTATGAGAATATCTAGGCATGATCATGAACATAGGCATCACGTCCGTTATAAGTAGACCGAAACGATTCTGCATCTACTACTATTAGTCCACACATCGACCGCTATCTAGCATGCATCTAGAGTATTAAGTGCATAAGAACAGAGTAATGCTTTAGGCAAGATGACATGATGTAGAGGGATAAACTCAAGCAATATGATATAAACCCCATCTTTTTATCCTTGATGGCAACAATACAATACGTGCCTTGCTGCCCCTACTGTCACTAGGAAAGGACACCGCAAGATTGAACCCAAAGCTAAGCACTTCTCCCATTGCAAGAAAGATCAATCTAGTAGGCCAAACTAAACCGATAATTCGAAGAGCCTTGCAAAGATATCAAATCATGCATATAAGAATTCAGAGAAGAACCAAATATTGTTCATAGATAAACTTGATCATAAATCCACAATTCATCGGATCTCGGAAAACACACCGCAAAAGAATATTACATCGAATAGATCTCCAAGAACATCGAGGAGAACTTTGTATTGAGAACCAAAGAGAGAGAAGAAGCCATCTAGCTAATAACTATGGACCCGAAGGTCTGTGGTAAACTACTCACACATCATCGGAGAGGCTATGGTGTTGATGTAGAAGCCCTCCATGATCGATTCCCACTCCGGCAGATCGCTGGAAAAGGCCCTAGATGGGATCTCACGGGTACAGAAGGTTGCGGCGGTGGAAAAGTGGTTTCGTCACTCCCCTGGATGTTTTAGGGTATAAGAGTATATATAGGTGAAATAAGTACATCGATGGAGCTCCGTGGGGCCCACGAGGGTGGGGGCACGCCCCTGCCTCGTGGAAGCTTCACGGACTTCTAGACTTGTACTCCAAGTCTCATGGGTTGTGTTTGTTCCAAGAAAGATCCTCGCGAAGGTTTCGTTCCGTTTGGATTCCGTTTGATATTCCTTTCCTGCGAAACACCGAAATAGGCAAAAAAACAGAAACTGGCACTGGGCCTCCGGTTAGTAGGTTAGTCCCAAAAATAATATAAAAGTGCATATTAAAGCCCATTAAACATCCAAAACAGATAATATAATAGCATTATAGATACGTTGGAGCCGTATCAGCATCCCCAAGCTTAATTCCTGCTTGTCCTCGAGTAGGTAAATGATAAAACCCGAATTTTTGATGTGGAATGCTTCCTAACATAATTTTCAATGTAATTTTCTTTATTGTGGCATGAATATTCAGATCTGAAAGATTCAAGAAATTTTTTTAATATTGACATAAAAATAATAATACTTCAAGCATACTAACCAAGCAATTATGTCTTCTCAAAATAACATAGCCAAAGAAAGCTCATCCCTACAAAATCATATAGTTTGGCCATGCTTCATTTTCGTCACACAAAATGCTCCCATCATGCACAACCCCGATGACAAGCCAAGCAATTGTTTCATACTTTAGTATTCTCAAACTTTTTCAATTTTCATGCAATACATGAGCACGAGCCATGGACATATCACTATAGGTGGAATAGAATATGATGATGGAGGTTGTGTGGAGAAGACAAAAAAGGAGAAAGTCTCACATCAACGCAGATAATCAACGGGCTATGGAGATGCCCATCAATTGATGTCAATGCGAGGAGTATGGATTGCCATGCAAAAGATGCACTAGAGCTATAAATGTATGAAATCTCAACAAAAGAAACTAAGTGGGTGTGCATCCAACTTGCTTGCTCACGAAGACCTAGGGCATTTTGAGGAAGCCCATTGTTGGAATATAGAAGCCAAGTTCTATAATGAAAATTCCCACTAGTATATGGAAGTGACAAAATAGGAGACTCTCTATTATGAAGATCATGGTGCTACTTTGAAGCACAAGTGTGGAAAAAGGATAGTAACATTGTCCCTCTCTCTTTTTCTCTCATTTTTTGGGCCTTTTTTTGGCCTTTCTCACCTTTTTTTAATTTCCTCACACGGGACAATGCTCTAATAATGATGATCATCACACTTCTATTTATTTACAACTCAAAAATTATAACTCGATACTAGAACAAAATATGACTCTATATGAATGCCTCTTGCGGTGTACCGGGATGTGCAATGATTCAAGAGTGACATGTATAAAAATTATGAGCGGTGGCTTTGCCACAAATACGATGTCAACTACATGATCATGCAAGGCAATATGAAAATGATGAAGCATGTCAAAATAAACGGAACGGTGGAAGTTGCATGGCAATATATCTCGGAATGGCTATGGAAATGCCATAATAGGTAGATATATATGGTGGCTTTTTTGAGGAAGATATAAGGAGGCTTATGTGTGATAGAGCGTATCATATCACGGGGTTTGGATGCACCGATGAAGTTTGCAACAACTCTCGAGGTGAGAAAGGGCAATGCACGGTACCGAAGAGGCTATCAATGATGGAAGGTGAGAGTGCGTATAATCCATGGACTCAACATTAGTCATAAAGAACTCACATACTTATTGCAAAAATCTACAAGTCATCAAAAACCAAGCACTATGCGCATGCTCCTAGGGGGATAGATTGGTAGGAAAAGACCATCGCTCGTCCCTTGTGGCGCCACTCATAAGGAGGACAATCAAAGAAACACCTCATGCTTCAAATTTGTTACACAACGGTTACCATACGTGCATGCTACGGGGCTTGCAAACCTCAATATAAGTATTTCTCAAATTCACAAATAATCAACTAGCATGACTCTAATATCACCATCTTCATATCTCAAAACAATCATCAAGTATCAAACTTCTCATAGTATTCAATGCACTCTATATGAAAGTTTTTATCATACCCATCTTGGATGCCTATCATATTAGGACTAATTTCATAACCAAAGCAGATTACCATGCTGTTCTAAAAGACTCTCAAAATAATATAAGTGATGGATGAGAGATCAATAATTTCTATAAAATAAAACCACCACTGTGCTCTAAAAAGATATTGTAACATCCCAAATTTTCAATTTGGAATGTTATACATAGGTCATTCATGCATATCATTCTTTATTGCATTTCGCTTTGTGATCCTCGAAATCCTAAGCTACTTAAGGACCCTCGAAGAGACTTGGGGATTTTCCTAGTTCTCATATTTGAACTTTTCTCAAATATCGAAACAAGGATCACTTTGGTTTAAATTATTATTTTTCTCCGAAAATATTTCATATTAAAATTATATGAGAGGAAATAATATGATTTCTCCAAAATAAATGAAATGTTGGAGGAAAAATATTAAAATCAATTTGTATATTTTTTTATTTTGGGTTTTTATCGCTATTTTATTTGAATTAGGAAAAATATGCGTTTTTCAAAATTGCATTAGAGGCCCAAATAAATGTTCACTTTGTCCGGCATATTTTTAGAGGACGGGGAAATTTATTTTAGGATTTTTGGAGTCCATTTATTATTTCTTTTCTTTGTTTTTCTGCGCGTCGGAATATTAAAAAAAAAGTGAACCGCCTTACCGGGCCGTGTCTGCCTGGGACACCGACCCGGCCGGCTTTATAAGCCGAGGCCCGAGGCCCGAGGCCCCAGCCCACCTCGCGCCGCGCCCCAAACCCTAGGCCGCCGACGCCTCGTCAGATGCCGCCGCCGCCCCGCGCCACTGCCCGCGCCGGAGCCCGCCCACGCCGGAGCCCGCCGCCCCACCTTGCCAGACCGCCTGTCGTGGATCTAAGACTGACAGTAGAATGGGGGGTAGGTATGAGGAGGCAAGATCCTAGCTATGGAGTAGTTGTACCCACGAGTTTACAAGTTCAGGCCCTTCGCAGAGGAAGTAACAACCCTACGTCTCGGTGCCCTGAGGCGGTCGACTGGATTGTATGTGTGTGAGTTTACAAAAGATGCGAACCCTTGTCCCAGAGGAGGGGGTGGCTTATATAGAGTGCGCTAGGACCCCTGCTCCCCTCCGTTACACATGGTTCAATGTACATTAAGAATGGAACGTTACTGGTAACGCTAGCAATTAAGTGATATAAATGACAATTAAGTCTATGAGTAAACGCCCGACCGTAGTTTGAGCAGAGTGGCTTTAGATCTTCTGTACGTCGAGTGGCTTCTGTGATGGTCCGAGTGTCATTGATTCTTCCGAGTGGAATGTCTTTAGTCGAGTGGATGATGATACCCTTCGAATGCTTCTGGCTTTAGGGCGATGACCTTGGGGAGGCCATTTAGGTCAGACCTGTGACCCTACCCTAGGTACATAGCCTCATCATTAGCCCCCGAATGGTTCGGGGCTTGTGTGGGAAGGAGTTGAGAACTCTTCCGATTCAATTTCCACGCTTTGGCAGCGTGTTATTTGCGATCCACCGAACAATTTTGATGATCTTAACTTCTTCTCAGTCGCCTTGATCCATTCTTGGTTTCTGTCGAGTGAACTTTTGCTGCAATGCTCTGAGTGTCGACATGGAAAAGATCCTCCGCCTGACAGGTTGCCTTGCTGTGCGCGGATATCGTGGGATTTGTATTTGGGGAAGCGCGCGAGATGGAGGAATCCGCAGTAATCGGATGGGATGAGGTGAGGCCGCCTCGATCTCCGCGCCACCTTTTTCGCCATTTACCTCGCCCGCGACTGTTACGGGATTTGATTGGATCGTCTGGCCCCACAGGTCAGCCACTCGGAAGCGGCCCCATATAAGGTGCCAGATTGGATTTCTTGCGCAGCGTTCCTCCATTTTATTCCTTTCTCTTATGCTTTCTCCGCCATCTCCACCTCCGCCCTCAGTGCCGTTGCTCCGTTCGAGCTTCGCCTGCGACCATGGGGAAGGAGAAAACGGTGGCCTTGGAGCATGCAAAGAAGGCGACGACGAAGGCGAAGGGAAAGAGGTCCAGCCGGGGCGGATCCTCGTCGAGATCCGGCCTGCCACGCGGCTGGATCTAGGGCGACTGGATCCGGTCTACGATCAGCCAAGACAACATCGACGATCTGGTCGAGGGGGGATTATTCCCCATGAATCAGCGTGGCTCTAGGAAGGAGAGACCGAACCGCATCCGCGTGATGGTAAGTGCGGTCTCCTTGCAACTCATGTTGACCGCAAATTTTCTCTGCCTCCCCATCCTTTCTTCCGGGGATTCATGAACTTCTTTGGAGCACAACTTAACCATTTCAATCCCAACTCCATCGTATATCTTGCCGCCTACGTATCCATGTGCGAGAACTTCTTAGGTTGTAGGCCACACTGGGGTCTTTTCAAGCACATTTTCACTTGCCATTCTCAGTCGGTCAAGAAGGCCAATCCGAGTGACGAGAAAATGCATGTGATTCAGATGTGCGGGGGTCTTGGGATTCAGATGAGGAACAAAAGCACTTTTCCAGCCATGATCCTTCCCGAGTCGGTCCGGGGTTGGCAGTCGACCTGGTTTTATTATAAAGACCAGCCGACTCCAAGTCAGTCGGCCGGACTGCCTACCTTTTCCATGGCTTGGGTTGAGAGGCCTTCCGCATTGAAAGTGATCCCAGAGGAGAGAGCGCAGGTGAAGGTGTTGGTCGAGCGGGTGGTCTAGCTCGTTCGGGATGGTGTGACTGGTATGGATCTGCTGGAGGTATTCCTCAAACGACGCATCCAACCGCTCCAAGCTTGCAATCATCCAATGTGGATGTACTCGGGCATTGAAGATTCCACTCGGATCCACCCAGAGGAGATTGACGAGGGCACGGTGGAGAAGTGGCTGAGAGGCATAACAGGCAACAAGGATAACCCCAGAGGGTCCAAGAGGGTCGTTCCATTCGACAATTCGCGCCAGCCAGACCAGGTCTGACTCTGGATTGCCGAGTACTTTTTGATTAATCATGTAACTGTCTGTTGACAACTGGCTGTTTTTTGCTTTTCTTGTTATCTTTCAGGCTCTTACTGAGATGTATTCAATGCCCAACGGAGAGCAGGAGCAGGACCCGGAGGAGGAGGCGAGTGGAGGCGACAGTGGTGAGTGGCACTCGGACGAGGAGGATGGTGAGGAGAGCGGCGACCCGAGTGACGAAGAAGAGGTCGATTCGCCTCCTTGCGGAGAAAAAAGGTCCAAGCACGCTCACGACCCGGAAAGCCTCCACGCCACAGTGGCCGCACCGACTGGGCAGTCTTCAAAGCGTCCTCGGACATCCTCTCCAGTGCCGACTAAGAAGACGCCGAAGCAATCTAAAGTTGCACCTCCTCCAGCTCCGAAACCACCGAAGGCTGCATCCTCCAAACCTCCGAAGGCTTTGCCCAAGATCAAAATGGTCATTCCTACTATCTCTGGGTAATAATCTGACCTGATTCTTTGGTTGACTCAGTGTAACAAACATGACCAACTGAATATTGAAATTTGCAGAGCTGCCACCTCTGGGACTTCCACCCGCCAGTATGAAGACGAGGACATGGAAGATGCAGTCACCTCCAACCCAGGTACAATTCTCGTGATCTTGTTCTCGATTGTATGGTCGATTAAATTCTGGTGACTCATCTAGGGTCGTCTGATTTCTTTGCAGCCCCCCAATGTCATTGAGCTTCCGGATGATGACGAGGATGTGCCCCTGAGGCCAGGAAGAAGAAGACAATAGCTAGCAAGACATCCCAGTCGGAGCCGGCGGCGGAGCGGGTAGTTCAACAGCTCGAAGATGCGAGTAAAGTTTCTGTAACTTTTACTGACCCAGTGTCGAGTGAGCACCCCGCATTGTCGACTGCACCAGAGCTTGTTTCAACCATTTGACTTCATGCCTCGGATCTCCAAGCCGCTGCGTCTGGACCGTCCGTCCCCTTCTTTGCCACTCATCATGTTCCAGAAAGCTAGTCGGACGCCACTGCGGAGGCCATTCATCAGGCTGGCATAATGATGGAGCGGGTGAAGGCGGTGCACGAAAGCAGTCAGGCTGCTTACGATGCTAGTGCGGCTCTTCGAGCCAATGTCCAGGTAAGTTAACTCCTGAGGGAACTTGTTCTTTTAGGATATGCTACCCGAATGTTTTCCTTCGCGCAATCTTTCATTGTCTTGCACTTCGAGATTGTACACCCACTGGGTGCTTTGTCATCTTTTTTTGTACTCGGTCTGGGCGGACCAGCCGAGTGGAATCCGAACCAGTGGGGGCACGCTAAGTGCAACCACTAGGTGTAGTCCCCGAGACTGCAGTCAACTGCTAGCAGTCGGTCGGGGTCTGAGTAGTCTTGAAGTTTTATTCACTCGGAAGTAAATAATCTTTGACCTTGTCGATTGATATGTCTTTTACTCACTGTAGAAATCTTGTACGCTTATCTCCAAGTTCGCCGAATTCGAGGAAAAGCAAAGGCAACTCAACCTTGACCCGGAGTTGGCTCAACAGAACTTAAAGAAGGCTCAAGATGAAGTCGCTGGTATGGAAGGTACGGCGTGTCGACTGCTTATCTTGACCATCCTTCAAGTTATCTCTTCGTTCTTCTGTTTGATCTAAATGTGTATTTTGCAAAGAAAATGAGGCTGGCCCTGGAGAAGAAGGACTTGGACCTTGCAGCTGCGCAGAAGGAGGCTCGGGAGAAGACTGCCCTTGCTGACCAGAAACTGGCTTCGGTAGGAGCGCTAGAGGAGGAAATCAACAAGTTGAAGTCGTCTCTCACTGAATCCAATCGAGAGGCAACTCGTCTGAAAAAAAGATAAAGTGGCTCTAAATGACCAGCTGGAAAGCATGACTCATAGGAGGAATGATTTGGAGGCTTATCTGAAAGCTCTCGCCAAGAAACTCTTTCTTATGCTCGAAGGTATCCCCTTTTTACCCGACTATTTTACCGTTTGCAAGTTAGTCCTGATCAGTCAACTCATTAACTGCTTGACTCTATAGAATTCTGCCAAAACTTTGAAGAGGAGACTGGACGGATCGAGACGGACTTGGGCCCTATCCTTTCTCCAGTCGGCGACGAGGCTGCCATGAATGTGCTTCGACTGGAATCCCGCATCGCTAGTGTTACAAGTTATCTTGATCTTCTGAAGGTGGCAGTTTCACGCATCGACTCATCGCTCTGGCCAAGGGCAACTCTTCAGAATGATCTCGAGTCTCTGATGTCTCGGCTCAATGAGGTCCCCGATCGAGTGCAGGAATGGAAGAAGTCCTCTGCCCGATGCGGTGCTGACGTGACTCTGTCACTGGTCAGGGTCCACTTCAAAGAAGCTCGAGAAGAGAAGCTAGCGGCAATCAAGGTCACCAACACAAAAAGGCATGACTTCCAGTCCTTCATGGAGACTTTCATTGCTGCTGCCACTCGGATCGCTGACGAGATTGATTTGGACGAGTTCGTCGAGCCTGCGAGTCCTCCTCCTGCCGAGTGAACAAACTTGATACTTGAACTTGCTTTAAATTTGCCTTGGAATGCCGAGTGGTTTTTGTAACCATTAAACTCCTTCGGGCCTGACGCCCGAGCACTTTTATCTTCGTCCTGAAACTTTTGAGATTTTATCTGATATTGGTTTATCTTCTGCATGTGCTTGCGTTTGCTTTCGAGCGGAACTTATTCTTCACTCGGAATATTCTTTGAGATGCAACTCTGAGGGAGATACCCCAGTCGATCTGCGCCCCATCATCCTTGCAGATAGGGATGGAGCGCTCATTGTACTTGTGATGCAACTCTGAGGAGAGGTTTGCAGTCGACGTGCACTTCGTCATCCTTGCGGATAGGGATGGAGCGCACATTGTACTTGTGGCGCAGCTCCGTGGAGAGGTTTGCAGTCGACCTACACCTCGTCATCCTTGCAGATAGGGATGGAGCGCACATTGTACTTGTGGCGCAGCTCCGTGGAGAGGATTGCAGTCGACCTGCACCTCGTCATCCCTGCGGATAGGGATGGAGCGCACATTGTACTTGTGGCCCAGCTCCGTGGAGAGGATTGCAGTCGACCTACACCTCGTCGTCCTTGCGGATAGGGACAGAGCGCACATTGTACTTGTGGCGTAGCTCCGTGGAGAGGATTGCAGTCGACCTGCACCTCGTCATCCTTGCGGATAGGGATGGTTTTTCAACTTAGGCGAGTACTAGACTACAGCTAAGCCCCTGAGTGTGAGGTTTGCTCATCACTCGGTAGGTTTTCTGAAACTTAGGCGAGTACTAGACTGCAGCTAAGCCCCCGAGTGTGAGGTTTGCTCATCACTCGGTAGGATTTTTGAAACTTAGGCGAGTACTGGACTGCAGCTAAGCCCCTGAGTGTGAGGTTTGCTCATCACTTGATAGGATTTTTGAAACTTAGGCGAGTACTGGACTGCAGCTAAGCCCCCGAGTGTGAGGTTTTCTCATCACGTGGTAGGATTTTTGAAACTTAGGCGAGCACTGGGTTGCAGCTAAGCCCCCGAGTGTGAGGTTTGCTCATCACTCGGTAGGATTCTTGAAACTTAGGCGAGTACTGGACTGCAGCTAAGCCCCCGAGTGTAAGGTTTTCTCATCACTCGGTAGGATTTTTTCAACTTAGGCGAGTATTTGACTGCAGCTAAGCCCCCGAGTGTGAGGCTTGCTCATCACTCGGTAGGATTTTTTCAACTTAAGCGAGTACTGGACTGCAGCTAAGCCCTCTGAGTGAGAAGCTTGCTCATCACTCGGTAGGGATGGTTTCAACTTAGGCGAGTACTGGACTGCAGCTAAGCCCCCGAGTGAGAGGCTTGCTCACCACTCGGTAGGATTTTTTCAACTTAGGCAAGTACCGGACTGCAGCTAAGCCCTCCGAGTGAGAAGCTTGCTCATCACTCGGTAGGGATGGTTTCAACTTAGGCGAGTACTGGACTACAGCTAAGCCCCCGAGTGAGAGGCTTGCTCACCACTCGGTAGGATTTTTTCAACTTAGGCGAGTACTGGACTGCATCTAAGCCCCCGAGTGAGAGTCTTGCTCACCATTCGATAGGATTTTTTCAACTTAGGCGAGTACTGGACTGCAGCTAAGCCCCCGAGTGAGAGGCTTGCTCATCACTCGGTATGATTTTTTCAACTTAGGCGAGTACTGGACTGCAGCTAAGCCCCCGAGTGAGAGGCTTGCTCATCACTCGGTAGGATTTTTTCAACTTAGGCGAGTACTGGACTGCAGCTAAGCCCCCAAGTGAGAGGCTTGCTCATCACTCGGTAGGATTTTTTTTTTCAACTTAGGCGGAACGGATTCGCAGCTAAGCCTCCGAGTGAGAGGCTTGCTCATCACTCGTTAGGATTTTTTCAACTTAGGCAAAACGGATTCACAGCTAAGCCACCCACTGGGGGATTTCAGAAACAAGCATAAGAAATCGACAATCATTTTAGAAGACTGTAAAAACTCTTGTCTTTGATAAACAAACTACAAAGGTGGTTTTTATTACATCCCAATAGACCGAGTGCTTAAGTATAAAAGGGGTGGAGCAGCTCCGCATCCCAAGCTCACGGCTCGTCTTTCTTGTGCTCGACGTTGTAGAGGTGGTACGCTCCATTGTGGAGCACTCTGGTGACAACGAAGGGGCCTTCCCAGGCAGGAGCAAGCTTCTGAGGTTTCTGCTGATCCACTCGGAGAACCAAGTCTCCCTCTTGAAATGCTCGACTCCTCACGTTTATGGCATGGAATCAACGCAGGTCTTGCTGATAGATGGTTGATCAGATCAAGGCCATCTCTCTTTCTTCTTCCAGGTGATCGACTGCATCTTGCCGTGCATGTTCTGCTTCTTCTTGTGAGAAAAGCTCGACTCAGGGCGCATTGGGGAGCAAGTCACTCAGAAGTACAACTTCGGCTCCATAAACCAAGAAAAAGGGGGTTCTGCCAGTCGACCGATTGGGAGTTGTCCTCAATCCCCACAATACTGATGGAAGTTCATTGACCTAGGCTCCTGCTGCGTGTTTGAGGTCATGCATCAGTCGAGGTTTCAGTCCTTTGAGAATCAATCCATTTGCTCTTTCAGCTTGCCCATTCGACTGGGGGTGGGCGACTGAGGCATAGTCGACTCGAGTACCTTGGGAAGCACAGAAAGTTCTGAACTCATCAGAATTGAAGTTTGACCCATTGTCAGTGATGATGCTGTGTGGAACACCATATCTGAATGTTAACTCTCTGATGAAGCTGACAACAGTGCTGGCTTCAAGGTTCTTGATAGGCTTGGCTTCAATCCACTTGGTGAACTTGTCGACTGCTACAAGCACATGAGTGAATCCACTCCTACCAGTCCTCAGAGGTACAACCATGTCCAATCCCCAAACAGCAAAGGGCCAGACGAGTGGAATGATCTTCAGGGCCGACGCAGGCTTGTGAGACATGTTGGAGTAAAACTGGCAACCTTCACATTTGTCGATTATTTCTTTTGCCATGTCATTTGCCCATGGCCAGTAAAATCCTGCTCAATATGCTTTGGCCACAATGGTCCGAGAGGATGTCATTGAGGATCACTCGACCTTCTTTAGGTGTTATGCATTTCTGGCAAACTCCAGTCACACTTTCTCTGAATAACTGTCCTCTTATCACAATAAAGGCTTTAGATCGACGGACGATCTGTCGAGCCTCTTCTTCATCCTCTGGGAGTTCCCTTCTAAGAATGTACGTGATATATGGTACTGTCCAATTGGGGGTGATGACCAAAACCTCCATAATCAAATCGGCCATGGCTGGAACCTCGATTTCAGTCGGATCGGTGGGACTCTTCGGCTGCGGGGGCTCTTCAGTGAAGGGATCTTATTGAACTGAAGGTGTATGGATATGCTCCAGGAACACATTGCTGGGAATGGCTTCCCTTTTGGAGCCTATCTTTGCCAGATCATCAGCTGCTTGATTTTTCAGTCGAGGGATGTGATGGAGCTCTAACCCTTCAAACCTCTTTTCTAACTTTCTCACTGCATTGCAATAACCAGTCATAGCTGGGCTTTTGACGTCCCACTCCTTCATCACCTGATTGACCACTAAATCCGAGTCACCATAGACCATGAGGCGACGGACGCCGAGTGAAATGGCCCTACGCAACCCGTACAGAAGTGCTTCATATTTAGCTTCATTGTTGGAGGAGTCAAAGTGAATCTGGAGAACATAGCTGAGTTTGTCACCACGGGGGGATACCAACACCACCCCAAAACCGGAACCATTCAGCATCTTGGACCCATCAAAGAACATGGTCCAATGCTCCGAGTGAATTTGGGCCGGAAGTTGCTGTTCGATCCACTCGGCAAGGAAATCAGCTATTGCTTGGGACTTGATAGCTTTCTTTGCCTCAAATTTGATGTCCAGGGGAAGGAGTTCAATCGCCCACTTTGCCACTCGACCAGTTGCATCTCTGTTGTTCAGAATCTCTAATAATGGAGCATCGCTGACGACTGTAATGGAATGATCAGAGAAATAGTGTGCAACCTTCTTCGTGGTCATGTAAATCCCATAAACAAGCTTCTGATAATGTGGATATCTTTGCTTTGAGGGAGTCAGAACTTCAGAAACATAATATACTGTGCGTTGAACTTTATGGGATTTTCCTTCTTCCTCCCGCTCGACCGTGAGTACTATACTGACAACTTGTCGAGTGGCTGCAATATAAAGCAGTAAAGGCTCTTTACTGATTGGTGCAGCAAGCACTGGCTGGGTGGAAAGCAGGGCTTTGAGCTCTGCAAACGCTGCGTCAGCTTTGGGAGTCCACTCGAACTTATCAGACTTCTTCATCAGTCGGTAAGGAGCCAATGCCTTTTCACTGAGGCGAGAAATGAATTGACTCAAGGTGGACAAACAACCAGTAAGCTTCTGGACATCGTGCACACGCACATGGTGTTTCATCCGAAGTATAGCACCAACTTTCTCTGGGTTGGCGTCGATCCCTCGTTCGGAAACGAGGAAACCGAGTAACTTTCTGCCAGGAACTCCGTATGTGCACTTTGATGGATTAAGCTTGATATCATATCTTCTGAGATTGGCAAAGGTTTTAGGAAGGTCAGCCAGCAAGTCAGAACCTTTACGTGACTTGACCACAATGTCATCCATGTTTGCTTCCACATTCCGACTGATTTGAGTGAGCACACACTTCTGTATCATCCTCATGAATGTGGCTCTGGCGTTCTTCAAGCCGAATGGCATGGTGACATAACAGAAGCATCCGAATGGAGTGATGAAAGCCGTTTTTATCTCATCAGGTCCATACAGTGGGATCTGATGGTACCCGGAATAGGCGTCCAAAAAAGACAAACGCTCACACCCCGCAGTTGAGCCGACGATTTGGTCGATGCGGGGGAGAGGAAAATGATCTTTCGGGCAGACCCGATTGATATGCTTGAAGTTAATGCACATGCGAAGTGAATCATCCTTCTTGGGGACCATGACAACATTGGCGAGCCACTCGGAGTGGTAGATTTCTCGGATGAACTCAGCTGCCAGGAGCCGAGCCACTTCCTCACCAATTTCTTTTCTCTTCTGGACGGCGGACCGTCGGAGATGTTCCTTGACTGGTTTTACTTTTGGGTCGACTCACAAACGATGCTCAGCCAGTCCCCTGGGTACACCTGGTGTGTCAGAAGGTTTCCATGCAAAGATGTCCCAGTTCTCATGGAGGAACTGGATGAGCGCTTCTTCCTATTTGCTATCGAGTGTTGTTGAGATATGGGTCGGAGCAGCATTGGGACCGGTCGGGTGAATATGAATCGACTTCGTTTCATCGGACGACTAAAATGCAGAATCTGTGGCAGGCTTCTTGGCTCATAGCAAATCACTCAGATCTGCATTTTTCTGATATTCTTGCAGTTCTACTACTGCCATTTGTGCATCGGCAATTTTTGAGCCCTTTTAAAAGCACTCTTCCGCCTTATTCCGATTGCCAGTGACACTGATTACTCCTCTAGGACCAGGCATCTTCAATTTGAGATACATGTAACATGGTCGAGCCATAAAACATGCATAAGCGGGCCTAGCCAGAATAGCATGGTAAGCACTCTTGAAATCCACTACCTCAAATGTCAACTTTTCCTTGCGGTAATTCTTGGAATCACCGAAAACCACATCAAGGGCGATCTGGCCGAGTGACTAAGCCTTCTTGCCAGGTATAACGTCGTGGAAACTCATGTTGCTTTCACTAAGCTTGGACATCGGAATGCCCATTCCCTTCAAAGTTTCAGCATAAAGGATATTCAGGCCACTGCCACCATCCATCAGCACTTTAGTCAGTCGAGTGCCTTCAACTACTGGGTCGACCACCAGTGCTTGCCTCCCAGGGGTGGCTATATGAGCTGGATGGTCCGACTGGTCGAATGTGATGGCAGTCTGGGACCACTTCAGATAACTGGGTGTTGCTGGAGCAACCATGTTTACTTCTCTGTTAATAACTTTCAATCGACTTTTGCTTTCAACATCAGCAAAAATCATCAGCGTGGAATTGACATTGGGAAAGCCATCATCATCTTCTTCCCTATCCTCACCTCTGTCCGACTCCTTTTCCTTCTCCTTGGGTTGTTTCTCTTGGAACTGCTGCAGGAGACGACACTGTCGAGTGGTGTGTTTAGGGTAAATGAAATTCCCCTCTTCATCTTTTTTGGTATGAATATGGCATGGTAAATCCAACACATCATTCCCATTTTGATCTTTAACTTTTTTGGGAGTCCAGGGCCCTTTGGGCTTTCCTTTGAACTTTCCTTGGGCAACAACCAAAGCTTCACCAGGAGTAGCTGGTTCGGTCTTTCGCTTCTGTTTCTGACTGGAATTCCCTCCTCCAGTTTCTTGGGCGACTGTTTTGTGCTTGCCACTCCGGAGTCGGTCTTCCTCTTCGCCGTTAGCGTATTTGGTGGCAATCTCCATCATCCAAGTCAGAGTCATATCTCCTGTCCGACCGAATTTCAGATTCAACTCCGATACTTAACGCCTTCCTTGAAGGCACAAATTGCTTGGTGATCTGACACATTCTCCACTATATGGTGTAACATGATCCATCTCTGGATATAGTCTCTCAAGGTTTCATTCGGTTTTTGAACACAACACTGCAATTCTTCAACCCTGCCGGACTTTTGCAAGTACCTTCAAAGGTTCTAACAAACACTCGAGCGAGTTCCTCCCAACTATATATGCTGCCAGGAGCCAACTGATTCAACCACGCTCTGGTTGAGTCCTCCAACATCAAGGGAAGGTGCTTCATAGACACATCATCATTGCCGCCACCAATCTGCACAGCCACTCGGTAGTCCTCAAGCCAAGTGTCTGGCTTGGACTCGCCGGTAAACTTGCTGACTCCAGTCACCAACCTGAAGTTGGGAGGAATCACTGCTGCTCTGATGGCTCTGCTGAAACACTCAGGTCCTGAAACGTGCACCCTGCTTCCAGTCGGATGATCTCTATCGTGGCCTTCTCTATGAGCCCTGTTCCTATCAACCAGACCTTGAATGAGGATAGATCTTGCATCAAAGCCTGGCTCTCTGGGGTCAACTAGAATTCTTCGTTCGTCGCTGTGGGGGCGCTTGTCATCTTGCTGCCGAGGCACGTATGACCCACTCCTCGGAGGAGGCGTGGGCACTCGACGACAGTCATCGTGGTCGAGTTGATGATCATACTGCTCACGGTTCCTGTACTGATCTTGCCGGTGCCCACGTCCCTCACGCCGCAGAGGCAATCTTGGGCTGTGAGCAGATTGGACATTATCTGCCACCACAGATCTGCTATGAATCCTATTCCGCAACTGAGATACTGCTGTATTCTACTCTCCTGCTGCCCGGAGTAAAGCCCGGATCTGCATCAAGCCTCGGCCAGCTTCTGACTGGGAAGGTTGAATTGACTCTGCTATTCGAGCTGCAGCTGTGAGATTCTGGATCGGAGTTCGGTATACGTGAGTCGGAGGCGGAAAAAGTTGTCGTCGGCTGGACTCAGGAATCCGCTGCCAAGCACGCTCGTCGAGTGCGCGCTGGAGGTTCTCCAGTTGAGTGCGCTCAGCCAAGTTGGCCAAGCGCGCCTCCTCCAAGGCCTGGGCCTCGGGGGTCTCTCCAACGATAGGAGTGTGAAGTGCATCCATATTACGGCGGCGAAGATCTTCCCTCCGCTGCGGAGAGAGGGGTTCGGGGCGGTACTCCGCATGGACATGTGATGGGTCTTCGACGCCATAGCCATCGTCTTCACGGGGGAAGCCAGGAGGACTGCGTGGTCCATTGACCATCAAGACTTCCGCCGCGGGGTCGCTGCTGTCGCACTCGGATGCAGTCTCGACGGAGCCAGTCGACAGATCGAATAGGCCTTAGAGAGTTTCATTGGGCTCGATCGCCGCGATTTGTGGGGTGGCTGATTGGCGGGCCACTGCATGTCTCACCCACCGCTGAAGCCGCGACTGACCGGATCGCTGGCGCCTGCGAACAATGGGAAGCGAGGATGCCGTAGGAGTCGACTGATACTGAGTCGACGACTGTCGAAGAAGGATGTCGCGGACGCATGCGCGAACGTGCGTCGCCCCGCGGACGAGGAGCGCCTCGACGTTGAGTGGAGCCTCATGGAGCCAAGCGGAGTCGTCGGCGATGAAGACGAGTGCGCCGAGACGGATCTCGCGGCCTTCAGCCAATCCTCCGCCGGAAACCATGATGATGGGAATCGGAAGAATCGCAACTTCTCCAACAAACTGCTAAGACACCTGTCCCCGGTGGGTGCCAACTGTCGTGGATCTAAGACTGACAGTAGAATGGGGGGTAGGTATGAGGAGGCAAGATCCTAGCTATGGAGTAGTTGTACACACGAGTTTATGAGTTCAGGCCCTTCGAGGAGGAAGTAACAGCCCTACGTTTTGGTGCCCTGAGGCGGTCGACTGGATTGTATGTGTGTGTGAGTTTACAAAAGATGTGAACCCTTGTCCCAGAGGAGGGGGGGTGGCTTATATAGAGTGCGCTAGGACCCGTGCTCCCC
The DNA here is from genome assembly GCF_003073215.2 of Triticum urartu. Lineage (NCBI taxonomy): Eukaryota > Viridiplantae > Streptophyta > Magnoliopsida > Poales > Poaceae > Triticum > Triticum urartu. The sequence goes on along the minus strand of NC_053022.1, from coordinate 240,292,945 downwards.
TCCGTTACATAGGGTTCAATGTACATTAAGAGTGGAACATTACTGGTAACGCTAGCAATTAAGTGATATAAATGACAATTAAGTCTATGAGTAAACGCTCGACCGTTGTTTGAGCAGAGTGGCTTTAGATCTTCTGTACGTCGAGTGGCTTCTGTGATGGTCGAGTGTCATTGATTCTTCTGAGTGGAATGTCTTTAGTCGAGTGGATGATGATACCCTTTGAATGCTTCTGGCTTTAGGGCGATGACCTTGGGGAGGGCGTCTAGGTCAGACCTATGACCCTACCCTAGGTACATAGCCTCATCACCGCCGCCCCACCTCGCCGGACCGCCGCCGGAGGTAGCCACCGCCGCCGCCGTTTTTTTCTTTTCCGGTTAACTGTTCGTTTTTTAGAAAACCTAGTTTTCGTTTTTTTAGATCGGTTCGTTTTTTCGCGGTTTAGCTAAATAGCGGACGTTCGTCCGTACGTTCATTTTAACGAACGTAGTTCGTTCGTTAGTCACAGACAGCGAACGTTCGTTCGTTAGCCTGTTCGTCAGTTTTTATTTTTCCAGGGTTTTTCCGTGATTATTTTCGTTCGCGATTTCTGCCCTGATCTTAGATTTAGTTTATCTTTTCGCTCGTTTATCAGAATCAGGCGATTCAAGCGCCTGGATCTTCGTCTCGAAACCCTCTTTCTGTTTAACCAACTTGAACAAGATTTTGGTACTGTAAAATTTGACTTTAGTCCAGATTACTAATCGGATCTTGTTTCTTTTGCAGTTTGAGTTTCGTTGCTCCGTTTGATTTGATTCTTTTTGCAAACCGGAGTTCTTCAGTTGAACTTTCTGGTTAGATCTTCTTATTTGAGTTTTACCCGTGCATCTTTGCTTGATTGCTTATGTATGCTATTGTTTGTTTGCGATAGAACACCCGGAGTGCGGAGCGTGCTACTACTAGTCTCAAGGTTTTGTGGATCGTCAACAAGGCAAGTAACACTTTGATCATACCCCTTTATCACCTAGTTTTTATTCATTAATTTCAACCCTCACACATTGCATGAGTAGGATCTCGTGTGGGTCTGGAAAGTAGATGATGAGGTAGAACCTATTACCTGTTTTACTATCAAACCCCTGGGAGTTACTTCTATGCTATGTTTATACTGCCATGCTATGATCGTAGACGTGGATTGGGTTTGAGTGTACCCATGACAGATGTGAGTTGTTAATTAATGGTTCAACTTAAGGTGGCAAATTTAATACACATCTAGGTGGATTGCTTGTGGGCACCTGGAGAATCCAGTTTTGTCCTAGGATATCCCGGAGTACCCGTGTGATCATCCTACGGTCCGCCACCCAGGCTCAAAGGGATCATAAGATTATTTCATGCTAGAAACTTCCGTGTGCAGCCACAAGCTACTATGGGCTCTAGCATTGTTGAGTAAGTTGTGGGAAACCTTTTCATGATGGGCTAGCAGATGTAGGGGATTGTAGGTGTACCGACCTATCTATCGGTTAAGGGGACCTCTTCGGAAAGACTGTGTCTCGGCCATCCATTTCTCAAACACCATGCAGTGTGATAAATACAACGGATGAGATCGAGTCTTATGGGGAAAAGTGCGCAAACCTCTGCAGAGTGTACAAACTAATCATGGTTAGCCGTGTCCCCGGTTATGGACATCTTGAGTATCTGGTTCTTGGATTATCATATGGATCTCATCACTCTAAATTAATTTTGTTGGGTTCATAATTACTTTTAATTGGGATTGAGTTGGGGGAACCTTCTCTATGTTGTTCAAGTACCATGATAGTTAAATAAAATATATTCCTTTGTTGTAGGGAAAAATTGGCTTTTCGCAAAACATATTAACCATACAACCTCCACCAGCCATATATGCATGTAGTGATAGCATTATCTGTTCATTACTCTACTGTGTTACATTGCCAGCATATTCCATGTGCTGACCCGTTTTCAGGCTGCAACATATCATGTTGCAGACTTTTCAGACGAGGAGTAAGGTTCGCTAGGCCGTGTCATGCACTCAGCTATGCCGTTGGAGTTGATGGACTCACTTTATCTTCCAAGCATTCCGCTGTTATCATATTAGATGGCCTTAAGCCATATTTATTGTAATAAGTTCTCTCTTGAGACGTTCGATGTAATAAGTGTGTGATTGCTACTCTGTTATAAATCCTTTGAGTACTGTGTGTGTCAGCACTACTGATCCAGGGATGACACTGAAGCACAGAGACTTGACCGTTTGAGGTCGGGTCGCTACAAGATGGTATCAGAGCACACGCTGAATGTAGGACACGACCACTAAGAAAAGCCACAGGTCACTCTTCTCTACTCATTTGTGACTCCTCTCCACTTTCTACTCTTTAGGATGGCGGACTCGAGGAACAAGTTTGCACGACCGGATGAAGACACACCTTTTGGACGACACTTGAAGGAAGTCACTAAGTACCTGAACATCAGAATACCAAGCTTCACCGGGACCTACACCGCCACTTTACCAGAAGAGGAGCGCTGGATGATTCGAGTTCAAGTTCCAGGAAGGACGTTCACACCACTCAGTAAACCCATAGAGTTTTCCTTTGATGCACCCACCTGGAGTCTAAGCAAGAGTATGGCAGCCCACATTGCTATAGGACACATCGTCGAAGTTTACCACAAGGAGCTTAAGGACACTATCTACCAGATATGTGGGCGCCGAGATGAGCAATGGGAGATGATCAGCACCAGGAAGGACATGCCCATTGCATCATTCATCCAGGAATTAAACCATCACATTCATCGCCAGGAGAACTAGATGTGCGCAAGCATGATAGATTTGAAGAAGGCGATGACCAGGATCACAGAGCTAGAAGAGGAGTTTAAGTCTACACGCGATGGATATGAGGAGGAAATGATGATACTTGTGGAGAAGAATGATGACATGACAAGGAAGCTAGGAGTTTTCACGGGAGACCCCGCGCCAAGAGGAGAAGACGACGAACCTAAGGAGATTTGTTCTGAAGACTACATCATCATCGACGACACCGACACCGACCCTAATAGTAGTGATGATGACTATGAAGACGAAGCTGGAGCGGACATCATGGAGTCTTCCACCGATCAAAATTTCTAGTAGACCACCATACTATTAGTAGCACTCCCCCATGTAAATATTAGTAGTCTGAGCACTGTAACGATATTTAGACCGATTTGTACGCCCTTGCTTGATTGATTGAGTGATATGATATGATCGTGTTGGTCTTATGTGCATATGGGTAGTGCTTTCTCACTAGACCTCATTCTATTCTAATCTCTTCCCTCTAAACCCATCAGATGCTGTAACATCCCAAATTTTCAATTTGGAATGTTATACATTAGATCATCATTGCATATCAGGTTTTATTGCTTTCCGTTCCGCAATCCCCGAAATCCTAAGCAACTCAAGGACCCTCGGAGAGAGTTGGGGATTTCCCGGTTTTCATATTTGATTCTTTTATCAAATTTTTAAACGAGGATTTTGGTTTTAATTATTTTTCTCTCTGAAAATATTTCATATTAAAATACAAGAGAGGAGATAAGATGACTTCTCCAAAATAAATGAAATGTTGGAGGAAAAATATTGAAATCAAATATTTGTTCCATTTGGATTTTATAGCAATTTTGTTGCATTAGAAAAAAATTGCACGTTTTCAAAATTGCATTTTAGGGCCAAGAATATGTTCATCTCGTTCTAAATATTTTATTTAGATGAAGAAAATTTGTTCTGGCATTTTTAGATTTTTATTTATTTTTCTAGGATTTTATTTCCGTCGGCAAAATTATTTTAAAAAAAGAGTTCCCGCGCCCGACTGGGCCTAAGGCCCAGCCGAGCCAGGCCGGCCCGCCCGCGCCACCGCCTCCCTCGCCCGCGCCGCCATGCCCGGCACAGATGCCGAGGAGAGTCCGTCTCGAATTCCTCCCGGGCGCCCCCTCGCCCAAGCAAGCCGCCGCCCCCGCCCCCTTTATAAGCCGCCACCCCGCCGCCCAAACCGCCACCCCACCGCGCCTGCCCCGCCGCCCCAAGCCGCAGCCGCCGCCGCCGCAGCCGCAGCCGAGCCCCGCCGCCGCCGCCGAGCCGCCGCTGCCCCACGAGCCGCCGCCCCGCTGGAGCCCCTCGCTGGATCCGCCGCCGGTTTTTCTTTCTAAAACCGTTCGGTTTTTTGAAAACCCTAGATTCATTTTTTTCGGATCGCCGGTTTTTCTTGGTTCTTCTAGTTAGCGGACGTTCGTCCGAACGTTCGGTTTAACGAATGGTTCTTCGCCTGTTAGATACAACTAACGAACGCTCGTTCGTTAGTCTGTTCGTCAGTTTTCTTTTATCGGATTTAATCCGCGATTTTCTCTGATCACGATTTCTGATGCGATCTTAGTTTCTGTTTATCTTTTCACTCGTTAGTCAGAATCAGGCGATTCAAGCGCCTGGAGTTCCATCTCGAAACCCTCTTTCCGTTTAACCAACTCAAACAAGTTTTCTCTACTGTAAAATTTGACCTAGTTTCAGATTAGTAAACGAAGCTTCTCTTTTTCACCGTTTGAGTTTCGTTGCTCCGTTTGATTTGATTCTTTTTGCAAACCAGAGTTCTTAACTTTAACTTTCTGGTCAACCTCTTTTATTTGAGTTTTGCTTGTGCATCTTTGCTTGCTACTTATGTATGCTATTGTTTGCTTGCGATAGAACACCCGGAGTGCGAAGCGTGCTACTACGAGTCCCTAGGTTTCGCAGTTCGTCAGCAACGCAAGTAACACGTTGATCATACCCCTTTATCACCCAGTTTTTATGCATTAGTTCCAATCCTCAAACATTGCATGATTAGGACGTCATTAACTTGTGGGTTGGGAACTACTTGATGAGGTAGAACCTATTGCCCCGTTACATTCAAACCCCTGGGAGTTACTCTACGTGTTGCTTATATTACTATGCTATGCTATGCTAGTAGACGTGGTTTGGGTTTGAGTGAAATCCATGACAGATGTGAGATTGTTAAATCAATGGTTCAACTTAAGGTGGCAACTTAATCAAACAACTAGGTGGATTGAGGCACCTGGAGTACCCAGTGTTGCCTGTATTTTTTTGGAAATCCCGGAGTACCCGTGTGATTTTCCTATGGACCGCCACCCAGCCTCAAAGGGAACTGAGATGAGTCATGCTAGAAACTTCCGTGTGCAGCCACAAGCTATTATGGGCTCTAGCATAGTTGAGTAAGTTACGTGAAGCTCTTGAAGAGGCAGATCAGCAGGTAGTGGGATGTAGGTTTGGTATGGTCTGTCCGGAGTAGAGAGTTAATGTTTCTGAAAGACTGTGTCTCGGTCATCCGTTTCTAAAACACCCTGTAGTGCGAGAAATCCAACGGAGGAGATCGAGTCTTGTGGGGAAAAGTGCGCAAACCTCTGCAGAGTGTACAATCTAATCATGGTTAGCCGTGTCCCCGGTTATGGACAATTCTTGAGTATCTAGTACTTGGGTTATCACATGTATCTCATCTTGTTTAATTAATATTGTTGGGTTGTTAATCACTTTAATTGGGATTGAGTTGGAGGAACCTTCTTAATGATGTTTCAACTACCATGATAGTAAAAGTAAAATCTATTGCTTTGTTGTAGGGAAAAATTGGCTTTTCGCAAAACTATAACCATAGAGCTTTTCACCAGCCAAATATGCATGTAGTGATAGAATTATTCGTTCTTGCTCTACTGTGTTACTTTGCCAGCATATTCCATGTGCTGGCCTGTTTCGGGCTGCAACGTATTATGTTGCAGATTTTTCAGACAAGGAGTAAGGTCATTAGGTCGTTGCCGTGCAGCTCAGTTATGCCGTTGGAGTTGATGGACTCACTTTATCTTCCAAGCCTTCCGCTGTTATCGTATTAGATGGCCTTAAGCCATATTATTGTAATAAGTTCTCTCTTGAGACATTCGATGTAATAAGTGTGTGATTGCTACTCTGTTTTAAATCCTTCGAGTACTGTGTGTGTCAGCATTACCGATCCAGGGATGACACTAAAGCACAGAGACTTGACCATCTGAGGTCGGGTCACAAGATGGTATCAGAGTACACGCTGAGTGTAGGACACGACCACTAAGATAAACCCTAGGTCACACCTCTCTTCTCATTTCTGACTCCTCTCCATTTTCTACTCTTTAGGATGACGGAGATGAAGAACAAGTTTGCACAACCGGATGAAGACACACCTTTTGGACGTCACTTGAAGGAAGTCACTAGGTACTTGAACATTGGAATACCAAGCTTCACCGGGACGTACAACGCCACTTTACCTGAAGAGGAGCGCTGGATGATTCAAGTACAAGTTCCAGGAAGGACGTTCTTGCCAACTTCTAAACCCATAGAGTTTTCTTTCGAAGCACCGACCTGGAGTCTAGGCAAGAGTATGGCAGCTCACATCACCATGGGACGCATTGGAGAAGTTTACAACAGGGAGCTTAAGGACACTATTTACCAAATATGTGGGCGCTGAGACGAGCAATGGGAAGTAATCAGCACTAAGAAGGATAGATCCATTGTAGCTTTCATTCAGGAGTTAAACCAACACATTCGACGCCAGGAGAACCAGATGAGCGCGGACATGATGGATTTGAAGAAGGCGAAGACTAGGATCATCGAATTGGAGGAAGAACTCAAGTTTACACGCGATGGATATGAGGAGGAAATCAAGACACTACTAGAGAAGAATGACGACCTAGTCAAGAAGATCGGAGTAATCATGGGAGGACCAGCACCGGGAGACGAAGACGAAGATCCCACTTGCCCGGACAACTACATCATCATCGACGACACCGATTCCGATCCTAGTGATGATGACTATGAAGACGAAGCTGGAGCAGACATCATGGAGTCTTCCACCGATCAAAATTTCTAGATGACTACCATATATCACTAGTATTCCCCCATGTATTTAGTAGTAGTTGAGCACTTGTGCGATAGTTCTAGATCGTTTGTATGCCCTTGCTTGATTGATTGAGTGAAATGATTGTTTGTCTCATGTGCATATGGGTAGTGTTTTCTCATTAGACCTTTTTTATATTCTAAATCTCTTCCATCTAAACCCCTCAGATGCCTCCGAGACGTGACGCCGGTTTTGCCTTCCCACCGGAGCTCACCCAGTTGATCCAACAGCAGAATACGTTGATGCAATTGCTAGTTCAGAACCAGGGCAACAACAACAACCCGTCGCCCGTGGGCAACCTAGCCCGTTTTCTAAGGTTACAGCCGTCGGTGTTTCCAGTAGCACCGAGCCTATAGTTGCTGATGATTGGCTACGCCGTATTGGAAGGGAGTTGACCACCGCAGGTTGCACATATGCTGAGAGGGTGCGCTTTGCCGCACATCAATTGGATGGACCAGGAGCCTCATGGTGGGAGAATTACACAACCACTTTTCCTATAGCCAATGTCACTTGGGACCAGTTTCAGCAAGCTTTCTGCACCGCCCATGTCTCAACTAGAGCTATGCAGATGAAGAAGCAGGAGTTTCGCAACCTACGCCAGGGGAACCATGCTGTGGCTCAGTACGTGGATGAGTTTAGCAAGTTATCTTGCTACGCCCCTGATGATGTGGCCACAGATGCAGCGAAACAGGAGAAGTTTATGGAAGGGCTGAATGATGAGATGAGTATGTAGTTGATGGTAGCAACCTTCAACAACTACCAGGAGTTGGTAGATAAGGCTCTTATGATTGAAGGGAAGCAACAGCAGATTGAGAGCCGCAAGAGGAAGTATGGACAAGGGAAGTATAACTCAGGAGCTCAGCAGAAACCTCGCCTAACCCCGAACTCGGGAGGACTTGTTCATAACCATGGAGGTCACAACCACACTGGAGGAGGATCGCATAACCACAATGGTTCTAAGAATGGGAATGGGAACGGAACCAACAATAATCATAACTGCCCCAACCCAGCCACACCCGCCAAAAGGGACTTAAGTCATGTTACGTGTTTCAAGTGCGGGAAGACTGGACACTACGCCACGGAGTGCGCCGAAGGAAAGAATGGAAATGGAAATGGGAGCGCTGGGAAGAAGCCAAATCCATTCAACAAAGGACAAGTGAACCACGTTAACGTGGAGGAGGTTGAAGAGCAGCCGGACGCGGTAATAGGTAAGTTTTTGGTTAAGTCATTTACCGCTCTTGTTCTTTTTGATACTGGTGCATCGCATTCATACATATCAAGGGGATTCATGGATAAGTTTAAACTACCAACCCAAACCCTTAGGACCCCTCTTTTAGTTAGTTCACCCGGAGTAGAGTATATGGCCAGCCGATGGTGTGACTAGATACCCTTAACCATTGGTACACATGTTTTTCCGTCCGACCTAATTATCTTGGAGTCACAAGGACTGGATGTGATATTGGGTATGGACTGGATGTCAAAGTTTGGAGGAAGCATTGACTGTGCTAGTAAGTCGATTTATCTCACCACCCCGGAAGGAAAAAGGATTAAGTATGTATCTAGGCATCTGCCTAGGAGGAGTCAAGTGAATGCCCTTACGGGAGTTGTTCAGGAGGAAGTACCTGTAGTGAAGGATTACCCGGATGTTTTTCAGAGGAGTTACCAGGCATGCCACCGGATAGAGACATTGAGCTTTTGATAGAGCTGTTGCCAGGTACAGGACTAATATCCAAGAGACCCTATCGGATGCCCACAAATGATCTGGAAGAAATTAAGAAACAGATCAAGGAATTATTGGAGAAAGGATACATCCGAAGAATTTCATCACCTTGGGGAGCCCCAGTACTTTTGGTTGAGAAGAAGGATAAATCCCTAAGGATGGTTGTTGATTATCGAGCATTAAATGAAGTGACGATTAAGAACAAGTACCCATTGTCGATGATCAACGATCTGTTTGATCAGTTGCAAGGAGCTAAAGTGTTTTCGAAGATTGATTTGCAATCGGGGTATCATCGGTTGAAGATACGAGAGAAGGAGATACCGAAGACAGCATTCACAACACGATACGGATTATACGAGTACACGGTCATGTCATTTGGACTGACTAACGCCCCTGCCTATTTCATGAGCATGATGAACAAGGTGTTCATGGAGTATTTGGACAAGTTTGTTGTGGTGTTTATTGACGATATTATGGTATACTCGAAGAACGAGGAGGAGCACAAGGAGCATTTGCGCTTAGTTCTCGAGAAACTCAGGGAACACCAGTTGTATGCTAAGTTTAGCAAATGCGAATTTTGGTTGAAGGAAGTCGGGTTCCTTGGACATGTTATATCAGGAGAAGGTATATCAGTAGACCCCAGCAAAATTCAGTCAGTCACTGAATGGTTGGCACCCATTTCAGTTAGCGAGATCCGCAATTTTCTTGGACTCACAGGATACTACCGGAGATTCATCGAGAATTTTTCCAAGATTGCAAATCCAATGACTGAACTGTTGAAGAAGGATACTAAGTTTAAATGGACAGAAGATTGCGAGGCAAGTTTCCAGGAATTGAAGAAACGTTTGACTACAGCGCCAGTGCTAACACTGCCAGATATACATAAGGAGTTCCAAGTGTACTGCGATGCCTCACGCTTAGGACTTGGATGTGTGCTTATGCAGGACGGGAGAGTTGTTTCGTATGCCTCACGACAACTAAAACCTCATGAGTTGAACTATGCCACGCATGATTTGGAGTTAGCAGCCATAGTGCATGCATTGAAGACCTGGAGACATTACCTTATTGGAAACCGTTGTGATGTGTACACGGACCATAAGAGTTTGAAATACATTTTCACCCAGAAGGAACTGAACCTTCGACAGAGGAGATGGTTGTAGCTTATAAAGGATTATGACATGAAACTACACTATCATCCACGAAAGGCCAATGTCGTAGCAGACGCTTTGAGCCGGAAGAGTTATGCTAATATCCTTGAAAGTAGGGGACTGCCGAAGGAATTAGCAGAGGACATCATGGAACTTCGATTGGAGATTGTTCCTAGAAGATTTATTGCAACAATGGAGGTCTAGTCGACATTGCTGGACAAGATTCGGGAAGCCCAGAAAGAGGACAAGGAGATTGCTGAGATAAAGGAGAAGATGAGCAAAGGAAAGGCCAAAGGTTTTCGTGAAGATGAGCACGATACCCTATGGTTTGAGGACCGAGTTTATGTGCCCAATAACCAGGAGATCAGGAAGTTAATACTTCAAGAGGCCCATGACTCACCATACTCGATACACCCCGGAAACACCAAGATGTATTTGGATTTGAAGGAACGTTTCTGGTGGACCGGTATGAAGAAGGATATTTTGCCGAGTATGTCGCCGTATGTGATGTATGTCAGAGAGTTAAGGCAGAACATCAGAAGCCAGCAGGACTATTACAGCCTATGCCGATACCCGAATGGAAGTGGGATAAACTGGGCATGGACTTTATCACCGGATTGCCCAGGACCAAAGCAGGATACGATTCCATATGGGTAGTAGTTGATCGCTTGACCAAAGTAGCTCACTTCATCCCAGTGAAAACCACCTATACAAGTGCAAAGTTGGCCAAGATATATGTGTCCAGGATCGTATGTCTGCATGGAGTTCCGAGGACCATTGTATCAGATAGAGGAACACAGTTTACTTCAAAGTTCTGGCATCAGTTACATCAGACTTTGGGAACAAGGTTAGAGTTCAGCACAACTTTTCACCCGCAGACAGATGGACAGACCGAGAGAGTGAACCAAATTTTGGAGGACATGTTGAGAGCCTGTGCGCTAGATTATGGATCTAGTTGGGATGACAATTTGCCATACGCAGAGTTTTCCTACAACAATAGCTATCAAGCCAGTTTGAAGATGGCACCGTTTGAAGCCCTGTATGGATGAAGATGCAGAACACCGTTAATGTGGGATGAGGTAGGAGACCGACAGTTGTATGGACCAGACTTGATCAAGGAGTCTGAGGAGAAGGTAAAATTGATCCGAGATTGACTGAAGATTGCTCAGTCCAGGCAGAAGAGTTATGCAGACCCAAAACGCAAGGAGGTAATCTACGAAATTGGAGACAGAGCATATCTGCGAGTATCGCCCTTGCGAGGAGTGAAACGTTTTGGAGTTAAAGGAAAGTCAGCCCCGAGATTTGTAGGACCGTATCGCATTTTGGAACGGATGGGAGAAGTTGCCTACAAGTTGGAGTTACCTGAGGGATTGTCAGGAGTCCACAATGTGTTCCATGTTTCACAGCTGAAGAAGTGTCATGCCGAGATGGCAGATATACCGCTAAGAGATACAGTACCCCTGGAGGCGATTCAGTTGGACAGTGATTTGACTTATGAGGAGAAACCAGTTAAGATTCTTGAGTTTGCCAGCAGAATCACCCGAAGTAAGGTTATCAAGTTGTGTAAAGTTCAGTGGAGCCACCATACCGAGGACGAAGCCACCTGGGAATGAGAGGATGATCTCTGCAAAGACCACCCGCACCTATTTTCTAGCCAGCCCGAATCTCGAGGGCGAGATTCATCTTAAGGGGGGTAGGTTTGTAACATCCCAAATTTTCAATTTGGAATGTTATACATTAGATCATCATTGCATATCAGGTTTTATTGCTTTCCGTTCCGCAATCCTGGAAATCCTAAGCAACTCAAGGACCCTCGGAGAGAGTTGGGGATTTCCCGGTTTTCATATTTGATTCTTTTATCAAATTTTGAAACGAGGATTTTGGTTTTAATTATTTTTCTCTCCGAAAATATTTTATATTAAAATACAAGAGAGGAGATAAGATGACTTCTCCAAAATAAATGAAATGTTGAAGGAAAAATATTGAAATCAAATATTTGTTCCATTTGGATTTTATAGCAATTTTGTTGCATTAGAAAAAATTGCATGTTTTCAAAATTGCATTTTAGGGCCAAGAAAATGTTCATCTCGTTCTAAATATTTTATTTAGACGGAGAAAATTTGTTTTGGCATTTTTAGATTTTTATTTATTTTTCTAGGATTTTATTTTTCCGTCGGCAAAATTATTTTAAAAAAAGAGTTCCCGCGCCCGACTGGGCCTAAGGCCCAGCCGAGCCAGGCCGGCCCGTCCGCGCCACCGCCTCCCTCGCCCGCGCCGCCGTGCCCAGCACGGACTCCTCCCCGGTCGCCCCCTCGCCCAAGCAAGCTGCCGCCCCCGCCCCCTTTATAAGCCGCCACCCCGCCACCCAAACCGCCACCCCACCGCGCCTGCCCCGCTGCCCCAAGCCGCAGCCGCCGCCGCCGCAGCCGAGCCCCGCCGCCGCTGCTTGTTGCCGCCGCCGAGCCGCCGCCGCCCCGCGAGCCGCCGCCCCGCCGCCCGCACCCCGCCCCGCCGGATCCGCCGCCGGTTTTTCTTTCTAAAACCGTTCGTTTTTTTTGAAAACCCTAGATTCGTTTTTTTGATCGCCGGTTTTTCTTGGTTCTTCTAGTTAGCGGACGTTCGCCCGAACGTTCGGTTTAACAAATGGTTCTTCGTTCGTTAGATACAACTAACGAACGCTCGTTCGTTAGTATGTTTGTCAGTTTTCTTTTATTGGATTTAATCCATGATTTTCTCTGATCGCGATTTCTGATCCGATCTTAGTTTCTGTTTATCTTTTCGCTCGTTAGTCGAAATCAGGCGATTCAAGCGCCTGGAGTTTCGTCTCGAAACCCTCTTTCCATTTAACCAATTCAAACAAGTTTTCTATACTGTAAAATTTGACCTAGTTTCAGATTAGTAAATGAAGCTTCTCTTTTTCGCCGTTTGAGTTTCGTTGCTCTGTTTGATTTGATTCTTTTTGCGAACCAGAGTTCTTAACTTGAACTTTCTGGTCAACCTCTTTTATTAGAGGTTTGGTTGTGCATCGTTGCTTGTTACTTATGTATGCTATTGTCTGCTTGCGATAGAACATCCGGAGTGCGAAGCGTGCTACTATGAGTCCCTAGGTTTCGCTGATCGTCAGCAAGGCAAGTAACACGTTGATCATACCCCTTTATCACCCAGTTTTTATGCATTAGTTCCAATCCTCAAACATTGCATGATTAGGACGTCGTTAACTTGTGGGTTGGGAAGTACTTGATGAGGTAGAACCTATTGCCCCGTTACATTCAAACCCCTGGGAGTTACTCTACGTGTTGCTTATATTACTATGCTATGCTATGCTAGTAGATGTGGTTTGGGTTTGAGTGAAATCCATGACAGATGTGAGATTGTTAAATCAATGGTTCAACTTAAGGTGGCAACTTAATCAAACAACTGGGTGGATTGAGGCACCTGGAGTACCCAGTGTTGCCTGTATTTTTTTGGAAATCCCGGAGTACCCGTGTGATTTTCCTATGGACCACCACCTAGGCTCAAAGGGAACTGAGATGATTCATGCTAGAAACTTCCATGTGCAGCCACAAGCTATTATGGGCTCTAGCATAGTTGAGTAAGTTACGTCAAGCTCTTGAAGAGGCAGATCAGCAGCTAGTGGGATGTAGGTTTGGTATGGTCTGTCCGGAGTAGAGAGTTAATGTTTCTGAAAGACTGTGTCTCGGTCATCCGTTTCTCAAACACCCTGTAGTGCGAGAAATCCAACGGAGGAGATCGAGTCTTGTGGGGAAAAGTGCGCAAACCTCTACAGAGTGTACAATCTAATTATGGTTAGCCGTGTCCCCGGTTATGGACAATTCTTGAGTATCTAGTACTTGGGTTATCACATGTATCTCATCATGTTTAATTAATATTGTTGGGTTGTTAATCACTTCAATTGGGATTGAGTTGGAGGAACCTTCTCAATGATGTTTCAACTACCATGATAGTAAAAGTAAAATCTATTCCTTTGTTGTAGGAAAAAAATGGCTTTTTGCAAAACTGTAACCATAGAGCTTTTCACCAGCCAAATATGCATGGAGTGATAGCATTATTTTGTTCTTGCTCTACTGTGTTACTTTGCCAGCATATTCCATGTGCTGACCCGTTTCGGGCTGCAACGTATTATGTTGCAGATTTTTCAGACGAGGAGTAAGGTCGTTAGGTCGTTGCCGTGCAGCTCAGTTATGCCGTTGGAGTTGATGGACTCACTTTATCTTCCAAGCCTTCCGCTGTTATCGTATTAGATGGCCTTAAGCCATATTATTGTAATAAGTTCTCTCTTGAGACATTCGATGTAATAAGTGTGTGATTGCTACTCTGTTTTAAATCCTTCGAGTACTGTGTGTGTCAGCATTACCGATCCAGGGATGACACTGAAGCACAGAGACTTGACCATCTGAGGTCGGGTCACTACAGATGCCTCCGAGACGTGACCCCGGTTTTGCTTTCCCATCGGGGCTCACTCAGTTGATCCAGCAGCAAAATGCCTTGATGCAGTTGTTAGTTCAGAACCAAGGCAACAATAACAACAACAACAACCCACCGCCGCCACCACCAGTTGACAACTTAGCCTGTTTTCCGAGGTTGCAGCCGCCGGTGTTTTCCATTAGCACCGAGCCAATAGTTTCTGATGATTGGTTGCGTAGGATTGGAAGAGAGTTGACCACCGCTATGTATCATAATTAAATTCCTTTAAATCCAAAATAGTGGGTTCATTGCTATGTAAAGTTTTGACCTCTTCAATCCCACTTTTATTAATTTTAGCATCAAGGTCTAAAAACTCCGAATCATTGGGACGCCTTTTAACTAAAGTTGACTCATCTTCAGTCCCATCTTTATCAAGATTCATATTGGAAAAAAAGATTTAATGGGAGACACATCAATCACTTTTAGATCTACATCTTTATTATCATGTATCCTCCGATTTAGCGGCCATCTTATTAACTAAGGTGGCTTGCTTATCCAAAATTTGACCCACTAAATTTTCAAGATGAACAAACTAAGATTTCAAACCATAAAATTCTTTAGACATATCATCGAGCTCTTTATTCATGTACTCCATAAAGCTTGTCTATTCTTTAAGCTCGTTGAAATTATTATGCTCAAATTGCAAAGACATAAAGCTTCTAACATTGTTCTCAATTTCTTCCAACCTTCTAACATGAGGATCAACGCTTTTAGGCAAGGCCATCAGGGAAAACAGGCACACAAGAGGCGAACGAAAGAAGGTGAATGAAAAAAGAGGGCAAATAAAATGGCAAAAGTGAAGTGGGGGAGAGGAAAATGAGAGGCAAATGGCAAATAATGTAATGCGAGGAAGAAGAGTTTGTGATGGGTACTTGGTATGTCTTGACTTGAGCGTAGATCTCCCCGGCAATTCTTGCTACCTCTTGAGCATGCGTTCGTTTTTCTCTTGAAGAGGAAAGGGTGATGCAACAAAGTAGCGTAAGTATTTCCCTCAGTTTTTGAGAACCAAGGTATCAATCCAGTAGGAGACTACATGCAAGTCGCCTAGTACCTGCACAAACAATCAAGAACCTTGCAACCAACGCGATAAAGGGGTTGTCAATCCCTTCACGGCCACTTGCAAAAGTGTGATCTGATAAAGATAATAAGATAAATATTTTTGGTATTTTTGTTGTATAGATTGAAAAGTAAAGATTGCAAAATAAAATAAATAGTAAACTAGAATTGTAGATCGGAAACTTATATGATATAAAATAGTCCCGGGGGCCATAGGTTTCACTAGTGGCTTCTCTCATGATAGCATGTATTACGGTGGGTGAACAAATTACTACCGAGCAAGTGATAGAAAAGCGCATAGTTATGAGAATATCTAGGCATGATCATGAACATAGGCATCACGTCCATGTTAAGTAGACCGAAACGATTCCGCATCTACTACTATTAGTCTACACATCGACCGCTATCTAGCATGCATCTAGAGTATTAAGTTCATAAGAACAAAGTAGTGCTTTAGGCAAGATGACAAGATGTAGAGGGATAAACTCAAGCAATATGATATAAACCCCATCTTTTTACCCTCGATGGCAACAATACAATACGTGCCTTGCTGCCCCTACTGTCACTAGGAAAGGACACTGCAAGATTGAACCCAAAGCCAAGATCTTCTCCCATTGCAAGAAAGATCAATCTAGTAGGCCAAACCAAACTGATAATTCGAAGAGACTTGCAAAGATATCAAATCATGCATATAGGAATTCAGAGAAGAACTAAATATTGTTCATAGATAAACTTGATCATAAATCCACAATTCACCAGATCTCGACAAACATACCTCAAAAGAATAGTACATCGAATAGATCTCCAAGAACATCAAGGAGAACTTTGTATTGAGAACCAAAGAGAGAAGAAGAAGCCATCTAACTAATAACTATGGACCCGAAGGTCTGTAAACTACTCACACATCATCGGAGAGGCTATAGTGTTGATGTAGAAGCCCTCCGTGATCGATTCCCCCTCCGGCAGATAGCCGGAAAAGGTCCCCAGATGGGATCTCACGGGTACAGAAGGTTGCAACGGTGGAAAAGTAGTTTCGTGGCCCCCTGGATGTTTTTAGTGTATAAGAGTATATATAGGCGAAAGAAGTACGTCGGTGGAGCTCCGTGGGGCCCACGAGGGTGGGGGTTGTGCCTACCCCCTAGGTGCGCCCCCTGCCTCATGGAAGCTTCACGGACTTCCAGACTTGTACTCCAACTCTATTAGGTTGCGTTTGTTCCAAGAAAGATCCTCGCGAAGGTTTCATTCCGTTTGATATTCCTTTTCTGCGAAACACTGAAATAGGCAAAAAACAGAAACTGGCATTGGGCCTCCGGTTAATAGATTAGTCCCAAAAATAATATAAAAGTGCATATTAAAGCCCATTAAACATCCAAAACAGATAATATAATAGCATGGAACAATAAAAAATTATAGATACGTTGGAGACGTATCAATCCGCAACTACAAGAAAAGTATTAAGAATAAATTCTAACCATAGCATTTAACTTTTGGATCCAATCGGTCTCTTACGGAATATCGCGTAAACTTGGGTTTAAGCTTCTGTCACTCTTGCAACCCATCATCTAATTGCTACTCCACAATGCATTCCCTTAGGCCCAAATATGGTGAAGTGTCATGTAGTCGACGTTCACATGGCACCACTAAGAGAATCACAACATACATACTATCAAAATATCGAACACATATCAAATTCACATGATTACTTGCAACATGATTTCTCCCGTGATCTCAAGAAGAAAAGTAACTACTCACAAATGATAAACATGCTCATGATCAGATGAGTATTAAATAGCATATTGGATCTGAACATATAATATTCCACCAAATAAACCATATAGTAATCAACTACAAGATGTAATCAACACTACTAGTCACCCACAAGCACCAATCTATAGTTTCAGTAACAAGATTGAACACAAGAGATGAACTAGGGTTTGAGAGGAGATGGTGCTCTTGAAGATGTTGATGGAGATTGCCCTCCCAAAGATGGGAGAGTTGTTGGTGATGATGATGACGATGATTTCCCCCTCCAGGAGGGAAGTTCCCCAAGCGGAATCGCTCCGCTGGAGGGCAAAAGTGCCCCGCCCAAGTTCTGCCTCGATGCAGCGACGCCCCATCCCGAAAGTCCTCTCCTTATTTTTCTAGGTCAAAATGACTTTTATACCAGAAGATGGGTACTGGAGGTGGGCCTGGGTGAGCACAACCCACCAGGGCGCACCTGGGCTCCCTGGCGTGCCTAGGTGGGTTGTGCCCACCTGGTGGGCCCCCTCTAGTAGTTATTTGCTCCAATATTCCTCAAATATTCCATAAAAAATCTCCGTGAAGTTTCAGCTTGTTTGGAGTTGTGTAGAATAGGTAGCCCGACGTAGCTTTTCCAGGTCAAGATTTCCAGCTGCCGGAATTCTCCCTCTTTGTGTATACCTTGCATATTTATGAGAGAAAATGCATTAGAATTACTCCAAAAAGCATTATTATGGATAAAAACATCATAAGTAACAGTAATAAACACATGATGCAAAATGGACGTATCAACTCCCTATGGGAGGGGGGCGCGGCCACCCCTTGTGGGTTGCCTCACCTCTCCCTTATGGCCCATGTAGGCCCAATACTTCTGCGGGGGGGGGGGGGCCCGGTAACCTCCAGGTACTCCAAAAATACCCGAACCATTTCGGTGTCCGAATACTATCATCCACTATATCAATCTTTACCTCTCGACCATTTCAAGACTCCTCGTCATGTACGTGATCTCATCCGGGACTCCGAAAAAACTTCAGTCACCAAAACACATAACTCATAATACAAATCATCATCGAACATTAAGCGTGTGAACCCTATGGGTTCGAGAACAATGTAGACATGACCGAGACACATCTCCGATCAGTAACCAACAACGGAACCTGGATGCTCATATTGGTTCCTACATATTCTACGAAGATCTTTATCAGTCAAATCGTAATAGCAACATACATTATTCCCTTTGTCATCAGTATGTTACTTGCCCGAGATTCGATCGTCGGTATCCTCATACCTAGTTCAATTTTGTTAACGGCAAGTCTCTTTACTCGTTCCATAATGCATCATCCCGTAACTAACTGATTAGTCACATTGCTTGCAAGGCTTATAGTGATGTGCATTACCGAGAGGGCCCAGAGATACCTCTCCAATACTTGGAGTGACAAATCCTAATCTCGATCTAATGGCAGCCCAACAAACACCTTCGGAGACACCTATAGAGCATCTTTATAATCACCCAGTTATGTTGTGACGTTTCATAGCACACAAAGTGTTCCTCCGGTATTCGGGAGTTGCATAATCTCATAGTTAGAGGAATACGTATAAGTCATGAAGAAAGCAATATCAATAAAACTTAACGATCATTATGCTAAGCTAATGGATGGGTCTTGTCCATCACATCATTCTCTAATGATGTGATCCCATTCATCAAATGACAACACATGTCTATGGTTAGGAAAGTTAACCATCTTTGATTAACGAGCTAGTCAAGTAGAGGCATACTAGGGACACTTTGTTTTGTCTATGTATCCACACATGTATCAAGTTTCCAGTTAATACAATTCTAGCATGAATAATAATCATTTATCATGATATAAGGAAATATAAATAACAACTTTATTATTGCCTCTAGGGCATATTTCCTCTAGTCTCCCACTTGCACTAGAGTCAATAATCTAGATTACATCGTAATGATTCTAACACCCATGGAGTCTTGGTGCTGATCATGTTTTACTCGTGGAAGAGGCTTAGTCAACGGGTCTGCAACATTCAGATCCTTATGTATTTTGCAAATCTCTATGTCTCCCTCCTTGACTTGATCACGGATGGAATTGAAGCGTCTCTTGATATGTTTGGTTCCCTTGTGAACTCTGGATTCCTTCGCTAAGGCAATTGCTCCAGTATTGTCACAAAAGATTTTCATTGGACCCGATGCACTAGGTATTACACCTAGATTAGATATGAACTCCTTCATCTAGACTCCTTCATTTGCTGCTTCTGAAGCAGCTATGTACTCCGCTTCACACGTAGATTCCGCCACGACGCTCTGCTTGGAACTACACCAACTGACAGCTCCACCATTCAATATAAATACGTATCTGGTTTGTGACTTAGAGTCATCCAGATCAGGGTCAAAGCTAGCATCGACGTAACCATTGACGACAAGCTCTTTGTCACCTCCATAAACGAGAAACATATCCTTAGTCCTTGATATGGCTTGAAGCTATGTTAGTATTTCCCCAAAGAGGAAGGGATGATGCAACACAATGATGGTAGGTATTTCCCTCAGTGATGAAACCAAGGTTATTGAACCAGTAGGAGAACCAAGCAACAGCACGTAAACGACACCTGCACACAAATAACAACTACTCGCAACCCGATGTATTACAAGGGTTGTCAATCCCTTTCGGGTAACGGTGCTAGAAATTGGCAAAACGGACGTGAATAAATTGTAGTAGATTGATAGATCTAATGCCAAATAAAATAAATAAGAATAAATTGCACCAAGGTATTTTTGTATTTTTGGTTTAATAGATCTGAAAATAAAATAGATCGCCCCAGTAAAAATAAAATAAAATAGATCATGAAGGCAAATATATTAAAGAAGAGACACGGGGGCCGTAGGTTTCACTAGTGGCTTCTCTCGAGAAAAATAGCAAATGGTGGGTAAACAAATTACTGTTGGGCAATTGATAGAACTTCAAATAATCATGATGATATCTAGGCAATGATCATTATATAGGCATCACGTCCAAGATTAGTAGACCGACTCCTGCCTGCATCTACTACTATTACTCAACACATCGACCGCTATCCAGCATGCATCTAGTGTATTAAGTTCATGGGGAAACAGAGTAATGCAATAAGAACGATGACATGATGTAGACAAGATCTATCTATGTAGAGATAGACCCCATCTTTTTATCCTTAGTAGCAACGATACATACGTGTCGGTTCCCCTTCTGTCACTGGGACCAAGCACCGTAAGACCGAACCCACTACAAAGAACCTCTTCCCATGCAAGATAAATAGATAAAGTTGGCCAAACAAAACCCAAATATCGGAGAAGAAATACGAGGCTATAAGAAATCATGCACATAGGAGATCAAAGAAGATTCAAATAACTTTCATGGGTAAAAAGATAGATCTGATCATAAACTCAAAGTTCATCCGATCCCAACAAACACATCGCAAAAAGAGTTACATCATATGGATATCCAAGAGACCATTGTATTGAGAATCAAACGAGAGAGAGGAAGCCATCTAGATACTAACTACGGACCCGAAGGTCTACAAAGAACTACTTACGCATCATCGGAGAGGCACCAATGGAAGTGGTGAACCCCTCCGTGATGGTGTCAAGATTGGATCTGGTGGTTCTAGACTGCGGCGGCTGGAATTGATTTTTGTCAACTCCCCTAG
This sequence comes from Triticum urartu, assembly GCF_003073215.2. Taxonomy (NCBI): domain Eukaryota; kingdom Viridiplantae; phylum Streptophyta; class Magnoliopsida; order Poales; family Poaceae; genus Triticum; species Triticum urartu. The sequence goes on along the minus strand of NC_053022.1, from coordinate 240,272,183 downwards.
GGTTTCTGGAATATTAGGGTATTTATAGAGCAAAGAGGCGGTTCAGGGGGCACCCGAGGTGGGCACAACCCACCAGGGCTCGCCTGGGCCTCCTGGCGCGCCCTGGTGGGTTGTGCTCCCCTCGGAGAACCCCCCAGGTGCTTCTTCGGCCCATTGGTTGTCTTCTAGTCCAAAAAAGTCTCCAAAAAGTTCCACTGTGTTTGGACTTCATTTGGTATTGATTTCCTGCGATGTAAAAAACATGCAGAAAACAACAACTGGCACTTGGCAGTATGTCAATAGGTTAGTACCAAAAAATGATATAAAATGACTATAAAGTGATGATAAAACATACAAGATTGATAATATAACAACATGGAACAATAAAAAATTATAGATACATTGGAGAAATATCAGCATCCCCAAGCTTAATTCCTGCTCATCCTCGAGTAGGTAAATGATAAAAACAAAAAAAATTGATGTGGAATGCTGCCTAGCATGTCATATCATATTCTTTTCTTGGACATTTGGACTTTTATATTGTTTAAAGCAATAGTCTAGTTTTGACATGATAATTTAAATACTCAAGCATGCCAACAAGCAACCATGTCTTTCAAAATATCAACGCTAAAATAAGCTATCCCTAGCCCATTATGCTCAATCATTGATCCATTCATGAAACACACTCGCATATTAATTACACCCAATGCTCAAGTACGATCATAGTGCCGCCTAGTTGGTGCTTTATAAGAGAAGATGGAGACTCAAATTGAAAATGAAAATTGCATAAAGTAAAAGAAAGGCCCTTCGCGGAGGGAAGTAGGGATTTGTAGAGGTGACAAAGTTCAAAGCGATAATTGAGAGATAAAAACATTTTGAGAGGCATACTTTTCCCACCAACGAAAACGACTTAGAGTTTCCAACACTTTCCATGCTAGATATATCATAGGCGGTTCCCAAACAGAAATTAAAGTTTATTCCTTTTTCCACCATACTTTCACTTTGCATGGCTAACCGTATCCACGGGTGCCTTCCATACCAACACTTTCCAAGGAATTTATTATTTGATAACATAAAGTAAATTCATTTTTCATTTTGGGACTGGGGATCCCTAATACACTTGCCTTACTCTCGTGTAATGACAAGTGAATAAACACTCGTCGTGAGAATAACACATCTAGCATGGAAAATATTAGCCACCCCTCACCGCCTTGTTAGTGGTACGAGCACACAAAAGAGAAATTTATTTTGAATATTAGAGATGGCACATACAAATTTGCTTAGAGCGGCAAAAGAATACCACATATAGGTAGGTATAGTGGACTCATATGGCAAAACTGGTTTAAAGGTTTTTGGATGCACAAGTAGTGATCATACTTAGTCCAAAATGAGGGCTAGTAAAAGATTGAGAAGCGACCAACCAAGAAACGAATAATCTCATAAGTGAGCATTAAGCATAATTAACACCGAATAATGCACCACAAGTAGGATATAATTTCATTGCATAACTATTGACTTTCGTGCTTGCATAGGGAATCACAAACCTTAACACCAATATTCTTACTAAAGCATAATTACTCATCAAGATGACTCACATATCACATCATCATATCTCAAAACTATTACTAAGAATGAAGTTTATTTTGTCCAACGATCTTCATGAAAGTTTTTATTATATCCTTCATGGATATCTATCACTTTGGAACTAATTTTCATATGTTGCTTTGTAACGACCAGACCTCAAATGGTCCAATCTCTCTGCTCAGGTGTCATCCCTGGATCAGTAATGCTGACACCACACAGTACTTGAAGGATTTATAACAGAGTAGCAATCACACACTTATTACATCGAGTGTCTCAAAAGAGAACTTATTACAATAAATATGGCTTAAGGCCATCTAATAACGATAACAGCGGAAGGCTTGGAAGATAAGTGAGTCCATCAACTCCAACGGCATCACTGAGTATAGAACCATGACCTAAAAACACCTTAATCGTCGTCTGAAAAGTCTGCAACATTAACATTGCAGCCCGAAATGGGTCAGCACATGGAATATGCTGGCAAAATAACACATAGAGAGTAATGGAATGAAATAGGCTATTCTATATGCATATTTGGCTGGTGGAAAGCTCTATGGTCACAGTTTTGCGTAAAGCCAATTTTTCCCTACTGCAAAGGAATAAATTTTATTTAACTATCATCGTAGTTGTTAAACATTGAGAATGGTTGACAGCATTCTCAATCCTAATTAAGCATCATCATTAAACAAAACCCAACAAAATTAATTTTAGAGTAACATGTTGAGATTCACATGATAATCCAGGTACTAGATACTCAAGATGTCCATAACCGGGGACACGGTTAATCATGATTAGTTTATACACTCTGCAGAGGTTTGCGCACTTTTCCCCACAAGACTCGATTGCCTCCGTTTGGTTTCTCACACTACATGGTGTTTGAGAAGACGGATGACCGAGACATAGTCTTTTAGAAGCGCTAGCACCTTACGATCGGGTAGACCATTACACGTACTTTTCCCTACATCTGCTAGTCTACCACTGTAAGAGTTCGCACAACTTAATCAACTATGCTAGAGCCCATAATAGCTTGTGGCTGCACACGGAAGTTTCTAGCATGAATAATCTCATGATCCCTTTGAGCCTGGGTGGCGGTCCATAAAGAAAAACAGGCAATCGCTGGAATACCCAGGTGCCTCAATCCACCCAGATGTGTGTTTAAATTGCCACCTTAAATAAACCATTAATTAACAATCTCACATCTATCATGGATACACTCACCCAATCCACGTCTACTAGCATAGCATTGCATAATAAGCAAACATAGAAGTAACTCCCAAAGGTTTGATAATAACAGGTAATAGGTACTACCTCAACTACTTCCCAAACCCACAATTTAATTAGATCCTAATCATGCAATGTGTGAGGATTGATCTAATGCAATAAAACTGGGTAGAGGGAAAGCATGATCAAAGTGTTACTTGCCTTGCTGATGTTCCGGGAAACCTAGCGATTTGAAGTAGCAAGCGGCACACTCCGGGTACTCTATCACAAACAAACAAGCATACAATAATTACTCAACTAATGCACAGGCAAAACTCAAATGAGAGATCTAACCAGAAAGTTCAACTTAAGAACTCCGGTTGGCAAAAAGAATCAAATCGAACGAAGCAACGAAAGACAAACGGCAAAAGAAACAGGCTTCATTTACTATTCTGGATCTAAGGCAATTTTTACAGTGGCAAAAACTTGTTTGAGTTGGTTAAACGGAAAGAGGGTTTCGAGACTAAACTCCAGGCGCTTGAATCACCTGATTCCGATAAACAAGCGAAAAGTTAGACTAAAACGAAAATCGGATCAGAAATCGCGATCTGAAAAACCGCGGATTTAATCCGAGAAAAAGAAAAACGACGAACATTCATTAAAACGAACGAATGGACGAACGCTCGCTAATTAAATAAACCGGAAAAACCGATCTATTTAAAAAAACCGAAACTAAAAAAACCGACGGAAAACCGATTGGTTTTCTAAAAAAACGGCGGCGCGAGGTCTACCTCCGGCGACTCCGGCGAACGGCGGCGGCGGTCCGGCGGCGGCGGCGCGAGCGGGCGGCGGCGAGGGCGGCGGCGGCGCGGGCGGCAGCGGCGCGGGCGGGCGGCGGTGCGGCGCAGCGGCGCCCTAGGGTTAGGGTTTCGGGGCGGAGCACGGCTTGGGCTTGGCCTGGGGCCTCGAGGCGCTATAAGAAGGCCCGGCCAGGCGGAGTCCTGGCCGGTTACGGCCCAAGGTCGGTTCAGACTCTTTTTTTTTAAATAATTACGCTCGAAAAAAAACAAAAGGAATACTAAATGGACTCCAAAAATCCCGAAATAAATTTTCCCCGGCTTCTAAAATCAAGCCGCACAGGATGAACATTTATTTGGGGCCTAAATGCAATTTTGAAAAACGCGCATTTTTCCTAAATTCAAATAAAATAGCAAATAAAACCAAATAAAATCTTATTTGATTTTTTATTAAATCCCCAATATTTCTTTATTTTGGGAAAGTCATTTTATTCCCTCTCTCATAATTTTTATAATAGAAATAATTGAAGATAAAATAAGTCAAATCGAATGATCATATTTTCAAAATTTGAGACAACTCAAATATGAAAATAACGAAATCCCCAACTCTCTCCGAGGGTCCTTGAGTTGCGTGAAATTTCTAGGATCAACCAAAATGCAATAAATATGATATGCAATGATGATCTAGTGTATAACATTCCAAATTGAAAATTTGGGATGTTACAAACCTACCCCCGTTAAGATGAATCTCTCCCTCGAGATTCGGGTTGGCTAGAAATTAGGTGAGGGTGGTCCTTCAGCAAATCTTCCTCTCGTTCCCAGGTGGCTTCATCCTCCGTGTGGTGGCTCCACTGAACCTTGCAAAACTTGATAACCTTACTGCGGGTGACTCGACTGGCATACTCTAGAATCTTAACTGGTTTCTCCTCATAGGTCAAATCATTGTCCAACTGAATTGCTTCCAGTGGTACCATATCTCTCAACGGTATGTCAGCCATATCTGCGTGGCACTTCTTCAACTGGGATACATGAAACACGTCGTGAACTCCTGACAATCCTTCGGGCAATTCCAATATAACACCCTTAATGCGACTATATCTATAACACCCTTAAGCGACTATATCTCCCACGTGTCGAGGCACGACTTAGAGGCATAATCGCATTGAAGGCATATGTCACAAGTTAGGCAATCTTCACAACATCCCATGTAATATAGATAATAAAAGGGGAGATAACATAGTTGGCTTACACTCGCCACGTCAATCAAGTACATAAATAACATTACATCATCCAAACACTCATGGCCCGACTACGGCGCCAAAATAAAAGATAACCCAACAAGTGACATGGTCCCGATCACCCCAACTGGGCACCACTACTGATCATCAGGGAAAGGAAACATAGTAACGTCGAGAGTCCTCTGCTCGAACTCCCACTTGAGCTAAAACGCGTCTCCTGGAGCAGAATCATCGGGCCCTGCATCTGGTGTAATAGTAATCTGTGAGCCACAGGGACTCAGCAATCTCACACCCTCGCGATCAAGACTATTTAAGCTTATAGGTAAGGCAAGGTAAATATGTGGAGCTGCAACAAGCGACTAGCACAATATGGTGGCTAACTTATTCGCAAAAGAGAGCGAGAAGTGGAGGCAAAGCGCAGAGCGAGAAACTAGAGAGCAAACCTGCGCAAACATTACTCCAACACCGTGTCCACTTCCTGGACTCCGCCGAGAAGAGGCCATCACGGTAACACACTCAGTTGATTCATTTTAATTAAGTTAAGGTTCAAGTTATCTATAACCGGACATTAACAAATTCCCATCTGCCCATAACCGCGGGCACGACTTTCGAAAGTTCAAATCCCTGCAGGGGAGTCCCAACTTGGCCCATCGACAAGCTCTCACGGTAAAAGAAGGAATAGACCTCCTCCCAAGACGTTCCGATCAGACTCGGTATCTCGGTTCTTCAAGACACTTCGACAGGTTAAAACAAGACCAGCAACACCGCCCGAATGTGCCGACAAATCCCGATAGGAGCTGCACATATCTCGTTTCTTAGGGCACACCTCAGATTGTCTTAGGTACGGGTAAGGCCAGCCCAGAGTTGCCCTGGTGGCCACCGGCAGCTGACAGGTGGACCAACACTCAGAGGAGCACTGGCCCGGGGGGTTAAAAATAAGATGACCCTCGGGCTCCGGAACCCAAGGGAAAAAAGGCTAGGTGGGAAAATGGTAAAACCAAGGTTGCATTGCTGGAAAAGCTTTAATCAAGGCAAACTATCAAGGGGTTCCCATTATAACCCAACCGCGTAAGGAACGCAAAATCCGGGAACATAACACCGATATGACGGAAACTAAGCGGCAAGAGTGGAACAAAACACTAGGCGAGAGGCTGAGCCTTCCACCCTTTACCAATATATAGATGCATTAAGATAACATGGAATATAATGTATCCCAACAAGTAAATAGATGTTCCAACAAGGAACGGCCTCCAATCTTCACCTGCAACTAGCAACGCTATAAGAGGGGCTGAGCAAAGCGGTAACATAGCCAATCAACGGTTTGCTAGGACATGGTGGGTTAGAGGTTTGACATGGCATATGAGGCTTGAAAGCAGGTGGTAGGCATCGTAGCATTGGCATAGCAAAAGAGCGAGCAATCTAGCATAGCAAAGATAGTAGTGATTTCGAGGATATGATCATCTTGCCTGCACAGTTGTCAGAGTTGACTGGATCCTCGAAAGCAAACTCAACGGCTCCTCGTTAGCGAACTCGTCTCCCCGGCTCTACCAAACAAGGACAAACAAGCAACAAGGACATAATCAACCGTGGCAAACTCAAACAACACATGCAAGATGATATGCTATGCGGGATGCGATGCGGGATGCATGCAAAATGACAGAAAATGCAAGAACCTGGACCTCAACTTGGAAAATCCAAGTGTGCCACTGGAAATGTGAGATGAAATTGCTTGAAAAGATATAAGAACGCCGGAATCGGAGTTACGGTTGGAAATGGCAAGCGACAAATATGACACCGGTCTGCCATTTTAGCAAGTAGCCATCTAAATGCAATGAGATGAACATGCTACAGCACCCAAACATGACAACAAAAATACATGGCAGGATGCATTTCATTGCTAACAAAGTCTAGCACTGAGCTACGGCCATTCATCCATTAACAGGTTCAAACAAGGCATGGCAAAAATGCATATGGCAAACAGATTTCAGACTTAGTGAAATTAACACTTGTCTGGAATTTCAGATCAGGGTAGCCCTCTTTGGAGCAACAAAAACTACATGCTACAGGACCTGAACATGGCAAAGTAAAGCATGGCATGGAGCTACCTCAAAGAGCTTAACAAAAGTCCCTTAGTGACCTTGAGCCAAAAGGGATCAAAAAACAATTGCAAGCATTGTGAACATAGCAAAACATAATCAGTTTTCAGACTTAGTGAAAACGAACATGCTGAAAACATCAAGTAGGCATGTTTACGAGCTCGATGCACTCACTACGGTGCAATCATGGCAAGTAAGCATACACCCATTCAAAATACACAAAATGCAAGCTAGACATGGCAAGAACAATAGCATAGCATGCACGGATCAACTACAACATCATCGGCAAAATTGCAAACAAGTTGACAATCTGCCCAGATTCACAAAGTAGCAAAAGTAGAGCTCGATTGACTCAAGCTAGGGTGCTCCATAATTGAACAAAGACATGGATGGATAGAGCACTACAAGATTAACAAAACATCCTTACTGATCATCCTCAAAAGAGGCACGGATCACTAGGAAACAACAATGAACATATGCAATCATGAGATAAAACAGATCCAAGGACTTAGTGGAAACTAAAAGTCCCTGAAAACAGCATTACCAAGTGCCTCACTTTTTCAAGCTTGTGCTAGTCACCACACACATCACAAAATACATGGGTTGCACCTCTAGAAGATGGCAAAAACCCTTAACAAAACACATGTAGAGCTCATGGCATATCATGCACACAATAATCATGGCAAAAATGACAAAAAGCTAAATGGAGCAGCAGATCTGACAATTATCCCAAGTAGCCCTCTTCTAACAGCATTTCGGGCATCAAGATGAACTCAAATGAAAATGATGCAATGAATGAAATGATGTACTCTCCGAGACGAACATTTTGATATGCTATATGTATGAATCGGAGCTATGCATTAAGTTACGAGCATGAACATGTGCATATGGATCAGGAATTTCGGGACTTAGTGAAATATATACCTCCGGAAAAGTCAACGGCGGACGGGGATATCCAGGACGGAGCTGGATCGGGACGAGGGGAGGCGTTTGGTTCGTGAACCGGTGGATCTGGTCCACCTCTCCCATATCCGGCGAACGTGGAGCTCCGACGAGGTGTGAGAAGTCCGGCGAGTAAACTTTGGCGACGCGGGACGAGGCGACGGGGCCGGAGGGAGACGATGCGATGGCCGGAGTGGCGCTGCGGTGAGGGTCGGCGCCGGCGCGCGAGGAGAAGGGCGGCGACTGAGCGCGGATGGCGGCGGAGAAATGCGAGGCGGCGCGACGACTAGTGGAGCTCACCGGGAAGCTTGGAGGCGGCGACGGGCGCTGCCGCGGCGTGGCGCGTACTCCCGAGGCGGCTGGGCGGCCATGAAGCGGAGGCGGCGTCGAGCGGCGATGGGCGGCGCCGGCGACGAACGCTGCCGCGGTGGGGGAAGCGGTGCGGCTCGGCGCGGTCGTGGCGGGGCTCGCCGGCGACAGGCGGCGGGCGGAGGTGCGGGGGCGCGCGGTCGGGCGGTGGCGACCGGATCCGGGCCCGGGCGGGCCTGCCGTGGGCCCCGCGGGCCGGCGCTGTGGGGAGGAGAGAGAGGAGGCGGCTGGGATGAGGTGGCGCGCGCTGAGTGGCTGAAGGGGCGGCGGTGGTGGACGTGGGCGTGCTATTGGCCGGAGTGAGGTGGCCGGTGACGCGTCCGGCGCGGACGGACATGTCCGGCGGCGCGGAGGGAAGTTAGGGTAGGGTTTGATCTGCGCGATTTTCGGGGGAGACCACATATATATAGGTAGAGGGAGCTAGGAGAGTCCAAATGAGGTGCGGTTTTCGGCCACGCGATCGTGATCGAACGCTCTAGATGATGGAGGTTTGGTGGGTTTTGGGCCAAAATTGGAGGGGTGTTGGGCTGCAACACACACGAGGCCTTTTCGGTCCCTCGGTTAACCGTTGGAGTATCAAACGAAGTCCAAATGGTACGAAACTTGACAGGCGGTCTACCGGTAGTAAACCAAGGCCGCTTGGCAAGTCTCGGTCCAATCCGGAAATGTTTAATCCCCACACACGAAAGAAAAGAAATGACCACCGGAGGAGAACGAAGCGCCGGAATGCAAAACGGACAACGGGGAAAATGCTCGGATGCATGAGACGAACACGTATGCAAATGAAATGCACATGATGACATGATATGCAATGCATGACACGCAAGCAATGACAGGCAAACAACAGCGAATAACTGTGACGACACCTGGCACATCGGTCTCGGGGCGTTACAACACTCCACCACTACGAGAGGATCTCATCCCGAGATCTAGAATGGCACCGGGGAAAAAACGGAAGAGAAGAGAGGAGAGGTAAAACTAAGTTGCTCCTTTGACCAATGAATGAAACCAAGGAACCTTGCAAAAGTTAAACGAATTGAAAGAAAGAACACAACAGAGACGAACGAAGTTGAAAACACTCCGCAAAGAAAGAGGGATAAGAAAGAACCGATACGGGTAACACTTCGGTTGAAAAGGGATGAAGCCTTGACAAAATGAAAGGGCTTGAGCAAAAAGGAAACAACGCTCCAGATAAATTGGATAAGCGAGGAGAAGAATATGAATTTTGACAACGGAATGATGGTTGAAGAAATCAATAACACAATGCCTCCGGAGCAGATATGAGAATGGAATGGAATGAACGACAAGAAACAAGATCTTGAGTGGGCACGTTTACACAAATGGTAGAATGGAGTTGTTGAAAACCAACAACGAAAATAATAAGCTTGATATGGTCTTATGGAGTACATCTCAAATTATGAGGTGACAATCTGCCACTCACGGGAAAGAATTGTATTTATTTGAACAAGGAGACGAGAAAGTTATATCACCGGGAGGATAATGAAAAACTTGGGTCAAATATGAGCACCATAGATAGCAAGAATCCTTAGGGAAAGCTTTAGGTGAAATATAACCCAAGATACTCCAATGACGAGATTGATGGATTTGAAATATCTCATTCATGACAACATGTGAATCAAGAAACATGAATTCAAATTATCAAGAATGACATAATACCATCTCCATTGATACGGAAGAAAGAATTGCACTCCGGATTACAAGATGAAGAATGCTTGAGCTTCTGTGAAAAGAATCTTGATGAACACTTCGCGAAGGGGAAAAAATCCTTGATGAACCATCATGTAGAGTCTCCATGAAGAACTCCGGTAAACAAAAGGATAAAAAGAAAGAGAAATTGAAAACACAAGGTGAATCCTTGCAATGATTTAGATAGATATCCTTGATAATTAGAGCTTGGAACTCTGGGAAAGAAAGATGAGCACTTGAAACCAAGAATATGTATGATGAACCATTCCGGAATAAGGAATTAATCACTTGGATGAACAAGAATAAGAATTATGTTATGCTTATCCTTCACCAATTAAATTGATGACCATCAATGGATTTGGCACATTACTTATTCACGTAGAAAGGATTAAGAGAGATATAGCACAAACTTGAGAAGGTCTTCAACAATCCACTGGTAGAATTAAAATAAACAAAGAAAAGATAAAGAATCACCGGAAAGAATTTGAGAACGAGTGAAGATACTTGAGGGGATTTAGATACCACTGAAACGAAGAGATCACAAGCTAAATAGAGAATATTGAATGATGCACCAGTAAGATTTGGAGGACGATAACTGAAAGCTGGGAATGAATAAATCTGAATTGATGGACTTCGGGTAACAAACTGAGAAGACTCTTGAATTGCTCCGGATAGGTGAAAAGAATTCTCACAATCGAAAGTAATTATGAGAGGATGACAATAAGCTAGAACCATGAATCTCTGAGAGAGCGGATAAGATATGGAGGAAAAACTCTTCTTCGGTCTTTAAAAGTTGAGAATGACGACGAGAAACACCACCATGAATTATTGAGATGCTCTGGAATGAAGAAGAATGGAAAAGTTGAAACAACGATGAAAAGAATTTGGAAGATCTTGGAGAGAGGCATTTGACTGATGATAATTCATTCTTACGTCAAACTTCGAAATGAATTTGAAAAGCTCCGGGAAAAATAAGAAGAGTCAGGTAAGATCCTGGGAAAAGACCTGTGGGTTAGGGCCCACTCAAAAGATACACCGTAGAACGATTTGAAGGAGAGATTGCACCGGTTGAATAAAAAGTCTAGAATGAGAGAACGTCCTCGAAGATATGTTTGAATGGATCTTGAATGAAAAGACGAGCCTTCAGAGATATCTTCAGCACTCCGAAACAAATGAATAACGAAAAGTTAATGATTGAGAGGTGCACCGGCAAGAGAAGACATTTGAAATACGGAAAAGAATATGATCAACACCGAAAGCTTGAATTAACTCCACCATAGAAGAAAAAGAATGAAGAATGATGAACTTGAATCTCCATTAGCATCTTCCTGAGAATCACCGGATAAGAACATGAAGGAAATAGAACGGAGGGACTTTCATCAATAAAATGGATAGTGATTAAGGAATCTAAATCCTTGAAGAAAAAGGGGTCGGTGGGTGGGAAAACAAAGACAACTTGAAGACGGATGAAGCAAACAACGTTGATGAAAACTGAGATTGGATCTTGCGGATGTTGAAATGATCGGATCCACTTGAAGAGAAAACACGCCGGTGAAAAGGATTGACTAGACAATCTTGATGATCAAGAAGGATTGGTATCCACATTGGAGTATGAGAACACCATTTTGGAAAGGTATGGAATCAACACTTGACATTGAAGCAACTCGAATACCACAACTCAAAACAAAAAACAAAGGATTGGCTTGCGGAATAAGCTGGAACAAACATATGATAGAGATTTCATCCGCAGTTTTCGTGGTGGGGCCTACACGAGCTCGATCGTACAGCACCATCATGTACAAGGCAGTGCACATGACATACGAAGCGTCCCGAGTCGGCATAGCCAAGGACTCTTTAAGACACAACGAGACCACTGTAAAAACCGACCGTGAATAGGCGGACCACTAGACGTCGAACCCCAATTTCATATCATCACATCTGTGGAAAGATATCCTACGAGCTACTTGAATTCCCACTTATAAACTCCCAAAATTTCCGGTTATGCAATCAGGTGTTGGGGATACAGGGGAAGCATAATATCTCACCCAAAACTAGCAAATCCTACATCCAGCTGTATCCATCCTTCAACACATAACCAAGAAACCTTCGGAAATCATCTACCTCAACCTTCGAAAAGCATCCGTTATACAAGTTATGGCGATACTCCCGAACTCCCGCCCCAGTACTGGGTGGCATCGAGGTTATCTCACCAACGAACTGCATAAAAGAGATTTTTGATGTCGGCGTACTAAACTCAGGTATTCCAGAACTGCAACGATAAAATTATGATGACAACACCTCAGTCTTCCCAGAGCTTCCATTGCCATTACCATTCTGTGATTCAGGACATTCATTGCCATAATGTCCGGTCTTCTGGCACTTAAAACAAGTGACTTGGCTCAGGTCTCTCTTGGCTGGGGTCGATGGGTTGGTGCGGTTTTGGTCGTTGCTTCCTCCATTCCCATTACCATTATTGGTGCCATTGTGATTGTGCGAGCTACCTCCTCCATGGGTATGCTAAAAATGTCCTCCCGGTCTAGGGGTAAAACGTGGCTTCTGCTGAGCTCCTGAAGTGTGCTTCCCTTGTCCATACTTCCTCTTGCGATTCTCAATTTGCTGCTGCTTCCCTTCAATCATGAGAGCACGATCTACCAACTCCTGGTAATTGTTGAAGGTTTCTACCATCAACTGCATGCTCAACTCATCATTCAGTCCTTCCAGAAACTTCTCCTGCTTATCTGCATCCGTAGCAACGTCTTTTGGGGCATAACATGCTAATTTACTAGAGTCCTCCACATACTGGCCAATTGTCCGTCCTCCTTGGCGCAAGTTGCGAAACTCGCTTCTTCATGGCCATAGCTCCTGCTGAAACATGGGCAGTTCGAAAAGCCTGCTGAAACTGGTCCCATGTGACAGTGTTGACAGGGAAAGTGGCTGTGAAATTCTCCCACCATGATGCTGCGGGTCCTTCAAGCTGATGTGCGGCAAACTTCACCTTTTCCGCATCCGTGCATCCTGCCGTGGTCAACTCTCTAGCTGTCTTGCGGAGCCCATCATCTGCTACTATCGGCTCGGTGCTACTGGAAAACACCTGCGGGTTCAGCCTATGAAAACGGGCTAAGTGATCAACAGGTGGTGGTGGTGGTGGGTTGTTGTTGTTGTTCCCCTGATTCTGATTCTGGACTAGCAACTGCATCAATGTGTTCTGCTATTGGATAACTGGGTGCGCTCCGGTGGAAAGGTAAATCCGGGGTCATGTCTCGGAGGCATCTGAGGGTTTAGAAAAGATGAGATTTAAGAATAGAGGGGGTCTAAAGGGAAAACACTACCCATATGCACATGAGGCAAAAGCAAACAATTCACTTCATTCAATCAATCAAACAAGGGCATACAATCGATCTAATTATCGCAAAAGTGATCAGACTACTATATTTACATGGTGGACTACTACTACTGATGAGGTGGTCTACTAAAAATATTCTTCGGTTGCAGACTCCATTATATCTGCTCCAGCTTCATCAACATAGTCATCATCGCTATCGTCTGGATCCGAGTCGGTGTCGTCGATGATGATGTAGTCTTCCGGGTGAATCTCCTCTAGTTCTTTGTCTTCTTCTACTGGTGTAGGGCCTCCCATAAATATTCCGATCTTCTTGATCAGATCGCCATTCTTCTCCACTAATACTTCTATTTCCTCTTCATAATCTTCACGTGTAGCCTTGAGTTCTTCCTCCAGTTCCTTGATTCTTGTCCTCGCTTTCTTCAGATCTATCATGTTGGCGCACATCTGGTTCTCCTGACGTCGAATGTGCTGGTTTAACTCCTGGATAAAAGCTGCAACTGATCTATCCTTTCTGGTGCTGATCATCTCCCAGTGTTCATCTCGGCGCCCACAAATCTGGTAGATAGTATCCTTGAGATCATTGCGGTAGACTTCTCCAATGCGTCCCATGACGATGTGAGCTGCCATGCTCTTTCCTAGACTCCAAGTTGGTGCATCAAAACAAAACTCTATGGGCTCAGTGACTGGCATGAACGTCCTTCCTGGAACTTGAACTTGAATCATCCAGCGCTCTTCTTCAGGTAAAGTGGCGTTGTAGATTCCGGTGAAGCTTGGTACTCCTATGTTCAGGTATCTAGTGACTTCCTTCAAGTGACATCCAAAGGGTGTATCTTCATCCGGTTGCATGAACTTGTTCCTTGCATCCGCCATCCTAAAAGAGTAGAAAAGATGAGAAGTCAGAACAAGAAGAGAGTGAGTAGTGATCTAGGTCTTTAGCTTAGTGGTCGTGTCCTACAGTCAGCGTGTGCTCTGATACCATCTTGTAGCGACCAGACCTCAAACGGTCCAATCTTTGGGCTCAGGTGTCATCCCTGGATCAGTAATGCTGACACCACACAGTACTTGAAGGATTTATAAAAAAGTAGCAATCACACACTTATTACATCGAGTGTCTCAAAAGAGAACTTATTACAATAAATATGGCTTAAGGCCATCTAATAACGATAACAGCGGAAGGCTTGGAAGATAAGTGAGTCCATCAACTCCAACAGCATCACTGAGTATAGAACCACGACCTAAAAACACCTTAATCGTCATCTGAAAAGTCTGCAACATTAATGTTGCAGCCCAAAATGGGTCAGCACATGGAATATGCTGGCAAAATAACACATAGAGAGTAATGGAATGAAATAGGCTATTCTATATGCATATTTGGCTGGTGGAAAGCTCTATGGTTACAGTTTTGCGTAAAGCCAATTTTTCCCTACTACAAAGGAATAAATTTTATTTAACTATCATGGTAGTTGTTAAACATTGAGAATGGTTGACAGCATTCTCAATCCCAATTAAGCATCATCATTAAACAAAACCCAACAAAATTAATTTTAGAGTAACATGTTGAGATTCACATGAAAATCCAGGTACTAGATACTCAAGATGTCCAATAACCGGGGACACGGCTAATCATGATTAGTTTATACACCGTGTAGAGGTTTGCGCACTTTTCCCCACAAGACTCGATTGCCTCCGTTTGGTTTCTCGCACTACATGGTGTTTGAGAAGACGGATGACCGAGACATAGTCTTTCAGAAGCGCTAGCACCTTACGATCGGGTAGACCGTTACACCTACTTTCCCCTACATATGCTAGTCTACCACTGTAAGAGTTCGCACAACTTAATCAACTATGCTAGAGCCCATAATAGCTTGTGGCTGCACACGGAAGTTTCTAGCATGAATAATCTCATGATCCCTTTGAGCCTGGGTGGCGGTCCATAAAGCAAAACAGGCAATCGCTGGAATACCCAGGTGCCTCAATCCACCCAGATGTGTGTTTAAGTAGCCACCTTAAATAAACCATTAATTAACAATCTCACATCTGTCATGGATACACTCACCCAATCCACGTCTACTAGCATAGCATGGCATAATAAGCAAACGTAGAAGTAACTCCCAAAGGTTTGATAATAATAGGTAATAGGTACTACCTCAACTACTTCCCAAACCCACAATTTAATTAGATCCTAATCATGCAATGTGTGAGGATTGATCTAATGCAATAAAACTGGGTAGAGGGAAAGCATGATCAAAGTGTTACTTGCCTTGCTGATGATCCGGGAAACCTAGCGATTCGAAGTAGCAAGCGGCGCACTCCGGGTACTCTATCGCAAACAAACAAGCATAAAATAAGTACTCAACTAATGCACAGGTAAAACTCAAATGAGAGATCTAACCAGAAAGTTTAACTTAAGAACTCCGGTTGGCAAAAAGAATCAAATCGAACGAAGCAACAAAAGACAAACGGTAAAAGAAACAAGCTTCATTTACTATTATGGATCTAAGGCAATTTTTACAGTGGCAAAAACTTGTTTCAGTTGGTTAAACGGAAAGAGGGTTTCGAGACGAAACTCCAGGCGCTTGAATCGCCTGATTCCGATAGACGAGCGAAAAGTTAGACTAAAACGAAAATCGGATCAGAAATCGTGATATGAAAAACCGCGGATTTAATTCGAGAAAAAGAAAAACGACGAACGTTCGTTAAAACAAACGATCGGACGAACGCTCGCTAATTAAATAAACCGGAAAAACCGATCTATTAAAAACCGAAACTTAAAAAAACGACGGAAAACCGATCGTTTTTCTAAAAAAACCAGCGGCGCGAGGTCTACCTCCGGCGACTCTGGCGAACGGCGGCGGCGGTCCGGCGGCGGCGGCAGGGCGGGCGGGCGGACGGCAGCGGCGGCGGGGGGGCGGGCGGGCGGACGGCGGCGGCCTAGGGTTAGGGTTTCGGGGCGCGGCATGGCTTGGGCTTGGCCTGGGGCCTCGGGGCGCTATAAGGAGGCCCGGCCAGGTGGAGTCCTGGCCGGTTACGGCCCAAGGTCGGTTCGGACTCTTTTTTTTAATAATTACGCTCGAAAAAACAAAAGGATTACTAAACGGACTCCAAAAATCCCGAAATAAATTTTCCCCGGCTTCTAAAATCAAGCCGCACAGGATGAACATTTATTTGGGGCCTAAATGCAATTTTGAAAAACGTGCATTTTTCCTAAATTCAAATAAAATAGCAAATAAAACCAAATAAAATCTTATTTGATTTTTTATTAAATCCCCAATATTTCTTTATTTTGGGAGAGTCATTTTATTCCATCTCTCATATTTTTTATAATAGAAATAATTGAAGATAAAATAAATAAAATCAAATGATCCTATTTTCAAAATTTGAGACAACTCAAATATGAAAGTAACGAAATCCCCAACTCTCTCCGAGGGTCCTTGAGGTACGTGAAGTTTCTAGGATCAACCAAAATGCAATAAATATGATATGCAATGATGATCTAGTGTATAACATTCCAAATTGAAAATTTGGGATGTTACATTGATAAGCTTAAACAAATATAAGTGAATATCATGAGCATAAAATTTCTTTCTCTCAAATTAATTTAAGTGAAGCAAGAGATAATTTCTTGAAAATTTTACTAACTCTCAAATAAATCTAAGTGAAGCAAGAGAGCATTTCTTCAAAAATACTAAAGCACACCGTGCTCAAAAATATATTGGTGAAGCACTAGAGCAAATCCATAGCTCATAAAAATTTAAGTGAAGCATAGAGAGCAATTCTAACAAGTCCTGGCATAATTTTGGCTCTCTCAAATAGGTGTGTACAACAAGGAATCAAGACTTAAAACACAAAATAAAACAAGCAAAGACTCATATCATACAAGACGCTCCAAGCAAAACACATAGTATGTGACGAATAAAAATATAGCTTCGAGTAAAATACCGATGGTCGTTAGAAGAAAGAGGGGATGCCACTCGGGGCATCCCCAAGCTTAGTTGCTTGCTCACTTTTGGATAATAGCTCGGGATGCCGGGGCATCCCCAAGCTTAGGCTCTTCTTACTCCTTATTCCTTCATCCATTGTAAGATAACCCAAAACTTGAAAACTTCAATCACACAAAACTCCAACAAAACCTTCCTGAGACCCGTTAGTATAAGAAAGCAAATCATTACTATAAATATTGTAGCAAACCAATTCATATTTTGTTCTTGCATTATATCTACTATATTCCAAATTTTCTATGGCAAAAACTCATCAAAGAAAACCATTGAATCATCAAAAAAGCACACAACACAAAGAAAACAGAATCTGTCAAAAACAGAACAGTCTGTAGAAATATGATAATTTCGAATACTCGTGAAACTCCAAAAATCTTGATAAATTAGGACGTCCTGGGAAATTTTTATATTAATCTACTTCAATAGGAATTGGTATTTTATCGCTCTCTGGTTAAAAATGGAAATTATTTTTGCGAGCGCAAAAGTTTCAGTTTTTTCAGCAAGATCAAACAACTATCACCCAAGAAGATCCTAAAGGATTTACTTGGCACAAACACTAATTAAAACATAAAAAACACAATAATAACAGTAGCATAATTTTGCAAACACTTAAGAACAAAAAACATAAAGCAAAAATAAATTTTATTCATTGGGTTGCCTCCCAACAAGCGCTATAGTTTTACGCCCTTAGCTAGGCATAAATCAAGGATCTAAGTTTTGTCATCTTTGTTTCGAGATCCATAAGATGCACTCATGATTGATTCATATGGTGGCCTAATTCTTGTTCTAGGTAAGTGTTCCATACCCTTCCTCAAAGAAAATTGGAACTTAATATTGTCTTCTTTCATATCAATCATGGCACCGATAGTGTGTAAAAATGGTCTACCAAGAATAATTGGACAAGATAGATTGCAATCAATATCAAGAACAATAAAATCTATGGGAACATAATTCCTATTTGCAAGAATAAGAACATCATTAATTCTTCCCATAGGTTTTTTAATAGTAGAATCCGCCAAGTGCAAATTCAAAGAGCATGATTCAATATCGGTAAGACCAAGCACATCACATAAATATTTCAGAATTGTAGAAACACTAGCACCCAAGTTACATAAAGCAAAGCACTCATAATTTTTAATCTTGACTTTGATAGTAGGTTCCCATTCATCATGCAATTTTCTAGGAATTGAAACTTCTAATTCCAACTTTTCTTCTAAAGCTTTCATCATAGCATCAACAATATGTTTAGTAAAAGCTTTATTTTGTTCATAAGCATGGGGTGAATTTATCATGGATTGCAACAAAGAAATACAATCAATCAAAGAGCAACTATCATAATTAAAGTCTTTGTACTCCAAAAGAGTGGGTACATCACTACTTAAAGTTTTGACCTCTGCAAACCCACTTTTATCAATTTACTCAACAAGATTTTCACTCTCCGAATTATCGGGACGCCTTCTAGCTAAAGTTGAATCTTCTCCAGTCCCTTTATCATCAGTTAATTTTACTAAACAAGGAATCAATAGAAGAAACACCAATCATTTTAAGATTTTCATCACTTTTATGAAAGCAATTACTAGAAAATGCTTTCTCTAAAAATTCTCTTTTAGCTCTAAGCATAGCGGTTCTTTTCTTACTTTCATCCATAGAAACATAAAGATCTTTAATTGATTCCTCAACCTTAGGCACAAAAATTTTCATCTTGAGATTTTCTACATCAGGAGAAATTCTATCAACACTTCTAGACAAATCATCAATCTTATTCAACTTTTCTTCTATTGTAGTATTGAATTTTTTGAGTGTTGATAAATTCTTTAGTATTATTCTCAAGACTAGAGGTGTTCCTATTATTATCGTAAGAAGGATTTCCATAGGAACTACCATAATTATTAGAGGAATTACTAGGAAAAGGCCTAGGATTAAAATTACCTCTATAAGCATTGTTATTGAAATTGTTTCACGAGATAAAATTCACATCTACGGCATCACTATTTTGCTCAATCAAAGTAGACAAAGGCATATCATTGAAATCAATAGGAGTACTTTTACTAGCAACCAATTTCATAAGAGCATCAAGTTTTTCACTCAAAGAAGAAATTTCTTCAACCGAATTAACTTTTTTACTAGTAGGAGCTCTTTCGGTATGCCATTGTGAATAATTTGCCATAATATTATCAAGCAATTTGGTAGCTTCACCCAAAGTAATTACCATAGAAGTACCACCCACGGCGGAATCTGAAAGATTACGAGAAACAAAATTCAACCCCGCATAAATTTTTTGTATGATCATCCAAAGATTTAACCCATGAGTTGGGCAATTCCTTAGCATCATTTTCATCCTTTCCCAAGATTGTGCAACATGCTCATGTTCAAGTTGCTTGAAATTCATGATCTGGGTTTTAAGGGAAATGATTTTTGTGGGAGGAAAGTACTTAGTGATAAAGGCATCTTTGCACTTATTCCAAAAATCGATACTATTGTGAGGCAAAGAAGAAAACCAATTTTTTGCAGAATCACACAAAGAAAATGGAAATAATTTGATCTTCACAACATCACTGTCCACATCTTTTTTCTTTTGCATATCACATAAATCCACGAATGTGTTAAGATGGGACATGACATCCTCATTAGGAGTACCGGAAAATTGATCTTACATAACAAGATTCAGCAAAGCAGTAATAGCACAAGATTCTGCACTAGTGGCGGGAGTAATCGGAGTGCCAATAAAATCATTGTTGTTTGTATTTGAGAAATCACACAACTTGGTGTCCTCTTGAGTCATGATGACTACGCAACAAGATTGCACTAAAAACAGATCCGACAAAAAACGGCAAACAAAAAAGAGGGGTGAATAAAACGGCAAATTTTTGTGAAGTGGGGGAGAGGAAAACGAGAGGCAAATGGCAAATAATGTAAATTGCGAGGATATGAGATTTGTGATTAGGAACCTGCTATATGTTGAAGATCCTCCCCAGCAACGGCGCCAGAAATTTCTTTTGATGCGGCTTGAAGCGACGTCGGTATTTCCCCAAAGAGGAAGGGATGATGCAGCACAACGAAGATAGATATTTCCCTCAGTGATGAAACCAAGGTTATCGAACTAGTAGGAGAACCAAGCAAAAACACGTAAACGGCACCTGCACACAAATAACAACTACTCGCAACCCGACGTATTAAAGGGGTTGTCAATCCATTTCGGGTAATGGTGCCAGAAATTGGCAAAACATACGTGAATAAATTGTAGTAGATTGATAGATCGAACGCCAAATAAAATAAATAAGAATAAATTGCAGGAAGGTATTTTTGTATTTTTGGTTTAATAGACCTGAAAATAAAATAGATCGCGAAGGCAAATATATTAAAGAAGAGACCCGGGGCCCTAGGTTTCACTAGTGGCTTCTCTCGAGAAAAATACTGATGTCTACTACACAACCTTCTTCTTGTAGACATTGTTGGGCCTCCAAGTGCAGAGGTTTGTAGGACAGTAGAAAATTTCCCTCAAGTGGATGACCTAAGGTTTATCACTCTGTGGGAGGCATAGGATGAAGATGGTCTCTCTCAAGCAACCCTGCAACCAAATAACAAAGAGTCTCTTGTGTCCCCAACACACCCAATACAATGGTAAATTGTATAGGTGCACTAGTTCGGCGAAGAGATGGTGATACAAGTGCAATATGGAAGGTAGATATATGTTTTTGTAATATGAAATTATAAAAACAGCAAGGTAACTAATGATAAAAGTGAGCACAAACGGTATTGCAATGCGTTGAAGCAAGGACTAGGGTTCATACTTTCACTAGTGCAAGTTCTCTCAACAATAATAACATAATTGGATCATATAACTATCCCTCAACATGCAACAAAGAGTCACTCCAAAGTCACTAATAGCGGAGAACAAACGAAGAGATTATGGTAGGGTACGAAACCACCTCAAAGTTATCCTTTCTGATCGATCTATTCAAGAGTCCGTAGTAAAATAACATGAAGCAATTCTTTCCATTCGATCTATCATAGAGTTCGTACTAGAATAACACCTTAAGATACAAATCAACCAAAACCCTAATGTCACCTAGATACTCTAATGTCACCTCAAGTATCTGTGGGTATGATTATACGATATGCATCACACAATCTCAGATTCATCTATTCAACCAACACAAAGAACTTCAAAGAGTGCCCCAAAGTTTCTACCGGAGATTCAAGACAAAAACGTGTGCCAACCCCTATGCATAAGTTCACGAGGTCACGGAACTCGCAAGTTGATCACCAAAACATACATCAAGTGGATCACATGATATCCCATTGTCACCACAGATAAGCACGTGCAAGACATACATCAAGTGTTCTCAAATCCTTAAAGACTCAATCCGATAAGATAACTTCAAAGGGAAAACTCAATCCATCACAAGAGAGTAGAGGGGGAGAAACATCATAAGATCCAACTATAATAGCAAAGCTCGCGATACATCAAGATCGTACCACTCCAAGAACACGAGAGAGAGAGAGAGAGAGAGAGAGATCAAACACATAGCTACTGGTACACACCCTCAGCCCCGAGGGTTAACTACTCCCTCCTCATCATGGAGAGCACCAGGATGATGAAGATGGCCATCGGAGAGGGATTCCCTCCTCCGGCTGGGTGTCGGAACGGGTCTAGATTGGTTTTCAGTGGCTGCGGAGGCTTCTGGCGGCGGAACTCCCGATCTATTCTGCTCCCCGAGGGTATATGGGTATATATATAGGAGGAAGAAGTACGTCGCTGGATCTCCGGGCTGTCCACGAGGCAGGGGGGCGCGCCCCCACCCTCGTGGGCAGCCCGGGACTCTTCTGGTCCATCTCCGATACTCCATGGGCTTCTTCTGGTGTAACATCCCAAATTTTCAATTTGCAATGTTATACATTAGATCATCATTGCATATCATATTTTATTTTGCTATTGGTTTGATCCTAGAAATTTCTACGCAACTCAAGGACCCACGGAGAGAGTTGGGAAATTCTTTATTTTCATATTTGAGTTTTCTCAAATTTTGAGAATAGGATCATTTGATTTAAGTTATTTTATCATCATTTTTTTCTATTACAAAAATATGAGAGAGGGAATAAAATGACTTTCCCAAAATAAAGAAATATTGAGGATTTAATAATAAAATCAAATAAGATTTTATTTCGGAGTTTTTCGTTATTTTATTTGAATTTAGGAAAAATTTGTGTTTTTCAAAATTGCATTTAGGCCCCAAATAAATGTTCACCTTGTGCGCCTTGATTTTAGAAGCCCTTGAAAATTTATTTCGGGATTTTTGGAGTCCATTTAGTATTTCTCTTTATTTTTCTTCTGCACGTAATTATTTAAAAAAACGAACCGACCTACGGGCCGTGTCCGACTAGGACTCCGGCCCGATTAGCCTTTATAAGCCGGCCCACCCCGGGCCGAACCCTAGCCCCAGCCCCAGCCCCGCCCGAGCCGCGCCACCGCCGCCGCACGCCGCCGCCGCCGCCCGCCGCTCCGTCGCCGGAGCCGGACGCCGCCCGAGGTTCGCCTCGCCTCGAAATCCGTGCCGTCGTTTTTGTTCGAAAAACCGTTCGGTTTTTCCGTTGGTTTTTTTGTCGGTTTTTTTAGTTTCGGTTTTTTAATAGATCGGTTTTTCCGATTTATTTATTTAGCGAGCGTTTGTCCATTCGTTCGTTCTATCGAACGTTCGTCGTTTTTCTTTTTCTCGGATTAAATCCGCGATTTTTCTGATCGCGATTTCTGATCCGATTTTCGTTTTAGTATAACTTTTCGCTCGTTTATCGAAACCAGGCAATTCAAGCGCCTAGAGTTTTGTCTCGAAACCCTCTATCCGTTTAACCAACTTAAACAAGTTTTTGCTACTGTAAAAATTTCCTTAGATCCAGATTAGTAGAACGAAGTTGTTTTCTTTTGCCGTTTGACTTTCGTTGTTTCGTTTGATGTGATTCTTTTTGCAAACTGGAGTTCTTAAGTTGAACTTTCTGGTTAGATCTCTTATTTGACTTTTACCTGTGCATTAGATGAGTACTTATTGTATGCTTGTTTGTTTGTCTGCGATAGAATACCCGGAGTGCGCCGCCTGTTACTTTGAATCTCTAGGTTTCGCGGATCATCAGCAAGGCAAGTAAACTTTGATCATACCTTTTCTACTACCCAGTTTTATTGCATTAGATCAATCCTCACACATTGCATGATTAGGATCTAATTAAATTGTGGGATGGGAAGTAGTTGAGGTAGTACCTATTACCTGTTTTATTATCAAACCTTTGGGAGTTACTTCTACGTTTGCCATTATGCTATGCTATGCTAGTAGACGTGGATTGGGTGAGTGATATCATGACAGATGTGAGTTTGTTAATTAATGGTTTATCTAAGGTGGCAACTTAAACACACATCTGGGTGGATTGAGGTACCTGGGTATTCCAGGATTGCCTGTTTCTTTTGGACCGCCACCCAGGCTCAAAGGGATCATGAGATTATTCATACTAGAAACTTCCGTGTGCAGCCACAAGCCATTATGGGCTCTGGCATAGTTGATTAAGTCGTGCGAACTCTTACAGGGTAGACTAGCAGATGTAGGGGAAAGTAGGTGTAACGGTCTATTCCATCGTAAGGTGCTAGCGCTTCTGAAAGACCGTGTCTCAGTCATCCGTCTTCTCAAACATGATGTAGTGCGAGAAACCAAACGGAGGCGATCAAGTATTGTGGGGAAAAGTGCGCAAACCTCTGCAGAGTGTAATAAACTAATCATGGTTAGCCGTGTCCCCGGTTATGGACATCTTGAGTATCTAGTACCTGGATTATCATGTGAATCTCAACATGTTACTCTAAATTAATTTTGTTGGGTTTTGTTTAATGATGATGCTTAATTGGGATTGAGAATGCTGTCAACCATTCTCAATGTTTAACAACTACCATGATAGTTAAATAAATTTATTCCTTTGTAGTAGGGAAAAATTGGCTTTACGCAAAACTGTAACCATTATGGTAGTTATGGTTACAGTTTTGCGTAAAGCCAATTTTTCCCTACTACAAAGGAATAAATTTATTTAATGTTGCAGACTTTTCAGACGATGATTAAGGAGTTTTTAGGTCGTGGTTCTATACTCAGTGATGCCGTTGGAGTTGATGGACTCACTTATCTTCCAAGCCTTCCGCTGTTATCGTTATTAGATGGCCTTAAGCCATATTTATTGTAATAAGTTCTCTTTTGAGACACTCGATGTAATAAGTCTGTGATTGCAACTTTGTTATAAATCCTCTGAGTACTGTGTGGTGTCAGCATTACTGATCCAGGGATGACACCGGAGCACAGAGATCAGACTGTTTGAGGTCTGGTCGCTACAGAGATGGTATCAGAGCACACGCTGACTGTAGGACACGACCACTAAGCTAAAGACCTAGATCACTATTCATTCTCTTCTTTTCTGACCTCTCATATTTTCTACTCTTTAGGATGGCGGATGCAAAGAACAAGTTCACGCAACCGGATGACGATACACCTTTTGGACGTCACTTGAAGGAAGTCACTAGATACCTGAACATAGGAGTACCAAGCTTCACCGGAACCTACAACGCCACTTCACCTGAAGAAGAGCGCTGGATGATTCAAGTTCAAGTTCCAGGAAGGACGTTCATGCCAGTCACTGAGCCCATAGAGTTTTCTTTCGATGCACCAACTTGGAGTCTAGGAAAGAGCATGGCAGCTTACACCGCCATGGGACGCATTGGAGAAGTCTACCGCAATGATCTCAAGGATACTATCTACCAGATTTGTGGGCGCCGAGATGAGCACTGGGAGATGATTAGCACCAGAAGGGATAGATCCATTGCAGCTTTTATCCAGGAATGAAACCAGCACATTCGACGATAGGAGAATCAGATGTGCGCCGACATGATAGACCTGAAGAAGGCAAGGACAAGAATCAAGGAACTGGAGGAAGAACTCAAGGCTACACATGAAGATTATGAAGAAGAAATTGAAGTATTAGTGGAGAAGAATGACGATCTGATCAAGAAGATCGGGATATTTATGGGAGGCCCTACACCAGTAGATGAAGACGAAGAACCCAAGGAGATTCGCCTGGAAGACTACATCATCATCGACGACACCGACTCGGACACAGATGATAGCAATGATGACTATGTTGATGAAGCCGGAGCAGATATCATGGAGTCTGCAACCGAAGAATATTTCTAGTAGACCACCTCATAATTAGTAGTAGTCCACCATGTAAATATAGTAGTCCGAATACTTTTGCGATAGTTAGACCGATTGTATGCCCTTGTTTGATTGAATGAAGTGAATTGTTTGCTTTTGCCTCATGTGCATATGGGTAGTGTTTTCTCTTTAGACCCCCTCTATTCTTACATCTCATCTTTTCTAAACCCTCAGATGCCTCCGAGACGTGACCCCAGATTTACCTTTCCACCGGAGCTCACCCAGTTGATCCAGCAGAAGAACACATTGATGCAGTTGCTAGTACAGAATCAGAATCAGGGGAACAACAACAACCCACCACCACCACCACCTGTTGATCACTTAGCCCGTTTTCTTAGGCTGAATCTGCCGGTGTTTTCCAGTAGCACCGAGCCGATTGTAGCAGATGATTGGCTCCGCAAGACAGCTAGAGAGTTGACCACAGCAGGATGCACAGATGCGGAGAAGGTGAAGTTTGCCGCACATCAGCTTGATGGACCCGCATCATCATGGTGGGAGAATTTCACAGCCACTTTCCCTGTCGACACTGTCACATGGGACCAGTTTCAGCAGGCCTTTCGTACTGCCCATGTTTCAGCAGGAGCTATGGCCATAAAGAAGCGTGAGTTTCGCAACTTGCGCCAAGGAGGACAGACAATTGGCCAGTATGTGGAGGACTTTAGTAAGTTAGCACGTTATGCCCCAGATGACGTTGCTACGGATGCAGCTAAGCAGGAGAAGTTTCTGGAAGGACTGAATGATGAGTTGAGCATGCAGTTGATGGTAGCAACCTTCAACAACTACCAGGAGTTGGTAGACCGTGCTCTTATGATTGAAGGCAAGCAGCAGCGAATTGAGAATCGCAAGAGGAAGTATGGACAAGGGAAGTACAATTCAGGAGCTCAGCAGAAGCCACGTTTTACCCCTTGATCGGGAGGACATTTTCAGCGCTCGCACAATCACAATGGCACCAGGAATGGTAATGGGAATGGAGGAAGCAACGGCCAGAACCGTACCAACCCATCAACCCCAGCCAAGAAGGACCTGAGGCAAGTCACTTGCTTTAAGTGTCAGAAGACCGGACATTATGCCAATGAATGTCCTGAAGGCCAAAATGGCAATGGAAGTTCTGGGAAGAAGCCGAACCCTTTCAACAGGGGACAGGTGAACCACGTTAACGTGGAGGAGGTTGAAGAGCAGCCGGATGCCGTAATCGGTAAGTTTTTGGTTAAGTCATTTACTGCACTCGTTCTTTTGATACTGGTGCATCGCATTCATACATATCAAGTGGATTTGTGGATAAGTATAACTTGCCCACTAAGGTTCTTAGAACACCTATGCTAGGTAGTATATGGCCAGTCAAGGATGTTTTCAAGTGCCATTGAGTATAGGTAGGCATGTGTTTCCCTCGGATTTGATCATTTTTGAATCACAAGGATTGGATGTAATTCTGGGTGTGGATTGGTTGTCAATGTATGGAGGAAACATCGATTGCGCCAGTAAGTCAATCTTGCTTACCACCCCAGAAGGGAGAAGGATCAAGTATGTATCCCGGCATGTGCCAAAAGGGACTCAAGTAAATTGCTTAACAGGAGTTGTGCAGGAGCAAGTACGAGTAGTGAAGGATTTCCCTGAAGTATTTCCAGAAGAGTTGCCAGGCATGCCACCGGATAGAGATATTGAGTTTTTGATTGAGCTATTGCCAGGCACAGGGCCAATATCAAAGAGACCATACAGGATGCCTGCAAAGGATTTGGTGGAAATTAAGAAGCAGATTAAGGAGTTACTGGATAAAGGATATATTCGCCCAAGTTCTTCGCCTTGGGGATCGCCAGTACTTCTAGTGGAGAAGAAGGATGGATTGTTAAGGATGGTTGTTGATTATCGAGGATTGAATGCAGTAACGATTAAGAACAAGTACCCACTACCAATGATCAATGATCTGTTTGATCAATTGCAAGGAGCTAAGGTATTTTCCAAGATTGATCTGCGATCAGGATACCACCAGTTGAAGATTCGAGAACAGGATATTCCTAAGACAACTTTTACCAACAGGTATGGGCTGTACGAGTATACCGTTATGTCATTTGGTCTAACTAATGCACCAGCATATTTTATGAACATGATGAACAAAGTGTTTATGGAGTTCTTGGATAAGTTCGTCGTGGTGTTCATTGATGATATCCTGGTTTACTCGAAGAATGAAGAGGAGCATAAGGAACATTTGCGATTGGTACTTGAGAAGCTCAGAGAACATCAGTTGTATGCCAAGTTCAGCAAATGTGAGTTTTGGTTGAAGGAAGTAGGATTCCTCGGGCACGTTATATACGGGGAAGGTATAGCAGTAGATCCCACTAAAGTTGATACGTGACCAAGTGGGAAGCACCAACCACAGTTGGAGAGATACGAAGTTTTCTTGGACTCGCAGGATACTACCGGAGATTTATTGAGAATTTCTCAAAGATTCTGAAGCCTATGACGGAGTTATTAAAGAAGGATACCAAGTTCAAATGGACCGAGGAATGTGAGACTAGTTTCCAGGAGTTGAAGAAACGTTTGGTTACCTCACCAGTGTTGATTTTGCTAGATCAGACCAAGGACTATGAGGTGTATTGCGACGCTTCACGTCGAGGACTTGGAGCAGTGCTTATGCAGGAAGGGAGAGTTGTTTCATATGCCTCAAGACAACTAAAACCTCATGAGTTGAATTATGCTACGCATGATTTGGAATTAGCAGCCGTAGTGCATGCATTGAAAACATGGAGACATTTCCTCATTGGAAACCATTGTGAGGTGTACACGGATCATAAGAGTTTGAAATACATCTTCACACAGAAGGAGTTAAACCTCAGACAAAGGAGATGGTTGGAGCTCATCAAGGATTATGATATGAGATTGCATTACCATCCCGGAAAGGCTAATGTAGTAGCTGACGCATTGAGCCGTAAGAGCCATGTCAATACACTAATGACGGGAGAAATACCAATGGAGTTAGTAGAAAATCTTCGTGATCTATGATTGAAAATAGTTCCGAGAGGCTATGTAGCAGCATTGGAGATTCACTCAACTTTGATGGATAGAATCAGAGAAGCTCAGAAGACTGACAAGGAGATTGCCTCTATAAAGGAGAAAATAAGCGAAGGAAAGGCTAAAGGATTTCGTGAGGATGAGCACGACACCCTATGGTTTGAAGACCGTGTTTATGTGCCCAATGACCCGGGGATCAGGAAGTTGATTCTGCAAGAGGCACATGATTCACCATATTCGATTCACCCAGGAAATACCAAGATGTATTTGGATTTGAAGGATGTTTTCTGGTGGACCGGAATGAAGAAAGATATTGCGGAGTATGTAGCAGTTTGTGATGTGTGTTAGAGAGTAAAGGCAGAGCATCAGAAGCCAGCAGGATTGCTACAGCCATTGCCGATACCCGAATGGAAGTGGGATAAGTTAGGCATGGACTTTATCATGGGATTACCCAGGACACATTCAGGCTATGACTCGATTTGGGTTATAGTGGATCGGTTGACGAAAGTAGCTCATTTCATCCCAGTAAAGACCACTTACACCAGTGCTAAGTTGGCAAAGATATACATGACCATGATCATATGTATGCATGGAGTTCCGAGGAGTATCGTATCAGATAGAGGAACCCAGTTTACCTCAAAGTTCTGGAAACAGTTGCATGAAACCTTGGGTACCAGGCTAGAATTCAGTATAGCTTTTCATCCGCAGACAGATGGACAGACTGAGAGAGTCAATCGGATTTTGGAGGATATGCTGAGAGCTTGTGCGCTAGATTACGGATCTAGTTGGGACGACAATTTGCCATATGCGGAATTCTCTTACAACAACAGTTACCAAACCAGTTTAAAGATGGCCCCTTTCGAAGCCTTGTACGGAAGGAGGTGCAGGACACCGTTGTCATGGGATGAAGTTGGAGACCGCCAGTTGTTTGGACCTGACTTGATAAAGGAGTCTGAACAGAAGGTGAAATTGATTCGCGATAGGCTCAAGATAGCCTAGTCCAGGCAGAAGAGTTATGCAGATTCTAAACGCAAGGAGACAGTTTATGAAGTCGGAGATAGAGCTTATCTTCGAGTATCACCACTTTGGGGAACAAAGCGTTTTGGAGTTAAAGGAAAGTTAGCGCCATGATTTGTAGGACCATATCGAGTTTTGGAGCGTATGGGAGAAGTGGCCTACAAGTTGGAATTGCCCGAAGGATTGTCAGGAGTTCATGATGTGTTCCACGTTTCTCAGTTGAAGAAGTGCCACGCGGAGACGGCTGACATACCCTTGAGAGACACAGTGCCATTGGAAGCAATTCAGTTGGATAACGATTTGACCTATGAGGAGAAACCAATTAAGATTCTCGAGTTTGCCAGCCGAGTCACTCGCAGCAAGGTTATCAAGTTTTGCAAAGTTCAGTGGAGCAACCACACGGAGGACGAAGCCACCTAGGAACGAGAGGAAGATTTGCTCAATGACCACCCTCACCTATTTTCTAGCCAACCCGAATCTCGAGGGCGAGATTCATCTTAAGGGGGGTGGGTTTGTAACATCCCAAATTTTCAATTTGGAATGTTATACATTAGATCATCATTGCATATCATATTTTATTTTGCTATTGGTTTGATCCTAGAAATTTCTACGCAACTCAAGGACCCAGGGAGAGAGTTGGGAAATTCTTTATTTTCATATTTGAGTTTTCTCAAATTTTGAGAATAGGATCATTTGATTTAAGTTATTTTATCATCAATTATTTCTATTACAAAAATATGAGAGAGGGAATAAAATGACTTTCCCAAAATAAAGAAATACTGAGGATTTAATAATAAAATCAAATAAGATTTTATTTCAGAGTTTTTCGTTATTTTATTTGAATTTAGGAAAAATGTGCGTTTTTGACAATTGCATTTAGGCCCCAAATAACTGTTCACCTTGTGCGGCTTGATTTTAGAAGCCCGGGAAAATTTATTTCGGGATTTTTGGAGTCTGTTTAGTATTTATTTTTATTTTTCTTCTGCGCGTAATTATTTAAAAAAACGAACCGACCTACGGGCCGTGTCCGACTAGGACTCCGGCCCGACTAGCCTTTATAAGCCGGCCCACCCCGGGCCGAACCCTAGCCCCAGCCCCGCCCGAGCCGCGCCGCCACCGCCCGCCGCGCCGTTGCCGGACGTCGCCGCCGCCGACCCGCCGCCCGAGGTTTGCCTCGCCTCGAAATCGGTGCCGCCATTTTTTTGAAAAACCGTTCGGTTTTTCCGTCGGTTTTTTGTCGGTTTTTTTAGTTTCGATTTTTTAATAGATTGGTTTTTCTGATTTATTTATTTAGCGAGCGTTCGCCCGTTCGTTCGTTCTAGCGAACGTTCGTCGTTTTTCTTTTTCTTGGATTAAATCCGTGATTTTTCTGATCGCGATTTCTGATCCGATTTTCGTTTTAGTAACTTTTCGCTCGTTTATCGAAATCAGGCGATTCAAGCGCCTGGAGTTTCGTCTCGAAACCCTCTATCCGTTTAACCAACTTAAACAAGTTTTTGCTACTGTAAAAATTGCCTTAGATCAAGATTAGTAGAATGAAATTGTTTTCTTTTGCCGTTTGACTTTCGTTGTTTCGTTTGATGTGATTCTTTTTGCAAACCAGAGTTTTAAGTTGAACTTTCTGGTTAGATCTCTTATTTGACTTTTACCTGTGCATTAGATGAGTACTTATTGTATGCTTGTTTGTTTGTCTGCGATAGAATACCCAGAGTGCGCCGCCTGTTACTTTGAATCTCTAGGTTTCGCGGATCATCAGCAAGGCAAGTAACACTTTGATCATACCTTTTCTACTACCCAGTTTTATTGCATTAGATCAATCCTCACACATTGCATGATTAGGATATAATTAAATTATGGGATGGGAAGTAGTTGAGGTAGTACCTATTACCTGTTTTATTATCAAACCTTTGGGAGTTACTTCTACGTTTGCCATTATGCTTTGCTATGCTAGTAGACGTGGATTGGGTGAGTGATATTCATGACAGATGTGAGTTTGTTTATTAATGGTTTATCTAAGGTGGCAACTTAAACACACATCTGGGTGGATTGAGGTACCTGGGTATTCCAGGATTGCCTGTTTCTTTTGGACCACCGCCCAGGCTCAAAGGGATCATGAGATTATTCATACTAGAAACTTCCGTGTGTAGCCACAAGCCATTATGGGCTCTGGCATAGTTGAATAAGTCGTGCGAACTCTTACAGGGTAGACTAGCAGATGTAGGGGAAAGTAGGTGTAACGGTCTATCCATCGTAAGGTGCTAGCGCTTCTGAAAGACTTTGTCTCAGTCATCCGTCTTCTCAAACGCCATGTAGTGCAAGAAACCAAACGGAGGCGATCGAGTCTTGTGGGGAAAAGTGCGCAAACCTCTGCAGAGTGTAATAAACTAATCATGGTTAGCCGTGTCCCCGGTTACGGACATCTTGAGTATCTAGTACCTGGATTATCATGTGAATCTCAACATGTTACTCTAAATTAATTTTGTTGGGTTTTGTTTAATGATGATGCTTAATTGGGATTGAGAATGCTGTCAACCATTCTCAATGTTTAACAACTACCATGATAGTTAAATAAATTTATTCTTTGTAGTAGGGAAAAATTGGCTTTATGAAAAACTGTAACCATAGAGCTTTCCACCAGCCAAATATGCATATAGTATAGTTGTTTCATTCCATTACACTCTATGTGTTACCTTGCTAGCATATTCCATGTGCTGACCCATTTCGGGCTGCAACGTTAATGTTGCAGACTTTTCAGACGACGATTAAGGAGTTTTTAGGTCATGGTTCTATACTCAGTGATGCCGTTGGAGTTGATGGACTCACTTATCTTCCAAGTCTTCCGCTGTTATCGTTATTAGATGGCCTTAAGCCATATTTATTGTAATAAGTTCTCTTTTGAGACACTCAATGTAATAAGTGTGTGATTGCAACTCTGTTATAAATCCTCCGAGTACTGTGTGGTGTCAGCATTACTGATCCAGGGATGACACTGGAGCACAGAGATTAGACTATTTGAGGTCTGCTCGCTACATCTGGTCCAAAAATAAGTTTCGCAAAGTTTCAGGTCAATTGGACTCCGTTTGATTTTTGTTTTTTGCGATACTCTAAAACAAGGAAAAAAACAGAAACTGGCACTGGGCTCTAGGTTAATAGGTCAGTCCCAAAAATCATATAAAATGGCATATAAATGCATATAAAACATCCAATGTTGATAATATAATAGCGTGGAACAATCAAAAATTATAGATACGTTGGAGACGTATCAGCATCCCCAAGCTTAATTCCTGCTCGTCCTCGAGTAGGTAAATGGTAAAAACAGATTTTTTGATGTGGAATGCTACCTAACATATTTATCCATGTAGTTCTCTTTATTGTGGCAAGAATATTCAGATCCATAAGATTCAAGACAAAAGTTTAATATTGACATAAAAATAATAATACTTCAATCATACTAACCAAGCAATTATGTCTTCTCAAAATAACATGGCCAAAGAAAGCTATCCCTACAAAATCATATAGTCTGGCTATGCTCTATCTTCACCACACAAAATATTTAAATCATGCACAACCCCGATGACAAGCCAAGAAATTGTTTCATACTTTTGATGTTCTCAAACTTTTTCAATCTTCACGCAATACATGAGCGTGAGCCTTGGACATAGCACTATAGGTGGAATAGAATGGTGGTTGTGGAGAAGACAAAAAGGTGAAGATAGTCTCACATCAACTAGGCGTATCAACGGGCTATGGAGATGCCCATCAATAGATATCAATGTGAGTGAGTAGGGATTGCCATGCAACGGATGCACTAGAGCTATAAGTGTATGAAAGCTCAAAAGGAAACTAAGTGGGTGTGCATCCAACTCGCTTGCTCACGAAGACCTAGGGCATTTTGAGGAAGCCCATCATTGGAATATACAAGCCAAGTTCTATAATGAAAAATTCCCACTAGTGTATGAAAGTGACAACATAGGAGACTCTCTATCATGAAGATCATGGTGCTACTTTGAAGCAAAAGTGTGGTAAAAGGATAGTAGCATTGCCCCTTCTCTCTTTTTCTCTCATTTCATTTTTTCTCCTTTTTTGGGCCTTTTCTCTCTCTTTTTTATGGCCTCTTTTATTTTATTTTATTTTATTTTTTGCCCAGAGTGGGGGAATCATAGTCTCCATCATCCTTTCCTCACTAGGACAATGCTCTAATAATGATGATCATCACACTTTTATTTACTTACAACTCAAGAATTACAACTTGATACTTAGAACAAAATATGAATCTATATGAATGCCTCCGGCGGTGTACCGGGATGTGCAATGAATCAAGAGTGACATGTATGGAAGAATTATGAACAGTGGCTTTGCCACAAATACGATGTCAACTACATGATCATGCAAAGCAATATGACAATGATGGAGCGTGTCATAATAAATGGAACAGTGGTAAGTTGCATGGCAATATATCTCGGAATGGCTATGAAAGTGCCATGATAGGTAGGTATGGTGGCTGTTTTGAGGAAGGTATATTGTGGGTGTATGATACCGACGAAAGGTGCGCAGTATTAGAGAGGCTAGCAATGGTGGAAGGGTGAGAGTGCGTATAATCCATGGACTCAACATTAGTCATAAAGAACTCACATACTTATTGCAAAAATCTATTAGTTATCGAAACAAAGTACTATGCGCATGCTCCTAGGGGGATAGATTGGTAGGAAAAGACCATCGCTCGTCCCCGACCGCCACTCATAAGGAAGACAATCAATAAATAAATCATGCTCCGACTTCATCACATAACGGTTCACCATACATGCATGCTACGGGAATCACAAACTTTAACACAAGTATCTCTCAAATTCACAACTACTCAACTAGCATGACTCTAATATCACCATCTTCATATCTCAAAACAATCATAAGGAATCAAACTTCTCATAATATTCAATGCACTTTATATGAAAGTTTTTATTATATCCTTCTTGGATGCCCATCATATTAGGACTAAATTCATAACCAAAGAAAATTACCATGCTGTTCTAAAGACTCTCAAAATAATATAAGTGAAGCACAAGAGTTCATGTATTTCTTCAAAATAAAACCACCATCGTGCTCTGAAAGGATATAAGTGAAGCACTAGAGCAAATGGCAAACTACTCTGAAAGATATAAGTGAAGATCAATGAGTAGTCGAATAATCATGCAACTATGTGAAGACTCTCTAACATTTAAGAATTTCAGATCTTGGTATTTTATTCAAACAGCAAGCAAAACAAAAGAAAATAAAATGACGCTCCAAGAAAAACACATATCATGTGGTGAATAAAAATATAACTCCAAGTAAAATTACCGATGGATGAGGACGAAAGAGGGGATGCCTTCCGGAGCATCCCCAAGCTTTGGATTTTTGGTGTCCTCAGATTATCTTGGGGTGCCATGGGCATCCCCAAGCTTAGGCTCTTGCCACTCCTTGTTCCACACTCCATCAAATCTTTACCCAAAACTTGAAAACTTCACAACACAAAACTTAAACATAAAATCTCGTGAGCTCCGTTAGTATAAGAAAATAAATCACCACTTAGGTACTGTTGCGAACTCATTATAAATTCATATTGGTGTAATATCTATTGTATTAAAACTTCTCTATGGTTCATACCCTCCGATACTACTCATAGATTCATCAAAATAAGCAAACAACACATAGAAAACAGAATCTATCAAAAACAGAATAGTCTGTAGTAATATGTAGGATTCAAATACTTTTGTAACTCAAAAAATCCTGAGAAATTAGGAAGTCCTAGGCAATTTGTTTATTAATCTAATACAAGTGGAATTGGATTTTATCGCTCTCTGCTAAAAAAATAAAATTATTCTCGTGAGCGCATACTTTCTGTTTTTTATAGCAAAATCAAATAACAATCACCCAAGAAGATCCTAAAGGCTTTACTTGGCACAAACACTAATTAGAACATAAAAACACAATCATAAAAGAGGATAGATGATTAATTTATTACTAAACAGGAACAAAAAGCAAGGAGCAAAAATAAAATTGGGTTGCCTCCCAACAAGCGCTATCGTTTAATGCCCCTAGCTAGGCATGATGATTTCAATGATGCTTACATAAAAGATAAGAATTGAAACATAAAGAGAGCATCATGAAGAATATTACTAGAACATTTAAGTCTAACCCACTTCCTATGCATAGGGATTTTGTGAGTGAACAACTTATAGGAACAATAATCAACTAGCATAGGAAGGCAAAACAAGCATAACTTCAAAACTTTAAGCACATAGAGAGGAAACTTGATATTATTGCAATTCCTACATGCATATGTTCCTCCCTCATAATAATTTTCAGTAGCATCATGAATGAATTCAACAATATAACCAGCACCTAAAGCATTCTTTTCATGATCTACCAACATAGAAATTTTACTACTCTGCATATAAGCAAAATTCTTCTCATTCGGAATAGTGGGAGTATCATAAAAAACTCAAATACTATAAATTGTTTCCACATTAAAAGTGAAATGTCCAAAAAAGGGTAATCATAATCATGAAAAGTTTTATAAATATAATCATCTCTACTCTTTATAGCATAAGTGTCATCGCAATAGTCATATAAATAGGAGGCATGCTATCATCATAATAAATTTTCTCATCAAAACCTGTGGGACTAAAAATATCATCTCCATTAAACGTAGCATCCCCAAGATTGGGACAAACATTAATTGCAGCAAATATATTCTCAAACATGTCATTCTCATCAAGCATAGCATCCCCAAGCTTGGGCCTTTTCATATCATAAGCATAATCACTCTCATCATTAATAGTATGGATAGCACCAATAGTATAGAAATTATCATCATCACAATGAGTAATAGGAGCAACATTATTTGGGAGAGATACCTTTCTACCTTTGCTTCTCTGTCTTTTCTTTTTCTTCTTCACATCATGTGTGGGTTCAACCCTCTTTTTGGAGCTCCTTATTAATGAGATTGGTTGAATAGAAGGCTCCTCCTCATTACCCGATTCATCATAAGAAATAATAGGAGGATATTGGGAAGTCTCTTCCCTTTCATTAGTATTCTATTCATCTTCTATTTGTTTTCTTTTCTTTATGTAATTGTCAATATAAGGATTTTCAATACAATTCACCGCACAATACATATAAATTTCCTCTAGATCAAAATCAAGAAGTTTATCACGGGCAAATACTGGAAGATAGTTAGTTATACGTTTCATTTCTTCATAACTCATAAGCAAGCTAAGTTCATTATGATGTGCAAGGAAAATCAAGTCATCACAATTTTTGGAAATGATTAGATCATGAAACAATTTGCATCGGATGGTTAAATGACCACGTTCATTGCAAAGTTCACAAGTACGGCCTTTCTTGCAACCATTTAGTTTCTAAGTACTTATGCCTCTTGCAAAATCTATCTTCCCTAATTGGTGTGTACTTGCAAACTCTATGCACTCCACAAAAAATGACATGCTTATAAGAGACATTCTCATCATGACTAGTGCAATCATCATTAGTACTATGGATATTCAAAGAGTTCATACTATTAACATTGCAATAATGCTCATCATTCAAAGATTTAGTGCCAAACATTTCAATGCATTCTTATTCTAACACTTTGGCACAATTTTCCTTTCCATCATACTCACGAAAGATATTAAAAACATGAAGCGTATGAGGCAAACTCAATTCCATATTTTTTTGTAGTTTTCTTTTATAAACTAAACTAGTGCTAAAACAAGAAACAAAAAGATTCTATTGCAAGATCTAAAGATATACCCTCAAGCTCTAACCCCCGGCAACGGCGCCAGAAAAGAGCTTGATGTCTACTACACAACCTTCTTCTTGTAGATGTTTTTGGGCCTCCAACTGCAGAGGTTTGTAGGGCATTAGCAAATTTCCCTCAAGTGGATGACCTAAGGTTTATCAATCCGTGGGAGGCGTAGGATGAAGATGGTCTCTCTCAAGCAACCCTGCAACCAAATAACAAAGAGTCTCTTGTGTCCCCAACACACCCAATACAATGGTAAATTGTATAGGTGCACTAGTTCGGCAAAGACATGGTGATAAAAGTGCAATATGGAAGGTAGATATAGGTTTTTGTAATCTGAAATTATAAAAACAGCAAGGTAACTAATGATAAAAGTGAGCACAAACGGTATTGCAATGCGTTGAAACAAGGCCTAGGGTTCATACTTTCACTAGTGCAAGTTATCTCAACAATAATAACATAATTGGATCATATAACTATCCCTCAACATGCAACAAAGAGTCACTCCAAAGTCACTAATAGCGGAGAACAAACGAAGAGATTATGGTATGGTACGAAACCACCTCAAAGTTATCCTTTCTGATCGATCTATTCAAGAGTCCGTAGTAAAATAACCTGAAGCTATTCTTTCCGTTCAATCTATCATAGAGTTTGTACTAGAATAACACCATAAGATACAAATCAACCAAAACCCTAATGTCACCTAGATACTCCAATGTCACCTCAAGTATCCGTGGGTATGATTATACGATATGCATCACACAATCTCAGATTCATCTATTCAACCAACACAAAGAACTTCAAAGAGTGCCCCAAAGTTTCTACCGGAGATTCCAAAAACGTGTGCCAATCCCTATGCATAAGTTCACGAGGTCACGGAACTCGCAAGTTGATCACCAAAACATACATCAAGTGGATCACATGATATCCCATTGTCACCATAGATAAGCACGTGCAAGACATACATCAAGTGTTCTCAAATCCTTAAAGACTCAATCCGATAAGATAACTTCAAAGGGAAAACTCAATCCATCACAAGAGATTAGAGGGGGAGAAACATCATAAGATCCAACTATAATAGCAAAGCTCGTGATACATCAAGATTGTACCACTTCAAGAACACGAGAGAGAGAGAGAGAGAGATCAAACACATAGCTACTGGTACATACCCTCAGCCCCGAGGGTGAACTACTCCCTCCTCATCATGGAGAGCACCGGGATGATGAAGATGGCCACCGGAGAGGGATTCCCCCGGCAGGGTGCCGGAACAGGTCTAGATTGGTTTTCGATGGCTACGGAGGCATCTGGAGGCGGAACTCCCGATCTATTCTGCTCCCCGAAGTTTTTAGGGTATAAGGGTATATATAGGAGGAAGAAGTACGTCGGTGGATCTCCGGGCTGTCCATGTGGCAGGGGGGCGCGCCCAGGGGGGTGGGCGCGCCCCCACCCTCGTGGGCAGTCCGGGACTGTCTTGGTCCATCTCCGATACTCCATGGGCTTCTTCTGGTCCAAAAATAAGTTCCGTGAAGTTTCAGGTCAATTGGACTCTGTTTGATTTTCCTTTTCTGCGATACTCTAAAACAAGGAAAAACAGAAACTGGCACTGGGCTCTAGGTTAATAGGTTAGTCCCAAAAATCATATAAAATAGCATATAAATGCATATAAAACATCCAAGGTTGATAATATAATAGCGTGGAACAATCAAAAATTATAGATACGTTGAAGACGTATCAAATAGAAAATGGTGGGTAAACAAATTACTATTGGGCAATTGATAGAACTTCAAATAATCATGACGATATCTAGGCAATGATCATTATATAGGCATCACGCCCAAGATTAGTAGACTGACTCCTGTCTGCATATACTACTATTACTCCACACATCAACCGCTATCCAGCATGCATCTAGTGTATTAAGTTCATGGGGAAACGGAGTAATGCAATAAGAACGATGACATGATGTAGACAAGATCTATCTATGTAGAGATAGACCCCATCGTTTTGTCCTTAGTACCAACGATACATACGTGTTTGTTCCGTTTTTTCACTGGGATCAAGCACCGTAAGATCGAACCCACTACAAAGCACCTCTTCCCATTGCAAGATAAATAGATCAAGTTGGCCAAACAAAACCCAAATATGTGAGAAGAAATATGAGGCTATAAGCAATCATGCTTATAAGAGATCAAAGAAGATTCAAATAACTTTCATGGAGAAAAATATAGATCTGATCATAAGCTCAAAGTTCATCCGATCCCAACAAACACACCGCAAAAAGAGTTACATAATATGGATCTCCAAGAGACCATTGTATTGAGAATCAAATGAGAGAGAGGAAGCCATCTAGTACTAACTACGAACCCGAAGGTCTACAAAGAACTACTCATGCATCATCGGAGAGGCACCAATGGAAGTGGTGAACCCCTCCGTGATGGTGTCTAGATTGGATCTGGTGGTTCTAGACTCTGCGGTGGCTGGAATTGATTTTTGTTGACTCCCCAGGGTCTCTGGAATATTGGGGTATTTATAGAGCAAAAGGCGGTTTAGGGGGCACCTGAGGTGGGTACAACCCATCAGGGCGTGCCCGGGCCTCCTAGCGCGCCCTGGTGGGTTGTGCTCCCCTCGGAGCACCCCTCAGGTGCTTCTTCGGCCCATTGGTTGTCTTCTGGTCCAAAAAACTCCAAAAAGTTTTGTTGTGTTTGGACTCCGTTTGGTATTGATTTCCTGCGATGTAAAAAACTTGCAGACAACAACAACTAGCACTTGGCACTATGTCAATAGGTTAGTACCAAATATGATATAAAATGACTATAAAACATCCAAGATTGATAATATAACAGCATGGAACAATAAAAAATTATAGATACGTTGGAGACGTATCAGTCCTTGTCAGGTATTTCAGGATGTTCTTGACCGATGTCCAGTGATCCACTCCTAGATTACTTTGCTACCTCCCTGCTAAACTTATAGCAAGGCACACATCAGGTCTGATATAGAGCATTGCATACATGATAGAACCTATGGTCGAGGCCAAGGGAATGATTTCCATTTCTCTCCATCTTCTGCAGTGGTCGGGCATTGAGTCTGACACAACTTCACACCTTGTAACATAGGCAAGAACCCTTTCCTTGACTGATCCATTTTGAACTTCTTCAAAACTTTATCAAGGTATGTGCTTTGTGAAAGTCCAATTAAGCGTCTTAATCTATCACCATAGATCTTGATGCCCAATATGTAAGCAGCTTCACCGAGGTCTTTCATTGAAAAATTCTTATTCAAGTATCCTTTTATGCTATCCAGAAATTTTGTATTATTTCCAATCAACAATATGTCATCCACATATAATATAAAAAAATGCTACATAGCTCCCACTCACTTTCTTGTAAATACAGGCTTTCTCCAAAAGTCTGTATAAAACCATATGCTTTGATCACACTATCAAAGTGTATATTCCAACTCTGAGAGGCTTGCACCAGTCCATAAATGGATAGCTGGAGCTTGCACACTTTGTTAGCACCTTTAGGATCGACAAAACCTTCTGGTTGCATCATATACAATTCTTCTTTAAGAAATCCATTAAGGAATGCAGTTTTGACATCCATTTGCCAAATTTCATAATCATAAAATGCGGTAATTGCCAACGTGATTCCGACAGACTTAAGCATCACTATGGGTGAGAAGGTCTCATCGTAGTCAACTCCTTGAACTTGTAGAAAACCTTTCGCAACAAGTCGATCTTTGTAGACAGTAATATTACCATCAACGTCAGTCTTCTTCTCAAAGATCCATTTATTCTCTATGGCTTGCCAATCATCGGGCAAGTCAACCAAAGTCCACACTTTGTTCTCATACATGGATCCCATCTCAGATTTCATGGCCTCAAGCCATTTCGCGGAATCTGGGCTCATCATCGCTTCCTCATAGTTCATAGGTTTGTCATGGTCTAGTAACATGACTTCCAGAACAAGATTACTGTACCACTCTGGTGCGGAATGTACTCTGGTTGGCCTACAAGGTTCGGTAGTAACTTGGTCTAAAGTTTCATGATCATCATCAATAACTTCCTCACTAATTGGTGTAGACATCACTGGAACTTATTTCTATGATGAACTACTTTCCAATTCGAGAGAAGGTACACCTACCTCATCAAGTTTTACTTTCCTCCCACTCACTTCTTTCAAGAGAAACTCCTTCTCTAGAAAGGATCAATTCTTAGCAATGAATATCTTGCCTTCGGATCTGTGATAGAAGGTGTACCCAAAAGTTTTCTTTGGGTATCCTATGAAAACGCAATTCTCCGATTTTGGTTCGAGCTTATCAGGTAGAAGCTTTTTCACATAAGCATCACAACCCCAAACTTTAAGAAACGACATCTTAGGTTTCTTGCCAAACCACAATTCTTATGGTGTCATCTCAATGGATTTAGATCGTGCTCTATTTAATGTGAATGCAGCCGTCTGTAAAGCATAACCCCAAAATGATAGTGGTAAATCGGTAAGAGACATCATAGATCGCACCATATCTAATAAAGTACGGTTATGGTGTTCGGACACACCATTACGATGTGGTGTTCCATGTGGCGTGAGTTGTGAAACTATTCTACATTGTTTCTAATGAAGACCAAACTCGCAACTCAAATATTCGCCTCCACGATCAGATCATAGATACTTTATTTTCTTATTACGATAATTTTCCACTTCACTCTGAAGTTCTTTGAACTTTTCAAATGTTCCAGACTTATGTTTCATGAAGTAGATATACCCATATCTGCTCAAATAACCTGTGAAGGTCAGAAAATAACGATACCCGCCGCGAGCCTCAACACTCATCGGACCGCATACATCAGTATGTATTATTTCCAATAAGTCAGTGGCTCGCTCCATTGTTCCGAAGAACGGAGTTTTAGTCATGTTGCCCATGAGGCATGGTTAGTAAGCATCAAGTGATTCATAATCAAGTGATTCCAAAAGCCCATCTGCATGGAGTTTCTTCATGCGCTTTACACCAATATGACCTAAATGGCAGTGCCACAAATAAGTTGCACTAACATTATTAACTTTGCATCTTTTGGCTTCAATATTATGAATATGTGTATCACTACGGCCGAGATTCAATAAAAATAGACCACTCATAAAGGGTGCATGACCATAAAAGATATTACTCATATAAATAGAACATCCATTATTCTCTGTTTTAAATGAATAACCGTCTCGCATCAAACAAGATCCAGATATAATGTTCATGCTCAACGCTGACACCAAATAACAATTATTCAGGTCTAAAACTAACCCCGAAGGTAGATGTAGAGGTAGCGTGGCGACGACGATCACATTGACCTTGGAACCATTTCCGACGTGCATCGTGACCTCATCCTTAGCCAATCTTCGTTTAATCCGTAGCCCCTGTTTCAAGTTGCAAATATGAGCAACAGAACCAATACCAAATACCTAGGCGCTACTACGAGCATTAGTAAGGTACACATCAATAACATGTATATCAAATATACCTTTCACTTTGCCATCCTTCTTATCCGCCAAATACTTGGGGCAGTTCCGCTTCGAGTGACCAGTCCCTTTGCAGTACAAGCACTCAATTTCAGGCTTAGGTCCAGACTTGGGCTTCTTCCCGGGAGCAGCAACTTGCTTGGTGTTCTTCTTGAAGTTCCCCTTCTTCCCTTTGCCCTTTTTCCTGAAACTAGTGGTATTTTTAACCATCAACACTTGATGCTCCTTCTTGATTTCTACCTCCGTAGCTTTAAGCATTGCGAAAAGCTCGGGTATCGTCTTGTTCATCCCTTGCATATTATAGTTCATCATGAAGCCTTTATAGCTTGGTGGAAGTGATTGAAGAACTTTGTCAATAACACTATCATTCGGAAGATTAACTCCCAGCTGAGTCAAGTGGTTATGGTACCAATACATTCTGAGTATGTGTTCACTGACAAAACTATTCTCCTCCATCTTGCAGCTATAGAACTTGTTGGAGACTTCATATCTCTCAACTCGGTCATTTGCTTGAAATATTAACTTCAATTCTTGGAACATCTCATATGCCCCATGACGTTTCAAAACGTCTCTGAAGTCCCGATTCTAAGCCGTAAAGCATGGCACACTGAACTATCAAGTAGTCATCAGCTTAAGCTTGCTAGACATTCATAACATCCGGAGTTGCTCCCGCAGCAAGCCTTGCACTTAGTGGTGCTTCCAGGACGTAATTCATCTATGCAGCAATGAGGATAATCCTCAAGTTATGGACCCAGTCCGTGTAGTTGATTCCATCATCTCTCTACTTAGCTTTCTCTAGGAACGCATTAAAATTCAAGGGAACGGTAGCACGGGCCATTGATCTACAACAACATAGATATGCAAAAACTATCAGGACTAAGTTCAGGATAAATTTAAGTTCAGTTAATCATATTACTAAAGAACTCCCACTTAGATAGACAT
Organism: Triticum urartu; assembly: GCF_003073215.2. NCBI lineage: Eukaryota > Viridiplantae > Streptophyta > Magnoliopsida > Poales > Poaceae > Triticum > Triticum urartu. Next base: position 240,228,450 of record NC_053022.1, on the reverse strand, counting down.
CCCTCTAGTCATCTAAATGATCACGCGATCCATATCAACTAAACCATGTCCGATCATCACATGAGATGGAGTAGTTTTCAATGGTGAACATCTCTATGTTGATCATATCTACTATATGATTCACGTTCGACCTTTCAGTCTCAGTGTTCCGAGGCCATATCTGTATATGCTAGGCTCGTCAAGTTTAACCTGAGTATTCTACACATGCAAAACTGTCTTACACCCATTGTATGTGAACATAGAGCTTATCACACCCGATCATCACGTGGTGTCTCGGCATGACGAACTGTAGCAACGGTGCATACTCAGGGAGAACACTTATACCATGAAATTTAGTGAGGGATCATCTTATAATGCTACCGCCGTACTAAGCAAAAGAATATGCATAAAAGATAAACATCACATGCAATCAAAATATGTGACATGATATGGCCATCATCGTCTTGTGCCTTTGGTCTCCATCTTCAAAGAACCGTCATGATCTCCATTGTCACCGGCTTGACACCTTGATCTCCATCATAGCGTCATTGTCGGCTCGCCAACTATTGCTTCTACAACTACCGCTACCGCATAGTGATAAAGTAAAGCAATTACATGGCAATTGCATTTCATACAATAAAGCAACAACAATAAGGCTCCTGCCAGTTGCTGATAACTTTTACAAAACATGATCATCTCATACAATAACTTATATCACATCATGTTTTGAGCATATCACATCACAACATGCCCTGCAAAAACAAGTTAGATGTCCTCTACTTTGTTGTTGCAAGTTTTATATGGCTTCTACGGGCTTCTAGCAAGAACTGTTCTTACCTACGCATCAAAACCACAATGATTTTTCGTGAAGTGTGTTGTTTTAACCTTCAACAAGGACCGACCGTAGTCAAATTCAATTCAACTAAAGTTGGAGAAACAGACACCCGCTAGCCACCTTTATGCAAAACAAGTTGCATGTCTGTCGGTGGAACCGGTATCATGAACATGGTAATGTAAGGTTAGTCCGGGCCGCTTCATCCATCAACACCGCCGAATCAAAGTAAGACGTCGGTGGTAAGAAGTATGACTATTATCGCCCACAACTCTTTGTGTTCTACTCATGCATATCATCTATGCATAGACCTGGCTCGGATGCCACTGTTAGGGAACGTAGCATGCAATTTAAAAAAAATCCTACGCTCAAGCAAGATCTATCTAGGAGATGCATAGCAACGAGAGGGGGAGAGTGTGTCCATGAACCCTCATAGACCGAAAGCGGAAGCGTTAGGTTAACGCACTATGTGTAGTCGAACGTCCTCGTGATCCAACCGATCAAGTACCGAACGTATGGCACCTCCGTGTTCAGCACACGTTCAGCTCGACGACGTCCCTCGAACTATTGATCCAGCAGAGGGTCGACGGAGAGTTTCGTCAGCACGACGGCATGGTGACGGTGATGGTGATGTGATTTGCGCACGGCTTCGCCTAAGCACTATGTGAATATGACCCGAGGAGTAAACCGTGGAGAGAGACGCCGCACACGGATTGAACAATTGGTCTGTCTCCAAGATGTGCCCTGCCCATGTATATAAAGGAGGGAGAGGAGGAGGCCTGCCAGCAGGGGCGCGCCAAGGGGGGGGGGGTCCTACTAGGACTCTACTCCTAATAGGATTCGGCCCCCCATTTTTTTCCTTCTCATGGAGGGGGAAAGAGGGAAGGGAGAGGGAAGAGGAGAAGGAAAGGGGGGCATGCCCCCTCCCCTAGTCCAATTTGGACTCCCTATGGGAGGGGGGCGCGGCCACCCCTTGTGGGCTGCCTCCCCTCTCCCCTATGGCCCATGTAGGCCCAATACTTCCCAGGGGGGGGTCCGGTAACCTCCCGATACTCCGAAAATATCCGAACCATTCTGAAACCATTCCGGTGTCTGAATACTATCGTCCAATATATCAATCTTTACATCTCGACCATTTCGAGACTTCTCGTCATGTCCGTGATATCATCCGGGGCTCCGGAAAAACTTCGGTCACCAAAACACATAACTCATAATACAAATCGTCATCGAACATTAAGCGTGCGAACCCTACGGGTTTGAGAACTATGTAGACATGACCGAGACACATCTTTGATCAATAACAACAACGGAACCTGGATGGTCATATTGGTTCCTACATATTCTACGAAGATCTTTATCAGTCAAACCATAATAACAACATACATTATTCCCTTTGTCATCGGTATGTTACTTGCCCGAGATTCGATCGTCGGTATCCTCATACCTAGTTTAATCTCGTTACCGACAAGTCTCTTTACTCGTTCCGTAATGCATCATCTCATAAATAACTCATTAGTCACATTGCTTGCAAGGCTTATAGTGATGTGCATTACCGAGAGGGACTAGAGATACCTCTCCGATACTCGGAGTGACAAATCCTAATCTTGATCTAATGTCAACCCAACAAACACCTTCGGAGACACCTGTAGAGCATCTTCATAATCACCCAGTTATGTTGTGACGTTTGATAGCACACAAAGTGTTCCTCCGGTATTCGGGAGTTGCATAATCTCATAGTTAGAGGAATATGTATAAGTCATGAAGAAAGTAATAGCAATAAAACTTAACGATCATTATGCTAAGCTAATGGATGGGTCTTGTCCATCACATCATTCTCTAATGATGTGATCCCGTTCATCAAATGACAACACATGTCTATGGTTAGGAAACTTAACCATCTTTGATTAACGAGCTAGTCAAGTAGAGGCATACTTGGGACACTTTGTTTTGTCTATGTATCCACACATGTATCAAGTTTCCGATTAATACAATTCTAGCATGAATGATAAACATTTATCATGATATAAGGAAATATAAATAAAAACTTTATTATTGCCTCTAGGGCATATTTGCTTCAATATCACCCACCTATTAAAGAAGAAATTAAAGAATCGAAACTAGCTAAAGAGGAAACTATACTTTATAATGTTGATCCTGTTGTTCCTATTGCTTATATTGAGAAACCACCTTTCCCTGTTAGGATAAAGGAACATGCTAAAGTTTCAACCATGGTTAACAAAAGTTATATTAGAACATCTAAACCTGATGAACAAATCAAAGTAGAACCTAGTGTTGCTATGGTTAAGGATCTCCTGGAAGAAAATGTAGATGGGCATGTTATTTACTTCTGTAATGGAGCTACTAGAATTGCCAAAACTAATAAAGAGGAAAAACATAGACCCGTTGTTGGCATGCCTGTTGTCTTAGTTAAAATAGGAGATCACTTTTATCACGGTTTATGTGACATAGGTGCTAGTGTGAGTGCTATTCCCTTTACCTTATATCAAGAAATTATGAATGACATAGCCCCCGCTGAAATAGAAGAAATAGATGCCATAGAGACACCATCACACCACTTGGGATTGTTAGAGATGTTGAAGTCTTGTGTGGGAAAATAAAATACCCTATTGATTTTCTTATTCTTGGTTCCCCACAAGATGATTTTTGTCCCATTATCTTTGGTAGACCCTTCTTGAACACCGTTAATGCTAAAATAGATTGTGAAAAACAAACTGTCGATGTTAGCTTTGGTGATGAGTCTCGTGAGTTTAATTTTTCCAAGTTTAGTAGAAAACTTCACGAAAAAGAATTGCCTAGTAAGGATGAAATAATTGGTCTTGCTTCTATTGCTATGCCTCTTACTGATCCTCTAGAACAATATCTGCTAGACCATGAAAATGATTTACATATGCATGAAAGAAATGAAATAGATAAAATATTCTTTGAACAACACCCTCTGCTTAAACACAATTTGCCTATTGAAACTCTAGGAGGTCCTCCTCCACCTAAAGGTGATCGTGTGTTTGAATTAAAACAATTGCCGGATACTTTGAAATATGCTTATCTTGATGAGAAGAAGATATATCATGTTCTTATTAGTGCTAACCTTTCAGAACATGAAGAAGAAAGATTACTGAAAGTTCTAAGGAAGCACCGAGCTGCTATTGGATATACTCTTGATGATTTAAAGGGCATTAGTTCCACTCTATGTCAGCACAAGATTAATTGGAACCTGATGCTAAACCCGTTGTTGATCACCAACGTCAGTTAAATCCGAAAATGAAGGAAGTGGTAAGAATGGAAATATTAAAACTTCTAGAAGTAGGTATAATCTATCCTATAGCTGATAGTAGATGGGTAAGTCCTATTCATTGTGTCCCTAAGAAAGGAGGTATCACTGTTGTTCCTAATGATAAAAAAAGAACTTATTCCACAAATAATTGTTACAGGCTATAGAATGGTAATTGATTTTAGAAAATTAAACAAAGCAACTAGAAAAGATCATTACCCTCTGCCTTTTATTGATCAAATGCTAGAAAAATTATCTAAGCACACACATTTTTTGCTTCCTTGATGGATACTCTGTTTTTTCACAAATACCTGTTTCTCAACCTGATCAAGAAAAGACCTCTTTTACTTGTCCCTTTGGAACTTATGCTTATAGACGTATGCCTTTTGGTTTATGCAATGCACCCGCTACCTTTCAAAGATGTATGATTGCTATATTCTTTGACTTTTGTGAAAAGATTGTTGAGGTTTTCATGGATGACTTCTTTGTTTATGGGAAGTCTTTTGATGATTGTTTTAGCAATCTTGATCGAGTTTTACAGAGATGTGAACAAACAAATCTTGTCTTGAATTGGGAGAAGTGCCACTTTATGGTTAATGAAGGTATTGTCTTGGGTCATAAAATTTCTGAAAGAGGTATTGAAGTGGACAAAGCTGAGGTTGACGCTATTGAGAAAATGCCATGTCCTAAAGATATCAAAGGTATTCGTAGTTTCGTAGGTCATGTTGGTTTCTGTAGGAGATTTATCAAAGACTTTTCTAAAATTTCTAGGCCGCTCACAAATCTTTTGCAAAAGGATGTTCCTTTTGTTTTTGATGATGATTGTTTGGAAGCCTTCGAAACACTCAAGAAAGCCTTAATTTCTGCACCTACTGTTCAACCACCTGATTGGAACTTGCCTTTTGAAATTATGTGTGATGCTAGTGATTATGTTGTTGGTGTTGTTCTAGGACAAAAAGTTGATAAGAAACTAAATGTTATTCATTATGCTAGTAAAACTCTAGACAGTGCTCAAAGAAATTATGCTACTACTGAAAAAGAATTTCTAGCATTGGTGTTTGCTTGTGATCTTACATTGTTGATTCAAAAGTAATTGTTCACACTGATCATGCTGCTATTAAATATCTTACGGAAAAGAAAGATGCTAAACCTAGACTTATTCGATGGGTTCTCTTGCTACAAGAATTTGATTTACATATCACTGATAGAAAAGGAGCAGAGAACCCCGTAGTTGATAACTTGTCTAGGCTTGAAAATGTGCTTGATGACCCACTACCTGTTGATGATAGTTTTCCTGATGAGTAGTTAGCTGCAATAAATGTTTCTCATAACACTGCTTTGTATGCTGACTATGCTAATTACATTGTTGCTAAATACTTACCACCTAGCTTTACATACCAACAAAAGAAAAAAATTCTTCTATGATTTAAGACACTACTTTTGGGATGACCCACATCTTTATAAAGAAGGAGTAGATGGTATTATTAGACGTTGTGTACCTGAGCATGAACAGGGACAAATCCTACGTAAATGTCACTCTGAAGCTTATGGAGGACGTCATGCAGGAGACAGAACTTCTCACAAGGTATTGCAGTCTGGATTTTATTGGCCTACTCTTTTCAAGGATGCTCGTAAGTTCGTCTTGTCTTGTGATGAATGTCAAAGAATAGGTAATATTGGTAAGCGTCAAGAAATGCCTATGAATTATTCACTTGCCGTCGAACCATTTGATGTTTGGGGTTTTGATTACATGGGACCTTTTCCTTCCTCTAATGGGTATACACATATTTTGGTTGCTTTTGATTATGTTACTAAGTGGGTAGAAGCTATTCCAACTAGTAACGCTGATCACAACACCTCTCTTAAAATGCTTAAGGAAGTTATTTTTCCAAGGTTTGGAGTCCCCAGATATTTAATGACTGATGGTGGTTCACACTTTATTCATGGTGCTTTCTGTAAAATGCTTGCTAAGTATGATGTTAACCATAGAATTGCATCACCTTATCATCCTCAGTCTAGTGGTCAAGTTGAACTTAGCACTAGAGAAATAAAATTAATTTTGCAAAAGACTGTCAATAGGTCTCGGAGAATTGGTCTAAGAAATTAGATGGTGCACTTTGGGCTTATAGAACAGCATACAAAAATCCTATGGGTATATATCCATATAAAATGGTTTATGGAAAAGCTTGTCATTTGCCTCTTGAGTTACAACATAAAGCATATTGGGCAATTAATGATGAGTACATGACTACCTTGGATACGACCAAAAATATTGCATACATGTATATTTGTGAGGTGATTTCTAATGCAAACTATGCAATAATTTATTTATGTCATCCAGGACAAAAATACTTCAGAGACTTTTGTGCCATGTCTAATTGCAGGTGTATGGGACATTTGTACAATCCAAACATGAAGATAAGAGAAAAAGATAAGTTTAGGTGTTGTTCAAAAAAAATCCTCTCACGTTTCTTTTGGGCCAAGAGAAGATAGAGTCCAAGTCTCTCACGTTCTGGATTCAGATTCAGACTGCACAGACATACCTGACTCAAAACGCCAACAACTTTTTCATATGGACTCTGAACTAGGTGATTCTTTTTTTGTTTGAAATTAGATTTCGTGCTCTTTCTAACACAATTGGATTCACCTTCAAATTCGTCTGGATCGTTGAGTTATGGACGAAACAATCTGACGTTGCAGCAGAATCCGAGTCAAACTACAAGCCCAAAGGTGTTGCATCACCTCCACTTGGGCCCATGAGCCTTGTACGACCTAGGGTTAGTTTTAGGCTGCCTTGGGACGTCCTTCCACCTTCGTGTACTTCGTTTGTGTCCAACGACCAGACCAAGACCGCTTCAGGATCCCCACCATTATCAATACTTCATCTATATTCGCAATATTTAGATTGCTTCATCATATTCTTGCTTGTTCTTCGATGACTTACAGGAATAAACCTTCATGGTCAGGTTGATCGTGCTCCGATGTGGTCAATAACCTCTCGGAGTTGGTTGAGCGATTGCTAAGGCGCAATGTGTTGCACGTTTGTAGTTGGATCGTCAAAGTCGACTCCACCAAATCGATAGTTATCATCTCATCGAAAGATCGGGACCCTCGCCTCTATCAAGTGGTACCGTGCTCCGGCGTGGTCAATAACCTCTCGGAGTTGGTTTAGCGATTGCTAAGGAGCAACGTCTTGCACGTTTGTAGTTGGATCGTCAAAGTCGACTCCACCAAATCAATAGTTATCATCTCATCGAAATATCGGGACACCCTTTACCTCTATCAAGTGGTATCAGTTTTCAGGTTGCTCGGTGAGAATTTCCAGTTTTCCTATATTAGATTTATTTTCTTACCTATTGTCCAAGAAAAAGCCACAAAAAAAAAGTTAGATCTGTTCATCCTTTGTCCAAGCCAGTCTAAGCCTTTGCAATTTTCTTTTCATTGCTTGCATAGTTGAATTATCGATTGCATCATCGTGTCGAGTTGCTGGTCTTAGTGTCTAGTTCATTTAGAGTTTCAAGTTCTGTTCACATTAGTCACGCCGCCGCTGCATCGTTATCCCTTCCGCTGTCCACCACCCATCCATCAATTTCCACCACGTGCTACCCATCGTTCATTGTCACAATCATAGTTGAAGTCATTCACATCTTCGCTAGATCCAATCTGCATCTTATCTAGTTTGTTTTGGAAAGAGGGAGAGAGAAAAAAAACAGAGGAAAAAAGAAAAAAAGAGAGAGAAAAGTAAAAAAAGTCATAGAAAAAAATAAAAAAGAAAAAATTGTGAGGAAAAAAGAGAGAGAAAAAACAAAATTCGTATCTATCTAGACTCAATCTCGTAGTTGAATTTGGATTGGAATCTGTTTTGTGCACTGTTCAGTAAAAGAGGCATAACTTCCTCATACGAAGTCAGTTTTGGCTCCGCGAGTACTCAAATGAAAGTTAGAGACGAGCCGCATCTAAATAGTTATAGATACTTGTGCAATATTTGGCACCTAAAATCGGCTTCTAAATAGGTATTTTTGCCCTCTGAAGTTCACGAACATAGCTTATTCCAGTTTTTCAGGCCAGTTTTAGAATTTTTTGACTCCTCATATCAACTCAGAATTGAGTGATTCCTTTTGCGTTTGAAAGCTTGAGTCAATACCATTCTTGAAAAAAATTATCAAAAAATTGGCACAAACTTTTCCAGAGGAAAATTGGAGAGAAAGTTGTTGATATATCCTGCTTGGCTGTTGTTTCACATCATTATCTTTACGACTATTGTGATATTCACTTATATTTTGCTGTCCAGAGCTACTTCATATCCTTTATTCATGCTAGTTGTGCTACGGCGTGATCTCATTAGTGTTCTAGGCTCGCGTCTCTAGTCCGGTCTAGCCTAGGACCAGCACAGTAACGTCATTGAGCGTTTATTCAACATTGCATCTCTGAATTGATTATTGCTAATTTTTTGCTACCATATATTTAAGCCTTCAAAGATGCACATATTTCTACGCCGTGTATACATACGTTTCCCTGGCAATCACTTTACTCAATCTTCAGAGTTATTTGACACCGTTGGTTGCCTGTCACCACCTGCTACTTGGTTAGAACTTGTAAGATATTGATATTTGCTTTACTGTGAGCGCTTTACCACCACACTCTAGTAGTTCATAGGAACATTATTCTTGAATTTTGTTTCTTGTTTCTACAAATCATGACAGGGTCTGAAGATAGAAGTTCTTGGACGATGGATACATCTTCACCATCATGAGACGTGGGACAACACACACAAGCATATGGTCAGGTTATCTCTTTACCATCATTTGGGGGTAGATTTAATCTTGCTATTTATCTAGCTTGGGGGCTTGAAGTAGAACAAGTTTTTACTCACCATGATTTTTCTGAACTTGAGAGAGTACGAGCTACCACTAGAGCATTTACTGGTTTTGCTTCTATTTGGTGGAGTGTACATTGTAAGAAAAACATTGATAACCAACCCACAACCTGGGAAGTTTTGAAAGCTATGATGAGACAACAATTTTTTCCTCCTTACTATCGTCGTGAATTGCTTTGCAAATTGGAGAAATTAAAACAAGGCAGTAACACTATTCATGCTTACTACGAAGAGTTCAAATCTTATATGCATCATTGTGACATAGAATAATCTGAGGATGATACAAGAATAGATTTTTTGGTGGTTTGAACAATGATATCCGTGCAAGATTTCAGTATATTCCTCGTTGCATTACTGGTATGTATGTTTGCACTTGTACCTTTGAGAGACAGATACAGGAGGATGCATTGCGTGACTACAACAACACTATTCCAGTTCATGCTCACCACCGCCGATTGGTTCCTCCACCGTACCTACATCAGCTACGTCTTTGCGACAAGGTAACAGTAAAGGTATTGATGATATAACTTCACATGAGAATGATGCATGCCTAGTTAACTTGAATGCATCATGTGTTGAGTTACCTGTTGATTTGAGCACACCACCTAATTTAGGGAATCTTGTTACTGTCATGAATGCGTCATGTGATCGAACAACTGAAATACCAACAATTTTGAGTGCACCCATTGAATTAACTGTTGATGCAAAAGAACCAATGTATCATTTTGATATGACCTCTAATCTTGGTGATGATTCTATGTCCTATGACTTATTGCACGTTTGCTTATTTAAGCATGTTGTAGCATGTAAATTTGATGCAAGTAAGGTTTATTCACCAATGTTGGGATGGTTTAATGATGAACATTGTCAATCTTTTGAAATGAATAAGAGCTTCACTTATATGTGCAAACTAAGTTGCAATATTTTCATACCTTCTACTTCTTGTGATAATTTTTTGGCCTTAGATTTTATGAACTATGAAAGTTACTCATGTATACATGTGGCATATGTGCAAAAATCAAGGGAAGTAAAAATGGATGACATATACATATAGAACACGTACATCTTGTCTCTTTTGTTAGCCACATTTCAGATTAAGCAACGCTGAGGACGGCTTTGTTTTCAAGAAGGGGAGGATGATGAGGACATGAATACCTTGGATACAACCAAAAATATTGCATACATGTTTATTTGTGAGGTGATTTCCAATGCAAACTATGCATTAATTTATTTATGTCATCCAAGACAAAAATACTTCACAGACTTTTGTGCCATGTCTAATTGCAGGTGTATGGGACATTTGTACAATCCACATACGAAGATAAGGTAAACGAGAAGTTTAGGTGCTGTTCAAAAAGTCCTCTCACGTCACTTTTGGGCCAAGAGAAGATAGAGCTCAAGTCTCTCACGTTCTGGATTCATATTCGGACTACACAGACATACCTGACTCAAAACGCCAACAACTTTTTCATATAGACTCTGAATTGGGTGATTCTTTTTTTGTTTGAAAGTAGATTTTGTGCAATTTCTAACACAGTTGGAGTCACCTTCAAATTCGTCCGGAGCATTGAGTTATGGATGAAACAATCTGATGTTGCAGCAAAATCCGAGTCAAACTACAAGCCCAAAGGTGTTGCATCACCTCCACTTGGGCCCATGAGCCTTGTACGACCTAGGGTTAGTCTTAGGCTGCCTTGGGACGTCCTCCCACCTCCTTGGCCACCACCCCTTGCTCCTATATAAGTAGATCATCATTGCATATCATATTTTATTGCTTTTGGGCTGATCCAGAAATTCTACACAACTCAAGGACCCACGGAGAGAGTTGGGGATTTCGTTATTTTCATATTTGAGTTTTCTCAAATTTTGAAAATAGGATCATTTGATTTTATTTATTTTATCTTCATTTATTTCAATTATAAAAATAAGTGAGAGGGAATAAAATGACTTTCCCAAAATAAATAAATATTGAGGATTTAATAAAAAAATCAAATAAGATTTTATTTTGGAGTTTTTCCCTGTTTTATTTGAATTTAGGAAAAATGCGCGTTTTTAAAAATTGCATTTAGAGCCCAAATAAATGTTCACTTTGTCCGGCTTGATTTTAGAAGTCGGGGAAAATTTATTTCGGGATTTTTGGAGTCCATTTAGTATTTCTTTTCTTTCTTTTTCTGCACGTCATTTTTTTTAAAAAGCGGACCGACCTAACCGGGCCATGTCCGACTAGGACACTTGGCCCGGCCGGCCTTTAAAGCCACGAGGGCCCAAGCTAGCCGCAGCCGCCCCAGCCCCCGAAACCCTAGTTGCTGCCGCCTCGATCCACGCGTCGCGCCGCCGCCGCCGCCGCGCAAGTCCGCCGCCGCCGCCCCTCGCCTCGCCGCCCGCCGCCCCTCGCCTCGCCACCCGCCGCCTTGCGCCGCCGCATCGGAGCCGCCCGCCACCACCGTCATCTCACCGGAGCCGCCCGAGGTAGCAGCCCGAGGTAACCAAGATCCGTTTTTTAGATCCGATTCGGTTTATTTTCGTCGGTTTAGTTATTTAGCGAACAGCCATTTTTTCATTTGTTTTTACGAATGGTATTCGTCGTTTAGCCGCAGACAGCGAACGTTCATTCGTTAGCCTGTTCTTCGTTTTTCTTTTTCTCGGATTTTCCCGCGATTATTTCTCATCGTGATTTCTGATCCGATTTTCGTTTTAATTTAACTTTTCGCTCGTTTATCGGAATCAGGCGATTCAAGCGCCTGTAGTTTCGTCTCGAAACCCTATTTACGTTTAACCAACTCAAACAAGTTTTTGCTTCTGTAAAATTTGACTTAGATCCAGATTAGTAAACAAAGCTTGTTTCTTTCGCCGTTTGACTTTCGTTGCTTCGTTTGATTTGATTCTTTTTGCAAACTGGAGTTCTTAAGTTGAACTTTCTGGTTAGATTTCTTATTTGAGTTTTACCCATGCATTAGATGAGTACTTATTGTGTGCTTGTTTGTTTGCGATAGAGTACCCGGAGTGCGCCGCTTGCTACTTTGAATCTCTAGGTTTCACGGATCATCAGCAAGGCAAGTAACACTTTGATCATACCCCTTTATCAGCCAGTTTTTATGCATTAGTTCCAATCCTCAAACATTTGCATGAATAGGATCTGATTAATATGTGGGTTTTGGGAAGTAGATGAGGTAGTACCTATTACCTGTTTTATTATCAAACCTTGGGAGTTACTTCTACGTTTGCTTATGCCGTGCTACGCTTGTAGACGTGGATTGGGTTTGAGTGTATCCATGATAGATGTGAGATTGTTAATTAATGGTTCAACTTAAGGTGGCAACTTAAATACACATCTGGGTGGATTGAGGCACCTGGGTATTCCAGCGATTGCTTGTTTTTCTTTATGGACTGCCACCCAGGCTCAAAGGGATCATGAGATTATTCATGCTAGAAACTTCCGTGTGCAGCCACAAGCTACTATGGGCTCTAGCATAGTTGATTAAGTCAAGCGAACTCTTATAGTGGTAGACTAGCAGATGTAGGGGAAAGTAGGTGTAACGGTCTACCCGATCATAAGGTGCTAGCGCTTCTGAAAGACTATGTCTCGGTCATCCGTTTCTCAAACACCATGTAGTGCGAGAATCTCAATGGAGGAGATCGATTCTTGTGGGGAAAAGTGCGCAAACCTCTGCAGAGTGTATAAACTAATCATGGTTAGCCGTGTCCCAGGTTATGGACATCTAGAGTATCTAGTACTTGGATTATCATGTGAATCTCATCATGTGACTTTAATTAATTTCGTTGGGTTTTAATGATGATGTTTAAATGGGATTGAGAGGGTGTCTACACTCTCAATGTTTAACAACCACCATGATAGTTAAATAAAATTTATTCCTTTGCAGTAGGGAAAAATTGGCTTTACGCAAAACTGTAAGCATAGAGCTTTCCACCAGCCATATATGCATGTAGTATAGCCTATTCTGTTCACTATTCTCTATGTGTTACATTGCCAGCATATTCCATGTGCTGACCCGTTTTCGGGCTGCAATGTTCATGTTGCAGACTTTTCAGACGACAAGGTGCCTTTAGGTCATGGTTCTATACTCAGTGATGCCGTTGGAGTTGATGGACTCACTTATCTTCCAAGCCTTCCGCTGTTATCGTTATTAGATGGCCTTAAGCCATATTTATTGTAATAAGTTCTCTGTTGAGACATTTGATGTAATAAGTGTGTGATTGCTACTCTGTTGTAAATCATTCAAGTACTGTACGTGTCAGCATTACTGATCCAGGGATGACACTAAAGCACAGAGATCGGACTGTTTGAAGGTCTGGTTGCTACAAGATGGTATCAGAGCACACGCTGACTGTAGGACACGACCACTAAGCTAAAAGCCCTTGATCACTACTCACTCTTCTCATTCCTGACTCGTCATCTTTTTTACTCTTTTAGGATGGCGAAAGCAAGGAACAAGTTCACGCAATCGGATGAAGATACACCCTTTGGACGTCACTTGAAGGAAGTCACTAGATACCTGAACATCGGAGTACCAAGCTTCACCGAGACCTACAACGCCACTTTACCTGAAGAGGAACGCTGGATGATTCAAGTTCAAGTTCCAGGAAGGACGTTCATGCCGGTCACTGAGCCCATAGAGTTTTCCTTTGATGCACCAACCTGGAGTCTAGGAAAGAGCATGGCAGCCCACATCACTATGGGGCGCATTGGAGAAGTTTACCACAAGGATCTCAAGGATACTATTTACCAGATTTGTGGGCGCCGAGATGAGCAATGGGAGATTACCAGCACCAGGAAGGATAGATCAATTGCAGCTTTCATCCAGGAGTTAAACCAGCACATTCGACGCCAAGAGAACCAGATGTGCGCAGGCATGATAGACCTGAAAAAGGCCATGACCAAGATCACGGAGCTGGAGGAAGAACTCAAATCTACACGCGATGGATATGAGGAGGAAATAGAAACACTAGTGGAGAAGAATGATGATCTGAAGAAGAAGCTAAAAGTGTTCATGGGATTTCCCGCAACTGGAGGAGAAGATGATTGCACTTGTCCAGAGAACTACATCATCATCGACGACACCAACTCGGACCCAGACGATAGCGATGATGACTATGTTGATGAAGCTGGAGCAGATATCATGGAGTCTTCATCGGAGCAGTTTTTCAAGTCGACCACCATATCAGTAGTAGTATTCTCCCATGTATCTAGTATAGCCGATCACTTTTGTAACGATAGATAGACCATTGTATGCCCTTGTTTGATTGAATGAAGTGATTTGGTTTGCATTTGCCTCATGTGCATATGGGTAGTGTTTTCTCTATAGACCTCATTCTATCTTATATTCTCATCTTTTCTAAACCCATCAGATGCCTCCGAGATGTGACAATGGATTTGCATTTCCACCGGAGCTCACTCAGTTGATCCAGTAGCAGAATACGTTGATGCAGTTGCTAGTCCAGAATCAGAATCAGGGGAACAACAACAACAACAACAACCCACCACCGCCACCACCTGTTGATCACTTAACCCGTTTTCTTAGGCTGAATCCGCCGGTGTTCTCTAGTAGCACCGAGCCTATAGTAGCAGACGATTGGCTCCGCAAGATTGGAAGGGAGTTAACCACTATAGGATGTACTGATGCTGAGAAGGTGCGCTTTACCGCACATTAGTTGGATGGACCAGCAGCATCATGGTGGGAGAATTACACTATCACCTACCCTATAGCCACGGTGACATGGGACCAATTTCAGTAGGCTTTCCGTACTGCCCATGTTTCAGCAGGAGCTATGGCCATGAAGAAGCGTGAGTTTCACAACTTGCGCCAAGGAGGACGGACCGTTGGCCAGTATGTGGATGACTTTAGTGAACTAGCACGTTATGCCCCAGATGACGTTGCTACAGATGCAACTAAGCAGGAGAAGTTTCTGGAAGGACTGAATGATGAGCTGAGCATGCAGTTGATGGTAGCAACTTTCAACAACTACCAGGAGTTGGTAGATAGAGCTCTCATGATTGAAGGGAAGTAGCAGCAGATTGGGAACCGCAAGAGGAAGTATGGACAAGGGAAGTACAACTCTAGGAGCTTAGCAGAAGCCACGTTTTACCCCGAAATTGGGAGGACATTTCTAGCATACCCATGGAGGAGGTAGCTCGCACAATCATAATGGCCCCAAGAATGGTAATGGGAGTGGAGGAAGCAACGTCCAGAACCGTATCAACCCATCAACACCAGCCAAGAGAGACCTGAGCCAAGTCACTTGTTATAATTGCCAGAAGACAGGACATTATGCCAATGAATGTCCTGAAGCCCAGAATGGAAATGGCAATGGAAGCTCAGGGAAGAAGCCGAACCCTTTCAACAGGGGACATGTGAATCACGTTAAAGTGGAGGAGGTTGAAGCCCAGCCAGATGCAGTAATAGGTAAGTTTTTGGTTAAGTCATTTACTGCAGTCGTTCTTTTCGATACTGGTGCATCGCATTCGTACATATCACGGGGAATTGTGGATACGTATAAATTGCCCACCAAAGTTCTTAGAACACCTATGTTAGTAAGCTCACCAGGAGCGGAGTATATGGACAGTCGATGATGTTTTCAAGTGCCATTGAGTATAGGTAGGCATGTTTTTCCCTTGGATTTAATCATTTTGGAATCACAAGGTTTGGATGTAATTCTGGGTATGGATTGGCTATCGATGTATGGAGGAAACATCAATTGCGGAAGTAAGTCAATTTTGCTTACCACCCCAGAAGGAAGAAGGATCAAGTATGTATCGCGACATGTGCCGAATAGGACTCAAGTAAATTCCCTAACAGGAGTTGTACAGGAGGAAGTACCGGTGGTAAAGGATTTTTCGGATGTATTTCCAAAAGAGTTGCCAGGCATGCCACCGGATAGGGACATTGAGTTTTTGATTGAGCTTTTACCAGGCACAGGACCAATATCTAAGAGACCACATAGAATGCATGTAAAGGATTTGGAGGAGATTAAGAAGCAGATTAAGGAGTTACTGGATAAGGGATATATTCTCCCAAGTTCGTCACCTTGGGGATCGCCAGTACTTCTAGTGGAAAAGAAGGATGGTTGTTGATTATCGAGGATTGAATGAAGTGACGATCAAGAATAAGTACCCACTGCCCATGATCAATGACCTGTTTGACCAATTGCAAGGAGCAAAACGGTATTTTCCAAGATCCGATTTGCGATCAGGATACCACCAGTTGAAGATTCGAGAGCAGGATATACCTAAGACAGCTTTTACCACCAGGTACGGGTGTATGAGTATACCGTTATGTCCTTTGGTCTGACTAACGCACCTGCATATTTCATGAACATGATGAACAAAGTGTTTATGGAGTTTTTGCATGTTCGTCATAGTGTTCATTGATGATATACTAGTTTACTCGAAGAATGAAGAAGAACATAAAGAACATTGTGTTTGTACTTGGTAAGCTCAGAGAACATCAGTTGTACGCCAAGTTCAGCAAATGTGAGTTTTGATTGAAGGAAGTTGGATTCCTCGGACATGTTATATCCGGAGAAGGAATAGCAGTAGATCCCACCAAGGTTGTCACTCTCACAAATTGGAAGCCCCAACAACAGTTGGAGAGATCCGGAGTTTTCTTGGACTTGCCGGATACTACCGGAGATTCATAGAGAATTTCTCAAAAATTGCAAAATCTATGACGGAGTTGTTGAAGAAGGATACCAAGTTCATATGGACTGAGGAATGTGAGGCTAGTTTCCAGGAGTTGAAGAAACGTTTGGTTACCTCGCTAGTGTTGATTCTGCCAGACCAACGCAAGGATTACGAGGTGTATTGTGACGCTTCACGTCGAGGACTTGGAGCGTGCTTATGCAGGAGGGAAGAGTTATTTCGTATGCGTCACGATAGCTTAAGCCCCATGAGTTGAATTATGCTACACATGATTTGGAGTTAGCAGCCGTAGTGCATGCATTGAAGACTTGGAGACATTTTCTCATTGGAAACCATTGTGAGGTGTACACGGATCAAAAGAGTTTGAAGTACATTTTCACGAAGAAGGAGCTGAATCTTAGGCAAAGGAGATGGTTGGAGCTCATCAAGGATTATGATATGAGATTGCATTATCACCCCGGAAAGGCTAACGTAGTAGCCGATGCGTTGAGCCGTAAGAGCCATGTCAACACACTAATGGCGGGAAATTTACTGAGGAGTTAGTCAAGGATCTTCGTGAGCTATGTTTGGAGATAGTTCCGAGAGGCTACGTTGTAGCATTGGAGATTCAGTCTACTTTGATGGATAAGATCAGAGAAGCTCAGAAGACCGACAAGGAGATTGCCTCTATAAAGGAGAAGTTGAGCAAAGGAACAGCTAAAGGATTTCGTGAGGATGAGCACGATACCTTATGGTTTGAGGACCGCGTTTATGTGCCTAATGATCCGGAGATCAGGAAGTTGATTCTGCAAGAAGCCCATGATTCACCATACTCATGTCACATCCCTACTTTTAGTCATGCATTAGGATTGGATGAACCATGTGCATCATGTTTAAATTTCTTTTAAACTTGAAATGGGGCCTAATCAACCCCAACACCCCCCCTGAAATGCTAATTTCCAACAATTGGAATTTCAATGAACCCAAAATGCCCTTCATAAAAGCCCACCATTTTTGGTCTTGACTAAAACCTCTGCCAAAAATGGTCTTGCAATTTATGGAGCCATTCTGGATTTTTGAACAAGCCATAAGTATTTGAATTTGGGCATTTTAAATGCGATAAATATTTTAAAGTGCTCAAATAATCTTGGAAGCATTTTAGGCAGTTGAGAATATTCCCAAATGTGCCTCTAAATATTTCCAGAGTTTTTGGAAATGAAATAGTATTTATTCTATTTCAATACACATAGCAGGAAATAAATAAAAGCAAAACAGAAAAGAGAGAGAGAGAGTTAGAGCTTACCTGTCGCCCTGGCCTGGCCCAGCTCGGCCCAGCCCACTGGCTACCGCCAGTCATCCCCCTCCTCTCGCCAGGAGGACGAGAGGCGCGTGGCCGGCGCCCGCAGCCACACGCCGGCCACCTCCTGCTTATGCCGACACCCAGGACGCCGTCTACGAGTGCCACGCACTCTCCCTCGTCCCCCTCTCACTTTCCCCACTCTTCCCATGACCCTCTCCCTCCTCTGGCTCTCTCCCCATCCCCTCCCGAGAGGAGCTCGTCGCCACCGTCGCCGTCCACCGCGGCCATCGACCCTCTCTCGTCTCTTCGACGTGTTCCCGAGCACCGCCGACGTCTTCCTCTTCCTCACGGGCGAGCCACGACGCCTCGGACGCACTGCAATGCCACTAGCACCATCTTCATCCACCTCGGTCCGCCGAGATCGCCGGCGACCGTACGCCGCCCCTGATGCCTCCTCGAGCTCGTTGAGGTGTAGCGACCAGACCTCAAACAGTCTGATTTTTGTGCTCCGGTGTCATCCCTGGATCAGTAATGCTGACACCACACAGTACTCAGAAGATTTATAGCAGAGTAGAAATCACACACTTATTACATCGAGTGTCTCAAAAGAGAGCTTATTACAATAAATATGGCTTAAGGCCATCTAATAACGATAACATCGGAAGGCTTGGAAGGTAAGTGAGTCCATCAACTCCAACGGCATCACTGAGTATAGAACCATGACCTAAAACTCCTTAATCGTCGTCTGAAAAGTCTGCAACATTAACGTTGCAGCCCGAAAACGGGTCAGCACATGGAATATGCTGGCAAGGTAACACATAAAGAGTAATGGAATGAAACAGCTATACTATATGCATATTTGGCTGGTGGAAAGCTCTATGGTTACAGTTTTTGCGTAAAGCCAATTTTTCCCTACTTCAAAGGAATAAAATTAATTACTATCATGGTGGTTGTTAAACATTGAGAATGGTTGACAGCATTCTCAATCCCAATTAAGTAACATCATTAAAACCCAACAAAATTAACTTTAGAGTAACATGTTGAGATTCACTTGATAATCCAGGTACTAGATACTCAAGATGTCCATAACCGGGGACACGGCTAATCATGATTAGTTTATACACTTTGCAGAGGTTTGCGCACTTTTCCCCACAAGACTCGATCGCCTCCGTTGGATTTCTCGCACTACATGGTGTTTGAGAAACGGATGACCGAGACACAGTCTTTCAGAAGCGCTAGCACCTTACGATGGATAGACCGGTACACCTACTTTCCCCTACATCCGCTAGTCTACCCTATAAGAGTTCGCACGACTTACTCAACTATGCTAGAGCCCATAATGGCTTGTGGCTACACACGGAAGTTTCTAGTATGAATAATCTCATGTTCCCTTTGTGCCTGGGTGGCGGTCCAAAATAAAAACAGGCAAGTCCTGGAATACCCAGGTGCCTCAATCCACCCAGATGTGTGTTAGGTTGCCACCTTAGATAAACCATTAATTAACAATCTCACATCTGTCATGGATATCACTCACCCAATCCACGTCTACTAGCATAGCATGGCATAAAGCAAACGCAGAAGTAACTCCCAAAGGTTTGATAATAAACAGGTAATAGGTACTACCTCATCTACTTCCCATCCCACAATTTAATTAGATCCTAATCATGCAATGTGTGAGGATGGATCTAATGCAATAAAACTGGATTGTAGAAAAGGTATGATCAAAGTGTTACTTGCCTTGCTGATGATCCGCGAAACCTAGAGATTCGAAGTAACAGGCGGCGCACTCCGGGTATTCTATCGCAGACAAACAACAAGCATACAATAAGTACTCATCTAATGCACAGGTAAAACTCAAATAGAAGATCTAACCAGAAAGTTCAACTTAAGAACCCTGGTTTGCAAAAAGGATCAAATCGAACGAAGCAAAAGAAGTCAAACGGCGAAAGAAAACAACTTCATTCTAGAAATCTGGATCTAGGGCAAATTTTACAGTAGCAAAAACATGTTTAAGTTGATTATTCAGAAAGAGGGTTTCGAGACGAAACTCCAGGCGCTTGAATCGCCTGATTCCGATAAACGAGCGAAAAGTTATACTAAAACGAAAATCGGATCAGAGATCGCGATCAGAAAATAACCACGGAAAATCTGACGAAAAAGAAAAAAAGATGAACAGAATTTTTTTTAAATGGCGCGGAAGACGAGGCGGCGGCGAACCTCGGGCGGCGTGCAACTCCGGCGAGTCGGCGGCGGGTCCGACGACGGCGGCGGCGGCGGCTATGGGCTAGGGTTTCGGCGCAGGCGCGGCTATGGGCCTGGGACTCGGGCGCTTCGCTATATAAAGGCGCCCCCGGGCGGAGTCCCGCTCGGGTACGGCCTATAGTCGGTTTCGTTTTTTTAAATAATTACGCTCGGAAGAAAAATAAAAAGAAATACTAAACGGACTCCAAAAATCACGAAATAAATTTTCGCGGGTTTTAAAATCAAGCCCTATAAAGTGAACATTTATCTGGGCCCAAACTACAACTTTGAAAAACGCGCATTTTTTCCTAAATTCAATTAAAAATACCGAAAAACTCCGAAATAAATCTTATTTGATTTTTTTATTAAATCCTCAATATTTCTATATTTTGGGAAAGTCATTTTATTCCCTCTCTCATATTTTTGTAATAGAAATAATTGATGATAAAATAAATAAAATCAAATGATCCTGTTTACATAATTTGAGAAAACTCAAATATGTAAATAACGAAATCCCCAACTCTCTCCGTGGGTCCTTGAGTTGCTTATGATTTTCTAGGATCAAAACCAAAAGCAAAATAAAATATGATATGCATGATGATCTAATGTATAACATTCCAAATTGAAAATTTGGGATGTTACAAACCTACCCCGCTTAAGATGAATCTCGCCCTCGAGATTCGGGTTGGCTAGAAAATAGGTGAGGGTGGTCTTTGAGCAAACCTTCCTCTCGCTCCCAGGTGGCTTCATCCTCCGTGTGGTGGCTCCACTGAACTTTGCAAAACTTGATAACCTTGCTGCGAGTAACTCAGCTGGCAAACTCAAGAATCTTGACTGGTTTCTCCTCATAGGTCCAATTGTTATCCAACTGAATTGCTTCCAATGGCACTGTGTCTCTCAAAGGTATGTCAGCCATCTCCATGTGACACTTTTTCAACTGAGAAACATGGAACACATCATGAACTCCTGTCAATCCTTCTGGCAATTCCAACTTGTAGGCCACTTCTCCCATACGCTCCAAAACTCGATATGGCCCTACAAATCATGGCGCTAACTTCCTCTTAACTCCAAAGCGCTTAATCCCTCGAAGTGGGGATACTCGAAGATAAACTATGTCTCCAACTTCGTAAACTGTCTCCTTGCGTTTAGAATCTGCGTAGCTCTTTTGCCTGGACTGGGCTACCTTGAGCCTATCGCGAATCAACTTCACCTTCTGTTCAGACTCCTTAATCAGATCTGGTCCAAACAACTGACGGTCTCCAACTTCGTCCCATGACAACGGTGTCCTGCACCTCCTTCCGTACAGAGCTTCGAAAGGGGCCATCTTCAAACTAGTCTGATAGCTATTATTGTAAGAGAACTCTGCATATGGCAAATTATTGTCCCAACTAGATCCATAATCTAGCGCACAAGCTCTCAGCATATCCTCCAAAATCTGATTGACTCTCTCGGTCTGTCCATCTGTTTGCGGATGAAAAGCTGTACTAAATTCTAGCCTAGTACCCAAAGTCTCATACAACTGCTTCCAGAACTTCGAGGTAAACTGGGTTCCTCTATCTGATACGATGCTCCTCGGAACTCCATGCAAACATACGATCCTGGTCATGTATATCTTTGCCAACTTAGCACTGGTGTAAGTGGTCCTTACTGGGATGAAATGAGCTACCTTCGTCAATCGATCAACTACAACCCAAATCGAGTCATAGCCTGAACGAGTCCTTGGTAATCCCGTGATAAAATCCATGCCTAGCTTATCCCACTTCCATTCGGGTATCGGCAATGGTTGCAACAATCCTGCTGGCTTCTGATGCTCTGCCTTTACTCTCTGACATACGTCACAAACTACTACATACTCCGCAATATCCTTCTTCATTCCGGTCCACCAGAAAATATTCTTCAAATCCAAATACATCTTGGTATTTCCTGGGTGAATCGAATACGGTGAATCATGTGCCTCTTGCAGAATCAACTTCCTGATCTCCGGGTCATTGGGTACATAAACACGGTATTCAAACCATAGGGTGTCGTGCTCATCCTCACGAAATCCTTTAGCTTTTCCTTGGCTCATTTTCTCTTTTATAGAAGCAATCTCCTTGTCAGATTTTTGAGCCTTTCTAATTTTTTCCATCAAAGTTGACTGAATTTCCAACGCTGCTACATAGCCTCTCGGAACTATTCCCAAACATAGTTCACGAAAATTTTCTGCTAACTCCTTGGGTATTTCTCCCGTCATTAACGTATTGACATGGCTCTTGCGGCTTAATGCATCAGCTACTACATTCGCTTTTCCGGGATGGTAATGCAATCTCATATCATAATCCTTGATGAGCTCCAACCATCTCCTTTGTCTGAGGTTCAACTCCTTCTGTGTGAAAATGTACTTCAAACTCTTATGATCCGTGTACACCTCACAATGATTTCCGATGAGGAAATGTCTCCATGTCTTCAATGCATGCACTATGGCTGCTAACTCCAAATCATGCGTAGCATAATTCAATTCGTGAGGCTTCAGTTGTCTTGAAGCATATGAAACAACTCTCCCTTCCTGCATAAGCACTACTCCAAGTCCTCGACGTGAAGCATCGCAATACACCTCATAATCCTTGGTTTGATCTGGCAAAATCAACACTGGTGAGGTAACCAGGTGTTTCTTCAACTCCTGGAAACTAGCCTCACACTCCTCAGTCCATTTGAACTTGGTATCCTTCTTCAGCAACTCCGTCATAGGCTTCGCAATCTTTGTAAAGTTCTCAATAAACCTCCGGTAGTATCCTGCGAGTCCAAGAAAACTCCGGATCTCTCCAACTGTTGTTGGTGCTTCCCACTTGGTCACGGTTTCAACTTTAGCGGGATCAACAGCTATACCTTCTCCAGATATAACGTGTCCGAGGAATCCTACTTCCTTCAACCAAAACTCACATTTGCTGAACTTGGCATATAATTGATGTTCTCTGAGCTTTCCAAGTGCCAAACGCAAATGCTCCTTATGTTCCTCTTCATTCTTTGAATAAACCAGGATATCATCAATGAACACTACGACGAACTTATCCAAAAACTCCATAAAAACTTTGTTCATCATGTTCATAAAATAGGCAGGCGCATTAGTCAGTCCAAATGACATAACGGTATACTCATATAGTCCATATCTTGTGGTGAATGCTGTCTTAGGTATGTCCTGCTCTCGAATCTTCAACTGATGGTACCCTGATCGCAAATCGATCTTGGAAAACACTTTAGCTCCTTGCAATCGATCAAACAGATCATTGATCATTGGTAGCGGGTACTTGTTCTTGATTGTTACTTCATTCAATCCTCGATAGTCAACAACCATCCTTAACGATCCATCCTTCTTCTCTACTAGAAGTACTGGTGATCCCCAAGGCGAAGAACTTGGGCGAATGTAACCTTTATCCAGTAACTCCTTAATCTGCTTCTTAATTTCCACCAAATCTTTTGCGGGCATCCTATATGGTCGCTTCGATATTGGCCCAGTGCCTGGCAAAAGTTTAATCAAAAACTCAATATCTCTATCCGGTGGCATGCCTGGCAACTCTTCGGGAAATACATCAGGAAAATCCTTTACCACTGGTACTTCCTCCTGCACAACTCCTGATAAGGAATTTACTTGTTTCCTGTTTGGCGCATGTCGGGATACATACTTGATCCTTCTTCCTTCTGGCGTTGTGAGCAAAATTGTCTTACTGGCGCAATCGATGTTTCCTCCATACATCGACAGCCAATCCATACCAAGAATCACATCCAGACCTTGGGATTCCAAAATAATTAAATCCGTTGGGAAAACATGCCTTCCTATACCTAATGGCACTTGAAAACATCCTTGACTGGCCATGTACTCTGCTCCTGGTGAGCTTACTAGCATAGGTGTTTTGAGAACCCTAGTGGGCAGGCTATACTTTTCCACAAATCCCCTTGATATGTATGAATGCGATGCACCAGTATCAAAAGAACGAGTGCAGTAAATGTCTTAACCAAAAACTAACCTATTACTGCATCGGGCTGAGCTTCAACCTCCTCCACATTAACGTGGTTCACCTGTCCCCTGTTGAAAGGGTTCGGCTTCTTTCTAGAGCTTCCATTGCCGTTTTGGCCTTCAGGGCATTCATTGGCATAATGTCCGGTCTTGCAACACTTGAAACAGGTGACTTGACTCAGATCTCTCTTGGCTGGGGTTGATGGGGTGTTGCGGTTCTGTCCATTGCTTCCTCCATTCCCATTACCATTCTTGGTGCCATTGTGATTATGCGAGCTACCTACTCCATGGGTGTGCTGAAAATGTCCTCCCGGTCTAGGGGTAAAACGTGGCTTCTGCTGAGCTCTTGAATTATACTTTCCTTGTCCATACTTCCTCTTACGGTTCTCAATTTGCTGCTGCTTCCCTTCAATCATAAGAGCACGATCTACCAACTCCTGGTAGTTGTTGAAGGTGGCTACCATCAACTGCATACTCAACTCATCATTCAGTCCTTCCAGGAACTTCTCCTGCTTAGCTGCATCCGTAGCAACGTCGTCTGGGGCATAACGTGCTAGCTTACTAAACTCCTCCACATACTGGCCAACTGTCCGTCCTCCTTGGCGCAAGTTACGAAACTCACGCTTCTTCATGGCCATCGCTCCTGCTGAAACATGGGCAGTATGAAAAGCCTGCTGAAACTGGTCCCATGTGACAGTGTCGACTGGGAAGGTGGCTGTGAAATTCTCCCACCAGGATGTTGCGGGTCCTTCTAACTGATGTGCGGCAAACTTCACCTTCTCCGCATCTGTGCATCCTGCTGTGGTCAACTCCCTAGCTATCTTGCGGAGCCAATCATCTGCTACTATCGGCTCGGTGCTACTGGAAAACACCGGCGGATTCAGCCTAAGAAAACGGGCTAAGTGGTCAACAGGTGGTGGTGGTGGTGGGTTGTTGTTGTTGTTCCCCTGATTCTGATTCTGAACTAACAACTGCATCAGGGTGTTCTACTGCTGGATCAACTGGGTGAGCTCCGGCGAAAAGGCAAATCCGGGGTCACGTCTCGGAGGCATCTGAGGGTTTAGAAAAGATGAGATATAAGAATAGAGGGGGTCTAAAGAGAAAACACTACCCATATGCACATGAGGCAAAAGCAAACAATTCACTTCATTCAATCAAACAAAGGCATACAATCGGTCTAGCTATCGCAAGAGTGCTCGGACTACTATATTTACATGGTGGACTACTACTACTGATGAGGTGGTCTACTAGAAATATTCTACGGTTGTAGATTCCATGGTATCTGCTCCTGCTTCATCAACATAGTCATCGTTGCTACTATCTTGTTCCGAGTCGGTGCCGTCGATGATGATGTAGTCTTCCGGGCTAATCTCCTTGGGTTCTTCGTCTTCATCTACTCGTGTCGGGCCTCCCATAAATATTCCAATCTTCTTGATCAGGTCGTCATTCTTCTCCACCAATACTTCAATTTCTTCTTCATAATCCTCATGTGTAGCCTTGAGTTCTTCCTCCAGTTCCTTGATTCTAGTCTTAGCCTTCTTCAGATCTATCTTGTCGGCGCACATCTGATTCTCCTGTCGTCGAATGTGCTGATTTAACTCCTGAATAAAAGCTGCAATTGATCTATCTTTCCTGGTGCTGATTATCTCCCAGTGTTCATCTCGGCGCCCACAAATCTGGTAGATAGTATCCTTGAGATCCTTGCGGTAGACTACTGCAATGCGTCCCATGGCGATGTGAGCTGCCATACTCTTTCCTAGACTCCAAGTTGGTGCATCAAAAGAAAACTCTATGGGCTCAGTGACTGGCATGAACGTCCTTCCTGGAACTTGAACTTGAATCATCCAGCGCTCTTCTTTAGGTAAAGTGGCGTTGTAGGTTCTCGTGAAGCTTGGTACTCCTATGTTCAGGTATCTAATGACTTCCTTCAAGTGGCGTCCAAAGGGTGTATCTTCATCTGGTTGTGTGAACTTGTTCCTTGCATCCGCCATCCTAAAGACTAGAAAGATGAGAAGTCAGAAGAGAAGAGAGTGGGTAGTGATCTAGGTCTCTTAGCTTAGTGGTCGTGTCCTACAGTCAGCGTGTGCTCTGATACCATCTCTGTAGCGACCAGACCTCAAACAGTCTGATCTCTGTGCTCCGGTGTCATCCCTGGATCAGTAATGCTGACACCACACAGTACTCGGAAGAATTATAGCAGAGTAGCAATCACACACTTATTACATCGAGTGTCTCAAAAGAGAGCTTATTACAATAAATATGGCTTAAGGCCATCTAATAACGATAACAGCGGAAGGCTTGGAAGGTAAGTGAGTCCATCAACTCCAACGGCATCACTGAGTATAGAACCACGACCTAAAACTCCTTAATCGTCGTCTGAAAAGTTTGCAACATTAACGTTGCAGCCCGAAAACGGGTCAGCACATGGAATATGCTGGCAAGGTAACACATAGAGAGTAATGGAATGAAACAACTATACTATATGCATATTTGGCTAGTGGAAAGCTCTATGGTTACAGTTTTTGCGTAAAGCCAATTTTTCCCTACTTCAAAGGAATAAAATTAATTACTATCATGGTGGTTGTTAAACATTGAGAATGGTTGACAGCATTCTCAATCCCAATTAAGTAACATCATTAAAACCCAAAAAAATTAACTTTAGAGTAACATGTTGAGATTCACTTGATAATCCAGGTACTAGATACTCAAGATGTCCATAACCGGGGACACGGCTAATCATGATTAGTTTATACACTCTGCAGAGGTTTGCGCACTTTTCCCCACAAGACTCGATCGCCTCCGTTGGATTTCTCGCACTACATGGTGTTTGAGAAACGGATGACCGAGACACAGTCTTTCAGAAGCGCTAGCACCTTAGGATGGATAGACAGGTACACCTACTTTCCCCTACATCTGCTAGTCTACCCTGTAAGAGTTCGCATGACTTACTCAACTATGCTAGAGCCCATAATGGCTTGTGGCTGCACACGGAAGTTTCTAGTATGAATAATCTCATGATCCCTTTGAGCCTGGGTGGCGGTCCAAAATAAAAACAGGCAAGTCCTGGAATACCCAGGTGCCTCAATCCACCCAGATGTGTGTTAGGTTGCCACCTTAGATAAACCATTAATTAACAATCTCACATCTGTCATGGATATCACTCACCCAATCCACGTCTACTAGCATAGCATGGCATAAAGCAAACGCAGAAGTAACTCCCAAAGGTTTGATAATAAACAGGTAATAGGTACTACCTCATCTACTTCCCATCCCACAATTTAATTAGATCCTAATCATGCAATGTGTGAGGATGGATCTAATGCAATAAAACTGGATTGTAGAAAAGGTATGATCAAAGTGTTACTTGCCTTGCTGATGATCCGCGAAACCTAGAGATTCGAAGTAACAGGCGGCGCACTCCGGGTATTCTATCGCAGACAAACAACAAGCATACAATAAGTACTCATCTAATGCACAGGTAAAACTCAAATAGAAGATCTAACCAGAAAGTTCAACTTAAGAACCCTGGTTTGCAAAAAGGATCAAATCGAACGAAGCAAAAGAAGTCAAACGGCGAAAGAAAACAACTTCATTCTAGAAATCTGGATCTAGGGCAAATTTTACAGTAGCAAAAACATGTTTAAGTTGATTATTCAGAAAGAGGGTTTCGAGACGAAACTCCAGGCGCTTGAATCGCCTGATTCCGATAAACGAGCGAAAAGTTATACTAAAACGAAAATCGGATCAGAGATCGCGATCAGAAAATAACCACGGAAAATCTGACGAAAAAGAAAAAAAAGATGAACAGAATTTTTTTTAAATGGCGCGGAAGACGAGGCGGCGGCGAACCTCGGGCGGCGTGCAACTCCGGCGGGTCCGGCGACGGCGGCGGTGGCTATGGGCTAGGGTTTCGGCGCAGGCGCGGCTATGGGCCTGGGGCTCGGGCGCTTCGCTATATAAAGGCGCCCCCGGGCAGAGTCCCGCTCGGGTACGGCCCATAGTCGGTTTCGTTTTTTTTAAATAATTACGCTCGGAAGAAAAATAAAAAGAAATACTAAACGGACTCCAAAAATCACGAAATAAATTTTCCCGGGTTTCTAAAATCAAGCCCGATAAAGTGAACATTTATCTGGGCCCAAACTACAACTTTGAAAAACGTGCATTTTTCCTAAATTCAATTAAAAATACCGAAAAACTCCAAAATAAATCTTATTTGATTTTTTTATTAAATCCTCAATATTTCTATATTTTGGGAAAGTCATTTTATTCCCTATCTCATATTTTTGTAATCGAAATAATTGATGATAAAATAAATAAAATCAAATGATCCTGTTTACATAATTTGAGAAAACTCAAATATGTAAATAACGAAATCCCCAACTCTCTCCGTGGGTCCTTGAGTTGCTTAGGATTTTCTAGGATCAAAACCAAAAGCAAAATAAAATATGATGTGCATGATGATCTAATGTATAACATTCCAAATTGAAAATTTGGGATGTTACATGAGGCCACCGCTACACTCCCCGTGAGCTCCTTCTCCGTTCCCCTCTCTTTCCTTGCCGTTTTCTCCCTCTAACCGCGGGCTCCGTTGTGCCCGAGAGCTCAGCTCCGTCGGCCATGTTGCCGCCGTGGCCACAGGCGCGTAAGCTCGATTCCGAGCGCATCACCACACTAACCACATTTCCAGGAGCCTAACACACCACTCCCCGCGCCTCGTCGTGCCCCGTAGCTTCGGGTTTATCCTCGCCCAAACTCCGGCGACCGCCAAGGTCGTCGCCGGCGTCGTTTTCGGCCTCCCAGAGCTCCACTTCCACCACCAAACGCCGCGGCTTGCCCCCAGCTACGTGTAGGACCAAACCGCAGTCGATTTGGTCGACTGTGGGCAAAACCCGAGCCCCTCCGCCGCGTCTGTCGTCACCGGCGTCAAGCCGCCGGCGAGTTGACCACGTTTTGACCCATGGACTAACGTGTGGGCCCAAGTTGACTTCCTCCCTGAGCCTATGACAGGTGGGGCCGATCGGTTATTTAGTTTAGGATTGGTGCTAACTAATTTTAGTTAGATTAGGTCACTGACATGTGGGCTCAGGCCCCACTGACAGTTAGTTAGTGTTAACTTAATCCCGTTAGTTAGTTGAGTCACTGACAGACAGGGCCCACCAGTCAGGTTTGACTGGCCCTGGCGCCTTTGACTCGCTGACGTCACAGTGATGCAGTGCTGACGCAATTATTCTTTTTCTGGTTTTATTTTTATATAGGAAATTCCAGAAAATAGCCAAAACCTCTAAAAATCATAGAAAATCAACCATAGCTCCAAATCAAACAAATTATATATGAAAAATGATCAGAAAAATTCAATCTATCCATGTGTAATGGTTTCATGCATGACAAACCACTTTAACCTTGCTGTTTAGGTGAAACAAGCTAATACACTTTTTATGCATAAGAACTTTAACTTTCATTTGAATCTTTGATTCAAATGGACCCATTTCAACTTGTTTCACATTGCATTAGGCAGGACACATCATTTTTCCATGTCATAGCATGCATCATATTGTTGCATATTGCCAAGTGTTGATTATGTGCTGTGTGTCCTTCGTGGTAGGTTCTGCCTCCAAGGATATCTCCGAGTATCCAACTGAAGGGCAGTACCCTACTACCACTCCATCAGGCAAGCAGCCCCATTGATCATACCAATACAATCCCATGTTCTCGCCTCTGCTCTCATTTACTACATTAAGACAACAACGTTTCAAACTGATGTGTGCTACGGTAGTTGAACCCTTATCCTCTGCATGACCTGTCATTGCCACAGTAATTAGATGAAACCCACTAGCATGTGTAGGAGTTGATTGAGCCATGTATGTGTTTCCTACCTTGCTATGCCTGCTATGCTTAGAGTGGTGTCAGGTCTGGTTCATCTGGGTGATGGGCTAGAGTGAAATGATTATGTCGATAATGTGAGGGATGTGTTGAACATGTTTTGGTAAAGGTATCGATGAGAGGCCATGTAGGAGTACATGGTGGGTTGTTTCATTGAGGATGTCCATAAGAACTGAGATCTGTATGCGTGATTTAAGATTCAGCTACTACCACACTTTGGGCCCTGAAATATGACCCCGCTCGACTTACTGACCCCTCTCGCCCTCTGTCCAGGAGTTGCAACTAGTTTCTTGTGTTTGTAGGTTATGTGTTGGCGGCCGTGCGTAGCGCTGACCCTAGGAGTGGGCTATGATGCGGTAGATACACTATGGCCGGGTATGCCGGGCGCCCGTCTGGCGTCTTGGGACCCTGTACACATCGTTTGGGGCCGTTGAGGACACCCCGGCCGGATTTCCTTGCGAATGGAACCTGAATAGGCGATAAACCTGGACTAGAGACTTGTGCGGTTAGTCAGGTCGTGGTCTACACCCACGTCGGCTTTCGCTTGAAGTCTGCCGAGCACATGTCGTGTGCAGATGCTAAGTGGTGGAAACATGTGTGATGAAGTACACCCCTGTAGGGTATAAAACTATTCGAATAGCCGCGTTCGCGGTAAAGGACTACTTGGTTGCCTATACAGTTCATAGACAAGTGAATGGATACTACTAAAAGACTCAAGATAAGTGTGAGTACCGAGGATGGCCCTCTTGTAGGATGACGAGGGAGGATCCCCGGTGGATTATTGTGTTGGTGATTAGTGGACTCGTGTGCAAAAACTATTTTACTAGTGGTGTCCCGTAGGATAGCTTAGCCAAGAGTCAAAGCTGGCTTGCTGCGATAACTCCACCACCTTCTTGAGAATGAGCATGTATAGTAGGTTCTGATGTAATACTTGCTGAGTACCTTTGTACTCATGTTTGCTTAATTACTGTTTTCAGACGACAACACCGCCCCCTCCGATGGGTTTTATGTAGATCTCGATGTCGATGAGTGACTTGCCACCCAGGTGGTGATCCTGGCCATGGAGGGCCCTATGTAGATAGACAGGCTTCGAGAGGCCTTCTTTATTTCTAGTGTCTGTACTCAGACTATTTGCTTCCGCATGTGCTTGTATGTTTGTATGACTTGAGTGTCGGGTCATGTGACCCCTACCTGTATGAATATGTTATGTATGGCTCTTTGGAGCCTTTAAATAAAGTACTTGAGTTGTAGAGTTTTGTTGTGATGCCATGTTGTATTTGCACATATCGAGCATATTGTGTGTATGATTGAAATGCTTGGTATGTGTGGGATCCGACAATCTAGTTGTTTATCCTTGGCAGCCTTTCTTATGGGGAAATGTAGTCTAGTGCTCCTCGAGCCATAGTAGTCCGCTACAGCCCGGTTCACCGGAGTCCTGCTAGCCCATCACTATTGCTCAGGACACTTGACTGGCCGGCATGTGTTTCACTTCGTTCCTATGTCTGTCCCTTCGGGGAAATGTCACGCGGTGACTTCCGGAGTCCTGCCTAGCCTGCTATAGCCTGGGTTCCCCGGAGTCCTGTTAGCCTAGTGCTACACCCCGGATTCACACGCTGATGACTGACATGCTCGATGTGATTCATATATGCCTGTCTCCATAGGTCTGTGCTGCTTTGGGTTCACGACTAGCCATGTCGGCCCGGGTTCTCTGTCATATGGATGCTAGCGACACTATCATATACGTGAGCCAAAAGGCGCAAACGGTCCCGGGCCATGGTAAGGCGACACCCGTGGGGATACCATGCGTGAGGCCACAATGTGATATGAGGTGTTACCGGCTAGATCGATGTGACTTGGAATTGGGGTCCTGACAGCGTTGGCATCAGAGCCGAACTGCCTGTAGGTTCGTTGAGCCAATTTGGTCGATGTCGAGTCTAGAAATGCTTTAGTTATATGCAGGGGAATTGATTGTGGGAGGGAACGTAAGGCTCTTTTACTCCTTTACCTTATGCCCTCTGATCTGAGTCATTCTCTTCTCATTCAACGTGGGTTAAGGACTAGGCTCTCTTCTTCTATCAGGTTCACGTGTTACTAATCCGTAGTAGCTTATAGGATTGTTGTTACAAGCCTCAATACAGTTTCTACTACTTTTATTATGTTGCCAGTTGAATAAGAACCTTGATATGATGTTGTTGAGTGGTATTGCAAACTGTTGTGGATGTCTCAAATCTTTTTCTGAGCATTTACAGCTGTTATGCTGTCCAATTTTCCCTAGAAATTCTAATGTCTTTGCATTGTGGTTATGCTTTCAGATGGCCACTCGTGCTCAAAACCAAGTGGTTCGCCTAACCCGGTGCCTCGATGTGCCCGGTCATACTGCTATGTTAGTCCGGGTAATGATCGAGATGGGTTACCGTTGGTATCCCGAATACACTGTCGAAGAGCAATTCCGAGACTTCAACCAGAGCCAGTACCTCTGTACCGTCAGGATATTTCCTTCTTATCCTGGATCTACCGAGCCCCTCCACTGTTCCTATGGACTCGGGGTTATTGTTGAGATGGCTGTGCAGGATGCTGCCTATTCCATGATGACCATCATGCGAGTCTGGACTGGCCTGCTTCGGAACACCGACTTCCGTTATATGCCAGCTTCACTCCCGGGAGCGCAAGGGTATCTCCAGGGTATCTATGCTCACTCTACCCATGAGGAGTCACTACTTCGCACCACTGCTGAGATGATAAGGACCGCGAAAATTGGGCCTTGCGTATGGAGATTTTCAACTCTCGTGCTGATCATTGGGCCACTTTGACTCGGTTTGCACCTGGTTTGCAAGCTGGATGTATGGATACGAGGGATCTGCATCCTGTGAGATCTGCTCTGCCAGACATGGTGGATTGGCGTGATGTGGGAGGCATCACCCCACCCCGCGGTCCTCGCAGGCCACCGTTTGTTGGTCCAAGACCTCATCCTAGCCCCTTTGGTCCACAAGCTCCTCAGGACCGTCTATTCCTGGATGATCACGTTGAACTTCCAGGCTATGGAGGTGACTTCTATGAGGACTACTACGGAGCCGTCTGAGCTAGTAGTAGTTTCACTAGTATTGTAGTAGTTGTATTCTCCACAGTCCTGCGTGACCATGGGATACAACTTGGTGTGTATCACGTTCCGGAGGTGTAGAAAAATAATGTATAGGAGCTTGGAATGCCTCCGATGAGATGTAATGTCTTTCACCGTAGTTGTACTCTAGCCTGGGCTTGTACTAAACTATGTACGGTGTGTATGACCAATGGTATATATATATATGGCAATTTCTATATTACCATGTCGTGCAATGAACGTCTTAGCATTCCATGTTATCCATTACATTCTGCACTTCCTTGCTAAGTTGTGCCATCCTTATCTAAACCGTTGTCTTGTTTTCTCCTAGGATGGTCAACACCCGTAGCAACCCTGCTGCCCCGGAGCAGGGGGAAGCCAGTGCAGCTAGGGGTGGAAATCTGCCTCACCCGCCTTCTCTAGCCGAAGTGATGCTGGAGGCAGAAAGAAACAAGCGTGAGACTAACTGCTTGCTGGAGCGGATTGAGCAGAACACTGCACGCCATCAGCGAAATGACTTGGTGTCAATCAATGACTTTATCAAGCTGTACCCACCAAAGTTTAACCATTTCGTCGAGCCCCTCGACGCGGATGAATGGCTTCGTAGCATCACCCACAAGCTACGTTCTGCCAACGTAGCCGAAGCTGATAAGGTTACTTATGCTGCCTATCACCTCGAAGGCCCTGCTAGCCTTTGGTGGGAAAACTTTGAAGCTATGCGCCCGGTCGGCCAAATCACTACTTGGGCTGAATTCAGTGAGGCTTTCCGTGAGCATCACATTCCGGAAGGTCTCATAGATCGCAAGAGGGAAGAGTTCTGCAATTTCACCCAAGGAAGACTGACTGTGGATGCATATAGTCGTGAATTTGGGAATCTGGCACGATATGCTCCTGAAGAGGTATCCACCAACGCTAAGAAGCAGGCAAGGTTCTGCAAGGGACTTATCCCTGAGCTTCGCCGCGATCTTCGTCTGCATGAGTGCACCTCCTTTCAGAAGTTGATCAATAAAGCCATCAGTGCTAAGACAGGCCAGTCTGACTATGACGCTTCACGCAAGCACTCTCGTGATTTTGGCTCTTCATCCGGCTCTGGATCTCAGAAGCGTCGGGTGTGGATTCCAAGCACGACACTGCCACCCAGGTTCATTCCGAGGCCATCCTTTGAGGCGCCTCATCCAAACCAGTAGTTTGCACCGCCCAAGCCCTATGGTGGCCCCACTGCTAATGCTGCTCCACGCCCCAATGTTGTGACATGTTTCAAGTGTGGAGAGCCGGGTCACTATAGTCGAGAGTGTCCCCAGAACAACAACCCCAATCAGTTTGGAAAGTCCGTTGGCCGTGGTAAGCCAGCGGGAAAGACATTCTACGCCAAGCCGGTCACCACTGCACGTGGCCATGTTAACTATGTCTCAGCCGAGGAGTCTCATGAGTATCCTAACGTCGTCCTTGGTACACTCCTTGTTAATTGCCATTTGGCATCTGTTCTTTTCGATACTAGAGCATCTCATTCATTCATATCTGAGAGCTATGCTCGATTGCATAACACAACATTCTGTGACATGCCCACTACCATGGAAATTCAAACCCCTGGCTCTAGATGGCAAACTTCTAGAGTAAGCCACGGGAACGAAATTCTTGTCGATAGACTTGTCTTCCTTGCATCCCTAATATCTCTCAAGTCCTCGGACATAAACATCATCTTGGGTATGGACTGGATGTCATCTTATTATGCTAAGATTGATTGTGCCACTAGAACCGTTCACCTTACTCACCCATCGGGCAAGACAGTCAATGTTTTAACTCAAATGGCCAAGCGCCAGCTTTACTCCCTAAATGCCAACCCCCTTCCAGACCTTGAGGATATTCCGGTAGTCCGAGACTTTCCGGATGTCTTTCCAGAAGAACTGCCAGGTGTTCCACCTGACAGGGATGTCGAGTTCGTGATAGACCTTGTTCCAGGAACCGTTCCAATTTCTGGAAGACCCTATAAGATGGCACCCTTATAACTAGCCGAGCTTAAGAACCAACTCGACGAGTCCATGAAAAAGGGTTTCATCCGTCCTAGTTCCTCTCCTTGGGCTTGACCCGTCCTCTTCGTCAAGAAGAAGGATGGAACGGATCGGATGGTTGTAGATTACCGACCTGTCAACTTGGTCACTATCAAGAACAAGTATCCGCTTCCCAGGATCAACGATCTGTATGACCAGCTCACTGGATCCTCAGTCTTTTCCAAGATGGATTTGAGGTTAGGCTACCATCAAATCAAAATCATAAACGGGGACATTCCCAAAACGACCTTTGTTACTCGTTATGGCCAATACGAGTACACCGTTATGTCCTTCGGTTTAACCAATGCCCCAGCCACCTTCTCTCAGTTAATGAACTCGGTCTTCATGGAGTATTTGGATAAATTCGTCGTAGTATACCTCGATGACATACTCATTTACTCCAAGAATGAAGAGGAACATGCCACACATCTAAGGCTGGTATTGACGAAACTTCGAGAGCATCGCATTTATGCCAAATTCTCCAGGTGTGAATTTTGGTTGCCAGAAGTGACCTATCTAGGCCATGTAATCTCTGGTAAGGGTATTGCTGTCAATCCCGAGCGAGTTCAAGCCGTCCTTGATTGGACTCCACCTGAGACGGTCAAGCAAGTTCGGAGCTTCCTTGGCTTAGTGAGTTACTGCCGCCGCTTCGTCGAGAATTTCTCCAAGGTTGCTAAACCTCTAACTGAACTCCTCAAGAAAGATAAAAAGTTCGAGTGGACCCCATAGTGCGAGTTCAGCTTTCAGGAACTGAAAAGACGCCTGACATCTGCTCCCGTATCGGTACCACCAGATTTCTCCAAGGACTTTATTATCTATTGCGACGCCTCGCGACAAGGACTAGGTTGCATACTCATGCAAGATCGTTAGGTAATTGCCTATGCCTCACGGCAATTACACCCACATGAGGAAAACTATCCCACACATGATCTAGAGCTTGCAGCTGTAGTCCATGCACTCAAAACTTGGCGACATTACCTCCTCGGTAATCATTGCAAGATCTTCACCGATCACCAAAGTTTGAAATATATCTTCACCCAACCGGATTTGAATCTCAGGCAAAGATGTTGGGTCGAGTTGATCTCGGATTATGACTTAGGAATAACTTACACCCCGGGCAAAGCCAATGTCATGGCTGATGCACTAAGTCGTATGTCCTATTGTAACAACCTGATGTTACAACAAAGTCAACCACTTCTCCATGAGGAATTTCGTAAGCTTAATCTTCACATTGTTCCTCGAGGATTTCTATCCACCCTGGTGGCGAAGGCTAATCTTACGATCAAATCAAAGCTTCCCAGAAGCGTGATAAGGGCATATTCCGGATTAAGGAAAACATTGCTAGCGGAGTTGCTAAATGTTTTTCCATGGATGAGCGAGGTGTTGTCTTCTTCGAGAACCGCTTGGTGGTTCCCAAGAAACAACATCTACGCCAGTTGATTCTTAAGGAAGCTCATGAATCCCCTCTCACCATTCATCCCAATAGTACTAAAATGTATCAAGACCTACGCCAGAGGTTTTGGTGGACTAGGAAGAAGAGAGAAATTGCTCAATACATTGCTAGTTGCGACGTCTGTCGTCGTGTTAAAGCAGAGCACCAACGGCCTACCGGCACCCTTCAACCTTTGGCTATTCCTGAGTGGAAATGGGATAAAACCAGTATGAATTTCATCACTGGGTTTCCCAGGACCAAGAGAGGGAATAATGCCATCTTCGTCGTGATCGACCGTCTTTCCAAAGTAGCCCATTTCCTACCTGTTCGTGAGAGTATCACCGCTAGCCAGCTAGCTGACTTATACATCTCCCGAATAGTGTCTCTTCATGGTGTCCCATTGGAAATTAACTCAGACCATGGGAGTCTCTTCACCTCTCGATTTTGGGAAAGTTTCCAAAATGCTATGGGAACTCGTCTCTCTTTTAGCACCGCCTTCCATCCTCAATCAAGTGGTCAAGTAGAGCGAGTCAATCAAATTCTGGAAGATATGCTCCGAGCTTCTTTCATCTCATTCGGAATGGGTTGGGAGAAATGCCTTCCATTCGCGGAGTTTGCCTATAACAATAGTTATCAAGCTAGCTTGGGCAAAGCTCCTTTCGAAGTTCTCTATGGACGAAAATGTCGAACGCCTCTTAACCGGTCAGAAACCGGGGAAAGACAACTCTTTGGCCCGGATATGATTCAGGAAGCAGAAGAGCAGGTTCGCGTTATTCATGAGAAATTGAAAACAGCCCAATCTCGTCAAAAGAGCCAATATGATCGTAAACATAAGCTCATGACTTATGAAGTCGGCGAGAAGGCTTACCTTCGGGTTACTCCGTTAAAGGGAACCCATCATTTTGGTATCAAAGGCAAATTGGCTCCTCGTTACATTGGACCTTTCGCATTCTTGCCAAACAAGGAGAAGTTGCCTACAAATTGGAACTACCTTCGCATCTTTCCAGAGTTCACGATGTCTTCCACGTTCCTCAACTCAGGCGTTGCTTCGCGGATCCTATCCGTGGAGTATACCACGAAACGCTTGATCTATAGGATAACCTCTCATACCGGGAATATCCCGTTCGTATCCTTGATCAAGCCGAGCGTACCACTCGACGCCATAATATCCAGTTTCTCAAGGTTCAATGGTCACACCATTCCGAGAAAGAAGCCACTTGGGAAAGGGAGGATCGTCTTCGACTCGAGTACCCCACCTTCTTCCCGGAGGATCCTAAATCTTGGGACGAGATTCTTTTGAGTGGGGGTGAGTTGTCACATCCCTGCTTTTAGTCATGCATTAGGATTCATGTGCATCATGTTTAAATTTCTCTTAAACTTGAAATGGGGCCTAATCAACCCCAACACCCCGCCCCCCTGAAAATGCTAATTTCCAACAATTGGAATTTCAATGAACCCAAAATGCCCTTCATAAAAGCCCACCATTTTTGGTCTTGACTAAAACCTCTGCCAAAAATGGTCTTGCAATTTATGGAGCCATTCTGGATTTTTGAACAAGCCATAAGTATTTGAATTTGGGCATTTTAAATGCTATAAATATTTTAAAGTGCTCAAATAATCTTGGAAGCATTTTTAGGCAGTTGAGAATATTCCCAAATGTGCCTCTGAATATTTCAGAGTTTTTGGAAATGAAATAGTATTTATTCTATTTCAATACACATAGCAGGAAATAAATAAAAGCAAAACAGAAAGAGAGAGAGAGAGAGTTAGAGCTTACCTGTCGCCCTGGCCTGGCCCAGCTCGGCCACTGGCTACCGCCAGTCATCCCCCTCCTCTCGCCAGGAGGACGAGAGGCGCGTGGCCGGCGCCCGCAGCCACACCCCGGCCACCTCCTGCTTCTGCCGACACCCAGGACGCCGTCTATGAGTGCCACGCACTCTCCCTCATCCCCCTCTCACTTTCCCCACTCTTCCCGTGCCCCTCTCCCTCCTCTGGCTCTCTCCCAATCCCCTCCCGAGAGGAGCTCGTCGCCACCGTCACCGTCCACCGCGGCCATCGACCCTCTCTCGTCTCTTCGACGTGTCCCCGAGCACCGCCGACGTCTTCCTCTTCCTCACGGGAGAGCCATGACGCCTCGGACGCACTGCAACGCCACTAGCGCCGTCTTCTTACATCTCGGTCCACCGAGATCGCCGGCGACCGTACGCCGCCCCTGATGCCTCCCCGAGCTCGCTGAGGCCACTGCTACACTCCCCGTGAGCTCCTTCTCCGTTGCCCTCTCTTTCCTTGCCGTTTTCTCCCTCTAACCGCGGGCTCCGTTGAGCCCGAGAGCTCGGCTCCGTCGACCATGTCGCCGCTGTGGCCACAAGCGCGTAAGCTCGATTCCGAGCGCGTCACCACACTCACCATGTTTCCAGGAGCCTAACGCACCACTCCCCGTGCCTCGCCGTGCCCCGTAGCTTCGGGTTTATCCTCGCCCAAACTCCGGCGACTGCCAAGGTCGTCGCCGGCGTCGTTTCCGGCCTCCCCGAGCTCCACTTCCACCACCAAATGCCGCGGCTTGCCCCCAGCTACGCATAGGACCAAACCGCAGTCGATTTGGTCGACTGTGGGCAAAACCCGAGCCCCTCCGCCGCGTCTGTCGTCGCCGGCGTCAAGCCGCCGGCGAGTTGACCACGTTTTGACCCGTGGACTGACGTGTGGGCCCAAGTTGACTTCCCCCCTGAGCCTATGATAGGTGGGGCTGACCTGTTAATTAGTTTAGGATTAGTGCTAACTAATTTTAGTTAGATTAGGTCATTGACATGTGGGCCCAGGCCCCACTGACAGTTAGTTAGTGTTAACTTAATCCTGTTAGTTACCTGAGTCATTGACAGACAGGGCCCACCAGTCAGGTTTGACTGGCCCTGGGGCCTTTGACTCGCTGACGTCACAGTGACGCAGTGCTGACGCAATTATTCTTTTTCTAGATTTATTTTTATATAGGAAATTCTAGAAAATAGCCAAAACTTCTAAAAATCATAGAAAATCAACCATAGCTCCAAATCAAACAAATTATATATGAAAAATGATCAGAAAAATTCAATCTATCCATCTGTAATGGTTTCATGCATGAAAAACCGCTTTAACCTTGCTGTTTAGGTGAAACAAGCTAATACACTTTTTATGCATAAGAACTTTAACCTTCATTTGAATCTTTGATTCAAATGGACCCATTTCAACTTGTTTCACATTGCATTAGGCAGGACACATCATTTTGCCATGTCATAGCATGCATCATATTGTTGCATATTGTCATGTGTTGATTATGTGCTGTGTGTCCTTTGTGGTAGGTTCTGCCTCCGAGGATATCTCCGAGTATCCAACTGAAGGGCAGTACCCTACTACCACTCCATCAGGCAAGAAGCCCCATTGATCATACTGATACAATCCCATGTTCTCACCTCTTCTCTCATTTACTGCAATAAGACAACAACATTTCAAACTGCTGTGTGCTACGGTAGTTGAACCCTTATCCTCTGCATGACCTGTCATTGCCACAGTAATTAGATGAAACCCACTAGCATGTGTAGGAGTTGATTGAGCCATGTATGTGTTTCCTACCTTGCTATGCCTGCTATGCTTAGAGTTGTGTTAGGTCTGGTTCATCTGGGTGATGGGCTAGAGTGAAATGATTATGTCGGTAATGTGAGGGATGTGTTGAACATGTTTTGGTAAAGGTATCAATGAGAGGCCATGTAGGAGTACATGGTGGGTTGTTTCATTGAGGCTGTCCATAAGAACTGAGATCTGTATGCGTGATTTAAGATTCAGCTACTACCACACTTTGGGCCCTGAAATATTACCCCGCTCGACTTACTGACCCCTCTCGCCCTCTTTCCAGGAGTTGCAACTAGTTTTTGGTGTTTGTAGGTTATGTGTTGGCGGCCGTGTGTAGCGCTGACCCTAGGGGTGGGCTATGATGCGGTAGATGCACTGTGGCCGGGTATGCCGGGCGCCCGTCTGGCGTCTCGGGACCCTGTACACATCGTTTGGGGCCGTTGAGGACACCCCGGCCGGATGTCCTTGCGGATGGAACCTGAATAGGCGATAAACCTGGACTAGAGACTTGTGCGGTAAGTCAGGTCGTGGTCTACACCCACGTCGGCTTTCGCTTGAAGTCTGCCGAGCACATGTCGTGTGCAGACGCTAAGTGGTGGAAACATGTGTGAAGAAGTACACCCCTGCAGGGTATAAAACTATTCGAATAGCCGCGTCCGTGGTAAAGGACTACTTGGTTGCCTATAAAGTTCATAGACAAGTTAATTGATACTACTAAAAGACTCAAGATAAGTGTGAGTACCGAGGATGGCCCTCTCGTAGGATGACGAGGGAGGATCCCCAGTGGAGTATTGTGTTGGTGATTAGTGGACTCGTGTGCGAAAACTATTTTACTAGTGGTGTCCCGTAGGATAGCTTAGCCAAGAGTCAAAGCTGGCTTGCTGCGATAACTCCACCACCTTCTTGAGAATGACCATGTATAGTAGGTTCTGATGTAAGACTTGCTGAGTACCTTTGTACTCATGTTTGCTTAATTACTGTTTTTAGACGACAACACCGCCCCCTCCGATGGGTTTTATGTAGATCTCGACGTCGATGAGTGACTTGCCACCCAGGTGGTGATCCTGGCCATGGAGGGCCCTATGTAGATAGACAGGCTTCGAGAGGCCTTCTTTCTTTCTAGTGTCTGTACTCAGACTATTTGCTTCCGCATGTGCTTGTATGTTTGTATGACTTGAGTGTCGGGTCATGTGACCCCTACCTGTATGAACATGTTATGTATGGCTCTTTGGAGCCTTTAAATAAAATACTTGAGTTGTAGAGTTTTGTTGTGATGCCATGTTGTATTTGCACATATCGAGCATATTGTGTGTATGATTGAAATGCTTGGTATGTGTGGGATCCAACAATCTAGTTGTTTATCCTTGGCAGCCTTTCTTATGGGGAAATGTAGTCTAGTGCTCCTCGAGCCATAGTAGTCCGCTACAGTCAGGTTCACTGGAGTCCTGCTAGCCCAGCACTACTGCTCAGGACACTTGACTGGCCGGCATGTGTTTCACTTCGTTCCTATGTCTGTCCCTTCGGGGAAATGTCACGCGGTGACTTTCAGAGTCCTGCCTAGCCTGCTACGGCCCGGGTTCCCCGGAGTCCTGTTAGCCCAGTGCTACAGCCCGGATTCACACGCTGATGACCGACATGCTCGATGTGATTCATGTATGCCTGTCTCCATAGGTCTGTGCCGCTTTGGGTTCACGACTAGACATGTCGGCCCGGGTTCTCTGTCATATGGATGCTAGCGACACTATCATATACGTGAGCCAAAAGGCGCAAATGGTCCCGGGCCATGGTAAGGGGACACCCGTGGGGATACCGTGCGTGAGGCCGCAATGTGATATGAGGTGTTACCGGCTAGATCGATGTGACTTGGAATCGGGGTCCTGACAACTCGATTCACCCAGGAAATACCAAGATGTATTTGGATTTGAAGGATACTTTCTGGTGGACAGGAATGAAGAAGGATATTGCAGAGTATGTAGCAGTTTGTGATGTATGTCAGAGAGAAAAGGCGGAGCATCAGAAGCCAGCAGGATTGCTACAACTATTGCCGATACCCGAATGGAAGTGGGATAAGCTAGGCATGGATTTTATCACGGGATTACCCAGGACCCGTTCAGGCTATGACTCGATATGGG
The DNA here is from genome assembly GCF_003073215.2 of Triticum urartu. Taxonomy (NCBI): domain Eukaryota; kingdom Viridiplantae; phylum Streptophyta; class Magnoliopsida; order Poales; family Poaceae; genus Triticum; species Triticum urartu. The sequence continues at coordinate 240,186,117 of NC_053022.1, read as the reverse complement.
TTGTAGTCGATCGCTTGACGAAGGTAGCTCATTTCATCCCAGTAAAAACCACTTACACCAGTGCTAAGTTGGCAAAGATATACATAACCAGGATCGTATGTCTGCATGGAGTTCCGAGGAGCATTGTATCTGATAAAGGAACCCAGTTTACCTCAAAGTTCTGGAATTAGTTGCACGAGACTTTGGGTACCAGGCTAGAGTTCAGTACAGCTTTTCACCCATAGACAGATGGATAGACCGAGAGAGTCAATCAGATTTTGGAGGATATGCTGAGAGCTTGTGCACTAGATTATGGATCTAGTTGGGACGACAATTTGCCATATGCAGAGTTCTCTTACGACAACAATTATCAATCAAGTTTGAAGATGGCCCCTTTCGAAGCCTTGTACAGAAGGAGGTGCAGGACCCCATTGTCGTGGGATGAAGTTGGAGACCGCCAGTTGTTTGGACCGGATTTGATTAAGGAGTCTGAACAAAAAGTGAAATTGATTCGCGATAGGCTCAAGGTAGCCCAATCCAGGCAGAAGAGTTACACAGATTCTAAACGCAAGGAGACAGTTTACGAAGTCAGAGAGCGAGTGTATCTTCGAGTATCTCCACTTCGGGGAGTTAAGCGCTTTGGAGTGAAGGGAAAGTTAGCGCCACGTTTTGTGGGACCATACAAAGTTTTGGAACGTATGGGAGAAGTTTCTTATAAGTTGGAATTGCCCGAAGGATTGTCAGGAGTTCACGATGTGTTCCACGTTTCCCAGTTGAAGAAGTGCCACGCAGAGATGGCTGATATACCGCCGAGAGATACAGTGCCGCTGGAAGCCATTCAGTTGGATAGTGATTTGACCTATGAGGAGAAACTAGTCAAGATTCTCGAGTATGCCAGCCGAGTCAGCCGCAGCAAGGTTATCAAGTTTTGCAAAGTTCAGTGGAGCCACCACACCGAGGATGAAGCCACCTGGGAGCGAGAGGAAGATTTGCTGAAGGACCACCCTCACCTATTTTCTAGCCAACCCGAATCTCGAGGGCGAGATTCATCTTAAGGGGGTAGGTTTGTAACATCCCAAGTTTTCAATTTGGAATGTTAAACATTAGATCATCATTGCATATCATATTTTATTGCTTTTGGGCCTGATCCAGAAATTCTACGCAACTCAAGGACCCACGGAGAGAGTTGGGGATTTCGTTATTTTCATATTTGAGTTTTCTCAAATTTTGAAAATAGGATCATTTGATTTTATTTATTTTATCTTCAATTATTTAAATTATATAAATAAGTGAGAGGGAATAAAATGACTTTCCCAAAATAAAGAAATATTGAGGATTTACTAAAAAAATCAAATAAGATTTTATTTTGGAGTTTTTCGCTGTTTTATTTGAATTTAGGAAAAATGTGCGTTTTTCAAAATTGCATTTAGGCCCCAAATAAATGTTCACTTTGTCCACCTTGATTTTAGAAGTCAGGGAAAATTTGTTTCGGGATTTTTGGAGTCTATTTAGTATTTCTTTCCTTTCTTTTTCTGCACGTCAAATTATTTAAAAAAAAGTGGACCGACCTAACCGGGCCGTGTCCGACTAGGACACTTGGCCCGGCCGGCCTTTAAAGCCGCGACGGCCCGAGCCAGCCGCAGCCGCCCTAGCCCCCGAAACCCTAGCTACCGCCTCGATCCACACGCTACGATGCCGCCACCGCCGTGCGAGTCCGCCGTCGCCGCCCCTCGCCTCGCCGCCCGCCGCCGCCGCCGTGTTGCCCGCCGCCGCCGTCTCGCTGGAGCCGCCCGAGGTAGCCGCCGTTGCCTCGGTTTTCGCAAAGAAAACCGATCGTTTTTTTTGAAAACCTAGATCAATTTTTTTAGATCCAGTTCGGTTTATTTTCGTCGGTTTAGTTATTTAGCGAATGGCTGTTTTTTCGTTCGTTTTTACGAACGGTATTCGTCGTTTAGCCGCAGACAGTGAACGTTCGTTAGCCTATTCGTCGTTTTTCTTTTTCTCGGATTTTCCCGTGATTATTTCTGATCGCGATTTTTGATCCGATTTTCGTTTTAGTTTAACTTTTCGCGCGTTTATCGGAATCAGGCAATTCAAGCGCATGTAGTTTCGTCTCGAAACCCTCTTTCCGTTTAACCAACTCAAAAAAGTTTTTGCTTCTGTAAAATTTGACTTAGATCCAAATTAGTAAACGAAGCTTGTTTCTTTCGCCGTTTGACTTTCGTTGCTTCGTTTGATTTGATTCTTTTTGGAAACTGGAGTTCTTAAGTTGAACTTTCTGGTTAGATTTCTTATTTGAGTTTTACCCATGCATTAGATGAGTACTTATTGTGTGCTTGTTTGTTTGCGATAGAGTACCCGGAGTGCGCCGCTTGCTACTTTGAATCTCTAGGTTTCACGGATCATCAGCAAGGCAAGTAACACTTTGATCATACCCCTTTATCAGCCAGTTTTTATGCATTAGTTCCAATCCTCAAACATTTGCATGAATAGGATCTGATTAATATGTGGGTTTTGGGAAGTAGATGAGGTAGTACCTATTACCTGTTTTATTATCAAACCTTGGGAGTTACTTCTACGTTTGCTTATGCCGTGCTACGCTTGTAGACGTGGATTGGGTTTGAGTGTATCCATGATAGATGTGAGATTGTTAATTAATGGTTCAACTTAAGGTGGCAACTTAAATACACATCTGGGTGGATTGAGGCACCTAGGTATTCCAGCGATTGCTTGTTTTTCTTTATGGACTGCCACCCAGGCTCAAAGGGATCATGAGATTATTCATGCTAGAAACTTCCGTGTGCAGCCACAAGCTACTATGGGCTCTAGCATAGTTGATTAAGTCAAGCGAACTCTTATAGTGGTAGACTAGCAGATGTAGGGGAAAGTAGGTGTAACGGTCTACCCGATCATAAGGTGCTAGCGCTTCTGAAAGACTATGTCTCGGTCATCCGTTTCTCAAACACCATGTAGTGCGAGAATCTCAATGGAGGAGATCGATTCTTGTGGGGAAAAGTGCGCAAACCTCTGCAGAGTGTATAAACTAATCATGGTTAGCCGTGTCCCAGGTTATGGACATCTAGAGTATCTAGTACTTGGATTATCATGTGAATCTCATCATGTGACTTTAATTAATTTCGTTGGGTTTTAATGATGATGTTTAAATGGGATTGAGAGGGTGTCTACACTCTCAATGTTTAACAACCACCATGATAGTTAAAATAAAATTTATTCCTTTGCAGTAGGGAAAAATTGGCTTTACGCAAAACTGTAAGCATAGAGCTTTCCACCAGCCATATATGCATGTAGTATAGCCTATTCTGTTCACTATTCTCTATGTGTTACATTGCTAGCATATTCCATGTGCTGACCCGTTTTCAGGCTGCAATGTTCATGCTGCAGACTTTTCAGATGATGAGTAAGGTGCCTTTAGGTCGTGGTTCTATACTCAGTGATGCCGTTGGAGTTGATGGACTCACTTATCTTCCAAGCCTTCCGCTGTTATCGTTATTAGATGGCCTTAAGACATATTTATTGTAATAAGTTCTCTATTGAGACATTTGATGTAATAAGTGTGTGATTGCTACTCTATTATAAATCATTCAAGTACTGTACGTGTCAGCATTACTGATCCGGGGATGACACTAAAGCACAGAGATCGGACTGTTTGAGGTCTGGTTGCTACAAGATGGTATCAGAGCACACGCTGACTGTAGGACACGACCACTAAGCTAAAAGCCCTTGATCACTACTCACTCTTCTCATTCCTGACTCGTCATCTTTTTTACTCTTTTAGGATGGCGAAAGCAAGGAACAAGTTCACGCAATCGGATGAAGATACACCCTTTGGACGTCACTTGAAGGAAGTCACTAGATACCTGAACATCGGAGTACCAAGCTTCACCGAGACCTACAACGCCACTTTACCTGAAGAGGAACGCTGGATGATTCAGGTTCAAGTTCCAGGAAGGACGTTCATGCCGGTCACTGAGCCCATAGAGTTTTCCTTTGATGCACCAACCTGGAGTCTAGGAAAGAGCATGGCAGCCCACATCACTATGGGGCGCATTGGAGAAGTTTACCACAAGGATCTCAAGGATACTATTTACCCGATTTGTGGGCGCCGCCATGAGCAATTGGAGATGACCAGCACCAGGAAGGATAGATCAATTGCAGCTTTCATCCAGGAGTTAAACCAGCACATTCGACGCCAGGAGAACCAGATGTGCGCAGGCATGATAGACCTAAAAAAGGCCATGACCAAGATCACGGAGCTGGAGGAAGAACTCAAATCTACACGCGATGGATATGAGGAGGAAATAGCAACACTAGTGGAGAAGAATGATGATCTGAAGAAGAAGCTAAAAGTGTTCATGGGATTTCCCACAACTGGAGGAGAAGATGATTGCACTTGTCCAGAGAACTACATCATCATCGACGACACCGACTCGGACCTAGACGATAGCGATGATGACTATGTTGATGAAGCTGGAGCAGATATCATGGAGTCTTCATCAGAGCAGTTTTTCTAGTCGACCACCATATCAGTAGTAGTATTCTCCCATGTATCTAGTATAGCCGAGCACTTTTGTAACGATAGATAGACCATTGTATGCCCTTGTTTGATTGAATGAAGTGATTTGGTTTGCATTTGCCTCATGTGCATATGGGTAGTGTTTTCTCTATAGACCTCATTCTATCTTATATTCTCATCTTTTCTAAACCCATCAGATGCCTCCGAGATGTGACAATGGATTTGCATTTCCACCGGAGCTCACTCAGTTGATCCAGTAGCAGAATAAGTTGATGCAGTTGCTAGTCCAGAATCAGAATCAGGGGAACAACAACAACAACAACAACCCACCACCGTCACCACCTGTTGATCACTTAACCCGTTTTCTTAGGCTGAATCCGCCGGTGTTCTCTAGTAGCACCGAGCCTATAGTAGCAGACGATTGGCTCCGCAAGATTGGAAGGGAGTTAACCACTACAGGATGTACTGATGCTGAGAAGGTGCGCTTTGCCGCACATCAGTTGGATGGACCAGCAGCATCATGGTGGGAGAATTACACTGTCACCTACCCTATAGCCACGGTGACATGGGACCAATTTCAGCAGGCTTTCCGTACTGCCCATGTTTCAGCAGGAGCTATGGCCATGAAGAAGCGTGAGTTTCGCAACTTGCGCCAAGGAGGACGGACCGTTGGCCAGTATGTGGATGACTTTAGTAAACTAGCACGTTATGCCCCAGATGACGTTGCTACAGATGCAACTAAGCAGGAGAAGTTTCTGGAAGGACTGAATGATGAGCTGAGCATGCAGTTGATGGTAGCAACTTTCAACAACTACCAGGAGTTGGTAGATAGAGCTCTCATGATTGAAGGGAATTAGCAGCAGATTGGGAACCGCAAGAGGAAGTATGGACAAGGGAAGTACAACTCTGGAGCTTAGCAGAAGCCACGTTTTACCCCGAAATTGGGAGGACATTTCTAGCATACCCATGGAGGAGGTAGCTCGCACAATCATAATGGCCCCAAGAATGGTAATGGGAGTGGAGGAAGCAACGTCCAGAACCGTATCAACCCATCAACACCAGCCAAGAGAGACCTGAGCCAAGTCACTTGTTATAATTGCCAGAAGACAGGACATTATGCCAATGAATGTCCTGAAGCCCAGAATGGAAATGGCAATGGAAGCTCAGGGAAGAAGCCGAACCCTTTCAACAGGGGACATGTGAATCATGTTAAAGTGGAGGAGGTTGAAGCCCAGCCAGATGCAGTAATAGGTAAGTTTTTGGTTAAGTCATTTACTGCAGTCGTTCTTTTCGATACTGGTGCATCGCATTCGTACATATCACGGGGAATTGTGGATACGTATAAACTGCCCACCAAAGTTCTTAGAACACCTATGTTAGTAAGCTCACCAGGAGCGGAGTATATGGACAGTCGATGATGTTTTCAAGTGCCATTGAGTATAGGTAGGCATGTTTTTCCCTTGGATTTAATCATTTTGGAATCACAAGGTTTGGATGTAATTCTGGGTATGGATTGGCTATTGATGTATGGAGGAAACATCAATTGCGGAAGTAAGTCAATTTTGCTTACCACCCCAGAAGGAAGAAGGATCAAGTATGTATCGCGACATGTGCCGAATAGGACTCAAGTAAATTCCCTAACAGGAGTTGTACAGGAGGAAGTACCGGTGGTAAAGGATTTTTCGGATGTATTTCCAAAAGAGTTGCCAGGCATGCCACCGGATAGGGACATTGAGTTTTTGATTGAGCTTTTACCAGGCACAGGACCAATATCTAAGAGACCACATAGAATGCATGTAAAGGATTTGGAGGAGATTAAGAAGCAGATTAAGGAGTTACTGGATAAGGGATATATTCGCCCAAGTTCGTCACCTTGGGGATTGCCAGTACTTCTAGTGGAAAAGAAGGATGGATCGTTAAGGATGGTTGTTGACTATCGAGGATTGAATGAAGTGACGATCAAGAATAAGTACCCACTGCCCATGATCAATGACCTGTTTGACCAATTGCAAGGAGCAAAGGTATTTTCCAAGATCGATTTGCAATCAGGATACCACCAGTTGAAGATTCGAGAGCAGGATATACCTAAGACAGCTTTTACCACCAGGTACGGGCTGTATGAGTATACCATTATGTCCTTTGGTTTGACTAACGCACCTGCATATTTCATGAACATGATGAACAGAGTGTTTATGGAGTTTTTGGATAAGTTCGTCATAGTGTTCATTGATGATATACTAGTTTACTCGAAGAATGAAGAAGAACATAAAGAACATTTGCGTTTGGTACTTGGTAAGCTCAGAGAACATCAGTTGTACGCCAAGTTCAGCAAATGTGAGTTTTGATTGAAGGAAGTTGGATTCCTCGGACATGTTATATCCGGAGAAGGAATAGCAGTAGATCCCACCAAGGTTGGCACTCTGATAAATTGGGAAGCCCCAACAACAGTTGGAGAGATCCGGAGTTTTCTTGGACTTGCAGGATACTACCAGAGATTCATAGAGAATTTCTCAAAAGTTGCAAAATCTATGACGGAGTTGTTGAACAAGGATACCAAGTTCATATGGACTGAGGAATGTGAGGCTAGTTTCCAGGAGTTGAAGAAACGTTTGGTTACCTCGCTAGTGTTGATTCTGCCAGACCAACGCAAGGATTACGAGGTGTATTGTGACGCTTCACGTCGAGGACTTGGAGCCGTGCTTATGCAGGAGGGAAGAGTTATTTCGTATGCTTCACGACAGCTTAAGCCCCATGAGTTGAATTATGCTACACATGATTTGGAGTTAGCAGCCGTAGTGCATGCATTGAAGACTTGGAGACATTTTCTCATTGGAAACCATTGTGAGGTGTACACGGATCAAAAGAGTTTGAAGTACATTTTCACGAAGAAGGAGCTGAATCTTAGGCAAAGGAGATGGTTGGAGCTCATCAAGGATTATGATATGAGATTGCATTATCACCCCGGAAAGGCTAACGTAGTAGCCGATGCGTTGAGCCGTAAGAGCCATGTCAACACACTAATGGCGGGAAATTTACTGAAGGAGTTAGTCAAGGATCTTCGTGAGCTATGTTTGGAGATAGTTCCGAGAGGCTACGTTGTAGCATTGGAGATTCAGTCTACTTTGATGGATAAGATCAGAGAAGCTCAGAAGACCGACAAGGAGATTGCCTCTATAAAGGAGAAGTTGAGCAAAGGAACAGCTAAAGGATTTCGTGAGGATGAGCACGATACCTTATGGTTTGAGGACCGCGTTTATGTGCCTAATGATCCGGAGGTCAGGAAGTTGATTCTACAAGAAGCCCATGATTCACCATACTCATTCACCTCGGTACTTTTAGATGTATTAGGATTGGATGAACATGTGCATCATGTTTAAATTTCTTTTAAACTTGAAATGGGGCCTAATCAACCCCAAGGCAGAGCATCAGAAGCCAGCAGGATTGCTACAACCATTGCCGATACCTGAATGGAAGTGGGATAAGCTAGGCATGGATTTTATCACGGGATTACCCAGGACCCGTTCAGGCTATGACTCGATATGGGTTGTAGTCGATCACTTGACGAAGGCAGCTCATTTCATCCCAGTAAAGACCATTTACACCAGTGCTAAGTTGGCAAAGATATACATGACCAGGATCGTATGTTTGCATGGAGTTCCGAGGAGCATTGTATCTGATAGAGGAACCCAGTTTACCTCAAAGTTCTGGAATCAGTTGCACGAGACTTTGGGTACCAGGTTAGAGTTCAGTACAGCTTTTCACCCGCAGACAGATGGATAGACTGAGAGAGTCAATCAGATTTTGGAGGATATGCTGAGAGCTTGTGCGCTAGATTATGGATCTAGTTGGGACGAAAATTTGCCATATGAAGAGTTCTATTACAACAACAGTTATCAATCTAGTTTGAAGATGGCCCCTTTCGAAGCCTTGTACGGAAGGAGGTGCAGGACCCCATTGTCGTGGGATGAAGTTGGAGACCGCCAGTTGTTTGGACCGGATTTGATTAAGGAGTCTGAACAAAAAGTGAAATTGATTCGCGATAGGCTCAAGGTAGCCCAGTCCAGGCAGAAGAGTAATACAGATTCTAAACGCAAGGAGACAGTTTACGAAGTCGAAGAGCGAGTGTATCTTCGAGTATCTCCACTTCGGGGAGTTAAGCGCTTTGGAGTGAAGGGAAAGTTAGCGCCACGTTTTGTGGGACCATACAAAGTTTTGGAACGTATGGGAGAAGTTTCTTATAAGTTGGAATTGCCCGAAGGATTGTCAGGAGTTCACGATGTGTTCCACGTTTCCCAGTTGAAGAAGTGCCACGCAGAGATGGCTGATATACCGCTGAGAGATACAGTGCCGCTGGAAGCCATTCAGTTGGATAGTGATTTGGCCTATGAGGAGAAACCAGTCAAGATTCTCGAGTATGCCAGCCGAGTCACCCATAGCAAGGTTATCAAGTTTTGCAAAGTTCAGCGGAGCCACCACACCGAGGATGAAGCCACCTGGGAGCAAAAGGAAGATTTGCTGAAGGACCACCCTCACCAATTTTCTAGCCAACCCGAATCTCGAGGGCGAGATTCATCTTAAGGGGGGTAGGTTTGTAACATCCCAAATTTTCAATTTGGAATGTTAAACATTAGATCATCATTGCATATCATCTTTTATTGCTTTTGGGCCTGATCCAGAAATTCTACGCAACTCAAGGACCCATGGAGAGAGTTGGGGATTTCGTTAGTTTCATATTTGAGTTTTCTCAAATTTTGAAAATAGGATCATTTGATTTTATTTATTTTATCTTCAATTATTTCAATTATAAAAATAAGTGAGAGGGAATGAAATGACTTTCCCAAATAAAGAAATATTGAGGATTTACTAAAAAATAAAATAAGATTTTATTTTGGAGTTTTTCGCTGTTTTATTTGAATTTAGAAAAAATGTGCGTTTTTCAAAATTGCATTAGGCCCCAAATAAATGTTCACTTTGTCCGTCTTGATTTTAGAAGTCATGGAAAATTTATTTTGGGATTTTTGGAGTCCATTTAGTATTTCTTTTCTTTCTTTTTCTGCACGTCAAATTATTTAAAAAAAGCGGGACCTAACCGGGCCGTGTCCGACTAGGACACTTGGCCCGGCCGGCCTTTATAGCCGCGACGGCCCGAGCCAGCCGCAGCCGTCCCAGCCCCCGAAACACTAGCCATCGCCTCGATCCGCGCGCCGCGACGCCGCCGCCGCCGCGCGAGTCTGCTGTTGCCGCCCCTCACCTCGCCGCCCGCCGCGGCCGCCGTGCCGCCGGAGCCGCCGCCGCCACCCGCCGCCCTGCGCCGCCGCACCGGAGCTGCGCCACCGCCGTAGTCGTCTCGTTGGAGCCGCCCAAGGTAGCTGCCGTTGCCTCGGTTTTCGCAAAGAAAACCGATCGCTTTTTTGAAAACCTAGATCCTTTTTTTAGATCTGGTTCGGTTTATTTTTGTCGGTTTAGTTATTTAGCGAATGGCCGTTTTTTCGTTCGTTTTTGTGAACGGTATTCGTCGTTTAGCCGCAGACAGCGAACGTTCGTTCGTTAGCCTGTTCGTCGTTTTTCTTTTTCTTGGATTTTCCCGCAATTATTTCTGATCGCGATTTCTGATACAATTTTCATTTTGGTTTAACTTTTCGCTCGTTTATCGGAATCAGGCGATTCAAGCGCCTGGAGTTTTGTCTCGAAACCCTCTGTTCGTTAAACCAACTCAAACAAGTTTTTTCTTCTGTTAAATTTGACTTAGATCCAGATTAGTAAACGAAGCTTGTTTCTTTCGCCGTTTGACTTTCGTTGCTTCATTTGATTTGATTCTTTTTGCAAATCGGAGTTCTTAAGTTAAACTTTCTGGTTAGATTTTTTATTTGAGTTTTGCCCGTGCATTAGATCAATACTTATTGTGTGCTTGTTTGTTTGCGATAGAGTACCCGGAGTGCGCTGCTTGCTACTTTGAATCTCCAGGTCTCACGGATCATCAGCAAGGCAAGTAACACTTTGGTCATACCCCTTTATCACCCAGTTTTTATGCATTAGTTCCAATCCTCAAACATTTGCATGAATAGGATCTGATTTATATGTGGGTTTTGGGAAGTAGATGAGGTAGTACCTATTACCTGTTTTATTATCAAACCTTGGGAGTTACTTCTACGTTTGCTTATGCCGTGCTACGCTTGTAGACGTGGATTGGGTTTGAGTGTATCCATGATAGATGTGAGATTGTTAATTAATGGTTCAACTTAAGGTGGCAACTTAAATACACATCTGGGTGGATTGAGGCACCTGGGTATTCCAGCGATTGCTTGTTTTTCTTTATGGACCGCCACCCAGGCTCAAAGGGATCATGAGATTATTCATGCTAGAAACTTCCGTGTGCAGCCACAAGCTACTATGGGCTCTAGCATAGTTGATTAAGTCAAGCGAACTCTTATAGTGGTAGACTAGCAGATGTAGGGGAAAGTAGGTGTAACGGTCTACCCGATCATAAGGTGCTAGCGCTTCTGAAAGACTATGTCTCGGTCATCCGTTTCTCAAACACCATGTAGTGCGAGAATCTCAATGGAGGAGATCGATTCTTGTGGGGAAAAGTGGGCAAACCTCTGCAGAGTGTATAAACTAATCATGGTTAGCCGTGTCCCCGGTTATGGACATCTTGAGTATCTAGTACTTGGATTATCATGTGAATCTCATCATGTGACTTTAATTAATTTTGTTGGGTTTTAATGATGATGTTTAAATGGGATTGAGAGGGTGTCTACACTCTCAATGTTTAACGACCACCATGATAGTTAAATAAAATTTATTCCTTTGTAGTAGGAAAAAATTGGCTTTACGCAAAACTGTAACCATAGAGCTTTCCACCAGCCATATATGCATGTAGTATAGCCTATTCTGTTCACTATTCTCTATGTGTTACATTGCCAGCATATTCCATGTGCTGACCCGTTTTCGGCTGCAACGTTCATGTTGCAGAGTTTTCAGACGACGAGTAAGGTGCCTTTAGGTCGTGGTTCTATACTCAGTGATGCCGTTGGAGTTGATGGACTCACTTATCTTCCAAGCCTTCCGCTGTTATCGTTATTAGATGGCCTTAAGCCATATTTATTGTAATAAGTTCTCTGTTGAGACATTCGATGTAATAAGTGTGTGATTGCTACTCTGTTATAAATCCTTCAAGTACTGTGCATGTTAGCATTACTGATCCAGGGATGACACTAAAGCCCAGAGATCGGACTGTTTGAGGTTTGGTCGCTACAATCTAGTAGCTTTTTCCTTGGGATTTGTTTAGTTAAAAGTTAGCCAACGCAACCTCATGTACTTCATTTGTGTCCAACGACCAGACCAAGACCGCTTCCGGATCCCCACCATTATTAATACTTCATCTATATTCGCAATATTCAGATTGTTTTATCATATTCTTGCTTGTTCTTCGATTGCTTGCAGGAATAGACCTTCATGGTTAGGTTGATCATGCTCCGGCGTGATCAATAACCACTCGGAGTTGGTTTAGCGATTGCTAAAGCGCAACGTCTTGCACATTTGTAGTCGGATCGTCAAAGTCGACTCCACCAAATCGATAGTTATCATCTCATCGAAAGATCGGGACCCTCGCCTCTATCAATTAAAGAACTCATCTATGATTTGAAACTTGCCGATGAAAAGAGGTTATTTGATATTAGCTCACTAGATGAATGGAGAACCCAAGCTTATGAAAATGCCAAGTTATTTAAGGAAAACATTAAAAGATGGCATGATAAAAGAATCCAAAAGCGTGAGTTCAAAGTTGGAGAATAAGTTCTTTTGTACAACTCTTGTTTCAGATTCTTTGCAGGAAAACTCCTGTCCTAATGGGAAGGACCCTATGTTATCGAGGAGGTTTATCGGTCTGGAGCTATCAAAACAAATATGCCGAAGGTACTAACCCGAAGGTTGTTAATGGGAAATGAATAAAACATTATATCTCAGGTACGCCCATTAATGCTGAAAGTAATATTATCCAAACTATGACACCGGAAGAACACATAAAAGAGACCTTCTGGGACACTCCAGAATCGTTAAAAAGAGGAGGTACATGATACGGTAAGTAAACGGACTCCAAAAGTTCCGCAAAAATATTTTCTGTCAGTTTTGGAAAAATAACAAAAATTAGGAAAATAAGAAACTACAGAGAAGCGCACCCTGGTGGGCACAAGACACCAGGGTGCGCCTGACTTGCCAGGCGTGCCCAGGTAGGTTGTGCCCACCTCGGGTACCTTCTGCACTCTGTTTTCTATAGCTTGCTTGTTTCCCAAGATAAAAAATGTTTATATACCCCCCAAACTCTTGACCACTGTATCACGGAGAAATCTTCTATTTTCTTTTCCTTGTTGTTTTCTGTGAGATCCCATCTACCATGGCCACTTCAAGCTCCTCCAAGGACAAGTTCTTCAAGGACGTCATCAACCTATATTTGCAGGAGGTGGTGCAGCACCCTCAGGTCATCCAGATGCATGAGTGGGTGCTTCACATCCATGATGTGCAAGGTCCCAAGGGGACGGGAACCGTGGAGGCTAGGCTTGAAGCTATGGAACATGAGGTCTTCCGGTGCAAGGGGATGGTGGAGCATGGACTCAATGCCAATCACCTCATGATCATGGACTTTACCCGTGATCTCAAGGTGGATGGCAAGTCCGTGAAGGACATCGTCTTCACCCTCAACGAGCAAATCAACTTCCTCCGAAGCCAGATCTAAGATCTCCAAAACCAAGTCTTTGAATATGAGGCGAGGTTTAAAGGTATGAGTTTGGTTGCCGATTGCAGGACCCATGAGAGTCACTCCTCCTCTTATGATGGTGGACCTCTGCCATGGAAACCCGAGGACAAGACCTCTACTTCATCACCACCACCTTCTTCATCACCAAAAGAAAATTGAGTATCGGGTATGGGCACTCCCCTTGGCTTCCGCCAAGCTCGGGGGAGGTGCCCCGGTGTCGTATCACCCCACTATATTTTGCCTTTACTTATTTTAGTTCAACCCATAGTTATCTTTTGCTTTAGATGAATAAAAGTTTAGTTAGATCCTTTCTTTTCGAGAGTTTGCTTAGTGATCTATCCTTGTAATCATGTGCGAGATATATAATAAAGTTATTTTGAGTTTTTGCATTCTTTACTTTCATGTTCCAATAAAAAGAAAGGAAATAAATGAAAAAGATCATATGCTAATCTTATGGTAGGTGATGACACCACGTAAGGAAAAGTATAAGTAGAAAATTTTGTTAGAGATTGACAAACATAGCATTGGTCAATGATGCAACTCATGAAAGAATTAATAAGGGAAGAGAAGGTTCACATATAAATATACTATCCTGGAAATCTTTTGTGATTGTGAGCCCCCATCAAAATATTATATGCCAAAATTGTTGACATTGGACAAGGAAGACAACTTAATGATTTATGTTTGTTCATATTCACATAGAAGTTATATTGGCATAGATCCTTCAACATGTAGTGCTTTCCCCCTATCTTTGCTAGCCAAAAAATCCGCACTAAGTAGAGATACTACTTGTGCAACCAAAACCCCATAAACCTAAATCTTACTTTCAAGAGTCCACCATACCTACCTAGGGATTGAGTAAGATCCCTCAAGTAAGTTGTGATCAGTGCAATAAGGCAATAAAAATTGCTTTTTAAAAGTGTCAGATGATTTAGTGTAAGAGAAAATTGAGCGTTGTACGAACTTGTGATGGTGAAGAATAAAAGCGACAGACTGCATAATAAAGGTTGCCATCACAAGGGGCAATACAACGTGACGTTCTTTTGCACTAAGGGGTTAAGCATACAAACAAATAAGCGCATGGAAACCTCTGCTTCCCTCTGTGAAGGGCATATCTTTTACTTTTATGTATTTACTATTATGCAAGAGTCAAAGTTTTTCTCTCTATTCCTTTTTATTTCTCTCCTTTGGCAAGTATCATGTGGTGAGGAAAGATCTAGGCACATATGTCTAGTTGAATATGGGTAGCATGAGTTATTATTGTTGACATCACCCTTGAGGTGAATGCGTTGGGAGGCGAAACTATAAGCCCATGTCTTTCTATGTGTCCGGTTGAAACATTTTGCTCATGTGTATGCGGTGAGTGTTAGCAATCATAGAAGACTATATGATGGTTGAGTATGTGGACTTGCCTCAAGGATCCGATATGTGACCCTTCCTAAAAAGATGATGAATTGTAGTTGCAAAGTTGACTGAGAACATAATTTGTTGGTCTCTAATAGAGTTTATGCTTTATACTTCATTAGTGTGATGAATTGTTACTTATTTAGGAGCAGTCTATGATAAAAGTTCTATGATAAAAGTTTATGTTAGAGTTTGTTGCTATTATAATAATTCGCATGATGCTTCTATGTCTGTATTTTGCTTTTATTGACACCTCTCTCTATAAGCATGTGGACATGTTTTTCGATTTTGGTTTTCGCTTGAGGAGAAGCGAGGTCTAAGCTTGGGGGGGTTGATACGTCCATTTTGCATCATTTTTTCCTACTGTTATTTATGATGTTTTTATGCATAATAATGCTTTTTGGAGTAATTCTAATGCCTTTTCTCTCATAAGATGCAAGGTACACACAAAGAGGGAGAATTCCGGCAGTTGGAAATCTGGACCTGGAAAAGCTACGTCAGGCCACCTATTCTGCACAAATCAAAACAAGCTGAAACTTTATTGAGATTTTTTACGGAATATATGAGGAATATTGGAGCCCATAAGTACCACAGGGGGGCCACCAGGTGGGCACAACCCACCTAGGCGCGCCAGGGAGCCCAGGCGCGCCCTGGTGGGTTGTGCTCCCCTCGGCCCACCTCCGGTGCCCATCTTCTGGTATATAAGTCATTTTGACCTAGAAAAATATAAGGAGAGGACTTTCGGGACGGAACACCGCCGTCTCGAGGCGGAACTTGGGCAGGAGCACTTTTGCCCTCCGGCGGAGCGATTCCACCGAGGGAACTTCTCTCCCGGATGGGGAAATCATCATCATCATCATCACCAACAACTCTCCCATATTGGGGTGCGCAATCTCCATCAACATCTTCAACAACACCATCTCCTTTCAGACCCTAGTTCATCTCTTGTGTTCAATATTTGTGCTGGAACTATAGATTGGTGCTTGTGGGTGACTAGTAGTGTTGATTACATCTTGTAGTTGATTACTATATGGTTTATTTGGTGGAAGATTATATGTTCAGATCCACTATGCTATTTAATACCCCTCTGATCTTGCGCATGTTTATCACTTGTGAGTAGTTACTTTTATTCTTGAGGTCACGGGAGAAATCATGTTGCAAGTAATCATGTGAACTTGATATGTTTGTTCGATATTTTGATAGTATGTATATTGTGATTCCCTTAGTGGTGTCATGTGAACATCAACTACATGCCACTTCACCATATTTGGTCCTAAGGGAATGCATTATGGAGTAGTTATTAGATGATGGGTTGCGAGAGTGATAGAAGCTTAAACCCTAGTTTATGCGCTATTCCATAAGGGACCGATTGGATCCAAAAGTTTAATGCTATGGTTAGATTTATCCTTAATACTTTTCTCGTAGTCGTGGATGCTTGCGAGGGGGTTAATCATAAGTAGGAGGTTTGTTCAAGTAAGAACAACACCTAAGCACCGGTCCACCCACATATCAAATTAGCAAAGTAGCGAACACGAATCGAATCAACATGATGAAAGTGACTAGATGAAATTCCCGTGCATCCTCAAGAACGCTTTGCTTATTATAAGAGACCATTTTGGCCTATCCTTTGCCTCAAAAGGATCGGGATACCTTGCTGCACTTTTGTTACTATTATCATTACTTGCTCGTTACAAAACATCTTATTACTAAACTACTCTATTACTTACAATTTCAGCACTTGCAGACTTACCTTGTTGAAAACCACTTGTCATTTCCTTCTGCTCCTCATTGGGTTCGACACTCTTACTTATCGAAAAGAGCTACAATTGATCCCATATACTTGTGGGTCATCAATGTCCAGTGCCATCATTGCGTGGATCGGGATCATGCACAAGACCGACTGCACCAACAATAGACACCCACTTTTGGGTAGGGATGATGCACGCCAAGTGGGCAAGCGCGCGACCAGTTGGTCCAGTAGATCATTGAGCTGTGATGTCGTTTGCTTCCTGAGGGTTATTGGTAAGCTCAGGTACTTGCATGGGAAGGATCCAATCTGACATCTCATGGTAGATTGGACTGCCGCTACGTCATCACTTGAGCAGTGTACGGGGATTACCGCACTCTTCAGGAGATTGACGTTGAGACACGATGCTTCACCAAACATCTCTAATATTATCGAGTAGGTACTTAATTCCACGTCATACAGCTTGATGAAGATCATCACATCATCTGCAAACATAGACATCCTTTGCCTTACTCATGTTCTTGCTAGAGGAAAATGTAGGCCTCGGGTCGTGGCAAGGTCGAACATTTTCTTGAGGGGCTCCATGATCATGATGAAAAGCATTGGAGATACCAGATCTCCCTAGCGTAGCCCTGGACAATTGTAAATACTCCTCCCCGGTATACAACTGACTGTGATCTTAGTGGTTGTGGTCCCTAGCAGTCCACAGATCCAAGACGCCCATTTTCCACCGAAGCCAAGATGTGTCATCGTCTCAATGAGGAATGGCCATTGGACCGAGTCGAATGCTTTGGTGATGTCCAACTTTAGCATGATTAAAGATTCTCTCATAGCATGTAGCCTACGTGCCATGCTTTGGACCAACATAAATTTGTCATGCAGTAGTCTTCCTTCAACAAAAGCACTCTGATGAGTTCCCATAATGGTTGGCATCTCCTCCGCAAGTACCTTGTCGAAGATTTTGATGGCCCCGTGGACTAGTGATGTGGAGCATCCCAAGATCATCCCCATGGACCTACCTACGTCTCCGACGACACCACTTGGACCAATGACAAGGGCACGAGCAAAGGCTATCGAAGATAAGGTGAACTCGCTCCTCTCTGAACTACCACTTTCTATACATGAGACATGGCTACTACCTCAAGCGGAAACACTATGTGTGACCAGGTGCTTGGAGGAGAGCCACGGAGCAGCTACACCCATCGAACAAGGCAACGAGGACACCAAGCGCCAAGGTCTTGAAGAAGGAATGCCAACAAAGCTACAGCCACCGGACGACCAGTCGGGACCGGACGTCCGGAGCCTGAAGCCCCAGCCGAAAGCTACAGCGAGCGGACGACAGGCCACACCTCCCAGCAAGCGAACGACCGGGCAGGACCGAACATCCGGCACAACCGCAACCGAGCCAAAATTAGTGGAAGTCCGAAGTGACTGCATGTCGGGCACCTCCTTCACAAAACAGAAATAGCGGAAGTCCGGCGACCACCGGACGTCCGGACGCCCACAAGCCACCGGACGACCGGTCCCCAGCGGACGTCCAGTACCTGTCTGCGCACAGGATTCGGGTTCGAGGCCCATGTATCCCCTCACTTCATCTCCATTTGCACTAAGACTATAAATATACCTCTTCCTCCTCCTAGTTAGGGTTAGAAAAGTAGTTGCTCATTAGAGATAGAGCTTTGCTCATCCATTACGGATCTACTCCACGAGAGAGACCGTGGCCCCTCTTCGGAGAAGATCCCTTGGATTCAAGACCCCTTTTGGGTGACCCCCATCAAGACCTCCTTTGTAGATGAACCGGTTACCGTGTATCATCCCTTGTTGATCGCGGATCTTGTATCTCCTGTTGTGTTCATGGATCTAGGACATGTGTGATCATACTTGTTGGTTTGAGTGTTCTCTTGCGTCCCCCTTGTGATTTCCCCCCGTGTTTCCCCTCGTGTTCTTCGCGGGATCCTCTCCTTTCGTGAAAGATCGGCCATCTAGGGTTCCACCCTACATCATCTTGGTATCAAAGCCAAGTTGATCACGATTTCGGAGCCTCCCGGTTGTGTTTCTAGCCTTGTTTTTGTTGATTTTGTCCCTAGTTCGAAAATTCCCCACAAAAATAGCCCCAATTTTTTTTTGTGATTTGTTGGCGTGATGAAATTTTGTTGGATTTGATCCATGGATTTGCTTTGCCTTGAGTGGATCTAGCGTTTCCCCTTCGTCGCTACCCTTTCCATCCACGAAATCGGCCGGATTCAATGAATTTCGACCTCTCCATCATGAACCCTTGCTGTTCTTCCCATGCCCAAAGTTGCCCAGGCACCGGACATCCGCTAGCCACCAGACGTCCGACGACCGGACGACCGCTCCTCCACCGGACGTCCGGCGTTCCCTGACGAAACTGAAAAATTTCAGTTCGGTCACCACCACCGCTCCACCTCCAGCTCCGCTTACACACCCCCATACCTCTACACCATCACCACTTCCGCATACCACCACCATTGCTTACTCGTTTCGCACTCAGACTCGTTTTGCCACTTTGTGCTTTGAGAATTTGTGTTGCGGTTCCGTGTCCTATTGTGTTTCGGCTATTTAGGTACGGTTCGACATCAACATCACCGCCGCTCATCTTCACCATGGACGCGTCATCAACAACGACCTTCTTGGTAACCTCATCTTGGTTTCATGACACCCTCAACCGTAAGCAAGGACGGTAAATTCGACGACATCTTTGTTCACTCCTTGCCATTACATTGACAGCCTTCATAGCCTTACTCTTTTGCGTCACTTACCCATCGAGACTAGCCTTTGAGTATTGCCGGCAACGTGACTTGTGCACATTAGTGATCATACTTCCCATAGCATACATACATAGCATTGGTGCATATCATTTCTTGTGTCACAAAGTGTCATCGCATACTCAATTGCTATCTTGGTTCGTGAAGCATTGCATGAGAAAAGAGCTCAAACAAAAAGAGCCAAACAAGCTTTTAAGCAAAAAGGAAAGATAAGAAAAGAGCTTTTAAGCAAGAACCATAGCATCATATAACATTAAGATTATCATACTAGATCATCTTGGATCATATCATCGGAATACCATACATAGAGCAAACTTGGGATAGAAGTCGTTGCATTTTTGCTTAGTAGGTTGTGCACAAGTCTTCGTATCTGCCTATTGTGCAATCGTGCTAGTGTCTCTCTAGTGTTGTGCAACAAGAGCATTTTCGTGGATTCCACATTTTGGCTCATCCTTGGTTGCACAACCCCATTTCATCTCTTTGCGTGTGTGTTTCCGTGTACCTTATTTTGCTTGGTCTACTTGTTGCACTGCAAATTTGCGAATCTTTTCCAACATTGTTAAATCTCACTAACAATTGCATCAAATTTTGTGCCACCATCCTAACCAAGCTCCACCATAAGCTTTTACTTGTGTAGGTGTGAGAAACCGATAAGAATTGGTACCAATTGTGCTATTTCCTTGTTCCACATTGGAGTGATCTTTGATCCACCTTCAACATCGGTCAAGGTACATTTGGTATACGTTCTTCTCTTTATCCCACTCACATATTTGTTTGGAATGATGGATAGGCCAAGTACTTCTACCAACCCACTCTTCATCGGGCAAGACGACGACATGAACTCCTACGTCACAAAGATCCACCTCTTTGGTGCACAATGTGCTTTGCATCAAGAGCAACAAGGAATGAGCGAACGCATCGACAACCTTGCCACTGACTTGTGACTCTCCGAGCAACGTACAAGAGATTACTTTGACAACAAGCTCGACGACCACAAGCAAGAGAATGACGCAAGAATGGACGAGATTCGTTCTTTGTTTCTTAACCGCTCTTCTTCCACTTCGTCCTCATCAAGACGGGGCCGCTCAAGTCGACACTCTGACTACACTATCTCCGGCTCAAGTACACCGACATCGAATACTGTTCGTCATGCCGCGCGCCAAGATCATCTAGCCAACCACAACCCTCTACACGACAACAACTCTCAAGAACAACGACATCGTTAAAACCAAGCTACCTTTGTGCAAGCACGAGAATGGCAACGACAACACCAACACGAAGAGGAAGAGCGAGCGTGTCTACACCAAGAAGCACAAGATGCCGAGGCACAACGTCAAGAGCAAAAACTGCGAGAAGCTCAAGCACTTGGGGCGCAACAAGCCCTCCGAGAATCAAGTCGAGCCGTAGCCAACCGAGGCCGACAAGCCCGTGAACATCAAGAAGCACTTCACGAAGAAGTTCAAGAACAAATATATCAAGCTCGCGTGCATCATCAAGCTCGACAAGTTCCTCCACAAGCTCGTCAAGAACATCAAGTTTAAAAAGAGCAAGAAGACAATGGAAATCCTCCACAGCAAGAGGAAGTTGTGCGAGACGACCCTCCTCGTCAAGGACGTCATCATCCCCGACCCAAACACAATGAAGAGCAACGCTACGGCAAGCTAAAGTTCACCATTCCCAAGTTCAATGGAAGCAATGATCCCGAAGAGAACCTTTCTTGGGCATTGAAGGTCGACAAAATCTTCCGCTTGCACAACTATGAAGAAGAGAAGAAGATCGCGATGGCATCCCTTGAGTTCCAAGACTATGTCCTCATTTGGTGGGAACAAGTCATTGAGCGCCGAGAGGCAAAAGGTGAACCACTCATCACTACTTGGGCCCAAATAAAGTCTGTCATGAGAGCACGCTTCATGCCAACCTACTACAACCACGACCTCTTCAAGAAACTCCAACTACTCAAGCAAGGAACCAAGAGCGTTGAAGAGTACTACAAGGAAATGGAGATTGCAATGATACGAGCCAATGTCACGGAAGATGATGAGCAAACTATGGCACGTTTCTTGAATGGACTCAATCACCCTATCAAGAAGATCACGGACTTCCAACCATACTCGAACCTCATCGAGCTAGTGCATCAAGCTAACAAAGCGGAACGTCAAGTGCAAGATGACTTCAAGCATGCCAACTTCTCATCCAAGTGATATGGTTTCTCCAACACCCAAGCTTCAACGACTCCAACACCGCCTTCATCAACAAAGCCTTCTACAAGAAACGTCGACAAGTCGAGTTACAAGAAAGGTTCGACAACCCCAAGTCATCCTCCTACAACGAGCAACTTCAAGCCGAGAGCTAAATCATCATCTACCCCAACCGATGAGACCATCAAGACAAGTTCCTTCAAATGCTTCACATGCGGAGGCTGAGGCCACAAGTCCTTTGAGTGTACCAACAAGCGGACATGATCCTCAACGACGATGGTACATACGACTCCATGAGCGACGGAGAAACGGAAGCACTTGAGCAAGTCGCCATGCACTGGCAAGTGAACGATGAAGAGGAACAAGTCTTTTGTGATTAAGATTCAAGTCCTGCTCTCGTTGTCTCCAAGGTCTTGACCCTTCAACATCAGCAAGAAGAAGACCAAAGATGCCACATATTCCATACCAAGGCCGTCATCAATGGAAGGTCCGTCAAGGTCATCATCGATGGAGGGAGTTGTCATAACTTAGCAAGTGAAGAACTTTGCTCCAAGATCCAATTGCCCAAGACGAAGCACCCACATCCCTAAAAAGTTCAATGGCTAAGCGACTCCAACACTATTCAAGTTGAGCATAGAGTGCAAGTCTCCTTCAAAATCGGAACTTACGAAGACACTTTGGAGTGTGATGTCGTTCCAATGACCGTTTGCCACTTTCTTCTTGGTCGACCATGGCAATTTGATAGAGGTGTCATCCACAACGGCCGAATGAACCACTACATCTTCAAGATGAAAGGAAAGGAGTACGTACTTCGCCCTATGTCTCCAAGCCAAGTGATCGCCGACAAGCAAGCCCCCCATCGTGGAGAGAATGGTGAGAGAGCGAACCACCAAAAAGAGAGTGAGCGCCACAAGCCCAAATTGAGTGCCTCCACGATGAGCGAAAAGAAGAACTTAGTTCTATTTCCCACCAAAAGTGAGATAAGAGAAGTGTGTGAGAACCTATCTAGTGTCATGCACTATGTCCTTTTGTGCAAGCACAACACACCACAAGCTAAGACCTCTCACACTCTACATTTAGTGTTGTCTTCTCTTTTGCAGGAATTCCAAGATGTTTTCCCCGACAAGCTACCTCCGGGACTACCTCTACTACGAGGCATCGAGCACCGCATCAACCTCATCCCCGGAGCACCACTTCCGAACAAAGCTCCCTACCGTGTCCACCCCAAAGAAACCAAAGAAATACAAAGGCAAGTAAAACATCTCATAAACCATGGACATGTGCATGAAAGTTTGAGTCCTTGTGTCGTTCCGGTCATTCTTGTGCCAAAACAAGACGGTAGCTTTCGCATGTGTTCCGATTGTAGACCTATCAATGCTATAACCGTTCGCTATAAGTATCCCATTCCACGCCTTGATGATATGCTTGATGAACTTAGTGGTGTCACTATCTTTTCCAAAATTGATCTTAAAAGTGGTTACTATCAAATCCGCATACAAGAGGGTGTTGAATGGAAAGCCTCTTTCAAAACAAAGTTTGGCTTGTATGAGTGGTTAGTCATGCCTGTGGGTTTATCGGAAGCACCAGGTACTTTCATGCGTCTTATGAATTATGTGTTTCACCCTTACATTGGTGAGTTTGTTGTGGTCTACATCGACGATATCCTTGTTTATAGAAAATCTCTCAAAGATCGCGTCACCCATGTTCGAACCATTTTGCAAACTCTCCAAAAGAGCGTCTCTATGCTAACATTGAAAAGTGCCTTTTTGGCATTGATAATCTCGTTTTCTTGGGTTTTGTTGTTTCCTCTAAGGGTGTTCATGTTGATGACTCTAAGATTAATGTTATTAAAACCTGTCCACAACCAACCAACTTGCATCAAGTGCGTAGCTTCCTTGGTTTAGCCGGTTTCTACCGTAGATTTGTGATGGACTTTAGCACCATTGCTTCACCTTTGCATGCTTTGAGCAAGAAAAATGCGCCTTTTGTTTGGGGACCATCCCAAGGTACCGCTTTCAATGAGGTCAAGAATTTGCTTACTCATGCTCCCGTGCTTGCATTACCCAAGTTTGACAAACCCTTTGAGATTCATTGTGATGCTAGTGGTAATGGCATAGCAGGTGTGTTAACGCAAGAGAAGTGCCCCATTTCTTACTTTAGTGAGAAACTTTCCGGAGCGTGACTCAATTACCCCATCTATGACAAAGAGTTATATGCTTTAGTGCGAGTTTTGCATGAATGGGAACATTATCTTCGCCCTCATGAATTTATCATTCATACCGATCATGAAACGCTTAAATACCTTAAGGGTCAAACTAAGTTGAACACGCGTCATGCTAAATGGAGTGAATTCATTAAGTCATTTCCTTATATCATCAAGTACATCAAAGGTAAGGAAAATGTTGTGGCAGATGCTCTTTCCCGCATATGCATGCTTGTTACTCAACTTGAATTGGATGTCATTGGCTTTGAGCACATAAAATACTTGTATGAGCATGATCCTAATTTTTCTATTCCTTATGCCAAATGTTTGATGCATACCTCTTGGGAATGCTATTACATCAAAGATGGATATCTTATGAGAGCTAACAAGCTTTGCATCCCCGAGTCTTCTCTTCGTTTGTTGCTTTTGCAGGAATCTCATGGAGGAGGACTAATGGGACATTTTGGAAGCGACAAGACATTTGCTACGCTCTCCAAGAACTACTATTGGCACAAAATGTTCCGCGACGTCAACCGCTTCACCAACCGATGCTCCACATGTCGCAAAGCTAAGTCTAAAGCTCAATCCCACGGACTTTATATGCCTCTCCCAATTCCATATCAACCATGGGAAGATATTAGCATGAATTTTGTACTTGGATTGCCTAGAACTAGAAATGGAAAGGATTCGGTATTTGTTGTTGTGGACCGATTCTCTAAGATGGCACATTTCGTATCATGCAACAAGATAAATGATGCTTCACATGTTGCCACTCTCTTTCGTAGGGAAATATTGCGTCTAGGTGGAGTGCCAAAGACGATTGTCTCGGACTGTGGCGTCAAGTTCCTAAGCTACTTTTGGAAGACCCTATGCGCCAAGCTCGGAATCAAGCTACTCTTCTCCACGGCGTACCATCCACAAACCGACAACCAAACGGAGGTGACCAATAGCACACTCTCCGCTCTACTTCGCGTGCTCATCAACAAGAACATCAAGGAGTGGGAGGAGTGTCTACGTATCACCGAGTTCGCCTACAACCGCGCAAGACACTCAACTACCGGCAAGTCCCCCATCGAGGTCGTCTATGGATTCAACCCATTGTCACCATTGGACATTCTTCCTCTACCACTCCAAGACTGCCTCAATATGGACGCAAGTGCATGTGTGAACCATCTCAAGAAGGTGCATGAAGATACAAGGCACACCATCGAGCGCCAAGTACAACGCCTTGCGACCAAGCTCAACATCAACAAGCACCCCATGGTATTCAACATTGGAGATCTTGTGTGGCTACACCTTCGCAAGGACCGCTTCCCTACCAAACGCAAGTCCAAACTCCTACCATGAGCGGATCGACCCTTCAAGGTGCTTGCACGCTACAACAACAATGCTTACAAGATCGACCTCCTGCGCGACAAGTACAACGTGAGCGACCTCTTCAATGTAAAGGATCTCTCCCCTACCATGGTGATGAAGAATTCGATCCGAGGTCGGATCTTTCCCAAGGGAGGAGAGATGATGCGGAGCATCCCAAGATCATCTCCATGGACCTACCTACGTCTCCGATGACACCACTTGGACCAATGACAAGGGCACGAGCAAAGGCTATCGAAGATAATGTGAACTCGCTCGTCTCCGAACTACCACTTTCTATACATGAGACATGACTACTACCTCAAGCGAAAACACTATGAGTTATCAGGTGCTTGGAGGAGAGCCACGGAGCAGCTACACCCATCAGACAAGGCGACGAGGACACCAAGCACCAAGGTCTTGAAGAAGGAAGGCCAACAAAGCTACATTCACCGGACGACCGGTCGGGACCGAACGTCCGGAGCCTGAAGCCCCAGCCGAAAGCTACAGCGAGCGGATGTCCGGCCAGGACCGGACGACCGACCACACCTCCCAGCAAGCGGACGACCGGGCAGGACCGGACATCCGGCACAACCGCACCGAAGCCAAAATTAGCGGAAGTCCGAAGTGACCGGACGTCTGACACCTCCTTCACAGAACGAAAATAGTGGAAGTCCGGCGACCACCGGACGTCCGGCCGCCCACGAGCCACCGGACGTCCGAACGCCCACGAGCCACCGGACGTCCGGTACCTGTCTGCGCACAGGATTCGGGCCCGAGGCCCATGTATCCCCTCACTTCGTCTCCATTTGCACTAAGACTATAAATAGATCTCTTCCTCCTCCTAGTTAGGGTTAGCAAAGTAGTAGCTCATTAGAGATAGAGCTTTGCTCATCCATTACGGATCTACTCCACGAGAGAGACCGCGACCCCTCTTCGGAGAAGATCCCTTGGATTCAAGACCCCCTTTCGGGTGGCCCCCCATCAAGACCTCCTTTGGAGAAGAGCCAGTTACCGTGTATCGTCCCTTGTTGATCATGGATCTTGTATCTCCTTTTGTGTTAATGGATCTAGCACATGTGTGATCATACTTGTTGGTTTGAGTGTTCTCTTGTGTTCCCCTTGTGATTTCCCCTCGTGTTTCCCCTCGTGTTCTTCGTGTAATTCGCGGATCTGTCGGATTTCGGGTTCCGGCAGACCCTTGAGGTTCGAACACTGGGGTGCGCGCGGAGATTTCGCCCCCTACCTACCTGCACCCCTCCGCCATACTAGGATCTAAACTAAGGAAAGAACAACACAAGAGACACAGGGTTTATACTGGTTCGGGCCACCGTTGTGGTGTAATACCCTACTCCAGTGTGTGGTGTGGTGGATTGCCTCTTGGGCTGATGATGATGAACAATACAAGGAAGAACAGCCTCGCGAGGGTCTGTTCTTGGCTGGGGCGATGAACTGCTCGGAGGAGTTCAGTCACCTTTCTCTCTCTCTCTGCTTTCCTCCAACTGACCGACCCTGATTTCGACCCCAGCTTGTTTCTGGGTTGGCTGATTCTCGATCCTTGATCCTCAATCCTCCCTACACTGGGGGTGGCTAGTCCTATTTATAGAGGCCCTGGTCCTCTCCCCAAATATTGAGCGGGAAGGGAGCCAACAATGGCGGGCTAATTTGAAGGGGGACAACAAGTATCAACTATCCTGACAAAAGCAGTCTTCGCCTGTGCAAAGCTCTGGTGATGACGCCGTCTTGGGCTCCACGGCGACCTCCGTCTCGTAGTCCTCCTGGTCTTGGTCTCGTTGCACCGAAATGGCAACCTTTGCCTGATGCCTCGGTACTCCGCGGCTGCGCTTGCCCCCTTTGCACCAAAGAGGGAAGGAGGACGCTGCGCGGGCTGGCACCCGCCTAGCGCCCTGAGTCGTCATGGCTTGCGTCACGGGCACCTCGTGAGGTACCCCGCCTTGATCTCTCCGCCCCCTCGTGAGCCAGCCTGATGAGGCCGTGCCTGAGGAAGCTTTGCATCGTCCGCCCCGCGAGGCTTGGCCCCTTGCGAGGGTCTTGGGTTTGTGTTGGTGAAGACGGGCCGTGCTGGGCCCCCCTTTGAGCCACGCCGCAGGCCGCAGGCAGGCAAGTCTGGGGACCCCCGTTCCCAGAACGCCGACAGGATCCGCTCCTTTCATGAAAGATTGGCCATCTAGGGTTCCACCCTACATCAACTAGGCTCACTAGTCAGAAGTCTTGCAGTTCTATGGCGTTGGCTCTCACTACAAAAAAAGACACATCCATGACATTTTAGGCCGAACGATTTTTTCCCCTGTCATGCTTATGACACTTCTATGCCGATAACTGTGAAAAAACCAGGTATCATCGTAGATGTGGTGGGCTCCTACTTCTATGACAAAAAATCATGACAGAAAATGGGCTTTTCGTCCTGGGCGGGCCGGAGATGCAGCTGCATGACATTCTTTGGGCCATCCATGACGGATAAAACCATGGTAGAAGCGAAGGCGAGGAAAATATCGGGGGAGTTCCCGGTTACAGTAGGTGGTCGGGGGCTGAGCGATGCGCGTTTCTCTCGTACGTACGCGTGTGTGTGTGAGGCGTTGCGCTCTAACTGAACCCGAGCGAGGCGTTGGGCTCTAACTGAACCCGAGCGATTGCACATCAGGCTACAAGTTACTAAACCCGAGCGATTGATCAATCCCTTGCTGTTAACTGAACTCGAGTGATTCCTTCGCTACTGCTACTAACTGAAGCCAATCGATGCTGCCTCTGGATGAACAATGAGCGTTTTTGGGGGGTTTGGATGAACAGTTCCCAGTGGGGGTTGGATGAACAGGAACTCGTGGTAGTAGAGGTCGTTACTGCTGGATGAACAGTACCCCGATCGATCGAGCCAGTGGATGAACAGGACCCTGTGGAGGGCTGGATGAACAGTAGCCGGTGGAGGGCTGGTTGAACAGTAGCCGGTGGAGATGTAACACCCCGGATGTAACTTTCCCAATTTGTACTCCAACTCTTGCCGTTTCCGGCGTTAAGTTATTTTATTTTCTCGGGTTCGGTTTTTTTGTCTCCGTGTGTTGTTGTCGTTGTCATGCATCTCATATCATACCATCATGTGCATTGCATTTGCATACGTGTTTCATCTCATGCATTCGAGCATTTTCCCCGTTGTCCGTTTTGCATTCCGGCGCTTCGTTCTCCTCCGGTGGCCATTTCTAGCTTTCTTTCGTGTGTGGGGATTAAACATTTCCGGATTGGACCGAGACTTGCCAAGCGGCCTTGGTTTACTACCGGTAGACCGCCTGTCAAGTTTCGTATCATTTGGACTTCGTTTGATACTCCAACGGTTAACCGAGGGACCGAAAAGGCCTCGTGTGTGTTGCAGCCCAACACCCCTCCAATTTGGCCCAAAACCCACCTAAGCCTTCTCCATCATCTAGATCGTTCGATCACGATCGCATGGCCGAAAACCGCACCTTATTTGGACTCTCCTAGCTCCCTCTATGCCTATATATATCTCCCCCCATTCGAATCACGGACGAAACCCTAGTCCCCCTCCTCCTCCAGCCGCCGGACAAAATCCGGACGGCCGGACGTGCCCGGATCCGCCGCCGCCGCCACGTGTCACGCCTCCATTGGATCCGCACCGCCGCCCCACTTCGTCGCGCGCCGCCGGCCCGGGAGGCCCAGGTCGGGCCCCCGAGGCCCACGACCTCCCCGCCTCCATCGGCTCGCCGCGCCGCCCCACGCGTCGCCCCGCCGCCATCTTCTCCGAGCCCGGCCGCGTCGCCACCCGCCACCGCCCGACGCACCATCGCCGTCCGCCGCCGTCCGATGCGCCATCGCCGCCTCCGCCGCCCGGCCGCGCCCCCGCACCGCCTCGGCCTCGCCTCCCCTCGCCAGAGCCGAGCTCCACCGCGGCCACCTCGCCGTCCGGCGAGCTCCGGCTTCCCCATCTCCGGCCGGCGCCCTTCGATGAACAGTGCCCCGGTCAACCTCGTTTTGCATGCCCGAGTCAAACCCTAGATCCGGAGGTCGAAATTCTACCAAGTCCCCGATTTTTCTAGTTTCAAGTGCCTATGTTCATCTTGCCGTAACTTTGCATCCGTAGCTCCGATGCATGCATATAGCATATCAAAATGTTCATCTCAGAGAGTACACCATTTCATTCCATTGCATCATTTTCATTTGAGTTCATCTTGATGCTCGAAATTCTGTTAGAAGAGGGCTACTTGAGACTATTGTCAGATCTGCTACTCCATTTAGCTTTTTGTCATTTTTGCCATGATTAATGTGTGCATGATATGCCCTGATGCTCTACATATGTTTTGTTAAGGGTTTTGTCATCTTTCCAGAGGTGCAACCCTTGTATTTTTGTGATGTGTGTGGTGACTAGCACAAGCTTGCAAAGTGGTGCACTTGGTAATTCTGTTTTCAGGGACTTAGCAATTCTACCAAGTCCTTGAGCTGTTTGTCTCATATGGCCATATGTTCATGTTGTTTCCTAGTGATCCGTGCCTCTTTTGAGGATGATCAGTAAGGATGTTTTGTTAATCATGTAGTGCTATATCCATCCATGTCTTTCTTTGCAATTATGGAGCAACTAGCTTGAGTCAATCGAGCTCTACTTTTGCTACTTCGTGAATCTGGGCAGATTGTCAACTTTTTTGCAATTTTGCCGATGATGTTGTAGTTGATCCGTGCATGATAAGCTATTGTTCTTGCCATGTCTAGCTTGCATTTTGTGTATTCTTGATGGGTGTATGCTCAGCTTATCATGACTTGCTCCGTATTGAGTGCATCGAGCTCGTAAACATGCCTACTTGAGTTATCTTTCAGCATGTTCCAGTTTTCACTAAATCTGTGACCTGATTATGTTTTTTTGCCATGTTCACATGCTTGCAATTGCATTTTCTGATCCCTTTTGGCTCAAGGTCACTAAGGGACTGTTGTTAAGCTCTTTGAGTAGTTCCATGCCATGCTTTACTTTGCCATGTTCAGGTCCTGTAGCATGTAGTATTGATGCTCCGAAGTGTGCTACCTGATCTGAAATTCCAGACAAGTGTTAATTTCACTAAGTCTGAGATCTGTTTGCCATATGCATTTTTGCCATGCTTGTTTGAACCTGTTAATGGATGAATTGGCCGTAGCTCAGTGCTAGACTTTTGTTAAGCATCATGAATGCATCCCTGCCATGTATCTTGTTGTCATGTTTGGGTGCAGTAGCATGTATATCTCGTTGCATTTAGATGGCTACTTGCTGTAAATCGCAGACCGGTGCCATATTTGAATCGCTTGCCATTTCCAAACCGTAACTCCGATTCCGGCGTTCTTTATATCATTTTCAAGCGATTTCATCTCATATTTCCAGTGGCTCACTTGGATTCCCAAGTTGAGGCCAGGTTCATGCATTCCTTGTCACATCTTGCATGTGCATCCCGCATCGCATCCCGCATAGCATACCATCTTGGCATCATCTTGTTTGATCGTTGCACGTGGTTGATTGTGTCCTTGTTGCTTGTTTGTCTTGTTTGGGTAGAGCCGGGAGACGAGTTCGCTAACGAGGAGCCCGTTGAGTTTGCTTTCGAGGATCCAGTCAACTCTGACAACTGTGCAGGCAAGATGATCATACCCTCGAAATCACTACTATCTTTGCTATGCTAGTTTGCTCGCTCTTTTGCTATGCCAATGCTACGATGCCTACCACTTTCTTTCAAGCCTCCCAAATTGTCATGTCAAACCTCTAACCCACCTTGTCCTAGCAAACCGTTGATTGGCTATGTTACCGCTTTGCTCAGCCCCTCTTATAGCGTTGCTAGTTGCAGGTAAAGATCGGAGGTCGTTCCTTGTTGGAACATTTATTTACTTGTTAGAATATCATTATATTGCTATGTTTTCTTAATGCATCTATATACCTGGTAAAGGGTGGAAGGCTCGGCCTCTCGCCTAGTGTTTTGTTCCACTCTTTCCGCCCTAGTTTCCGTCATATCGGTGTTATGTTCCCGGATTTTGCGTTCCTTACGCGGTTGGGTTATAATGGGAACCCCTTGACAGTCCGCCTTGAATAAAACTCCTCCAGCAATGCCCAACCTTGGTTTTACCATTTGCCACTTGGCCTTTTCCCTTGGGTTTCGCGGACTCAAGGGTCATCTTATTTTAAACCCCCTGGGCCAGTGCTCCTCCGAGTGTTGGTCCAAGCTAGAGCACCGTGCGGGGCCGTCCCTTGGCAACTTGGGTTACGTTGGCTCCCGTACGCTTAGCTTATCCGGTGTGCCCTGAGAACGAGATATGTGCAGCTCCTATCGGGATTTGTCAGCACAGCGGGTGGTGTTTCTGGACTTGTTTTACCATTGTCGGAGTTGTCTTGAAGAACCGAGATACCGAGTCTGATCGGAACGTCTTGGGAGGAGGTCTATTCCTTCGTTGACCATGAGAGCTTGTCATGGGCTAAGTTGGGACTCCCCTGCAGGGATTTGAACTTTCGAAAGCCGTGCCCGTGGTTATGGGCAGATGGGAATTTGTTAACGTTCGGTTGTAGATAACTTGAACCTTAACTTAATTAAAATGAATCAACTGAGTGTGTTACCGTGATGGCCTCTTCTCGGCGGAGTCCGGGAAGTGGACACGGTGTTGGAGTAATTCTTGCGCAGGTTCTTCTCTAGTTTCTCGCTCGCGCTTTGCCTCCTCTTCTCACTCTCTTTTATGAACAGGATAGCCACCATACTTGCTAGTCGCTTGCTGCAGCTCCACATATTTACCTTGCCTTACCTATAAGCTTAAATAGTCTTGATCGCGAGGGTGCGAGATTGCTGAGTCCCTGTGGCTCACAGATTACTATTACACCAGATGCAGGGCCTGATGATTCCGCTCCAGGAGACGCGTTTGAGCTCAAGTAGGAGTTCGATGAAGACTCTCAACGTTACTATGTTTCCTTTCCTGATGATCAGTAGTGGTGCCCAGTTGGGGGTGATCCGGACCGTGTCGCATGTTGGGTTATCTTTTATTTTGGCGCCGTAGTCGGGCCATGAGTGTTTTGGATGATGTAATGTTATTTATGTACTTGGTTGACGTGGCGAGTGTAAGCCAACTATGTTATCTCCCCTTTTATTATCATATTACATGGGATGTTGTGAAGATTGCCTAACTTGCGACATATGCCTTCAATGCGATTATGCCTCTAAGTCGTGCCTCGACACGTGGGAGATATAGTCGCATCGAGGGTGTTACAGGAGGGCTGGTTGAACAGTAGCCGGTGGAGGGCTGGATGAATAGTAGCCCGTGGAGGGATGGTTGAACAGGACCCCGTGGAGAGGGCTGGTTGAACTGTAGCCGGTGGAGGAGCGCGCGTTGGAGGCTGGATGAACAGGAGCCCGTGGATGAACAGTCGCACGTGGAGGCTGGAGGAGGTCGACGGTGGATGAACAGTAGCCCGTGAAGGCTGGAGAGGTCGATGGTGGAGATGAACAATATCCCGTGGAGTCTCGTTTTTCGGTACACCACACCCCTCCCGATCAACAGGACCCCCGTTTCGACCGTAGCACTCCAACACAAGTCCGTTTCCTCTGCTTTGTGGTACGCCACACCCCTCCCGATCAACAGGACCCCGTTTTGACCATAGGAGGTTTGTTTCCTCTGTTTTGCGGTATGCCAGACCCCTCCCGATGAACAGGATCCCGTTTTGACCGTGTCCGGTCGAACACAAGGCCGTTTCCTCCGTTCTGCGGTACGCCAAGCCTCATTTCCATCGGTTGTTCCATCCAAGCCGGTTGGCTCCCGATGAACAACACGTGTTCCGTTGCCTCCCGATGAACACGACGCATTCCGTTGCCTCCCCATGAAAATGACGACAACGCAATTTCTCAGTTCCGACCCAACCATGTACACGAGCCCTGGCTGTACGTATGCGCGAGTAGGCGTTCGAGACCCAGCCCGTATGTACGTATGTGGCCGTATTTACTTTATTGCACCCTGGGCGCTGTACGTACGTGTGCATTCTATGTGCGCGTCTCTACTACGACACGTGCCCTTCCTTACACGGCCACGGTTCATCGCTGCAGCCTGTAGACAGACCGGTCGTCTGTACGTACACGTTCGTGACCAGAATGACAACGCTGCATACGCTTCGAGCGGGTGGGTCCTGTCACACCCTGCATTTTGTAACATGTCATTTGCCTTAATAAAGCATGAAAATTTGGACCAACAAAAACTTTTGCATTATTTGGCTTTTTATTTGGAGTTGGTTTTCTCTCTGTGATTTCCATGTGCTCTTTAAAGTCAACTACTCCACTTTATATACTTCATCTCCCCGCCCCAAACTTCTGCCCAATGATCATGCCATGTGTATAGTGCAATATAGTATTTTCTTAAAAAAATAAATTGGCCAAAAAGTATTTTCAAAATTTAGTTTTCCAAAACCCCCTGAATTGAAGCTTGCACTACAAGTACTTGATTTAGGGTATGAAAAATATTTCAAAGAGTATATTTGAAACCTAATAGATATAGGATTCCCATAAACCACAAAAATATAATTGTAAAAGCTATTTTCCTGTTTTATTTAAAAGCTTTTTCTTAAGGCCAGAAATGGTCTTTAATAGGGAAAAATTATTTTATTGTTTCAAAAATATTTGACAAAAAATTAGGGAAACTCTGTGGACATATATTTTCCATATATAAGAGTTTCAACACATGGTCATGTTCAAAATATTGGACAAAACCTCCGAAAACCATTTCTGCCCATTTTAAGGATTTGAAATATTTCTACAGGAAATATTTTCATAAAAATCCAAGAAAATTCTAGCAAGTCACATATACATAATATGATGACATTTCAGAGTTTCAGCTCAATCCAAACTGTTTTGGTTCACAAAAGTGCCCCCAAAACCATCTTTGTCCAGATTCAAATTTGAACAACTTTGTACTACCAACTTTCTCTCCTTGACCCCAACTTTTGTGAGCATGTTCACATGACCAAATGAAGCCACTACACTAAGTGGTGAATCAAGGGGAAGTGATTTGCTCAAGTAGATCTGCAGAAGTTCATTTCTGCTAATTTCTAGGGTTTACAAAAGTTGCATTGGCAACTTTGCCCAAATGAGCTCAAAATTGGTGGAAGGCCCTAATTATATGTGACATTTCACCCTGTGGAGTCTCATGGCAAATGGAAATCATCTACTTGCCCAAACCAGCATCAAACACCTTCTGCCACTTTATCAAAATCCCATTTTTGGCCTCTTCCACTAATCTCTGTAGGCTCAACTTTCTACCATGACCCCTCCTAGTCCCCCTCTAGCACCTGTGTGCTTTGCTTCCCGAGGAAGCAATGATGAAGGGGGGAGAGCCCCATTTTTCTTCTCTGGACAGTGGATTCCTCCCTCTCTCTCAGCCTCCTTCTCTCCCCTCAGCTTTCCAGAGCATCCAAGGCTCTCCCCAGCTTTTGCCCACGCCCCCTTCAGCTGCCAGACGCAAGTGGATGCGCGCGGATGTGGGAAAGCCGCGAATGCCGGCCAAAGTCATGCTCTGGAGCGCCTGGCAGGGCACCCGACCATTGATGCCGCGTCTCCTGGCCACCTAGAGCCTCCCCCACGCGCCAGTCGATGCCCCTCGACGTCCGCTCCACGCCAGTAGGCCGCCCACTTACTCCCGCGCCCTCCTCTCTCTCCTGCAGCTCGCGCCAGAACGCCGCCCCGCTCGGCCAATGCTCGCACCGCCCCTGTGGCCCGCCTGCAGCTCGTCCCGCTCCTCCTCTCTCTTCTTGGCACCCTAGACCACTCCCATGAACACCCCCGAGCCCTCCATTCCCTCTCTAACGGCCACCCGAGCCGATCCCGCAGGCACCCGTAGGCCGCGCCTACGGTGGACCTCGGCCAACCTATATAAGGCGACCCCGAGCCTCTCTCTCACTCCCTTTCGCTCCCCCACACTCCTAGTCAACCTCCCACACCACCCATTTGTCTCCAGAGCTGCTCGAGCTCGAGATCAAGCTCGAGCTCCGCCGCCTCGAGTCGCTGTCGATCTCAGGGTACATGCCCTCTTCGCCGCTCCTCTTCCTCGATCTGGAACCGCCGTGGCTCACTGATCATTTCCCCTTTCCTCCCCGCTTATTTTGCAGCCGGAAACGGCCGGAACCGCCGCCTCCCGAAGCTCTTCCGCCGGTCTCCTCATCGCCGGCGAACCCCTACACTCCGGCAACCACCTCCACCTCCACCCGAACGGCGACTCCGCCCTGAGCACGCCGGTGCCCTCGGATCGCCTCACCGTCGACCGCAACGACGCCGGTGAGCTGGCCTCCCTCTCTGGCCCGAGGTTGAAGACGACGGCCGTGGGGCCCGTCGGCCAGCCTCACATTCTGACGGGTGGGCCCCACCCGTCAGGTTTAAAACGCACGCGCGCGCGTACTGGTTCGCCGTCGGTTGAAGGCGTATTTTGCATTTACGCGTTCAGTGTGGCAGCCTCGCGTGGGCTGGATCCTCTCTGGGCCTGCTGCGCTGTGGCCTTTCTGGCCCAGTGGCATAGTGCCCTCTTGCTTTTCTTTTCTGTGTAAACTTGCAAAAATTCCACAGAATTAAATAAATATCCAAATGCAATAATTCTAGCTCCTAAATTCTTGTAAAAATCTCACCTATTTAATGGTGTAACTTTCATACATGCCCAACCAACTTTTCTGTGCTGTTCAAATTAAATTCAAATTTAAGCAATTAAATCCTTGTTTGAAAAGCCATTGCTCTGTCTCTGTAGCTCCAAATCCAGAAATAATAATTTTCCCCTTCTTAGTTTTAACCCTAGTATTTAACAAAAATGAGTTGACATTTTTCTGAGCACTTTGGTTTTTTATTTTATTATTGCCTTATTTTGTCGTTATTATTTTGCGACAATAGATGGTGTTGCTGACGAAGGAGTTGGACCAGAAGACTTTGAAGACCTAGAAGACTTTGCTGAGCCAGGCAAGCAGCCCTTTGACCATGTCTATGAAACCTTTTTATGCATGTCATATAGCACTTTTAATGCTTGCATCGGAGACTTGATGACGAGGCAAGTGTGTGTGTTGTTTTCGAAAACGGATTAGATTTAAGATTTGTCGACTGTCCCAACCTCACATGTGCAACCACTCTATCCTTATATGGGAAAGGGCATTATTGATTACCTAGGCCGATACTAGCTTGGAGCCCGCATTACTAGTGATGGGAGAGTTGTTGTTGCGCTCTCTTGGGACGAGGTCGTGCCAGGTAGGGCGGCCATGACTGTTTTCACAGGGCACCGGACACACCGTTGGTACCCCGTGCTTGTGGTATGTGATGAATATGGGAGCGAGGCTCCACAATTTTAAGATGTGAAATGTTGGGCACGGGGGTTACTACCAATCGAGTGGACTCTATGTTAGTGTCGTCTAGGGAAAGATAGTGATCGGGTGCTTACCCCGGGTACTTGAGGTACCACGGGTCGTGGTTGACACGGAAGTTCCCCAGATCTTGTGGGTAAAGTGTGCAACCTCTGCAGAGTGTAAAACTATTCGAATAGACGTGTCCACGGTCAAGGACAGTTGGGCGGTGCTGCTTAAACTACGTCCAGAGTTTTACAAACCGTGTGTGGGTGTGTTGATAAAACTATTTGGGTTAAGTCAGATGGCTTGACATGATGATCAAGTTCGATTGGTGTCCAACTCCGCTTATGTTGATATCTGTAACTTGTTCATACGGATATCCGTACTCTCGTGATGCATACTTTACATGTTGATAGATCATGTCTTTGCACTCAAAACTAGCTTTCTGCAAACTACCTACTTAGTGCTATATCATTGCATTATTGTGCCCTGTTCCAATCATGGGTTGCTTGCGAGTACATTCAAAGTACTCATTGGCTTGCCACTGGTTATTTAATTGGCCAGGCATGGAAGAACAGGAGTTCGAAGAATAGTTCTTTGGAGACGAACATGCGAACTAGGATGTTTCCCAGCCAGAATGCCTGTAGGGTTAAGGCAGATGGCATGGGTTCTACTTATCGACGAAGATTCCGCTGCTTAAGTTTATTTGGTACTCCGCCCTTATGGCTTTATCCATGTAAGACTTGACCATAATGGTCATAATCTGTGTAAGACGGTATGTATGGATGTAAGACTCTTGTTATCCAGCTTATGTGTGTTCAGTGAGGATTGATCTCTGGGATCACTATACACGTGCATTCGGTGATCACGACTTACGAGTCGGGGTCCCCACAGGTCCCGACTGTCAGGCACTTCCTTGCGTGCAAAGATGTAGCTGGTGGGTCCTAGCAGCCAGGGGGAAACGTTTTTTTCGTGAAATACGGTGGCTCGTCCGGTGGGTCCCTGCTGTCAGGTGGAGGAATCATTATTTTCCGCATAATAAGGAGGCACTTCCTTGCTGCGGCCATGGACCCAGCTGTCAGCCTCTCAACGTATAGTACTCTTCCGATGGAATTCGTTCGTTGACCACATTGACCACGCCGTGCCGAGAGCACCAGGGCGGTGGACGACAGCGAGGCCTAGGAAGGGGACAACGCGGAGACGGGGAACGTGCGCTAGTGGATGCCCACGCGGAGGGGAGTACGTGGGTTGACTACTTCGGCTGTGGTGTGAGGCTGCCGTCACCGGAGAATAATAGGAGGTGTGGGTGAGTATAGAGGGATGGCATGGCCAGCGGTGGCAGCACGGCCGGACACGGGAGGTAGGAGCCGGCGGCATAGCCGACGCTTGTTTGGGCGGCTAGAGCAAGAAGATCAGAGGTTGAAGAAGCACTATGGCCGTTGGATGGACATCGTACGGTCACTGGAGCTAGAATCATTCATATTGACTAAGTTGACAAAGCCCTCTGCCCCCGTCATCGTAGTAGGCCCATAAGTTAGCCTCCCACTATGGTGGGTCCTAGCTAGCAGGGGGACTATCCATTTTTGTGCGTAATAAGGAGGCACTTCCTTGCGTGCGAAGATATAGCTGATGGGTCTGACCTGTCAGCGGGGGGAACGTTTTTTCACAAAATACAAAGGACCTTCCGGTGGGTCCCAGATGCCAGGTGGAGGAATCACTATTTTGCGCGTAATAAGGAGGCATTTCCTTATGTGCGGCCATGGACCCAGCTGTCAGCCTCTCCACGTACAGTCCACGTCCGATGGATGTCGTTCGTTGACCACGTTGACCACGCCGCGCCGAGAGCACCAGGGCGGTGGACGACGGCGAGGCTTAGGAAGGGAATGACACGGAGCCGGGGAAGACTCGGCAGTGGTTGCCCACGCGATGGGGAGTATGAGGGTTTACTGGTCCGGCTACCGTCGCCGGAAAATAACAGGAGGTGTGGGTGAGTAGAGGAATGGCCTAGCCAGCAATGGAGTAGGGTGGGGCGGTGCGGCCTGTGTGGCAGCACGGCCGGCCACGGGAGGCGGGAGCAGGCAGTACCACTGGCTCTGGTTTGGGCGGCTAGAGCAAGAAGATCAGATATTGAAGAAGCAGCACGGCCGTTGGATTAACATCCAACGGTCAGTGCCACTAGAATCGTTCGTGGACTAAGTTGACAAAGCCTTTCGTACACATCTACCTAGTAGACCCACAAGTCAGCCTCCAAATCTGTCCCAAACAGCATACAACCCGAAATTTCTAGCCAAATTCAAATTAATTTAAAAATTAAACATACCTTAATTTAAATCCAATGAAATTTTACCCGCACAAAAACAATGAAATTTAAAATATCAAAATTTGAAAGAAAAAAGTATTTTGGAACCAATTGCTTGTTTGCTGTATTTTTTCATTTTACAGCCCATTTCTTATTACTTATAGCACAATTTCTGGGCAAAATGCATCCCTCCTCATCTTGAAAGATTTCCGGCCTAGCAGGGCGTAGAAAAGCAAGTAGGCCTACGTTGGTTATTCTACAAAAATAAAATAGCTGGGCTAACCATTTTCAGAAAGGAAAAAAAGAAACTGGGCTGGTCATGTGCTAAACATATGAAATAAAATCCTGGGCTAAACGGGCCACAGCTCCCGCATAACCCAGTTGATACCCTTCTCTTATTCTCCATCCCGAAAAAACAAAATTACTGCGCGCGCTGCTGGGTCCCTACTATCATCCTCACCATGCACATTCATCTCCTTATTCCTCTCGGTTGTTGACCATGTTGACAACATCGGAGGGTGGCGCCGCGGCGAGCGAACCAAGACGGAGGACGATGGTGAAGCCCCGGACGGGAACGAACAGGAGCCGTGGAAGAAGCGCAGAGTTTTAGGGTGCGATGTGTCCAGGATGCGTGCACGGCAGCACAGCCAGCCGTGGGAGGCGGGAGCAGGCGGTCCCGCCGGCGCTGGTTTGGCCTTGGCAGCTGGAGGAAGAAGAGACTGAAGAAACACGACAAACATTGAATGTCAATCCAACGGTCCAGGTTGGCACAATCGTTTGTTGACTAAGCCGACACCAAGTAGCATACTTTTTATATATAGGAAGAAAAGAAAAACTGGGCTCGTTCACCTAGTAACATTCCCGAAACCGCGACCGTTTGATCTTGCGTCGCAACTAAAACTACGAGGAAAATCCGTTTGTCTGCCGTCCTCCTCCCAGGGAATGCTCGCCACATAAGTGACTAGCACCCTTGGTTTTCAACTGAGAGGCCTTGGTTTCGAGTCCCAGGAACTCTCAGTTTTGTCCTCCTTCCTTCTTCGCAAAAAAGAAGAAGAAAGAAAATCAAAGACTTGAGAAGGTGTAGAGAACAAGCCAGTGTACCAGTAAAGAGACGTTGCTGAGTTTTAGAAAGAAGAGAGACGTGCTCCTGTAGCTGGTTCGAATCCAAACCTAGACTATGACAATATATGGTGCTATGCTACTCTGCAAGTAATGAAACTGACATATCCAACGTTCGCTTCTCCTCTTCTCTACTTACTCTGCCTAGCATCAGAAGCTCTGGCTGCAGCAACCATGTCCGCTGGCTGCTTGTCCACCTGCTCTTCAGCAGGCAATAACCTGATATGCGCCAAGTCACCACCCGTACCATCACCTATGGGTCTCATCACACCCCCGCCGGCACACGCACCGAAGCCGGTTGCTCATCGCAACCCGCTGCCATTGGTGTGGTGCCACTGCTGCAAATCACGCATAGTCATCCATCGCGTCTCAACTACAATCCTCAACCCTGTCCAAGTATTCTACAAATGCCCGAATCATGGGGTAATAATATGTTTAAGTGTTGTTCTGCTACTTTTAGT
The DNA here is from genome assembly GCF_003073215.2 of Triticum urartu. Taxonomy (NCBI): domain Eukaryota; kingdom Viridiplantae; phylum Streptophyta; class Magnoliopsida; order Poales; family Poaceae; genus Triticum; species Triticum urartu. Next base: position 240,145,968 of record NC_053022.1, on the reverse strand, counting down.
TGCTATTTTTTTAATAATTTGGTTGATGATCTTCCAATTTGATTCATGCAGAAAAGGGAAGATTCGTGTGATTTCTATTTCTGGGAAGTTGCTGATGTGGGGGAATGCAACTACGCTGATTATTTGGTTAGCCGAGGAATCCCAATACCAGCAGGTTGGGGTGTTGGACAAGTAACTGAAGGAACGATAGAAGAGGAAGATGCAGAGCGGAAGGTTAAAGATGCAGTTCCTCTGATCATGGCCAAGCAACAGCTGCTGAACGGCCTTGACAGCAATGAGGAGATGAAAGAGCTTGTGAAGATAATGGGCAAAATTGATGTGCTCTATAGGATGATTATCTCCTTATTTATAGTGTATGTAGCACTCATGATGTATTCAGTGGCTATCTCATGAGCACTTTGCTGAAACTAGTAAGGAATGAACAGGCCGGGCGTAGTGTTTTGAACATCTAATGATTTCTATTAACGGAAATCAGGGGGTATCCCCTTCTGCTCATAAATAAATAGAAGAGGCCCTTTTGGTAATAAATAAATAAATTAGCAGAGGCCCTGTCAGGTCAGCTTTGTTCCCATTCGAAGACGTCGAGAAAATTGCAGTCCAACAACAAAATATGTCATCAAATTCAAGTTTCACTGCCAAATATGAGTAAAACTAAACAACAATGTCATCATGTTTTACTCGTCATACAATCACCAAACACAAATCAACATACATAACAAGTGATGTTCTCACAGCAAAATACTAAACAACACGTTCATCAGGTTTTAGTTGTCATAGCAAACACAATTTCACATAGTAGATAACAAAATGTCTTCTGACAGGGAAATACGACAAAAGCAATCTAATCATCATCCGCAGTAGCAGCGTCAACATCTTTGCTATGTGTATCAGTCTAAATCGTAATTCCCCAGAGTGTCATCTTCTTCTTCATCCTCAATGTCCTTGAACGTTGGCTTCTTCTTGATCAACTCTTGTATGTCCACAACACGACAGACAATTTTTTCGCCAGCGTCATTGACGTGATGGTTTTCAAAGATATTAGGAACATCTATGGAATCTTGTACATCAGGAGCGGTGTAAGCATCATCTTGTTGTGCAACTTGATTAAACGAATTCCTCTGCTCAAACCTTTGCAATACTCTCCAGTCATCGCTACGTGAAAATGTGACTTCCAAGAAAAATATTTGTGTTGCTTGATTTGCCAAAATAAACGGCTCGTTGGTCTGGTACGCCGCCTTGACATTGATGGATTCGAAATAATCATCAGCTCTGGGTTTTTGCGATCCTGGAAAACAGGCTATACCAACAACAACACAACAGAACCACACACTGATGATCCTCAAAACTGGAGATATACTGCAACTGAACAATGTCTGTTATATTAGCATACATTTCAGTTGTCACTCTGTCGTACGTGTCCGTGCTCATGATGGCACTGTTTTATGTCTTCCTGCCTTCATCGCGTGCAAGGCTGTTGTAGCGCACATCTCCAACAACACAAGATTCATAATGTCTTACCCGAGTATCAGGACCGATTGCTAGTGCGTAAAGGGCATCATCAACTGCCTGCCCATACTCCCGCATCTTCTTAACCTATGTTTAGAAAATAGACAAGTTGATCATCTTTTGTACTCAGTATATTAAAAAAACTGACAGTGCAATTCAAAGGCTAACATGGCTCTTGAACCATTTCGCAAATCCTGCCATAACCAGTTTGTCAATGTTTCTTGGATTTTGCGGTAGTAACTCCTTTTTGTAGATGCTGCACAACATAGTGATTGCGTCAAACATCTAAATATATAGGAGTGTGCTGCAAGTTTAGTAGATTATGATGTATAAGCTGCAGTACTTAGCACTTACTTGATATAAGGTAGTATCTCAGGACAGTTATTCAACACGTACCAAACCATTTTGTCCAAATCTTTAGGTTTGTCCTCTTGTCGACTCTTCCCTGTAACTCGAACAGAATAATCAAAAACATTGAGCCTGGGATTGTCTTCACCCACCTCTTTGCTAAACTGACCAGTTGTTTCAATGTATTTTAAGCAGAATGTCAACGCTTCTGTAGCAATGTAGGCCTCTGCAATGGAACCCTCAGGTCTAGCTCTGTTCCTAACATAGCCCTTGAAAGTGCCTAGCCGCCTTTCAATAGGGTACATCCAGCCATACTGTATTGGACCTCTAAGTAGTGCCTCATCAGGTAGATGAACAGTCAAATGCACCATCACATAAAGAAGGCTGGAGGATATATATTCTCAAGGTCGCATAGGATAGTTGGTATCTTGTCTCTAAGACGCTCCAAAGTATCTATCCTGATATTTCTACTGCAGAGTTCCCTGAAGAATTGTCCCAACTCTGCAACTGCTCTGTATAAGTCAGGGCGGCCCAAATGATAACAGGTAAAACCCTTTGAAGTAGGATGTGGCAGTCATGAGTTTTCAACCCTTGTACCTTGTTTCCATCTACACTGACTCTCCTTTGAGGGTTGGAAGCAAATCCATGTGGGAATCTCACATGTGACAGGACCTCGCAGAATTATTTTCTTTTTACCTTGTCCAAGACATACACATGTGGTGCCATATCCCGTGGTTTACCTTCATTTTGCACCTGCAAATCCCTTCTGATACCAGGTGTGTCAAATCAATCCTAGATTTTAAGGTATCTTTCATCTTGCCTTCAATATTAAGAAGTGTACCGATAATACTGTCACATATATTTTTCTCAATGTGCATCACATCAAGATTATGCCGCAGATCCAAATCTTTCCAATACTCCAAGTCCCACAAAGTGGACCTGCGGGTAAACAATAATCCCTCTTCTGCGCTGACACGCTTCCTTTTCCCGCTACCATTACCAGGATGGTTTCCTGGTGTAATATGCCTGACCTTCTCTAATTCCACTTGCAACTCATCGGCGGTGAGCCTGTTTGGTGCATCACGGTTTTCATGCTTTGCATTGAACACATGTCTTCGGTATTTTGTAGGACGCAGCTTGTCCTTGGCAAGGAAACGACGATGTCCAATGTAACAGATCTTGCTAAGTATTGCATATGACAGCGGATTCCTGTCATAGTGAACACATGCATTGTAACCATGTGTCGTTCGCCCTGGCATAGTGCCCAAAGCCGGATAATCATGGATGCACCAAATTATAACAACACGTAGAAAGAAATCAGCTGGTGGGCTGCTATATAGGTCTCGATTGAGAACACCCCTCCATAGTTGTTGAAGTTCCTCCACAAGAGGCTCCATGAATAAATAGAAATCCTTTCTAGGACTTTTTGGACCTGGGATGAGCAAGGTCATCATGTAGTTTGATTCTTTGGTGCAGACATTTGGAGGCATGTTGTAAGGGATAACAAGCACTGGCCAGATGCTATATGTGGCGCTTCGGTGTCCAAATGGGTTAAATCCATCTGAAGCTAAGCCAAGTCTAATGTTTCTCGGTTCAGCAACAAACTTTTTGTGTTTCTGATTGAAGCTTTGCCACTCACTACCATGAGATGGATGGCTCATTACATTCTGATCTCTGTACTCCTGGTTCCTAGAATGCCACAATACATCCTCTCTTGTTTCAGCATCATGAAACAACCTCTGCAATCTTGGTGCAATTGGAAAATGTCTCAGAACATTATGAGGAATCCTCTTCACAGCATCACCATCTTTCCATCTTGATGATTTGCATTTTGGGCATTCACTTAAGTTGGCATAATCCTTCTGGAACAGAACACAATTATTCTTACAAACATGGATCATATCATATCCAATTCCAACTGCACGAAGGAAATTCTTCATTTTACTGTAGGTGTGTGGAAGCTCAGACGCATCTGGGAAATATTTGTGCAAAGCAACCAACATTGCATCGAATGATTTGTTGGTCATCCACTCAGATGTCTTCACCTGAAGAAAAGTGACCATAGATGAGAATACTGATAGCTTATTTCCTAGGGTGACATCCACGTTGCATTGTTCCAACATGCGGGCCCACTGTTTTCTTGTGCAGGTGAAAGTTCACGAAATGCACAAGCATTTCGTAGCATTGTTTCAATGTTTGTCAAACTCACTGGCTCCGCCACCACCACCTCCTCCTCCTATTCCACCTGAGCATCAGGCAGATCAAGATGGTGATCTGCTGCTTCCACATAGTCAGTAACATTGACGTTCACAGCTTCACCATGATGAACCCACCTAGTATATGTGACCGACATCCCATAGAAGTGTGGATGATTTTGCACAGTTGACTGGGGTCTTGTAACTGAATTCATACAAGTGCTACACGGGCAGAGCACATCTGATTTCGGACCACCGCACTCAACTCTGATAAAGTTCATGAAGTTTTCAACCCCCTCGACATATGCAACAAAGAATCTTTGAGCAAAAGTTATGCAAGTCCTGTCCATCTATTAGACATACAAATTAGTTCTTCTACTAGATATTACAGGAAAAACATATATGCTTTTTTATGAAGTCCAGAAAAAAATACCTAGGTCGATGTCTAAAGCTATGGCAAGATATTTGGACGAGCAGATCTAAGTAACGAGATATATGTAAAGCTAATTCAGCAAACAGATTTGAGTGCTAAATTATGGCAGGCTGTTTCAGCAGTCAATGAGGCCGAGCACACAGCAATCAAACTATCGAAGGCCATCACAGCAACAAAGATCGACTATAAAACGGTGTACAGCTATTTCACCTAACAGATTGGCTACTAGACCATGGCAATCTACGTCACAATAATATATGGCAAGGTATTTTAGCAACTAATCGGGCTTGGCATGCCATCTCAGCTAAGCAGATTTAGTGCAGAATAGGGCAAGGAAGATTCTTAAGCAGAGCATATTGACTGTAAACTACTTCGGCAAACAGTGAGATTAATAGCGTCTATCAGCTAACATTCAATGCTACATCGACATGCACGGGGCCTCACTCTAGAATGCGCATACCGTGGGAGAAGCTGACCGTTGTGCGTCTCAACACGAACATCGCCAGCGGTGGCGGCGCTGACCGCCGTGCACCTCCACAAGAACGTCGCCAGCGGTGGCGGCACGGCTAGAGGACGGCACTCTACAAGAGCGTACTATGGGAGCGAGAGGATCTTCGTGCGTCCCCTCGACGAACCGCGACACCGACGTATCGGAGTGGCGGGGAGGGCGGCTTTGGCGGAGAGAATGGAGTGGAGGGGGATGGGGGGAATATTATTGGCTAGTTGGCCGAAGGGCAGTGTAATTTGGGATTTGGGGGGAATTTTTTTTGGGGGGGGGATTTTCGCGCGCTGGGCGGCGGAAGTTTGGCGCATGGTCGGTTTCTCTAAGTGCAGTCCCACGTGTTAGTGAAGAGGCAAGCCGAAGCGCGTTCCATTTGCATGAGCCGTGTGCAGGACCGAACTTGTGTGGGGTGCAATGCGACCGCGACAGGGGTGCTGTGAGTGTACCGCCTTTTTTCTTTTTAAACTAGGTGCTTCGCCCACTAAAGAAAAAA